>NC_055993.1:99138952-99783468 GCF_018446385.1 Zingiber officinale
GGGGAATTTTAAAGACCTATTTGGCCCCTCCCCCCTTATATGAGAAATCCAGAAATTTTAAAAAAAAATCATCATAAGGTCAGTGCAGTCATAATTTTATAGTAAGGCATAGTCGATCGGGAAATCTCATGAAGTAACTTGAACGGGTCTTCATGGGAGGAACCGGAGACTTTAAACCAACACAGAACATTGTCGATCGGGAAATCTCATGAAGTAACTCGGACGGGTCTTCATGGGAGGAACCGGAGACTTTAAACCATCACAGAACATAGTCGATCGAGAAATCTCATGAAGTAACTCGAATGGGTCTTCATGGGAGGAACCGGAGATTTTAAACCATCACAGAACATAGTCGATTGGGAAATCTCAAGAAGTAACTGGAACGGGTCTTCATGGGAGGAACCGAAGACTTTAAACCATCACAGAACATAGTCGATTGGGAAATCTCATGAACTAACTCGGACGGGTCTTCATGGGAGGAACCGAAGACTTTAAACCATCATAGAACATAGTCGATCGGGAAATCTCATGAAGTAATTCGGACGAGTCTTCATGGGAGGAACCGGAGACTTTAAACTATCACAGAATACAGTCGATCGGGAAATCTCATGAGGTAACTCGGACGGGTCTTCATGGGAGGAACCGGAGACTTTAAACCATCACAGAACACAGTCGATCGGGAAATCTCATGAGGTAATTCGGACGGGTCTTCATGGGAGGAACCGGAGATTTTAAACCATCACAAAACATAGTCAATCGGGAAATCTCAAGAAGTAACTCGGACGGGTCTTCATGGGAGGAACCGGAGACTTTAAACCATCACAGAACATAGTCGATTGGGAAATCTCATGAATTAACTAGGACGGGTCTTCATGGGAGGAACCGGAGACTTTAAATCATCACAGAACATAATCGATCGGGAAATCTCATGAAGTAACTCGGACGAGTCTTCATGGGAGGAACCGGAGACTTTAAACCATCACAGAATACAGTCGATCGGGAAATCTCATGAGGTAACTCGGACGGATCTTCATGGGAGGAACCGGAGACTTTAAACCATCACAGAACACAGTCGATCGGGAAATCTCATGAAGTAACTCGGACGGGTCTTCATGGGAGGAACCGGAGACTTTAAACCATCACAGAACATAGTCGATCGGGAAATCTCATGAAGTAACTCGGATGGGTCTTCATGGGAGGAACCGGAGACTTTAAATCATCACAGAACATGGTCGATCGGGAAATCTCATGAAGTAACTCGGACGGGTCTTCATGGGAGGAACCGGAGACTTTAAACCATCACAGAACATGGTCGATCGGGAAATCTCATGAAGTAACTCGGACGGGTCTTCATGGGAGGAACCGGAAACTTCAAAGCGTAATCAACCGGAATTACATTGGCATGGTAAATACAAAGTTATATGGATTTATACATGAAATCGGTTG
The DNA here is from genome assembly GCF_018446385.1 of Zingiber officinale. Taxonomy (NCBI): domain Eukaryota; kingdom Viridiplantae; phylum Streptophyta; class Magnoliopsida; order Zingiberales; family Zingiberaceae; genus Zingiber; species Zingiber officinale. Next base: position 99,140,399 of record NC_055993.1, read on the forward strand.
ACATTTTACATTGGATCAGAAGCCAGGATTCAAGGGGAATTCTATACATATGGCACATTTTCTACCTGGAGGTCCATTCATATGAAAATCTTTATTTGAAAATCGCCTGGGGTATTATACTCAGCTCGGAACTCAGGAGTTTTATACAGTTCCTTATCTAAAATTACTCAGGATTGTTCATTCTTTTGAAATATGGAGCACACTAGATATTATCTGCAGAAGGATTCATCAAGACAAGGCTTAACTTCAAAAGATGAGCAAGGAATTCTCAAATAAAGTTTATACTTAATGTTCGGAAGCATTTCAAAAGGGGCATTCTCAAATCAGCACAATAGAGAAACAGGTAAGTATCAAAAATTTCCTATACATCGCAAGCACTTAATTACCAAGCTTTGATTACACTTCTTTTCATTACCAGTTTTTTCCATTACAAGTCTTTTATGAATAATCTTTTTAGACATCTAAAAAAGGACCTTTTAAATCGGCGGGTAGTTCTTCATTAAGCCTGCGACGACTTATGAAAGAAGGGGGAGGTTCCTTGGGTAGATAGTCACCCTCTCTTTATTGTCGAACAACTCCCGATACAGAATGATTTAAAGCACCCACTATCCTACGGACAAATTCTTGAGCAAATGCTGAAGACTTTAAATAAGCCAGACGCCACTCTTCCCATCGACTCTTTTCTTGCTCCTTATAGCTTTGAAAATCAGCTTGTAGTTTTGTGTTTTGATCTTTTAAAGCATCCTTTTTTGATTTAAACTGTTCCAATTCCTTCTGGAGCAGTGACAATTCAACATCTTGAGCTTTCCTTTGCTCTTGTTCCTGTAGGATAATGAAATCATGAGAGGCTAGGTCTTGAGCTTGGTCAGAAAGACAGGCATTATGAAGCTTCTCTACTTTCTCTAAAATAAGACTTTTTTGAGAAGCATCTAATAGAGCTTTCTCCTTTAAAGTAATCTCCAGTCGAAGACCAGAATGTAGTCGATCCACCTGTAATTCTAAAGTTCTTCTTGCAAGCTCTTTATCTTTCAATAATTGCTGGGACTCCTCCAATTCCTGTTTCAAGGTCCCCAATTGTTGATTTTGTAAGGCCACTTTCTCTTCCAACTGAACCAGGTCGCTATTAGAAGAAGGTAAAGTAGCCTTCAATGTCTCCAGCTGAGCTTTTAATTTGTTGTTCTCCTGGTCCTTAGCCATAAGTAGATGGTCGATATATAGACTTGAGGCAAGGAACTAAACAAAAGGATGATATAGTTAAATATGAGGATACAAAGTTGACAACATATAACTAGAAATACTTACAGTTACTGTCTGACGACTATGGCGGTCGTCCCGATGTGGAAGGCTAAGGCCTCTTAGCTGTTCTTGCCTTGTAGCCAAGATTCGGCCAATAGGCCTTGTAGTTGTACTCCCGGGGAATGGTGAGGACGATCATTCGGTTTTAGGATTATGATGTTGTACTCCCGGGGAATTTCATACTGATGACGGATGGTTAACCTAGCATTTTTATCAAAAGAAGAAGACATGTGGACGTACCAAGGGGCAATTGCTTCCTCAGCCATGGACAAGAATATCGGCTAGCAAAACAACAGATTACTTACTGAAAACTAGAAGGAAGATTGTCGAGAAACGGTGAGCACGGGGTTTGGTCGAAGACTGCAGCAAGAAAAGAACTCTAAGGAAGAGAAAAGAAGGGACAAAGTTGAAAAGGAGACGAAGGGTTTAGGGTTTGAAAAACACACAACCGTCGTCAGATCAAAACATTTTTATCTCAGCAAACACTGAGGATCACAGGAAAAAGGCAAAGGCTTACGTGACGTGGCGGCCAGAGAAAATATGTGTCCTATCATCATAAAAAACATTTATACTGGATGTGATAGATCGGATCACGCTGGGGTTGGTAACGCCTCGTTGTACGCTTATAACATTCTCTTACCCGAAGAAAAGCCAATCACCAAACAGGAAGTTTCGAAAGGAGACGTAATTAACTGGACATAATAAAGTGAAAAGGACTGAATTTTGACTAAGACCAAGCTAAGGACAAAAATATTTACGGATGGAGATTTAAGCGAATAACAGATTTTAAATTAACATCCTTATAAGATGCAAACTAGTATTGATCAAAATAATTTTATATTGGCCGATATAACTTTGGTTATGCTAGATAAGTATAATATTGATTTAAATAACATTGTTTATAATCAACGAAACAATATTGGTTGGTACAACATTAGCTATAATATAGAAGTATTCCAACAATTAAGATAGCCTCAGCCATGATAAATTACACATAGGATATATGAAGGGGTAATGAATACAACATCACATTTATTCTTATAAATTAAAGAAGGATTCAATAGAATCACTTAATTCAATACAAAAGTTTATTTTTACACTTAGAATCTGATCAAGTACATAACATTACATTTCCCCTCAGAACAGTAAACCTCAGATAGATAACAAAAATTACAAACATAAGCTCTTGAAAAATTTCAGTCCCACTGGATTCAAACTTACCATGGAGCAGAGATGGAAATATTTTACTTCGCCCAGGCTTGTCAAGGCGCATAAGTGGCAATATTTTGTCTGGGACGAAGAAAGCAACAAAGCAGAAAGACTCAAGGGCAAGGGGAAGGGGAAGGATCTATTCAGACCATAATGGAAAAGTAAATGAAAAAGTCACTTCCCCCCTCAAGCCTTGGAGTTCTGCAACTAGAGCCACCCAGCTTAGCCCGTCAGCTAGATGTGTTGTGCCCTTCTCACAACATCCATGGGCTATTGGGTTGCCCCTCCATGAGTAGTGAAAATCTCTCTAAAGTTTCTTGAGTCCTTCAGAGCATTGGCATCTTTGGATGAAAAGTCTGGACTGTGAAGCTTCATCTCTTAAGATAATCCCTTGAACCCTAGAGTTAGCCGGAGGAAAAATTTGAATAAACTCATATATAGATCTCGCCTTGTCCGACAAAAGTCGCCTCTAAAGGGGAGGATCCAAGACCATAACCTTAGCGATGAGAGTTAGCAAGGAAGGAAAAGAACTAAGATGGGTGGTGAACGAAGAGAAGGTTGTAACCCTATTTAAAGGATCAAAAGACTCAAGGAATCACTGTACTAAGGCTCATGGGATCACTATACTTGGTTTCGTCAGATAGTTGTACGCAAAATCTATGAGGTCATTTCAATATCTGGGGCAGAGTCATGGGTAGGAAAAGACAAAACCAGACTTGTGTCTAGTCAGTCGTCTACACCTCCTTCGACTAAACTTGAAGGGAAGGCTAGTGATATGGGTTAGGTTTCATGGGTCCCCGATAAGGAAGGGAAAGGAGATAATCAAAGGAAGTAGGCTAATATCGGTCGGGATATACCTCCAAAGGATGTAGGTTTGTATCGACCGAAATATGCTTCCTAGGAGGGAGACCCACATCCATTGGCATATACCTCAAAGGAGGTAGGCTAATATCGGTCAGGATATACCTCCAAAGGAGGTAGGTTTGTATCGACCGAAATATACTTCCCAGGAGGGAGACCCATATCCATTGGCATATACCTCAAAGGAGGTAGGCTAATATCGGCCGGGATATACCTCCAAAGGAGGTAGGTTTGTATCGACCGAAATATACTTCCCAGGAGGGAGACCCACATCCATTGGCATATACCTCAAAGGAGGTAGGCTAATATCGACCGGGATATACCTCCAAAGGAGGTAGGTTTGTATCAACCGAAATATGCTTCCCAGGAGGGAGACCCATATCCATTGGCATATACCTCAAAGGAGGTAGGCTAATATCGGCCGGGATATACCTCCAAAGGAGGTAGATTTGTATCGACCGAAATATGCTTCCCAGAAGGGAGACCCATATCCATTGGCATATACCTCAAAGGAGGTAGGCTAATATCGGCCGGGATATACCCTCAAAGGAGGTAGGTTTGTATCGACCGAAATATGTTTCTCAGGAGGGAGACCCATATCCATTGGCATATACCTCAAAGGAGGTAGGCTAATATCGGCCGGGATATACCTCCAAAGGAGGTAGGTTTGTATCGACCGAAATATACTTCCCAGGAGGGAGACCCATATCCATTGGCATATGCCTCAAAGGAGGTAGGCTAATATCGGCCGGGATATACCTCCAAAGGAGGTAGGTTTGTATCGACTGAAATATGTTTCCCAGGAGGAAAGCCAAGACCAGTCGGTTGATCAATACCTTGGAAAGATACTTGATAAAATATAGCCTAGAGCTAGTTAAGATAAATAACATAGAAGGTTGCCGATAGAAGTCTCATGAGGAATAATAATCATTTAACTAAACCTAGTCATGATTAACTTCGACCGATACAAGGAACATTGGTACATTGAGCTATCCATGATATAATAGAAGCAGGAGGGGCGGGAAGAAACGCTAGAAACACTTTAAAGGAACTCATGAGATAGGATAGAGGTAAATATTTCGAATAAGATAATTAATAAAGATATCTGCAATATGTGACTCTATGACAGGTATTATACATTTTGGCGGAAAATGTGTTTTTAGATTGTTTTACAGGTGCTAAACACAAAGAAGGTACATCTAGGGTACAAGAAAAATTCCTTAAAAGTCATTCACCACAAGTACATAGCTGACGTCATCTCATAACAAACTCTAACAAATCGGGGTCCACTTCATGACTACGGAGGTTATATGAAGTGGTATAAAAAGGGGAATCCTCTCCGTTGGCTAGGTAAGTTCACATCATCACGCACATTTGTAACCCTAATTTTCAACTACTGTTCATCTTCTTCCTCCTTCCACACTAAGAGAGATCACTAACTTGAGCGTCGGAGGGCCTAGCTAGGGATTCCCACCCCGGTCTTAGGTCACTGACAATAGTGTTGGCTGGTCTCTTGTGCGCAGGAGGTCTCGGAAGCTCCGGATTCGGTTTTCTTTGTGATTGGATCGCTCTCTCATCATCGGGTCTTCGTGCAAGGAGGGCATTCGGTGACTCCATTTTTTCCGATCCGCTTTGGGTTTCTCGGGTCGTTGTTCTACAGGTATTATTCTCCATCAACGGTGGGTTTTTTCTCCCGGCTCTCCGTTTTGTCCAGCTTCTGAGACAGGATTATTGATTATAGAAGAAAACTGTGTCTTAGTAATCTAGGTTGATAATGTCCCAAAAGGAGCTCATAAGGATTGTCATGTTAAACCCCGCAGGTGGACTTAGTCCAACACGACAATAAGGTTGAGTGGTACTACTCTTGGACTAAGATATTAATTAAAATGAGTTGTTAGTAACTCAATTAATTAGTGGGCATCCGACATCTTAAACACAGAGAGATTAACACACTCATAATAAGAAGGAGCCCAAAATATAATTTGGGATTCATGCGGTAGTTCAATAATAATTCTTTAGTGGAATGAATTATTATTGATGAAATTAAGTTGGGTGTTCAGGTGAACACAGGAAGCTTAATTTCATCCGGAGACCAAAACCAATTCCTCCTCTTGGTCTCTATCGTAGCCTCTTATTTATAAAGTATTATACCCACCTATACCCACCTTTATACCCATCATAAGGTGGCCGGCCAAGCAAATAGGATGAGCCAAGTTGTGTGGGCGGCCCTAGCTTGAATCCAAGCTTGGTGTGGCCGGCCACATTAAATTAAAAAGGATTTTATTTTTTAATCTTTCTTATATGGAAGTCATGGTTTTAAAAGAGAATTTAAAATTTAAATCTTTCCATTTATAGTTTCTACAAAAGATTAAGAAAAGATTTAATATCTTTCCTTATTTGTAGATTCAAAGGAAGATTTTATTTTTGATAAAACTTTCCTTTTATGAAACCATGTTCATGATTTTAAAAGAGAGTTTTAAAATTTAAATCTTTCCTTTTATAAATTCTACAAAAGATTAAGAAAAGATTTGATATCTTTCCTTATTTATAGATTGAGAGAAAGATTTTAATTTTAAAGATAACTTTCCTTTTTGGAAATCATCCACATGTTTTAATAAAAGAGATTTGAATTTTTAAAAGATTCCTTTTATAACCAACCATGAAGGGAAAATTAATAGAGAAATTTTTATTTTAAAAATTTTCGGAAACAAATTAGGAAGTTTTAATTCTTGTGATTAAAACTTTCCTTGCTTGGAGAATTAGAGGTGGTCGACCACTTTAATAAGAGAAAAGGAAATTATTTTTTAAATTTTTCCTTTCCATGGCAAGAAAATAAGGAAGTTTTTATTAAACTTTCCTTATTTCCCAAGACCAAGGATTATAAAAGAGAGGGAGGGGTGCCTTCATGAGAGAGAACTCTATTCTATTTCTCTCCTCTCTTCCTTGGTGTGGCCGGTCCTCTTATTCTCTCTTTTCCTTTTTCTTTCTTCTCCTTGGCCGAACCTCATCATCTCTTGGAGCTTGGAAGGTGGTCGGATCTTGCTAGGAGAAGAAGGAGGAAAAGGAGGCTTTATTTCTAGCATCCCTTGGAGCTTGGTGGTGGTGGTCGAGACTTGCTATCTCTTGGAGAAATTTGCTTGGCCGGAACTTGGAAGAAGGAAGAAGAAGGGCTTGGGTGGTTCTCATCTTGGTAGATCGTCGCCCACACGACGTCCGAGATAAGAAGAGTAATACGATAGAAGACCAAGAGGTTGTTGCTTACAAAGAAAGGTATAACTAGTAATTTTATTCCGCATCATACTAGTTTTCTTTGTATAGATTTGAAATACCAAACACAAGAGGCTAGAGATTCTAGGTTTCGAATTTGCGTTTCTTTTCTTTTTCGATCTTGTGATTCGATTGTTCTTTTTGGTTAAACCTAGAGTTATATAAGGAAATTAAATATTGAATTTCGTTAAGAGGCTTTGTCGAGGCAGTGGTGGATGTTCCCATACCCAAGAAGGTCAAGTGTCTCACCATGTTTGACCTGGGAGTTGATTTTTGAAATAAATATTTAATTAAATTTGTAACATAGATGGATTTGGATCTATAATGTTAAGTATCGTTTGCGATCCAAGTCTAAACCTCTAAGAACAGATAAGTTAAATTTGGAATCAATAATGTTAAGTTCTATTTGCGATTCTATATTTAATTTCTAAAGAATACAATAGATTGTTAGGAAAGGTTCAGGACTTGTATAAAATTTTGTACAGGAGAACCGGTACGATATTCCTAGGACCAACCAACATTTATAAGCGTTGCCTACCAAATGCAACTCGATATCCCCTTCCACGAGCTCTAGTGGTCTCTTCAAAATTTATTGAACCAACTTGTTTTACACAAGCAAGCAAGGATCCAAATTGGCATAGTACAATGGCTACAGAATTTGATGCACTTCTTTGAAATGGAATATGGAGTCTAGTTCCGTGCACTCCCTTAATAAATGTTGTGGGCTCTAAATGGATATTCCGTCTTAAGCATCGAGCTGATGGTTCTCTTGAATGACATAAAGCTCGACTTGTAGCTAAAGGATTTAGTTAATAACCAGGTATTGACTTTAATGACACTTTTAGCCCAGTCATCAAAATGATATCTGTCAGACTATTATTATTAATAGCTGTTAGTTCTAATTGGCCTGTACGATAATTGGACATTTCAAATGCATTTCTCCATGGTCATCTTGAGAAAACTGTATTTATGGAGCAACCACCTGGGTTCATTCATCCATAATTTCCATCTCATGTTTGCCAACTTAAGAAATCCTTATATGGTCTTCGACAAGCTCCTCGTGCATGGTTTCATCGACTATCTAATTGGTTACAAACTCAAGGATTTTCTGGATCAAAAACTCACTCGTCTCTATTTCAAAAATATAATGATGGATCTATGATATTTTTTTCTTATTTATGTGGACGACATTCACAAGGGTATCAAAATTTTATTAAGTCTTCTCAATCAAGAATTTACTACTCGATATTTGGGTATTGCTCATTTTTTTCTTAGTATTGAGGTTATTCCATATGAGGATGGCTATCGTCTTTCTCGGAGCAAATACATTATTGGACTTCTTCAAAGAGCCAAAATGGATGGAGCACATCCGGTCTCTACACCAATTGCTATAAACAACTCTCCAACTTCATCCTCTCCTGCTCTGTTTAATCCACAGATTTATCGAAGTATTGTTGGAGTCTTATAATATGTCACTATCACACGCCCTAATATTACTTTTGCGGTAAATTGTGCTTGTCAATTCATTCATGCTCCAACTGAACAAAATTGGGATAATGTAAAAAACAATACTTCGATATCTCAAAGGTACTATTCTATATTATCTTCTTTTATATCGCTAATCATCTCGAGATTTGTATGCATATAGTGATGCGGATTGGGGAAGTTCTTCTGAAGATAGATGCTCTACTAGTGGATATGCAATATTTTTTGGACGAAATCTTATCTCATGGAATTCAAAAAAGCAACTTACAATATCTCGTTCAAACACTAAGGCAGAATATAAAGCTATAGCAAATACAACGTCAGAAATTATTTGGCTTCAATCACTTCTCTCTGAACTTCATCTTGCATCAAATATTGCACCAAAAATTTGGTGCGACAATATTGGACCGACATATCTCACAGCAAATCCAATCTTTCATGCTCGTACAAAACATATGGAAATTGATTTTCATTTTGTTCATGAACGTGTGGCAACTCAGCAGTTATTTGTCTCTTATATTTCTGCTGAAGATCAAATCACTTATATCTTTACTAAGCCATTATCCAGACAACGTTTCAACAAGTTAGCAAGCAAACTCAATGTCAAAGATATCCCGTTAAGTTTGTCGGGAGTAAAAGAGATAAAAGAGAATCACCAGAATTGACCGGGTTAAATCATCAAATCAAATCAAATTAGTATTTGAATTATTCTAATAATTTTGTTATAATCATTAGAATAATTATAATTCTGTTATTTATTAATTGGTCAAATGACCAAGTATTTTTTGAACATTATATATTGTATTGTCCTTAGGGCAAATATCAATCAATAATAGATTTTATTGTTCTTATATTATTTCTTGTTCTCTCCCTATTTTTTCTTTTTACAGTAATACCAATTGACCTCAAGGAGGATAGTGATTATCCTCTAAAACCTATTGTTTTAGAAGAATACCAGAAAACATGAAAATAGACGACGACACTGCAAAAAATATTATTAATACAAAAACTTCTCCGAACATTAACCAAACAAGTATTTAAATTCAAATCCTCTGCATCAAATGCGCTGTTAATACTCGAGGTTAATGTTCAAATCTATAACATGAATAGCTTGTAATGAAAATGTTGTTCTCGATGGAGTTTTCAAAATGGAGCTTTAAGTATTTGCCAAATTTGTTGAAGTTGATATAAGAAACAATAGAACAATAGAAAACTTTTCATTTATTTAATTCGATGATACGTTATAGATCCTTATAGAGGGTACAATTTTATATGAATTCATTCTAAATTTGGATAGGTTTGAGGAGCAGCAAAATGATTTGAGACTTAGTTTCTCCATACGCCTTGCCATATCCATCCCCATCCTGATAAAAGAACTGATCAGCCGTCCGAGGGATGTTAACTTGTATATTCATGAAGTACTCCTCTAATGGAGAATCCCAACTAAGAGATGCATTCAATTCTCTCCAATATTTCCTCATCAATTCTCTTATCTCCCTTCTCGCCACTTCCTCTGAGACACCTTTCTCGTGCATGTAGCATTGAACAGATTTTGGCACGTCGCCTCTTTCTAGCTCGTCCTGTAGTAAGTAAAGTAAATGTTGTTTGATTCCAATGAGTTAGATTACTTCAACTAGATACAATTAACGAGTGTGTGTATATATAATTACCGTGGAAGTGCCCATATCATCGTAAAGACGAAAAAGTATGCTGGAAGAGCGTGTGATCTCATAGTAACTGGGAAAAAATTTCAAGGCCTCTCCAGTTAAATCTTTGGCAACGCAGTAAGCATGAGACAGAATGATTGGACCAGCTATTGATACCAATCCATTCTCCATGTACTCCTTGAGCTTGGGGGTTTGGCCATGGTGGAACCATTTTGCTTCCTCAAAGTATGATTTGCTTTGATCTCCCCACTGAAAATGTAATACCCACAGCAACTCATTCAAGAACAAAGAAGAAGAAGAAGAAGAAAATGAAGAAAATTGAATTAGTGTTTATAATTTACTGCTTTCTTTAAGTCAGGCACAATGTCCAAGCCCTTCTCCTTCATCACCCGATAGCCTTCTTCGTGCACCAGGTTGAAAATTGCAAAGAAACATAATTTCATGTATTCTGGAAGCTTGTCCATGGCAGTTAAGTCCCATCTGCAACAAAACTCACTCGATTTTAGATTTTAGATAGTTGAGATAAACATGACTTGATGTCGATGATGGTAAATGCCTGTCACCTGTCGATGGCATCAGTGAAGAGTTGGAGTTCATCCAAGGTTCCATAGACATCGTAAATATCATCAATCAATGTAATCAAGCAGATGGACTTTGCTTGGATCATTCTGCATCTCCAACTTTCTGGTTCATAAGTGAAACCAAGTGCCCACAGATAGTTTTCAAGTAATCGGTCTCTGAAAAATGGCAGCTTCTCTGCAAGCCCGAGCCCCGACCACCATCTGCATTTGAAATTGTTATTTATAAAAACTTCGAAAGTATATATGCTTGGTCGTTGTAATTGATATACCTGGAGAGCTCTCTGAGTTCACTCTTGTACATGTCCTGAACCAGATTGTAGTCGAGCTTAGCAAACTCCAGCAGGAGAGGGTTGATGGTGTCGTCGCCACGGCATGCTTCAATGAACCACCTGTGTTGCGCTCTCTCCAACTGCCAATTCAGTGGAAGCTGCAGCGCATGGGCCACCTGTTCTCTGAGACCGCCAGCCTCAGGAACAGATCCCTCCTCCATGAATCCTTTCAGCTGCTCTGTTGCAAAATCCATGGCTTCCTTCAGCAAAGTCTCTCCTTCCTTCTCGAGGTAGGAAGCTTCGTACAGACTCAGAAGCCCTCTGATCTGGTTCTCACAGCGAACTTCGAAGTTTCCCTTCTCGTCTCTAAATGTCTCGAACAAACCTAAGTGTAATTTTGCAAACAGCAACAGTCAGAATTGTGAAGCAATTGATTAATTAGTGATCATTGATTAATAACCTTGTGAAACAGAGAAGCCATTTGCTCTGAGGAGCCTGAAGAGCAGCGATGTGGCATGGAGATCGTCCTTGAGCTGCTAGCTCACATGGTCTAAAGAAGCATGAAGATGACTTAAAACGTCAGCAATCTCGTCTTTGAAGTGATACGCCACGCCGAGCTGTTGCAGTTGGTCGATCAGTTGAAGCTGCTCTGCTACTTGCTGCTTCTCGCGTATCAGATTCCTGGTCTGCTCCTTCAGTACGTTTATTCTCTCACGATTCTCTTCTTGTTGCGCCTACGTACTGAAAACAATTAAAACAAAGGTTACACACAAAAATTTCGACGATCGACCAACAACCACACTCACATACCGTGGAGGTGCTCGAGAGGGATTGCACATGCTCGTCCGTCCATATGTTTTGATGATAATTCGCCGACCGCCGCAAGGGAGCTACATGACTAGTGCCACTGCATGATCGGACCTGCAGTGTTCGCCGGAACATCTGTAGGCCTCGATGCTCGACAGCAGCAACGATCATTGGGCGACGAGGGAGGACGGATATCATGGGAGCAGAGACAGTAGTGCTGGTATAGTAGATAGACATTGTTTGATTATTAGCTATTTCCAAACTTGATTGCAATCAAAAATAATTTGGTGAAAGGAGAAGAACAAGTGCAGCATATATATAGCAGCGCACAATTGTGCCTCACGTCGAATACAAAAATTCATTAAAAATATAAATTGTTCAACATGTCGAAGTTAATTAATAATGCCGGTTTAAGAGATCAAATGAACAACAATTGATGACGCAAAAGTACAAACATATAGTTTGTAATTTCAAAAATCATCATAATAATGATTAATGAAGAATTTAAAATATTATCATAATAAATATCATAAATGATGAATTAATTGAGAATTTAATTCTTTGTATTTTTCAAAGATTATAAATAGTCATTTTTGAAAAGATTCAAATGACGAATTTCTTCTCTCGATTTCTCCCTCGTCAATTTCTTCTTCGTTTTCTTTCATCGAAAGAGATCGGTAGTATTTCCAAGGTTTTGTCGATCTAAGAGGCTAGCATCTAACGGATCGTATCGAGTTCGTGATCTAGTACACGTGGATATCGCTAGAGGAGTCACACATGAGGTTCTTATCTGTCTGTGATATCATTCAAACCTATCGAGGATTCGAGATAAATTTTTATATTATTTTGTAAAATTATATGTACCATCAAAAAATTTATAATTTAGTATATGTCTTTTCGTTTTGCTCCAAACCTATAGGTTCTCTCTCTAAAGTTAAGCTAGGCACTTGAGGATGATTCATCAATTTTAGTTCTTTGTAATTTTTAAATAGTTTCATACGGACGACTATCAAGGACGACTGCTCACTGTGAAAACAAAAGCTGATGAGAGGCAGTAAGTTTCATAAACAGACTACCGTTTCATCTTTTCCTAAATCAGTCTTACCACTTCTATCAAGGACGACTGCTCACTGTTCGAACCGGAATGACAGGGATCGACTCCCACCACTCTTTCAACCTACAATTTCCCTGTTCGTTCAGCATGTGCTTTGCGATCCTTGAATCAGCTATGAACGAGTACAAAGTTAGCCCCATAACAATATACTTGAACTGGATTACCACCAACAGAACTGCTACTGCAATCATCGCCCACATCACATCATTGGCTTGCTGCAGATATGATATGACAATGGCAATGTTAAGTGTTGGGAGAGGGTCCTGAAGAATTGGATGTTTTGAAACAGTACCTTTGGAGCCTTTCCGATTATTATTGAGAATATTCTCAAAATCATGATATTAGTTTTCTTAACGAGCTCATGCAAGTTATTCAGACTGTGTTCTGCTGCAACGATGCTTTCCATCATTGTTTGATCAGAGGTGGTGTTCACAACAATCTCTCGGCATCTTTCTCCAATTCTATTCACTCTGGCCCAAAGTATCGCTGCAACTATTAATAGTTCAATCAGTGCAATTGCAAATCCAACCATTTCCCTGTTGAATGAAAAAGTGATTATTGCCCTAGCATTATAGCAATGGAGGAATACAGTGTGATTGTAATTTGAAATAAGTTCAATGTAGCTGTTCCCAAATAAAATAGTGTGATTTTGTTTTAAATTTTGACCCGAGTACTAAATAGTTTGAGCATAAAAGGTTATATAACCAAAGGTAACAAATGTATCATTTCAGGGTACAACTTACTTGTATATGACAATCAAAATCACGGTGCGTATGAATAGTGTGACCATCGGTCTTTCCAATGACAGAACCGCCTGTAACTGAGGAAGCACATTTTTGACTGAACTCATAAGCACCTGAAAAAAGAACAGGAAAAAAACATCCATTGCAATCCAGTTCAAGATAACACCAGCATTTGGAGCAAGTCATGCATGAGTTTTGCTACAAGAAATAAATTTGAAAGAAAAAATTTCAAGTAAATGAGAGCTCAAACATCTTACAACTAGAACAAGAAGACTATCCGCAATTCCTCCTCCTTTCAGCTGTTCGACAGTAGCTTTTGCTACGCTAACCTCCTTCGCTTCCTCCCTTACTTGATTGATGGTTGGCCCAAGAGACATTAGAGAATCTGTTTGATTGTTCATGTTTTCTTCAGGACTTCTTTCCATGGAAAAGGAATCGACATGGTAGATGTTTCAGCCCTTTAATATGGAATTTGCACTACATGGCCTTAGGCTAGTTTTCTGCTTTATAGTATTGGCTAATTCTGTCAAAACGTAGTCCCCCTTTGGTAGTTCCTCGTAGAGCAAAAAAATCAAAAAGTTTGAGGAGACGGTGATGATATTCTCAGCAATTCCCGAGCTGCATGAAGCCTGAAGATCCCCAAAATGCTTCTAGCATGGATCTCCCATGCCTGTATAGGGTTTTGAATATCAAATTTCAATATGAAGCGGTGGAGCAAGATGACTTCTTTTATTAGAGTAAGCCAGTGGTCACGTCTAGTGGAACTAGTCATCTCAGGGAACTCTATCACCAAGGGTTCTGATCTGCAAAGTTATAGAAAGATTACATCGATTGTCCTAGAGATATGTCATAGCATTCAAGCTGATGATGTTCATAATGAAGATTAGTAAATGAATTACAATTCAGACGTCTCGTATGCTATTGCTTTGTCAAACAAGGGAGCACCCCATGGCCCAGTTGAGGTTGGTTTAACTTGATCAGCATCTGCTCTTGAAAGATCGATTTTTACAGCAGTTTCATATGACATTACTCCGGATGCCTCAAAGTAGAGAGCCTGATTGGTAAGGGTAAGTCTTCCTAGCACACAATATCAAATTAATAGAAATGACAAATTTTATAATCACGATTAAGAGATAACACCTTAAATAGTGTCAATAGATCAGAAGATTAATGAGAAACCATAAAAAATTACCTGGCCAACTAGTTGTTCTGATGTGCCTCACCACTCTGTATGTCCATGAAGTGCCCTCAACATGAAGAATGAATTCATTCTTAGAAAACTCAACTCCTGTTGGTGTTTCCTGCTTCTCCAAGTACTCGATAGAACTAAAAATTAAAGAAAAACGTAAACATTATCATTAATACATCTCATCAGTTTGTTCACACAAGGAAAGGAGGTATATGTGTGTAAAATACCGAAAAAATAGGCGAATATTAATAAGGGATTTTTCCAGAATTTTTGGTAATTTTTCTGGAATTTTTCGGAGCTTGTATGGACGAGTTTTCGGGGATAAAACGAGGTTCCGGAAAAGCCTGTTTAGGTTACCCCGTTTTAACGAGGAAAAGTTGAATTTATTTATATTCTTTTCTTTTTCTTTTTATTTTGTTTTCGCCGAATTCTTCACTGTTCCCTTTCTCTCCCGCGCGACCTTCTTCCCCTTGCGCCCGACGCCTCCGAGCCCTAACCGCCGGAGCAACAACCGCCGGCCGCGACGGTTCCCCTTTCTTATCTCGTGCACAAGGCCGGGACCAAGAGAAGGTTTCTTCCCTCTCCTCAGCCGTGGCATAAGGTTTGTGGCAAATCCCTTCTCTTCTCTTTTTCTGCCCTAGTGCCCCGCCGACGCCGCTCCTCCTCAGCCTAGCACCAGCAGCCGGCCTTTCCTTCTCCTTTTCTTCGAGCGCCGGCCACCAGGTCCACCGGGCTCTAGCCTCAGCCGCGACACCCACCCGACGGCGTCACCACCTGCGGTGCCGTTGGCCGAGCCCTATCTCCGATCGCCGAGCAGAGCAGGTCTCTTGCTTCTACCTTAGCTCTGTGCCCTAGCGTCCGACATCTCCTGGAACAGCCGAGTCTTCCTCTCGCACGAAATCAGCACAGCAGTGCCCTTTCGCCACTGTCCTTGTGCCCTAGCATCGGTCGGCCAGCCGTCAAGTGCTAGCAGCAACTTTGACGGATCCTAGGTCATCACAGGCAGTAGGAGGGAAGAGGTAATATGTATGATTGTTGATTTGGGATCTTATGTTGGATTGTTGGCTGATGTACAGTGGTATTTGTCACTAATTTCTCATAGCGGATTTTCCCAGTCTCGACAGTAAGTTCTTCCGGATTTGAGCAACACTGAGGCATCGAAAAATTTGAGGTAAGGTTTAGGGTTTTTGAGCTTCGTGTATATTGATTAGGTATATGTTGGAGATTGGTAGTTTGGATTAGCTTTAGATTTTTTTTAATCTCATGTTATGATTAGGGTTTAGGAACTAACCCTGGTGGACCCACTGATTTTATTTAATTAGGGTTCATTAATTTTGTTGGATGAATTAGTTGGATCCAATTTAGAACTTCTTAAATTGGATTAGAATTTAATTTGGCTAATTGTGGTATGATAGAATTAGCTAAACTAGACCTTATGTTTAATATACAGGACCTTGACGTGAGACGAGTATCTCGGAGTCAAATTTGGACCATTTTATCGGAGGCGGGTACTTTTGACTTTTTGTCTTTGATATGCTTAGTAATGAAATTAACATATTGCATTAATTATGTCCTTTATTTGTTTCGGCTAGTCACTACCCAATATCTGATACATGATTGATTGATTGCTTGATTTGCATCCCGTGTATACTTTATTTGTTTATACATGCTTATAGGGGGTAGTGATATACCATGCTTCACCATGTTCAGGACCTAGGTTTTTATACCTTCTGTGTACCTTTGATTCGATATGATTCTTTGACCTAGGGTGCACATTTCTATATATATGGATTAGGTCAGGATGTTTATATGGTTATTGCCATGAATCATTTGCATGATTGCATGCTGTGCGATAGTCCGCTCCATTATTGTTGAGCACATCGCCAGTTACATGGATCTGCACACACCACCACTCATGGGTTAGTGGTCGATTCAGGCAGAGTGTTGCAGGGACTCTGTTAGGCACCGTTGGTCCGCTCATGGGTAGTGTGACACAACGTGTTATCCGGCAGGGATTCCTCCCCGTCATCGTGTACCGGGAGTTGAGAGCATTGTGCTCCCCCATCTATGATTTGGGGTAGGAGGATAGGTGTACTCCGACAGCATCCCGTCCACTCGGTCACTCATCAGGAGTAGTGACGACAGAGTGCACGGTTGTCACAGCCCTACCCACTCGGCCTCACTTTTGTATGAGATGATCGACTGGCGTCAGGGGTGACCAGGACGCATCATTGGCATCATATGCATGATGCATGTATTGCTTGTGTTTGTGGTTGCTGCATTTATATGTTGCATATTGTTTGGATACCTATGTTTGACATGCATACAAGATTCCTATACCACTCGGACTGTTTATCCTTATACTCAGATCCTGGTTAGTACAGTTTCTCTCCTGTTTACTTCAGATGCATATTTTTATCTTTCTTTTATCAGGAGACTGTACGCATGATTAGTGCTAGGTGTTATTTCTTTACTTTGCATATCAATTGTACCTGCTGAGTGTTGGACTCACCCCGCCTCCATTGTTGTTATTTTCAGCTTGATGCTGTCAGGAGGGAGTTCCAGTCGCTAGTCCCCACTGCACGTAGTGCTACTCCTCTGCTGGTTTTTTTTTTAGTTGTTGTTTCATTCTAGCTTTTCGCTATCAGACTTTGTGTTAGTTTTGTTTTGGACTTACATATGGATATTGTATGGAATCTTTCCGTTGGATGGACTTTTAGTATGATTTGGATTTACTCTACTACATGCCTGCCTGGACGGCAGAAGAGGTAAGAAAAATCGGATTTGGGCTTTACGAGTGTAGTTGAGTAGGGTTGATTTCGAGTCAGAGTATTACTATGTTGTTTATTTTTATTAACTGCGTGGTTGTGACAGCCAGAGGCTGAATACATATATAAACTGCGTGGAGATTGATTTTATTTACTGTTGTTATTCCAGCCGCCTGTGGCTGAGGTATTTGTGAGATGTAGAAAAGTTTCAGATTGTCCACCGTACAGGGGAGATGCTGCCGAAATTTTCTCGGACAGGGACTCCTCTGGGGCGTGACAATTTAGTGGTATCAGAGCACAGTTATACGATCTTTTGTTTTCGTATTTTGGATGTTTGGGATAACCTGATACCAATTTATTTACTTGGTATCAGAGCGCCAAGTTTGGCGATACTTGTTGGATTTTTGTATTATGGATTTTCGAGATTTATCTGATACCAATTTATTGGTATCAGAGCGGGTTATGATACCTGCTTTTGGTGTTCTGGAGATTTATTGGATACCTGTTGTTGGTATTCTGGATATTTGGTTAGCCAGGTTTGCAAGTCAAACTGGGCATTTTCGGATTTTCGATATGGTTATGTTTCGGACTTCCGTTTCGGATTTATATGGATTTCCGACGATTTTCTCGTTCGGAATTTTGAGGTCAGAAGTTGGGGACTGGACAGCGATGGAACATCTCCAGACGGCAAATAGGTATAATGTTTATTTTATAACTGTTAGAACATCTATTAGCACTTTATCTTTATTACCTGTCTGGTTGTTGTAGCCATATTACATGTGATGGGTTAGCCACTGATCTTGGTCGACCCTAATAGAGATCAAGGATTATAGTCTCTGGTGATTTTTCATATCATACCAGTAGTAGTTTTAGCTTCTATTACTACTAGTAGGAGATGGAGACACATACCAACCTCTGATGTTATTTGATGGGTAGTGGATGATACCTATATATTCCTGTTGACTTAACCAGTAGGGTTTTTATACTCATATCTTTTGGATATTAGGGTACCTGATACGATGAAAATTGTTTCATTGGGAGTTACCATGTTTGATCATTGTTGAGAATGATTTGAGGTTGAGGGATATTGGGAGATCAGATATTGTGATGTGTTGATTTCTAATGATATATGAGAATAAATGTTATGTGGTTGTCTGATGACCAATTACTAGATATTTGTTTTGATGATCTATTAGTGGATAACTATTTTGATGATTTATATTTGGGATGTCGTTGATGGTGACATAATGAGTGTCATGTATGATATTTACAGTTTTGATGATTATAGTTGGTGCTCAGATTATAAATTGGGTGCTAGAGAGTTTACGGTTGAGTGTGCCCATGAAATTTTAATGAATCTGGTTAGTTGTGGTTAGTTAACAGGATGATAAAAATTGATATATGCTTCCTCTGATATTGGACTGTGTGGATAAATAATGATTGATGTTTTGAATGCTAACTTGCTCTCATGGGGAGTAGAGATTTATTCATCTGATATAGTGTGGGCTGATGTTTTTGAGGATGAAGATGAGAGTGTCTTGATGTTCTTAAATTCTGACTTTTTCTTTTGGGTCGTACACATTTATACATATGATATTATGTGATTGGATATACCTTAGTTGCTTGTGGAGGATTAAGGTATTCTTGATTAGTTAGTAGATGAATGATTTAGTTTTGTTGGTTGATCAGTAGAGGATTGTCATACTCTATTTTTAGAGGTTCGAACCTTTAGCTTATTTGTGCTTAGTTATGTATCTAGAGCACCTTTGAGTACATGTTTTGTACTGACGTGGGAAGGACTGATTTAGTCAGAAATCATTTTCAGCTTGGATAGTTTATAAAGGATCGATGTATCCTATTCCATGAAGACTTTGATCGTGAACTGTATATATACCTGGTGGGATAACTTAGAGGGTGCATTGGAATATGAGACCCCGCTGATGTAAGAAAGTGTAGAGCTAATTGCTTAACACTTATGGGATACAATCGTTACTAGTGTAAACTGGGAGAGTACATTTGGATTTATGATGATAAAAATTTTTCCCATTGGATATAGTCTTGGTAGTGTATGACATTGACTGGCAATGTTATACCACGGTGTGTATATTTTTCTTGTCCGATACCAGTTCCTTTGAACCTAGAGCAGGGTTGTTACTGGATGATTAGACTGCTTTATTTTGGGTTGCTTTTGATTGATGTATGTTAGGATCCTTCGTATGGCTAGAGAGGGGGGTGTGAATAGCCGACCCCAATCTTTCTCGTTTCTTCCTACGATTAGGTTAGTGCAGCGGAAATACAACGTAGAAAGAAAATAGGAGAAGAAAGACAAACCATATAACGAGGTTCGGAGATGAACTCCTACTCCTCGGCGTGTCCGTAAGGTGGACGAAGCCTACCAATCCGTCGGTGGATGAGTCCCCGGAAACCCGGCTAATAGATACTCCTTGTGGGTGGAGAAACCTCACCACAATCTTTGCAACAGCAATAGGAGTACAAATAGGAACAAGAAAACAAGAACAGAAATGTAAACAACATTTGCTTGCCTTCTTGAAGTCAGCAGGAACCCTGGTGAAGCAGCAGCTTCTCGGATCCAAGCCTAGCTAGAAAACCAGCAACAGGAAGAAGCTCACGCGAAGCTTGAGCACCCAACGAGCTCAACAAAGCTCAGCAGGAAGAAGAAGCAGAAGCTTCAGGCAGGAGAGAACTTCCAGAAGGAAGAAGAAGTAGCTTCAGAGAGAGTCTCACCGAAGTCCTGTAGCCCTCTTTTATACCTGCGAAGAAGAAGAGCAGAGAACTAGCCGTTGCTTCAGCCTGATAGGTCCAGATCCTCTCTGATCGGTCTTGGGGACCGATCAGGACCTGTGCTGATCGGTCCCCAGACCGATCAGCACTCTTCACAGAGAACTCGCCCAAGTTCTCTGATCGTCTCCTGATCGGTCTGTGGACCGATCAGGGTGCATGTGGATCGGTCCACAGACCGATCCCCTCCTTTTCTCTTTGCCTTCTGTTCGCTTTCTGATCGGTCTGCCGACCGATCAGAAGAACCTCAGTAAGCCACTGATCGTTATCTGATCGGTCACCAGACCGATCAGATACCCAGCGTATCGCTGGATCGATCCACTGATCGATCTAGAGCTTGGGTTTTGCCCAAACCAAGTTCCAAGTCTTCCAAACCAATATCCGGTCAACCTTGACCTATTGGTATCTCATGCTTAGCATCTGGTCACTCTCTTGACCTGCTAAGACTCCCTACCAAGTGTCCGGTCAATCCTTTGACCCACTTGGACTTTTCTCTTCGTGTCAAGTATCCGGTCACTCCTCGACCTACTTGACCTTCTCAACACCGATGTCCGATCACCCTTGATCTATCTGGATTTTTCCTTGCTTCACTCACTGGGACTTTCACCTAGCTTCACTCACTAGGGTTTTACCGCTTCACTCACGGATTTTCCAATCCGGCTTCACTCACGGGGACTTTCCAACTGCTCGGCTTCACTCATCGGGACTTTCTAACCGCCTGGCTTCACTCACCAGGACTTCTCGGCTTCACTCACCAGGACTTCCACTTTCACCTAGCTTCACTCACTAGGATTTTCACCGCTTCACTCACTGGGACTTTCCACACCGCCTAACATCCAGTTAGGACTTTCCCACTTGCCAAGGTCCTGCTTGGACTTTTCCGTGCCAAGCTCCCTGCTTGACTTCGTCCCAAGTCTCCATACTTGGACTTTTTGCGTGCCAAGCTCCCTTCTTGGACTTTCCCAGTGCCAAGTCTCCATACTTGGACTTTTCAGGTCAACCAGGTCAATCCTTGACCTAGGGTTGGACCTACAATCTCCCAAACACCTATTCTTGTCAAACATCAAGAATACAACTCTCTCACGAGTGTCAAACATCAACATGTAACTCAACTAGGTCAACCTTGACCTAAGGTTGCACCGACAATCTTCCCAAGTCAAACATCAAAATACAACTCGAGTCAAGTCACCTCGAGTCGGGTCAACCAGGTCAACCTTGACCTAAGGTTGCACCAACAATCTCCCCCTTTTTGATGTTTGACAAAACTCATAATCAAGTTAGGTTAACCCGATAACCTAACTTAGGTTTTCCACTCATCTTCCAATGTCCAATGTTCTTTCCTTGAACATTCTCTGGACATTCTCCCCTTAGGTTAACCCGATAACCTAACTTAGGTTCTCCAATAATTCTCTCCCTTTTTGACACACATCAAAAAGAATTCCAATGTTCTTCCTCGAACATTCCTTGACATTCTTCCCCTAGCTTAGGTTAACCCGATAACCTAACTTGGGTTCTCCAATAACTCTCCAACGAACACTCTCCCCTTTTTGACACACATCAAAAAGAAAAAGGAGGGTATCAAGGTCAAAAGTTTCTTCCTAATGAAAATCCCATACCTTTCATTGAAACTCTTAATTTCCCCCTTGATACTAAACTCAACAATCAACTTAGTGATAATCCCATATCACTAATCCTCAAAAGTCTTAAGGAGTAAAAACTCCCCCTAAAAGTCAACTCCCCCTTGACAATTAGGTAAAACTCCCCCTAAAGGTCAACTCCCCCTTTGACCATTGCACCAACAATGTCTTTGAGAGTTCCAAACCTTTAGAAATCCAAAACACCACTTCCATAACTGAAATTTCGACAACATGAAAAATCGAAATTGACACGCCCGATCGGTCCCCACACCGATCGGCCCTTCACCGATCGCACTCGTGCATCGAACTCATCGGATCGGTGCGCACCGATCCACAATCTGGATCGGTCCGCAGACCGATCAGATCTTCCGGATCGGTCCCGGACCGATCCAACCACTGAAATCAGAGATTTCTGATTTTCTCTCCGGGAAGTTCAGAAACTCACAGAAAATTACAGAAAATTCCAAAAATTACGAAACTTTGAGGATACATTCCTCATATCATACACTATCAAGGAAAAATAGTTTTCTATGAATATAGTTTCCATTTTTCAATCTTGATACAAAGTTCAAAAACTTTGAAATAGTTCAAGTTTAACTCAACTTTGTATCACAATGTTCAATGATGAATGCTATCACTAGGAAAGCTTCATCAAGGTTTTTCAAATCAATTTTAAAATGCTTTTAAAACCATTTGAATTTAGGACCATAATCTTAGGGCTAGATGTACATGACTTGTACACAAGCTTTCCCTATGATCCTTAATTTCTTGAATTAGGGTCATCTAGGTACAAGGACAATGCACCTTGATCCTAATATCTCACACACATCTAAGGTGTATCAAACCACATTCAAGTCAATTTGATGTGAGATATGGGTTAAGGTCAACTTAGGCTAAGTTCTCATGCATTTTCTAAACACCAATTTGATCTCAATATCAAATTATATGTTTGTCCTTAAATCAATTTCATTGATTATAATGCAAGAGATGATGACATGGCATATAATGATATCATAAGTAAAAATATGTGCCAATGTCATGATGTCATGGCATAAAGTTTGAAAACTTAAATAAAGCATGACATATAAACTAGCCTAAGCATTATCATGACATTTCAAATGATAATAAAATGAATATGATGTCATGGCATGGCATATGGCAACCAATCATGGCAAGTTAGCACAAATAAAATACCTAAATTCCCTATCTAAATATCCTTAGCCTTAGCTAACTTAAAATCTAACCCTAGATTGCCCATATATCCCTAAGAGAAAACCAAAATCCCAATTATGGTATTTCTCTAGGTTTTCTTAAATTGTGCCAAATAAGATTAAAATCGATATTTTTCAAATATGGCACAATTTACTCTTCAAGGAGTAAATAATAATTCTTTTTCATTTTCAAAGGTTATCAAAACCTTGAAAATGCTCCTTGAGTGTCAATATCCTCAAAGTTGGGTTAACTACCCTTCTAATTGGAGTTGACACTCTCTAACCCATTTATGGGATAGAGAAGATACTTCTAGGAACCCAATATCTATGTGAGCTCATTGGGTTCACTAAATATTCACTAGGGATGACTTCCCTAGCAACCCTCCTAATGACCCTCCTAGGCTTTGAAGCCTTGGTCATTTGGGACTCATCAAGATCAACTCTAGGGGTGACTCCCCTTGTGACCTTGGTGGTGGTCTTCCTAGCCCTAGGTTTTGTTCCATAATCGAATGGAACACTATGATAAGTGGGCTTGACCACTTGGGACTTAGGTTTGTGACTCAAACCTTTCTTGTCCTTGGACTTGGGTTTTTGACTCTTAAACCCTAGAGATGACTTCTCCATGTTTTTAAGAGCCTTTTCTAAATTATCAAGTCTTGACCTCAAGACTTGATTTTCCCTCTCTAATACCTCAAGTGTTAATTTGTCATTTTTCTTTGAGGTATTCCTAGGCATATGTCTAGATGATTTGGGATTTCTACCTAGATTTTCCTTAGCCTTAGATGAGTTAATTCTAGGGTTGGCTTTCCTAGTGTTATCCTTATCTAGGCTCACATGTTTGGCACCTAAGCATGTGTATCGATTTCTATAATTAACATGCTTATCATTCTTGACAATAGCAATAAGGCTACTAGCATGCATCCTACTAGAATTGCAAGAATGTGCCTTAGAGATTACCTTAGGGTTTACCCTAGCTCCCCCTATACATGTGCTCGATCTCTTGTCCTTGTGAGATTGCCTCCCTCTCGGACATTGGCTCCGATAATGTCCCCTTCGCTTGCATTGGAAGCACACCACGTGCTCCTTGCCCTTGCGTGTTGGGACTCCGGCTTCCTTGACCTTTGGTGCCGGTGGAGTCTTTCTAACCCTCTTTGGACATTTACTCTTGTAATGTCCATACTCCCTACACTCAAAGCACATTATGTGTAATTTATTTGAAATTGAAATGCTTGAGTTACCTAGGGTTGAGGTGGGATGTATGCTTTCTTCTTCATCCCTTCCGAGATAGAAGCTTCTTCCTCTTGCTCCATTCTTGAAGAAGAACTCTCCTCCTCTTCTTCCTTATATGTTGAGTAGCCCTCAACTTCTAATTCCTCTTCTCCATGATGTGAGCTACTTGGCT
The DNA here is from genome assembly GCF_018446385.1 of Zingiber officinale. Classification (NCBI taxonomy): domain Eukaryota; kingdom Viridiplantae; phylum Streptophyta; class Magnoliopsida; order Zingiberales; family Zingiberaceae; genus Zingiber; species Zingiber officinale. Next base: position 99,164,704 of record NC_055993.1, read on the forward strand.
CACTTGACTCCTCTTCATGGCTTGAAGTGGAGTTCCCCTCATGGAACTTAGCCAAGTTGTTCCACAACTCCTTGGCATTGTTGTATCCATCTATCCTACACAATATATCGTTAGGTAATGAGAATTCAAATATTTTCATTACCTCGTCGTTGATTGTGGATTGGTGGATTTGCTCCTTCGTCCACTTCTTCTTCTCAAGAGGTTTTCCTTCTTTATCCATCGGAAGAGTGAAACCTAATTGTACACAAGTCCAATTTTCAATGTTAGTCATAAGGAAATACTTCATCCTTACCTTCCAATATGCGAAGTCGTCGCGATCGTAGAAGGGTGGAATGATGATGTCTTCTCCGAGTTGATCCATCTCTAGCCCGTGCTCCCCCGGGTGTTGATCCGTCGAAGAGCGGCCTCGCTCTGATACCACTTGTTAGGATCCTTCGTACGGCTAGAGAGGGGGGTGTGAATAGCCGACCCCAATCTTTCTCGTTTCTTACTACGATTAGGTTAGTGCAACGGAAATACAACGTAGAAAGAAAACAGGAGAAGAAAGACAAACCATATAACGAGGTTCGGAGATGAACTCCTACTCCTCGGCGTGTCCGTAAGGTGGACGAAGCCTACCAATCCGTCGGTGGATGAGTCCCCGGAAACCCGGCTAATAGATACTCCTTGTGGGTGGAGAAACCTCACCACAATCTTTGCAACAACAATAGGAGTACAAATAGGAACAAGAAAACAAGAACAGAAATGTAAACAACACTTGCTTGCCTTCTTGAAGTCAGCAGGAACCCTGGTGAAGCAGCAGCTTCTCGGATCCAAGCCTAGCTAGAAAACCAGCAACAGGAAGAAGCTCACGTGAAGCTTGAGCACCCAACGAGCTCAACAAAGCTCAGCAGGAAGAAGAAGCAGAAGCTTCAGGCAGGAGAGAACTTCCAGAAGGAAGAAGAAGTAGCTTCAGAGAGAGTCTCACCGAAGTCCTGTAGCCCTCTTTTATACCTGCGAAGAAGAAGAGCAGAGAACTAGCCGTTGCTTCAGCCTGATCGGTCCAGATCCTCTTTGATCGGTCTTGGGGACCGATCAGGACCTGTGCTGATCGGTCCCCAGACCGATCAGCACTCTTCACAGAGAACTCGCCCAAGTTCTCTGATCGTCTCCTGATCGGTCTGTGGACCGATCAGGGTGCATGTGGATCGATCCACAGACCGATCCCCTCCTTTTCTCTTTGCCTTCTGTTCGCTTTCTGATCGGTATGCCGACCGATCAGAAGAACCTCAGTAAGCCACTGATCGTTATCTGATCGGTCACCAGACCGATCAGATACCCAGCGGATCGATCCACTGATGGATCCAGAGCTTGGGTTTTGCCCAAACCAAGTTCCAAGTCTTCCAAACCAATATCCGGTCAACCTTGACCTATTGGTATCTCATGCTTAGCATCTGGTCACTCTCTTGACCTGCTAAGACTCCCTACCAAGTGTCCGGTCAATCCCTTTGACCCACTTAGACTTTTCTTTTCGTGTCAAGTATCCGGTCACTCCCTTGACCTACTTGACCTTCTCAACACCAGATGTCCGATCACCCTTGATCCATCTGAATTTTCCCTTGCCCGGCTTCACTCACCAGGACTTTCACCTAGCTTCACTCACTAGGGTTTTTACCTGGCTTCACTCACCAGGATTTCCAATCTGCCCGGCTTCACTCACCAGGACTTTCCAACTGCCTGGCTTCACTCATCAGGACTTTCTAACTGCCTGGCTTCACTCACCAGGACTTTCCCACTGCCTGGCTTCACTCACCAGGACTTCCACTTTCACCTAGCTTCACTCACTAGGATTTTCACCTGGCTTCACTCACCAGGACTTTCCACACTGCCTAACATCCCAGTTAGGACTTTCCCACTTGCCAAGGTCCCTGCTTGGACTTTTCCCGTGCCAAGCTCCCTGCTTGGACTTTTCCAGTGCCAAGTCTCCATACTTGGACTTTTTGCGTGCCAAGCTCCCTTCTTGGACTTTCCCAGTGCCAAGTCTCCATACTTGGACTTTTCAGGTCAACCAGGTCAATCCTTGACCTAGGGTTGGACCTACAATCTCCCAAACACCTATTCTTGTCAAACATCAAGAATACAACTCTCTTACGAGTGTCAAACATCAACATGCAACTCAACTAGGTCAACCTTAACCTAAGGTTGCACCGACAATCTTCCCAAGTCAAACATCAAAATACAACTCGAGTCAAGTCACCTCGAGTCGGGTCAACCAGGTCAACCTTGACCTAAGGTTGCACCAACAATGTATTCATGCTTGATACATATGCATGAATTTTGTTTAGATATACCTGTAACCATGAGTGTTGGTAGCATAAGGTTGGTCTTTTTGGTTGAGCTGGTATGCTGATTTTGCATGACTATGTTGCATGTATATTATGATTTGTATGTGTTGTGGGAGTCCTATGGTAGACTGTCCATTTGCAAGTAGTATATGTATCCATGTTCTGATATGGTTTGAAGGTTCCTTGTGGATCATAGATATGTAGTTCGGTGTATGTATCTGGATGTGTTATTGAAGATATCTTGTCAATTAAATCCGAGATGTAGTATAAGTACATCGGTGGTGTTTTGATGGAGGCATTTTGTCGATTTAATCTAAGTTGTGATATGTACATATGTGTTTGGTGTGGTATCTGAGGTATCTTTTTGATTATGTTTGATTTGTGAGTGCACCTGGGTTTAGTATGCATTATTGGAAGTATATGTTGGATATACTCTTGGCATAGGTGAAGATATGTCATGTGAGTGTCGTTTGTGGTGTATTGTTGATTTTACCTACATTGATTTTGCACACGTGTTCGGTATGTATTGTTGGAGGTATCATACTAAATATACCTGAGTTGTGAGTATGTTTGGTGTATAATAATTGGAGGATTTAGTCGATCATACATATGTTGTGTGAGCACGTGTGCCAAGTATATATTGGTAGCAGCATGATGATTCTACTTATGCTGAATGCAGAATGTGGAGTGACTGCATTATGTCATTTGTTGAATTAACCCATCAACTAATTTTCCTATCAGTGGATGACCCACTAGGATGCTGATAGAGTTGATGATGGATTTGATTAGTTACTAGGTTGTTATATCCTAGGCTAACCACAACGAATTGTGGTAGAGAGATCTTGTACAGTCTCTAGCTGGATAGTTAGGTGCCTTGGGGTACTTAGGTATTGTTTTGTGGTGGAGCGTTGCTCCCACATATCACGGATTGCTGGTAGCGGAGCATTGCTCCTATATTTATTGCAGATACATATTTCAGATTATTTGTGGTGGAGTGTTGCTCCCACATATTGAGGATTTCTTGTGGTAGAGCGTTGCTCCCACATATGTGGTGTTTCCTGTGATGGAGTGTTGCTCTCACCCTGGAGGATTTTTTTTTTTTTTGTGATTTATGTTATTGATGATCAGATTTTTCGATTTATTATTGGAGATCTTATGAATAGGAATGTCTGTGATACGGACATTATGTGTATTGGTTTTTGTCATATAGGCTTACAGTGCCTTAGATGTTTTCAGGGACTCGATGATCCTGGTATGTCGAGGATGTTTGGATAGGTGTCCATTATCTTTGTGGACGATGTTATGATTTATTACGGATCCGAGGTGAGTCACGTACACTACCTTTGCATAGATCTAGAGATGATTCGACGAGAACATCTATATGTGATTATCAGTAGTGCTGGTTTGGATTGTCTTTTGTTATGATGTTTGGAACACACGGTCACCAGTAGGAGTGTACCGTGGTTCCACAGGAGATAGAGGTTGTTACCGTTGGGAGCAGCCGAAATCAGTGTAGGAGATCCGCAGTCTTTTGTGACTCGCAGGATATTACAGACCTTTCGTCGAGGGTTTCTTCCGCATAGCTATGCTACTTTCACGCGTGACAATGAAAGGCGTGAAGTTTACTTGGACTGAGGATTGCAAGACCAGCTTCTAGGAGCTGAAGCGGAGACTAGTGTCGGCTTTGATTTTTGGTTTTTACCTTCGGAAGAGGACGAATTTGTCCTCTACACCGACGCGTCTCTACAGGGTATGGGTGTTGTTCTGGTGCAGCACGGTAGAGTATTCTTATATGCTTCTCGATAGTTGAGGGAGCTTGAGAAGAAAATACTCAGTTCGTGATCTGGAGTTGGCCGCTGTTATTTTTGCCCTGAAGATTTGGCGGCAGTACCTGTATGATATTACATTGAGATTCTCACTGACAATCGGAGTCTCAAATATCTGTTCACTCAGAAGGAACTTAATCTTCGACCGAGGAGATAGATGGAGTTCCTGAAGTATTATGATTGTACCATTAGCTATCACCTGGGAAAAGCTAATGTGGTTACCGATGCACTTAGCTAGAGGTCCAGAGGGACTTTAGCTTGCCACCGAGTTGTGGTCACAGATTTGATTCAGGATTTCTCTGAGTTAGACATTGAGGAGCAGGGACAGACAGAGCAGAGTATTCTTGATACCATAGTTGCTCAATCGTCGATCAGGACGAGAATCCGAGAGACCCAGTTGTTGGGACCTCAGAGAGTTCAGCAGGATGCAGAGTTGGTCCGTACTATCAGACGAAGGATGTCAGAGGCGCAGGTCCGTCAGAAGAGTTACGATGATCGGAGACGCAGACCATTAGAGTTCTCTGTTGGCGACCATGTATTTCTGCGAGTTTCACCCACGAAAGGGGTGAAGAGATTTGGCCTCAGAGGTAAGCTAGCTCCGCGGTACATTGGTCCTTTCGAGATCTTGGAGAGGATCGGAGCGGTAGCTTACCGATTGGCACTACCACCGTCCCTGTCAGGCGTTCACGATGTATTTCACGTATCGATGCTGAGGAGATACGTGCCTGATCCGACACATGTGCTGGCAGATATTCCAGTTCCAGTTCAGCCTGACATTACATATGAGGAGGTTCCGGTACGGATTCTCGATCGGAAAGAGCGTCAGTTGCGGAACAAGACTATCCGGCTGGTTAAAGTCGGATGGCAGCAACATTTGGACGAGGAGGCTACTTGGGAGCTTGAGGATACGATCCGAGCTCGATATCCCCATCTTTTCACTTGAGGTATGTGATTTAGTATACCGTTCAGCATTTATACTTTCTATATCTGTCGTAGTACTTGCTGATGGTAGATAACGAAATTTGGGGGACCAAATTTTTATTAGTGGGGGAGAATGTAAAATATCAAAAAAATAGGCGAATATTAATAAGGGATTTTTCCAGAATTTTTGGTAATTTTTCTGGAATTTTTCGGAGCTTGTATGGACGAGTTTTCGGGGATAAAACGAGGTTCCGGAAAAGCCTGTTTAGGTTACCCCGTTTTAACGAGGAAAAGTTGAATTTATTTATATTCTTTTCTTTTTCTTTTTATTTTGTTTTCGCCGAATTCTTCACTGTTCCCTTTCTCTCCCGCGCGACCTTCTTCCCCTTGCGCCCGACGCCTCCGAGCCCTAACCGCCGGAGCAACAACCGCCGGCCGCGACAGTTCCCCTTTCTTCTCTCGTGCACAAGGCCGGGACCAAGAGAAGGTTTCTTCCCTCTCCTCAGTCGTGGCATAAGGTTTGTGGCAAATCCCTTCTCTTCTCTTTTTCTGCCCTAGTGCCCCGCCGACGTCGCTCCTCCTCAGCCTAGCACCAGCAGCCGGCCTTTCCTTCTCCTTTTCTTCGAGCGACGGCCACCAGGTCCACCGGGCTCTAGCCTCAGCCGCGACACCCACCCGACGGCGTCACCACCTGCGGTGCCGCTGGCCGAGCCCTATCTCCGATCGCCGAGCAGAGCAGGTCTCTTGCTTCTACCTTAGCTCTGTGCCCTAGCGTCCGACATCTCCTGGAACAGCCGAGTCTTCCTCTCGCACGAAATCAGCACAGCAGTGCACTTTCGCCACTGTCCTTGTTCCCTAGCATCGGTCGGCCAGCCGTCAAGTGCTAGCAGCAACTTTGACGGATCCTAGGTCATCACAGGCAGTAGGAGGGAAGAGGTAATATGTATGATTGTTGATTTGGGATCTTATGTTGGATTGTTGGCTGATGTACAGTGGTATTTGTCACTGATTTCTCACAGCGGATTTTCCCAGTCTCGACAGTAAGTTCTTCCGGATTTGAGCAACACTGAGGCATCGAAAAATTTGAGGTAAGGTTTAGGGTTTTTGAGCTTCGTGTATATTGATTAGGTATATGTTGGAGATTGGTAGTTTGGATTAGCTTTAGATTTTTTTTAATCTCATGTTATGATTAGGGTTTAGGAACTAACCCTGGTGGACCCACTGATTTTATTTAATTAGGGTTCATTAATTTTGTTGGATGAATTAGTTGGATCCAATTTAGAACTTCTTAAATTGGATTAGAATTTAATTTGGCTAATTGTGGTATGATAGAATTAGCTAAACTAGACCTTATGTTTAGTATACAGGACCTTGACGCGAGACGAGTATCTCGGAGTCAAATTTGGACCATTTTATCGGAGGCGGGTACTTTTGACTTTTTGTCTTTGATATGCTTAGTAATGAAATTAACATATTGCATTAATTATGTCCTTTATTTGTTTCGGTTAGTCACTACCCAATATCTGATACATGATTGATTGATTGCTTGATTTGCATCCCATGTATACTTTATTTGTTTATACATGCTTATAGGGGGTAGTGATATACCATGCTTCACCATGTTCAGGACCTAGGTTTTTATACCTTCTGTGTACCTTTGATTCGATATGATTCTTTGACCTAGGGTGCACATTTCTATATATATGGATTAGGTCAGGATGTTTATATGGTTATTGCCATGCATCATTTGCATGATTGCATGCTGTGCGATAGTCCGCTCCATTATTGTTGAGCACATCGCCAGTTACATGGATCTGCACACACCACCACTCATGGGTTAGTGGTCGATTCAGGCAGAGTGTGTTGCAGCAGGGACTCTGTTAGGCACCGTTGGTCCGCTCATGGGTAGTGTGACACAACGTGTTATCCGGCAGGGATTCCTCCCCGTCATCGTGTACCGGGAGTTGAGAGCATTGTGCTCCCCCATCTATGATTTGGGGTAGGAGGATAGGTGTACTCCGACAGCATCCCGTCCACTCGGTCACTCATCAGGAGTAGTAACGACAGAGTGCACGGTTGTCACAGCCCTACCCACTCGGCCTCACTTTTGTATGAGATGATCGACTGGCGTCAGGGGTGACCAGGACGCATCATTGGCATCATATGCATGATGCATGTATTGCTTGTGTTTGTGGTTGCTGCATTTATATGCTGCATATTGTTTGGATACCTATGTTTGACATGCATACAGGATTCTTATACCACTCGGACTGTTTGTCCTTATACTCAGATCCTGGTTAGTACAGTTTCTCTCCTGTTTACTTCAGATGCATATTTTTATCTTTCTTTTATCAGGAGACTGTACGCATGATTAGTGCTAGGTGTTATTTCTTTACTTTACATATCAATTGTACCTGCTGAGTGTTGGACTCACCCCGCCTCCATTGTTGTTATTTTCAGGTTGATGCTGTCAGGAGGGAGTTCCAGTCGCTAGTCCCCACTGCACGTAGTGCTACTCCTCTGCTGGTTTTTTTTTGAGTTGTTGTTTCATTCTAGCTTTTCGCTATCAGACTTTGTGTTAGTTTTGTTTTGGACTTACATATGGATATTGTATGGAATCTTTCCGTTGGATGGACTTTTAGTATGATTTGGATTTACTCTACTACATACCTGCCTGGACGGCAGAAGAGGTAAGAAAAATCGGATTTGGGCTTTACGAGTGTAGTTGAGTAGGGTTGATTTCGAGTCAGAGTATTACTATGTTGTTTATTTTTGACAGCCAGAGGCTGAATACATATATAAACTGCGTGGAGATTGATTTTATTTACTGTTGTTATTCCAGCCGCCTGTGGCTGAGGTATTTGTGAGATGTAGAAAAGTTTCAGATTGTCCACCGTACAGGGGAGATGCTGCAGAAGTTTTCTCGGACAGGGACTCTTCTGGAGCATGACAATGTGAGCAAACATGATAGAGCATTGGTGAGCAAACTTTCAGTCCTTGTCGTACCCATCAGCAAGTCATTCTAGCTTAAAAAACAATAGTATTTTATTGTTTCTTTTGACAGGAAGTAGCAGGAAATTATGAGGAGAGGAAAAGAATACTAGTCTTCACTAACTCAGAAGTATCATGTGCTGCTGAATAGCTTAGTTTATGAACTACAAGATATCAGATGCAAGCCATCATTCTCAATATTTTCTGTGTCAAAACTCCGGAGGAATCTAAAGAGTATCAGCATGCTAGTGACAGAAATTACTTTTTGATGCTTGCTTAACACCGAATCTCTGAACAAGTCTCAGCAGATTAGTAGCAACACAAGGAGGAACATGAAGAACCATCAAAGTCATGATTGATTTTACATATGAATACTCAAATGAAATCTGGTTTAATTCACTATACATGTCAGTCTTTTTCCAGAAATACAAATCAGCAAAGGAGGTGAATCTACTCTTAACAGAAACGAATCTCAAGTCACTCAATCAAAGTTGCTCCACAGTATTTACTGACAAAGAAGTAAGCAAATGCTGAGATAAGATGAATGGCATACTTGTTCATTTCCTTGAGGAATCTATCCTTAGCAGTAGGTGCAGTAAGAGTTTCAAAAGTGAATTGTGCATTAACAACATCAGCAGCCAGAGGTTTTAGGGAGGAAAACCACACAAATGCATCTTCTCCAATACTCAGCTCTTCATTAACCTGATGTAACAAAATAATTTTCAAGCAATTCCAGAATAAACATACAGTTTATTCAATAGAAGAGAAATATAACGGTAGAAGACTGCTTATGTCAGCTTTTATAGGTTGTTCCGGGTGCATGGAACCCCTCCGGACGCTGGACCGCGTGACTTGGCCAATCAACGCGCTCCACATCAATTTGTAGATAGTTTTTGGGTTCCGGATGCCTGGACCGATTCCAGGTGCCCGGACCAAATTTTTCCTACCCCTTATTTTATGTAAAATAAAGTTAGTCCAGACATAAACCAATATATATAGTATGAGATTTGATTGTCTCTAACTATCCGGTTCTGACTTTGAGTTTCGTCGAAACTCTAGGTCGAACCAACGCCTACTGTTCCCTCTACGTGGAACGCGTCCTCACCTACTCCTCTCAGGAGAAGTTACCTGTAGCCAGATCGGTCTTCCAAACTGACTGGACTTTTGCTCAGCCCCCGAGGCTTTTGGTCTTCATGCTGGACGTTTGCTCCACGACCCGTCCAGACTTCCACCCAGTCTGCGACCACCAGGATTTCAACCTAGAGTCCCCGACTCTAGGATTTTGCCCAAAGTGCTCTACTCGCCAAGACTTTCCACTTAAGGTTACCTCCCCCTAGGACCTAGGGTTACTGCTCCCTAGGGTTTTTCACCTACCTAACCGCAACTAAGATTTTTCATCACCTAAGGTTACCAGTCCCTAGGACCTAGGGTTACCATCCTCTAGGGTTTTCCACTTGCCTAAAATCCACTAGGACTTTTATCTAAAAACACTTAGGACTTTTCTTGCAAACTCAATCAACCTTGTTAGATCACAAGACAGCTTAACTTTGGATCCTTTGACATAATCAAAACTCAGGTTCGATTGTCTGGTGCTCCCCTGCACCAACAGATGAAAGCAGTTCATAAATGAGCATTGATGAAGTGGGAGGATCATCATAAGAAAGCTGCGATGAAGGGGGAGCATCAGAACATAAGATAAGTAAGGTATGTACCTTACTTCCTGAAAAGTCATTTCAATTTATTAAGGTACTCTCCAAAGATTTAGTAAAACTAAAAAGAAAAAATACCAAAATAAAACTAACCTTAGTTAATTCATGCCCCATAATAATGTATGATAATTTAAGAATAGAAAATGATAAATTGAAAGCATAAATAGAAAAACTAGAAAATGATTATGTATGTTTGAATTCAAATAGATGTCGAAAATCAAAATTTAAAAATTATGGTAGAATCAATTAGTACATTAAAAATCATCAGGGATAGATCAAGAAAATCCCTAGAAATTGTGTATCTCTAAAATTTTTAATAAATCCAGTAGATAGGAACCTGTATTGGGTTCCAAATTTTTTTTTAGAATAAATTTTAATTTTTTAATAGAAACTATTTCAATTAGAAAAATATTTTTTTCTATTCATATTTTGAATTAAAATTTTTTTCTATACTATCTGATGATTAATCTATAAACAAAATTTTTTTTCAAAATTTTTTTTTGGATTGTTGAGTAATTTTTTTATTAATGACAAGCATACTTTGAAATTAAAATTATTTTCTAGATTTAAAATTTAAAAAAATTTATTTTTATGTGATGAAACATGATATTCTCTATCCTTATAATTTTTTTAAATATTATCTAAATTATTACGAATTACTTTGTGAAAATTATATTTTTAAATTAAAAATTCAAAGTAAATAGAAATTTGAAAACTTTTATTTTTCTGCCATTAAACTGTGTTTTCCACATCTTAGAAAATTATTAAAATTTTCATAGTAGAAAAATATTTCTTAAAGAATTATTATCAAAAATTAGTTGCATTACAGAAATTAATCATTTCTCTTAAATTACATAATATCTTTCTGTAAAAAATTTTCCTCTGATACCACTAACTAGCACAGCGGCGCTAGCAAGAGTGGGATGAATTGCCTATATAACAAAAATTAACTTTTCTTGATCTTCCAATTTAGATTAGTATCAGAATTATAACAAAAGAAATTGAACAACTAAAAATAAAAGAGGTTTCTCCGCCTTTAACGAATGAGACTTTTTTAGTCCTTTCATTTGCCTTTTAACAACTACCTAGGTGTTTAAAAGTTAAGATGTCTTGTGGTCTAACAAGTGTGACTAAGTTTACAGGAAAGTCTTATGTGTTCTTAGGTAAAAGTCTTAGTGAATTTTAGGCAGGTGGAAAATCTTAGGGGGAGGTAATCCTAGGTCCTAAGGGGTGGTAACCCTAGGTTAAGGAAAGTCCTAGCTGCGATTAGGCAACAAAGTCATGGTCCGGGGGACTGGGCGAAGTCTTGGTACGTTGGGTGAAATCCTAGAGTCGAAGACTCTAGGTGAAAATCTCGGGGGTCACAGACACCGGATAGAAGACTGTGTAGGATCGAGATGCGCTAGAGGGGGGTGAATAGCGCTCGTGGCTTTTTCATGCTTTTCGGGGAGCATAGAGTAACGAAGTGAAAGATAGAAATAAAGCAGAAGCAAAACAACACAAGCGCTAACACTTTTCTTTTACTTGGTTCGGAGCCTGTTGTGACTCCTACTCTAAAGCCCACACATGAGAGTACTTTCGATGGGCAATCCACTAATCAATCCAAAAATTACAAGTATAATAATTAAAGTACAATTGAAAGTATACCGACAACTAAGAACAAGGAATTTCGGGCTTCTAGTTGTCGGAGTCACGTTACGACTTCGTCGGATCGTCTTTTGAGCAGCGCGCAGTAGAAAGATTGCAAAAATCAAGTGTTATTCAACACCTAGTCGAGATCGCCTTAAATAGCTTGCTGAAGGCGCCTTCAGCCTCGATGGAAGGCGCCTCCAGCAGGGATTCTTATCCCTTTCGCGTTAGAGACGATAGCTTCCATGGCCTACACTATTTATCCATCCGAAGGCGCCTTTAAGCTCTATGGAAGGCACCTTCCATCCATCATCCAAGGCGTCTTCAAGCTCCTAGAAGGTCCCTTCATGCCTTGCTGTGTGGAGACTTCGACTAAGCGCCTCCAACAGCCCTAAAGGCACCTCGGGCACTGTTCATCCGAGCTATTTAAGTCTTTTTCGCTCCCTACAAGATACTTTAGTCCAAAATACCACACATCCCTTGTAAAATAGATTTAGCACAATAAAATATGAAACAATAAATTATTTTGACAGTCTCCGGATTGTCCGGTTCAAACTTCGTGTTTCGCTGAAACTCTAAGTCGAACCGACGCCTACTGTTCCCTCTTCGAGTAACGCGTCCTCACCTACTTCTTTCAGGAGAAATTACCTTTTACCAGTCTGGTCCTTCAGACCGACTAGAATTTTGCTCAGCGCTCGAGACTTCAGGTCTTTATGCTGGACGTCTACTTCATGATCCGTCCAGTCTTTCACCTGGTCTGCGACCATCAGGATTTTCATCTAGAGTCTCTAACTCTAGGATTTCACCCAAAGCGCTCGACCCGCCAAGACTTTCCACATAGGGTTACCACCCCTTAGGACTTAGGATTACCTCTCCCTAGGGTTTTCCATAACTTAGGATTACCACCCTCTAGGACCTAGGGTTATCTCCCCCTAGGGTTTTCCACCTGCCTAGAATCCACTAGGATTCTTCTACAAGCTCAATCACACTTGTTAGTCAACAGAACATCTTAACTTTTGAATCCTTTGTCATTATCAAAACACAAGTTTGATCATCTGGTATTTCCTGCACCAACAATCTTTCCCTTTTTTATTATAGTAACCATGTTCAAAAGTTAAGTAGATATATAGTAGTTTATAGAAAAAACATTTAAATAAAACTAAGTATCACTCCTCTTAACTTTTGACCATTCTCTCCCCTTTTATCATATATCAAAAATAATTTAGGGAGGAAGGGTACGTTTAGTTTTTTTTAAATACTTTAAAATATACTTTTGCCCTAAAAAGAACAAATTCAAAGTAAGGGTTTAACAAATCTAAAAGATGTGGAAAATCTTTTGAAAAATACTTAAGTTTAGAAGGATAAAAACATAGTTTTTGAAACTTAGTTTTTCAAAAATTTATAGCTTTTACCTTAGCCTTTTTTTCTTTTAATCTAGACTTTAGCCTTTTTATTTTTATCAAAACTTTATCAAACACTTAACTTTATCAAAAGCTAGTTAAGTAAAAAAGAAAACTTAGTTAAGTATATAAAAACTTATTTTTCAGATAAAAATATTTGAACTTGCTTTTCAAAAAAAATATTTAAGGTCCTTTTCTAGATTTTCAATTAGAGAACCTTAATGGTTTTGTGAGATGGTTAATTTTAATTTTTAATTTAAATTTAAATCTAATGATTGATTTACATTTGAATTAGACTAAGGTTTAACAGTTAATCAATTAAATATTTATTTCAATAATCGGCTTCCCGGCTGTGGCGAGGGCACTAGGCCTTTTTGGTATTGGATCATCAACCACTTCTAGACAAAGCCTTTTAAAAAAATTGAATATTTAATTTTCTTTCTGAAAATTGTAGGTTTAACTAGTCAAGTGTGAATCAAGCATAGGTCCTTATCTATCCTAATCTAAGCATGGATAATACAAAATGGTAAAGCAAGCATCAAACAAATTTATTTAATAATAGATATGGTCTTTCTATTAGCTCCCTCTGGATCATAGCTTCGATAGGATCTATCAAGGTAATGGATTTTATTCTTGTGGACTCAATATTGACTAAGCCCAACAATTGATTAGTTAAATTAGATTTGGGGACCCATGCTTGGAGTAAGTTTCTATTTGAGTGTTTTACCAGAGACAAATAAGATCTGAATTTATGTTTAGCCTTATATTCAAGTCCAGATCGGTTGTATACGACCCTTTGTTTTCCAAGAATTATGTTAAGGTTCTTGGAACCCAAAGTGAACTATTCCAATGAGTTCTTGAGTTCTTTGACTTGAGTTTTTAATTTGTAATTCTCTTCCTGAACTTGCTCAGTCAAAGAACTCGAGTTAGTTGTTTCCTTAAGTGTTGTCACCTCCTTTTGGAGTGACTTGACCCAGATATTGGATTTGACCAGCTTTCTTAATAAATATGAAACTAAATTTTGTAAGTCATCTATCTGAGTACCAGAGATTAGGGAATTTACAATGTTATTAGGCCCTTCAGAAATGGATAAAGATCCATGACTTCTTTCGGACTCTATTTCTGATTCAGCTCTAGTTCCAGACTCGGACTTGGTTTCAGCAACGTAAGCTTGTACCGGTAGGGCAAGAAAGTTTGTTTGCTCGTCTTCGTCATCAGAATCTTCTGAGGATTCAGACCACATTACTTTCAAGGCCTTCCTTCCTCTTTGCGTCTAGTTTGGACACTTCGATTTGTAGTGTCCCTTCTTATTGCAGTCGTAACAGGAAACTCCAGATTTGGCTTTTGTGTTTGATTGAGTCACTTTCTTTTTCTTAAGTGCTTTCCAAACTAGTTTGACTAGTTCGGTGGTGATTTCATCATCATCTTCTTTTGAGTCTGATTCATTTTTGGACTCGGGTTCTGTCCAGCGCTTGACTTTTGGTTCCTTCCTTCTATTTATACCTGTAACAAAGGCAATATTTTCTCGACCAAAGGTATATTAGTCTATTCGTGTAATTCAAATTCTGAGAATAATTCATCTAATCTAATAATTGAAAGATCCTTGGATACTTTATAAGCATTTACCATGGATGCCCACAAAGTGTTCCTTGGAAATACATTGAGTGCATACCTGATGACATCGCAATTTTTCACCTTTTGTCCTATTGTGTGAAGACCGTTGAGGAGGTCTTGGATGCGAGCGTGAAGTTGGCTTGCCAATTCACCTTCCTATATTTTTATATTATATAATTTATTTAATATTAAATCATGCTTACTTACCTTGGTATCGGAAGTCCCTTCATGCAATTCAATTAGCTTCTCCCACAACTCCTTTGCGCTTGAAAATGGGTTGACTCAGTTCGGCTCTTCTTTTGTGAGGCCGCATTATAAGGCTCGAGCCGCCTTGGCATCAACCTCGATTTTCCTCATTAGACTTGTGTCCCAGTTTACACATGATACTAGTTTGCTAGCGCCGTCGAGTGGAAGCGCGAGGCTGATTTGGATGATTATCCACATTTCTACCTCGGTCTTCAGATAGTACTCCATTCGACCCTTCCAGTAGCCGACGTCTTTACCGGAGAAGAGGGGAGGGCGTGTAGTGTTATACCTTCTTGGCGAGCCATTTAGGAAAAGTCTCTTGAAAAGACAAAAACGATAAAACTTGTTCCAAGATTTAATCTTGGATTAGTAGTGCTGGAGAAGATAAAATAAGGATGTTTCATGAATTTTGAGAAAAAAATAATAAAATAATAATAAATAATAAAATAATAAAAAAAAATATTGTGACAAATTTTGTTAAATGCGATATTTTACCAATTCTAACTAATGGTGAAACTTTGAGAATGGATTTTTCAAAAAATTTGGAGGGAAAAAAATGAAAAAGCTACGAAAAAAAGCTCGAACGGTAGTTGTACGGATTCACAGCAGCCCCACTCTGATACCATTTGTAGGATCAAGATGCGCTAGAGGGGGTGAATAGCACTCGTGGCTTTTTCACATTTTTCAGAAAGCACAGAGTAACGAAGCCGAAGATAGAAATATAGCGGAAGCAAAACAACACAAGTGCTAACACTTTTCTTTTACTTAGTTCGGAGCATGTGGCGATCCTACTCCAAGCCCCGTACGTGAGAGTGTTTTGGATGGACAATCCACTAATCAATTCAGAAATTACAAATACAATAATTAAAGTACAATTGAAAATATACCGACAACTAAGAAGAAGGAATTTCGGGCTTCCGGTTGTTGGAGTCACGTTACGGTTTCGTCGGATCATCTTTTGAGCAGCACACAGTAGAAAAATTGCAAATATCAAGTGTTATTCAACACCTTCTTGAGATCACCTTAAATATCCTGTTGAAGGCACCTTCAGCCTCCATGGAAGGCGCCTCCAGCATGGATTCTTATCCCTTCCGCGTCGAAGACGATAACTTCTGTGGCCTACGCTGTTTATCCATCCAAAGGTGCCTTCAAGCTCCATGGATGGCGCCTTCCATCCAGCATCCAAGGCGCCTTCAAGCTCCTTGAAGGTGTCTTCGTGCCTTGCTGCATACGGAGACTTCGACTAAGGCACCCGAGGCGCCTCCAACAGCCCCGGAGGCACCTCGAACGCTGTTCATCCGAGCCTTTTAAGTCATTTTCTCTCCCTGCAAGATATGTTAGTCCAAAATACCACACATATCCTACAAAATATAGTTATCACAATAAAATATAAAATAATAAATTATTTTGACAAACTCTAGACTGTCCGATTCTGATTTCGAGTTTCGCTGAAACTCTGGGTCGAATCGACGCCTACTATTCCCTTTTCGGGGAACGCGTACTCACCTACTCCTCTCAGGAGAATTACCTTTTGCAAGTCTGGTCCTCCAAATTGACTGAACTTTTGCTTAGCACCCGAGACTTCATATCTTCATGTTGGACGTCTGCTCCATGACCCATCCAGTCTTTCACCTAGTCCGCGACCACCAGAATTTTCACCTAGAGTTTCCGACTCTAGGATTTCTCCTAAAGCGCTCGACCCGTCAAGACTTTCCACCTAGGGTTACCACCCTTAGGACCTAGGATTATCTTCTCCTAAGGTTTTTTATAACCTAGGGTTACCACTCCCTAGGACCTAGGGTTACCTCTCCCTAGGATTTTTCATCTGTCTAGAATCCACTAGGACTTTCCTACAAGCTCAATCACATTTGTTAAACAACAAGACATCTTAACTTTTGAATTCTTTGTCATTATCAAAACATAGGTTTGATCGCCTGGTGCTCCCTGCACCAATAGACTGGATGGGTCGGGGATCAAACGTTTAGCATGAAATCCTGACGTCTCGGACGTTGAGCAAAAGTTCAGTCAGTCTGGATGACCGATCTAGAAAAAGGTAATTTCTCTTGAGAAGAGTATGTGAGGATGCATTCCCTGTTGAAGGAACAGTAGACGTCAGTTCAACCTAGAATTTCTGAGATATTTGAAAGTCAAAATCAGACAGTCCGGATACTATCAAATAATTTATAATTTATATTTTATTGTGCTAACTTTGTCTTGTAGGATATACTTTGTATTTGGACTTATATGTCTTGCAGAAAATTAAATGCACAAAGAAAATTTTGAATGAACAGTGTCTGAGGTGCCTCCAGGGCTGTTGGAGGTGCCTCGGCTGCTTTGACTAAAGCTTCGTATGAAGAGGAGCCAAGGCGCCTTCTAGGCGCATGAAGGCACCTTAGAGCAGGGATGGAAGGCACCTTCCATGCGCTTGAAGGCGCCTTTGAAGGGATAACTTTCGTAGATTGCAGAAGTTATCATCTCCGAAGTTGTGGGGATAAGGATCAGAGCTGGAGGTGCCTTCAATGGGGTTGAAGGCGCCTTCAACAACTATAAAAGAAGGCTTTGGGCAAGAGCTTGAGAACAACTCATTCTTATGATGCTTCTCTTGCGCGCTGCATCAAGGACGACCCTGTGACTCCGAGATGTGACTTTGATAATCGAAAGCAAGACTCTCTGAATTCTAAGAGTCATCTGTATAATTATTGTAAAGCATTTGAGTTATACTTTTATTGTACTCATCCTTGTAATTAGAATTTCTAAATTGATAGTGAATTTCCTAACGAAAGTGATAACGATCGCGGGCCTTGAAATAGGAGTCGTCACAGGCTATTTTCACTGCGTGATTCTGATCGACTATTTTCCAAAAAGTGTAAAAAAGTCACAAGTGCTATTCACCCAACCCCCCCCCTAGTACGTCTCGATCATACATTTACTTGGTTTAAAATCTATGATGACTTCTAATTAAAGGTCCACACTCATTGAGTGTTTACTTTGGGTAATTCACTATCAATTCAGAAATTCAAGTACAAAGATGAAGTACAAAAAAAATACAATTAAAGTACTCTAATCAAAATTATACCAACAACTTTGGAATTCAGAGAGTCGTGCTTTCAGTCGTCAGAGTAGTGTTATGGCTTCATCGGAGCAGCGTTACAATTTCATCAGATCGTCTATGGAGCAGTGCACAGGATAAAGATTGCAAAAAATGAACTCATTCAAGCATCTACTCGAGCACTCCTTTTATGGGATGTTGAAGGCGTCTTCAACACCATGGAAGGCGCTTCCAACAGTGCATCTTGTCCCCACAGTTTTAGTCTCGATAATGTCCGCTTTCTGCGAAGTTTATCTCTTTGAAGGCACCTTCAAGCTCATGGAAGGTGCCTTCCATCCAGTCTCTAGGATGCCTTCAGACGCATGGAAGGAACCTCTGTGCCTCTCTGTGCGGGCCCTCCGCCAAGACACTCGAAGCGCCTCCAACTGCCCTAGAGGCACGTTGAACACTGTTCATCCGAGCTTATTTTGTACATTTCACTTCCTGTAAGACATGTTAATCCAAAATATCAAACATACCTTGCAAGACAAAATTAGTGCAATAAAATATGGTTAATAAAACTACTTAATAGTCTTCGAAGTGTCTAATTTTGGATTTTGAATTTCCCAGAACCCTTACGTCAAACCGATGTCTACTATTCTCTCTTTAGGGAACACGTCCTCACCTACTCCTTTCAGGAGAAATTACCATTTGCCCGACCGGTCCTCCAGACCGTTTGAACTTTTGCTCAACGTTCGAGACATCAAGACTTCATGCTGACGTCCGATCCTAACCTGTCCAATCTTCTACCTGGTGTCCGCGACCCCCAGGGTTTCACCTAGAGTCCTCGACTCTAGAGTTTCACCCAATGTTCTCGATCCGCCAAGACTTTACCCAGTCCCCCAGACTATGACTTCATTGCCTAACTGTAGCTAGGACTTTCCCTTTACCTGAGATCACATAGGACTTTTCAGCACATTCAGTTCAACTTATTAGAACAACAATAATCCTTAACTTAGAACCCTTTGTCATTATCAAAACTCAGGTTTGATCATCTGGTACTCCTTGCAGTAATAATAGTGTGAACATCTTTCTTCTTTAGATTACCACATCTTGCACATGGGTAAGGTATTGCATTCGAATCTTTAGCGTTTCACATTGCAAAATACAAGAAAAACTCTATTCCAATCTCATATTCATGTAATAATCTATTCTTTGACATCCAATCTTTGTCCATTGCTCGTACAACTAAGCAATCAACAATGACTTAAATCCTTCAAAACAATTATATAAATAGGACACATTAAATTAGCAGTGCTACCAACAACACAAAATTATTCTGATGAATTATGTTGGAATACATTTGTTAAATTTTATTAAATTATTATGGTAAAAGTAGCTAAATTAATATTAATTGTGATGACTGCAATAGTTTTAAACATTTAGCATAGACGTAGAGATAAGAGGATTATACTTTGAATAGCGACAAGATGGAAGCATCTTAAAATAAAAGACTAGGATAACATTAATCAGGAAAAAAAACTTCCAGTTGCATAGCATGCTTGTATGGATTGTCAAGTTAATGAAAAACACAATGACAAGCAAACTTTTGGTAAAGTACATTTGTTGTTCATGCCTGTATAAATATGTAATCATTTCTTAGCACACAAAAATAAACATTAATTAACTCTCAACAAGTAATTATAAAATATTATAGCCCAATTATTCTGGTTGATTATGTTGTCACAATTAAACTATTGTTTCATAATTCATTTATCTAAAGCCTATAAACCATTCTAAGATGATGAAACAAAAAGAATGTATGTCTCCATTCTAAAACAAATTTGAAATGAGCTTTTAACACACAAACATTGCTATATTCATAAGTGTCAACTAGATCAAATATAAAGAGATTTTAAAATTTTATAATGTTCACATGGAACTAGCTAGAAGCACTTTTGCCAACCATACCTGAGGTATATCAGTGTAACTGTGGATTCATTTAGAGAGGGGTTCAGCAGAGATGGGTGGTTCGGTGGAGATGTTCAGCGGAAGAGGGTTAAGCTGAGAGAAGTTCGGAGGAGAGGTTCATGGAGAGGGGTTTGTCGAAAAGGGGTTGGATGAAGATGCTTAGGGTTTGACAGCGATAGCATGAACAAATCGTATGAGGAGAGGGAAAGAAAAATGGCTTAGGGTTTGGAAGGCTAAGGGGGGAAACACAGCACCAAAAATTTTTCTAAGAGAGGGAAAGGAAAACACGGCTGCAACAAAAACTACGAAGGGAAAAAATGGTGAAAAAATAAAATCAAAGAAAGACAACAATTTATTAAAACTAATGTCTTTGACTATATAAAATAATATAAAAACACAACAGTTTATAAAACTGTTGTTGTACCATCTAAAAAGGAGCTTAAAGACAACAATTTTAGAAAATCGTTATAAAATGCGTTGTTAATTTTTTAAAAAAAAACACTCAGCGATAATTGTTTTTACAAAACTGTTGTCTTTTGTATTTTACAGGAGCTTAAAGACAATGATTTTATCAAAAATCGTTATCTTTTATCAAATTCACAATAGTTTCTTCTAAAATCGTTGTCTTTGTGGTGTTATCTTTTAACATTTTTGTTGTAGTGAAAGGACTTGAAATGCACTCCATAAGAGGGTTAGACTGGTCAGGGGATGGATCCCGAGGTCACTCCGATGCTCAAGTTAGGATTTACTTAAGGGAAAATACAAAACGAAGAAGGTGGAGAAGGAGAGTAGAACACGGTGGAGTTCAAGAAAGTGTGGAATCTCCTTGTTGTTACCTCTGTAAGTGTCTATGTAGTCATCTAGAGAGAATCTCCACATTGGTCAGAATATCATCATTGTGGGAACCAGTGAGGGGATAGGATCCGATAGTCGTTAGTTGCCTTCTCATTCAGCCAACACCACAAGTGAGTAGGGGGTATCTAGGTGACCATATATATCTACCAATCTTGTAACTGCTCCCCTATTCTTTGGATGACATGCGTCTTGGAATATCCACAGCCATTGTCAGCAAGCTTGTGTAGAGCATAGACTTGTCTTGTGGGTGAAAGAGATGACGTAGATGTGGAGTGACCTTGAGAATATATAAAGTCAATCTGAGACCAAGACCGAGAAGATGTCAGGATTTGATATTGAGAGAGGGTGTGCTGGTGACTATGGTCAAGAGAGAAATGATGTTGGTGATTGAATCCGAAGTTGAGAGATGGTGCTAGGACCTGGAGCTGATTCAAAAGGGGTGTCAGAAGAGGAGCTAAGCCTTAAGAGATGGTGCATGGACCTAGAGCTGAGGCAAGTAGACATTGAGGTCGGGAACTGAGATTGAGTCAGTGTAGATATCGAGGGCGAGACCTGAGACTGAGTTGGAAGGATATTGGTTATTGAGGCCAAGATAGGATAATAGAATCTTAGATTGAGACAGAACCACGAAGGGTGTCGGCGACTGAGATCGAGCCATATAGTATGTCGGAGTCGGGAACCGAACTGAGGATGAGTGCATTGGACTTCTACTTAATCAAACTTGAGTCTTTGGAGATAAACATATGCGGCTAAGTGGGTTAGTCGCAAGCTTCTCTTGGGATGAGTCTGACTCTTTGCATATCTCCACTTCATATTGACTTTGATTGATAAATCAATGTGACTTTTAACCTATATGGGACATGTGGGGACTGAAGGAAGATGTCGCATCATCCTTCATAGTTCACAATCATTCCCAATGAGGTCCAACCGGACCACCACAACCAAAAAACTTACAATAAAACCTAGAGTTATCAGGTGGAAATGGGCTTGCTGGGTGTTAGTATGATTACAGTACAACATTTGATTCAAATTGAACAGAGTCTTCTTTTAAATTATAAAAAAAAAAGGCCACTCTATGAAGTACAACAAGCTACATAATGATTTATATAAGTTTTATTTGAAGGGTGGTTGTTCCCGTCCGAAAGTTGAGTCGGACAGAGGCGGGCTGCGCTGTCCTCGAGGTTGACGGAAAGTCGCGGAGATGCCTGGTCGATCTGGTACCTGCGGGAAAGGTTCCCACGGGGGGATGACGAGGGGTGATGACGGGGACGATCAAGCGAAGGCTCTGCACACACTTAGACAAGCACCCAGGTCGTTAGAGACTATAAACTAGGGAAAAAGTCCCCGGGTCAGGCCCTTCGACGTTCAAGGCAAGTACTTTTTCTCCAGAAATATAGTAAAAATGACAAAAAGTAAAGGATGAGTGTGTGAAGACGAGTGAGCGTACCTGCGTAAGGACAAAGCCTCCCTTTTTATACAGCTGTGGGTGTTTCTGGAGTCTGACGAGTGTCAGGGAATGTCGGGTGCCAGACTTTATCTGGTGGTGAGTGACACGTGGCATCCTCCTATAGGTCGGAGGAGGGATCGAGGGGCAACGAGCCTTGGACCATTAGCATATTCCCTGACACGCCCTGATTATTCTCTAATGGGTGGTTACGATTCCCTTGCTTGATTGTCGTGTAGTGTGCGCCCTCTTAAGTTCCTTAACCCTAAGCTTGGTCTTCCTACCTGCCGACCCCGATCTGGGGATATAGACCTGTAGTTCCTAACCTGTATTTGCTGCTTCGTAAATCCAGATCTGTACATCCAATCTTGTCCTGTCTTAGTTGGCCTTCGCTTACTCTGCAAGTCATGCTCTGTATGTCTTGCCTTAGTCCGCCTATCCTGTACTGTACATCCTGGTTCACATATCCTAACCTGTGTGCCTTAGTTCGTGCCCACTTATTTTGACCTTTACGTCTTAGCCTGATTCAGTATATCCCGACTTGTACGCCTTATCTTGCCTCATACGTTTTGGTCCACGTATTTTGTCTTACATATCTCGACCTGTGATTCCCGACCTGTTTTCCCTAATCTGCCAATCCTGTCCTGTAATTCCTGACTTGTACATCTTAGCCTGATTCCTTATATCCTGACATGTACGCCTTAGCCTGCCTCATACGTTCTGGTTCACATATTTTGTCTTGCATATCTCGATCTGTGATTCCCGACCTATTTTCCCTAATCTGCCTATCCTGTCCCATAATTCCTGACCTGTGAGCTTTAGTCCACTTCTACCTGTCCTGACCTGTTCACCTTAGTCCAATTCTATCTGCCCCGCCCTATGCATCCCGATCCGTATTTCCTAACATGTGCGTCCTGCTCCGTATTTCCTGATCTGTACGTCCTGACATGTATTTCTTTGTACGCTCCGATTCGTATATCCTGACCTATATGTACTGATCCGCGCCTCCTGTCTCGTGAGCTTGAAGCCGCCTCTCCCCCTGTACATCCCGGTCCATCTATCCCGACCTGTACGTCTTGACCTGTACTTCTTTGTACGTTCCAATTCGTATATCCTGACCTGTACGTACTGACCTGTACTTCTTACTTTGTATGTTCCGATTCATATATCCGGACATGTACGTCATGATTCATATATCTCGACCTGTACGTCTTGATTCGTATATCTCGACCTGTACGTCCTGACCTGTGTCTTTTGTCCGTCGAGCCTGAAGTCGCCTATCTTAATATGTACATCCCGGTCTGTATATCCGACCTGTATGTCCTGACCTGTGTCTCCTGTCCGGCGAGTCTGAAGCCGCCTATCTCCCCCTGTACATCCTGTAATCCGAACCTTTGACCACCACATAGCCCATACTTTTGATCGCCGCATAGGTGGACTTTTGACTATTACGTAGGCCTGATTGTTGACCGACACGCGGACTTGACTTCGGACCGCCACAGGGGTTTGACCTCTGACCGCCTGTGAGCTTGACTTCCAACCACATCATCTATCTGATCCCACGATCACGCACTATATCAGTGGCCATAAACGCAAGGATACCTGTAACTTGCACGTATGAGACGATTGTACATGAGCACACACAGAAAGAAAAAAAAAACTACATATAACATAGAATTGAAGGAAAAGAAAAGCATGATATAGCAAAATTCAACTGTGAAAAGAAAAACTCATGAGAGGCAAAATGTTTCATAAACAGCTTACCATATCATCTTTTCCCAAATCAGTCTGCCCCCACAGGCTAGTCGAGGTGCGATGGTGGTTTGTACGTACAATTTGGTGGTTTCCCAAATCAGTTTTGACATTCTTCGATGAGAATTCTTTTTTCTGCCGGTGATATTCCACTTGGGAAGAATGTACTTGGACCTCATCAACTTGTTCTTGTCTTTACTTACTTTGTTTTGAGATTATGGTGTTGTGGTAGAATATTTAAATTATCATCTAGATATTTGTGGTTCAAATCTCAGTTATAGTGTATTTATAGAAAAAAAAATTTCAAATAGAAGGCGTAATCAAAATATGCTAGACTTCTGGGCTGGCCTTCGCGTGAGCTTTCTGATTTATCTTGGTGATCGATAGAAAACTTCCGTGAGCCGAACCGATCATTCCAGAGATAATTAATGAGACTAACTGAGATTATCTTTTATTTTTTCATAGCATCTGAAAGTTAAGGAGGAACCTGTAAAACCTCACAATGCGCTGTTAATACTCGAGGTTAATGTTCGAATCCGTCACTTGAATAGCTTGTAATGAAAGTAATGTCGTTCTCAATGGAGTTTTCAGAATGCAGCTTTAATAAGTGTTTACCAAATTTGTTAAAGTTGATATATAACAATAGAATAAACTTTCCATTTATTTAATTCGATAATACTTTATAGATCCCTCTGGCTAGAGGGTACAATTTATATGAATTCATTTTAAATTTGGATAGGTTCGAATAATAGCAATATGATCTGAGACTTAGTTTCTCCATATGCCTTGCCATATCCATCTCCTTCGTGATCATAAAAGAACTGCGCCGTCCGAGGGATGTTAACTTGTATATTCATGAAGTACTCCTCTAATGGAGAATCCCAACTAAGAGATGCATTCAATTCTCTCCAATATTTCCTCATCAATTCTCTTATCTCCCTTCTCGCCACTTCCTCAGAGACACCTTTCTCGTGCATGTAGCATTGAACATATTTTGGCACGTCGCCCCTTTCTAACTCATCCTGTAGTAAGTAAAGTAAATGTTGTTTGATTCCAATGAGTTTGATTACTTCAACTAGATACAATTAACGTGTGTGCGTATATAAAATTACCGTGGAAGTGCCCATATCATCGTAAAGACGAAAAAGTATGCTAGAGGAGCGTGTGATCTCATGGTAATTGGGAAAAATTTTCAAGGCCTCTCCAGTTAAGTCTTTGGCCACACAGTAAGCGTGAGATAGAATGATTGGACCAGCTATTGATACCAGTCCATTCTCCATGTACTCCTCGAGCTTGGGGGTTCGGCCATGGTGGAACCATTTTGCTTCCTCAAAGTATGATTTGCATTGATCTCCCCACTGAAAATTTAATACCCACAGCAACTCATTCAATAACAAAGAAGAAGAAGAAAATGAAGAAAATTGAATTAGTGTTTATAATTTACTGCTTTCTTTAAATCAGGCACAATGTCCAAGCCCTTCTCCTTCATCACCCGATAGCCTTCTTCGTGCACCAGGTTGAAGATTGCAAAGAAACATAATTTCATGTATTCTGGAAGCTTGTCCATGGCAGTTAAGTCCCATCTGCAACAAAACTCACTCGATCTTAGATAGTTGAGATAAACATGACTTGATGTCGATGATGGTGAATGCTTGTCACCTGTCGACGGCATCAGTGAAGAGTTGGAGTTCATCCAAGGTTCCATAGACGTCGTAAATATCATCAATCAATGTAAGAAAGCAGATGATCTTTGTTTGGATCATTCTGCATCTCCAACTTTCTGGTTCATAAGTGAAACCAAGTGCCCACAGATAGTTTTCAGGTAATCTGTCTCTGAAAAATGACAGCTTCTCTGCAAGCCCGAGCCCCGACCACCATCTGCATTTGAAATTGTTATTTATAAAAACTTCGAAAGTATATATGCTTGGTTGCAATTGATATACCTGGAGAGCTCTCTGAGTTCACTCTTGTACATGTCCTGAACCAGATTGTAGTCGAGCCTAGCAAACTCCAGCAGGAGAGGGTTGATGGTGTCGTCGCCACGGCATGCTTCAATGAACCACCTGTGCTGCACTCTCTCCAGCCGCCAATTCAGTGGAAGCTGCAGCGCATGGGCCACCTGCTCTCTGAGACCTCCAGTCTCAGGAACAGATCCCTCCTCCATGAATCCTTTCAGCTGCTCTGTTGCAAAATCCATGGCTTCCTTCAGCAAAGTCTCTCCTTCCTTCTCGAGGTAGGAAGCTTCGTACAGACTCAGAAGCCCTCTGATCTGGTTCTCACAGCGAACTTCGAAGTTTCCCTTCTCGTCTCTAAATGTCTCGAACAAACCTAAGTGTAATTTTGCAAACAGCAACAGTCAGAATTGTGAAGCAATTGATTACTTAGTGATCATTGATTAATTACCTTGTGAAACAGAGAAGCCATTTGCTCGGAGGAGCCTGAAGAGCAGCGATGTGGCATGGAGATCGTCCTTGAGCTGCGAGCTCACATGGTCTAAAGAAGCATGAAGATGACTTAAAACGTCAGCAATCTCGTCTTTGAAGTGATACGCCACGCCGAGCTGTTGCAGTTGGTCGATCAGTTGAAGCTGCTCTGCTACTTGCTGCTTCTCGCGTATCAGATTCCTGGTCTGCTCCTTCAGTACGTTTATTCTCTCACGATTCTCTTCTTGTTGCGCCTACGTACAGAAAACAAATTAAAACAAAGGTTACACATAAAAATTTCGACGGTCGACCAACAACCACACTCACATACCGTGGAGGTGCCCGAGAGGGATTGCACATGCTCGTCCGTCCATATGTTTGGATGATAATTCGCTGACCGCCGCAAGGGAGCTACATGACTAGTGCCACTGCATGATCGGACCTGGAGAGTTCGCCGGAACATCTGTAGGCCTCGATGCTCGACAGCAGCAACGATCATCGGGCGACGAGGGAGGACGGATATCATGGGAGCAGAGACAGTAGTGCTGGTATAGTAGATAGACATTGTTTGATTATTAGCTATTTCCAAACTTGTTTGCAATCATAAATAATTTGGTGAAAGGAGAAGAACAAGTGCAGCATCTATATAGCAGCGCACAATTGTGCCTCACGTCGAGTACAAAATTCATTAAAAATATAAATTGTTTAACATGTCGAAGTTAATTAATAATGCCGGTTTAAGAGATCAAATGAACAATTGATGACGTAAAAGTACAAACATATAATTTGTGAAGAATTTGAAGAGTTATCATAATAAATACCATAAATGATGAATTAATTGAGAATTTAACTCTTTGTATTTTTTAGAGGTTATAATTAAGTAGTCATTCTCGGAAAAATTCAAATGATGAATTTCTTCTCTCGATTTCTACATCATCAATTTCTTCTTCGTTTTCTTCTATCGAAAGAGATCGGTAGTGCTTCCAAGATTTTGTCGATCTAAGAGGCTAGCACCTAACGGATCGTATCGAGTTCGTGATCTAATACACGTGAATATTACTAGAAGAGTCATACGTGGGGTTCTTATCTATCTATGACATCATTCAAGCATATCGAAGATTCAAGGTAAGTTTTCATATTATTTTGTAAAACTATATGTACCACGAAAAGATTTATAATTTAGTATATGTCTTTCACTTCGCTCCAAACCTAACAGGTTCTCTCTCTAAAGTTAAGCTAGGCACTCGAGTATAATTCATCAATTTTAGTTCTTTGTAAATTTTAAATAGTTTCATTACGGATTTACGGTAAGGTAAAAATAAAAGAACTTCA
Source organism: Zingiber officinale (assembly GCF_018446385.1). Classification (NCBI taxonomy): domain Eukaryota; kingdom Viridiplantae; phylum Streptophyta; class Magnoliopsida; order Zingiberales; family Zingiberaceae; genus Zingiber; species Zingiber officinale. The sequence goes on from NC_055993.1 coordinate 99,192,169, forward strand.
AATCTAAAAATGTAAACTTTGATTATGTTTCTTAATATAAAATCGAGGGTAAATTAAGTAAAGAGAGAAATTTTACCAAAAAAAAAAATGTTCCATAGCACGGCAATATTGATTTATTACATAACCTAGCTACTGATGCAAAAATATATGTATATTTTCAAACTCACTGTTGACGAGTGATTTTTTAATAAAAACAATAACACGACCTTTTTTTTAAAAAGGACAATAAAAGTATAAAAAATTAACATACCAACCAGGTGCGAATCGACTTGGTCAACCACAAATTGATGGCTTTGACTTCCTTATGTCATCGTAGGCAATGGGGAATAGAAATTGACCATTGTACTTAATGCATTTGATTCCTGGAGATGAAATTAGATATGAAAACAAACAAACAGTAAGGCAACACTGTAAAAACCAATGAAGATCATAAATTTTAGGGGAATTTTATTTTTTTTAAAAAATGCCCACGATATTTTGAGAGAATACATTAACTAAGATATGTTTCGTTCAAGTTATTATATATAATATTGATTATATGATTATTATTTTTTTTTGTTTTCTCTATTTTTAATTTTTAATTTTTTATTATTTTTTATTAGTTTTTACGTTTTCTCTATTTTTTTATTTTTTATGTTTTTTATTATTTTTTTACTTTTTCTTTTTTTAAGTTTTTTAAATTTTTTTTTTATATTTTTTATTTTTTTTACGCTTTTCTTTTTTATCACATTTTTCTCTTATCCGAATGTATTTTGGATAAAAAAAATTCGTTAATCCCGAAATTAAGAAAAATTTCAATTTTTTGAAATTTTCTGATTCCATGTTGCATGTCCCTTTACTGACGTGTCGGACATAGAATATTACTCAGAAATCATCAATTATCAAATCAAATAGGATTTTCGTTGATAACCTTAGATGGATAATCAAGATTATCAAAGATAACTCTCAACGAAACATATCCTAAAGGTATGTTTGGCAATTCTAAAACTCTAGCAAACAATTTAAAAAGGCAAACTTTGAGGTGTTTAATCAAATTTATTCCATGATGATCGATATATGAAAAATAAAAAAAAAATGAGCTTAAAAAATTAGATATGATTCTTAAGTTATTCCGTATTGTCTATAATTATTGAGTTTGTCTAGTCCAGTAACTCTTGAATAGTAAGTAGCATAGATAAATAGATTTCTAGGGAAATAACCTTCATGTATGACTGGCAATAACTTCAAGTGAGGATAGCGTCGAAAACATTGGGGTCAAAATCTCCCTCGCCATTTGGACCGTTCGGAATGTTACCTTGCAATGTGAGGATATTGTATATTAGGAATTGGTCCGATCGGTGTTTGTGGCAGTCCTCCTGATAAGTCAAGTTTCCTGAGAAGCTAAGATAAAAGTGCTTTTAGATTGCGATTGGCTGCTTCTCGTATACTATACAGTGAAATGACTCAAAGTAATTTAAATACCAAGGTTTAATGATATCAAATATGCATTGGATCTGAAATGGCTCTTTCCAATCGTCTCGATTAGCAAAAATAGCAAATATGCATAGAAGAAAAGGAAATCAACATGTTTAGCAGCATAATCACTAGTTGTCTCTGGTATTTTCTTCTACATGTTACAAGCAGACATAAGTCAGGTTAATAATAAACCAGAAGTAAACGACAAGAAGATTGGAATTGCTTTTATTTATTACAAGAAGTAAACCAAGCCTCCATAAATACTACATAACAACAAATAACTATGATAATTAACAACAACAAGCTTCTTCAACAAATATTGTTTTATCAAGGACTTAACATCTCCTTTGTAGGAAAAATAATAATATTTAACAGGAAATATCCCCTATTAATATTAGCTTGCTGCTCTGGATGGTCGACAATGTACATACCAAACTTTGTCCTCACAGTAGTTCATTCATAGTAAAATGATGGAACCAACAAGAGGCAAGGGCATTCGCTAGTACACGATGACACTAGAGGGGTCGATGTTAATAGTACTACTACTGTCAGGGACTTTTGTCAGTTTTTGTAAGTTTAGACGAGTCGGCATCGATTGAATGTCAGCTTCAACATCATCCATCTCGCACTAACCCAATCCTAACTCGGCCAAAGTGCAACGCCCCTCAACCAAACTCAGCAGACTCATAAGGCACCTCGACTCGATTTAGGCAAACTAAACATGTCAACATTACTGTCTGTCTCGAATGAACTCAAACCTCTTGTACTCATCCAATCCAAATAAGAGCTCACATTGTCATCAAATCCTACAGGTAGGATTTCGTATAGGTAGCACAACAAGCACTATTTGCATAAGACATCTGCAGCATACATGGAACAAGCGATCACAGTTTATGCCCAGCCACCAATACACATTAAAATCCTTATAAAAAAAGGAAACATTTCACACCTTCCACCCATGAGTAAAATCAATGAAGAGGAGAAAACTGTCAAACCACTGACTCGATATACCTAAACATTCATTAAAATCAGGGTCATGACTGCAGTTTCACTTCAATCACTGAGCACATTGGTAACCAAAAGCTATAAATTTCCTTACTGCAGTGATTGACTGAGCATGCAGAAAGAGAAGTAAAGAAGTAAAGAGAAATTACCATTTTGCCAGCAATTGAAGTCCGACCTTGAATCTTCTTCCTTCATTTTGCAATAAATATACATAATCACTACTTTGAAGCCTTGTCCTTCATAAGTCATAATCGTACCCGATGAGGTCCAATTGGACCACCACAACCACAAAATTACAAAAACACCCCGAGTTATCGGGTGGATTTGAGCTTGTTGGGTGAAGTATTATTACAGTACATCATTTGATTCGAATTGAACAGTCTTACTTAAAATTATGAAAAAAAAAAAAGGCCACTCTAAAAGTACAACAAGTTACATAATGATTTAGATAAGTTTTACTTGGAAGGGTGACCCAAAATGCAAGGATACTTGTAACTTGCACGTATGAGACGATTTACATGAGCGCACAGAAAAAAAAAACACTACAGAGAACTTAGAATTGAAGGAACAGAAAAGCATGATGAAGCAAACTTCACTGTGAAAACAAAAGCTGATGAGAGGCAGTAAGTTTCATAAACAGACTACGGTTTCATCTTTTCCTAAATCAGTCTTACCACTTCTATCAAGGACGACTGCTCACTGTTCGAACCGGAATGACAGGGATCGACTCCCACCACTCTTTCAACCTACGATTTCCCTGTTCGTTCAGCATGTGCTTTGCGATCCTTGAATCAGCTATGAACGAGTACAAAGTTAGCCCCATAACAATATACTTGAACTGGATTACCACCAACAGAACTGCTACTGCAATCATCACCCACATCACATCATTGGCTTGCTGCAGATATGATATGACAATGGCAATGTTAAGTGTTGGGCGAGGGTCCTGGAAGAATTGGATGTTTTGAAACAGTACCTTTGGAGCCTTTCCGATTATTATCGAGAATATTCTCAAAATCATGATATTAGTTTTCTTAACGAGCTCATGCAAGTTATTCAGACTGTGTTCTGCTGCAACGAAGCTTTCCACCATTGTTTGATCAGAGGTGGTGTTCACAACAATCTCTCGGCATCTTTCTCCCATTCTATTCACTCTGGCCCAAAGTATCGCTGCAACTATTAATAGTGCAATCAGTGCAATTGCAAATCCAACCATTTCCCTGTTGAATGAAAAAGTGATTATTGCCCTAGCATGATAGCAATGGAGGAATACAGTGTGAGATTGTAATTTGAAATAAGTTCAATGTAGCTGTTCCCAAATAAAATAGTGTGATTTTGTTTTAAATTTTGACCCGAGGACTAAATAGTTTGAGCTTAAAAGGTTATATAACCAAAGGTAACAAATGTATCATTTCAGGCTACAACTTACTTGTATATGACAATCAAAATCACGGAGCGTATGAATAGTGTGACCATCGGTCTTTCCAATGACAGAACCGCTTGTAACCGAGGAAGCACATTTTTGACTGAACTCATAAGCACCTGAAAAAAGAACAGGAAAAAAACATCCATAGCAATCCAGTTCAAGATAACACCAACATTTGGAGCAAGTCATGCATGAGTTTTGCTACAAGAAACAAATTTGAAAGAAAAAAATTTCAAGTAAATGAGAGCTCAAACATCTTACAACTAGAACAAGAAGACTATCTGCAATTCCTCCTCCTTTCATCTGTTCGACAGTAGCTTTTGCTACGCTAACCTCCTTCGCTTCCTCCCTTACTTGATTGATGGTTGGCCCAAGAGACATTAGAGAATCTGTTTGATTGTTCATGTTTTCTTCAGGACTTCTTTCCATGGAAAAGGAATCGACATGGTAGATGTTTAAGCCCTTTAATATGGAATTTGCACTACATGGCCTTAGGCTAGTTTTCTGCTTTATAGTATTGGCTAATTCTGTCAAAACGTAGTCCCCCTTTGGTAGTTCCTCGTAGAGCAAAAAAATCAAAAAGTTTGCAGGAGATGGTGATGATATTCTCAGTAATTCCCGAGCTGCATGAAGCCTGAAGATCCCCAAAATGCTTCTAGCATGGATCTCCCATGCCTGTATAGGGTTTTGAATATCAAATTTCAATATGAAGCGGTGGAGCAAGATGACTTCTTTTATTAGAGTAAGCCAGTGGTCACGTCTAGTGGAACTAGTCATCTCAGGGAACTCTATCACCAAGGGTTCTGATCTGCAAAGTTATAGAAAGATTACATCGATTGTCCTAGAGATATGTCATAGCATTCAAGCTGATGATGTTCATAATGAAGATTAGTAAATGAATTACAATTCAGACGTCTCGTATGCTATTGCTTTGTCAAACAAGGGAGCACCCCATGGCCCAGTTGAGGTTGGTTTAACTTGATCAGCATCTGCTCTTGAAAGATCGATTTTTACAGCAGTTTCATATGACATTACTCCGGATGCCTCAAAGTAGAGAGCCTGATTGGTAAGGGTAAGTCTTCCTAGCACACAATATCAAATTAATAGAAATGACAAATTTTATAATCACGATTAAGAGATAACACCTTAAATAGTGTCAATAGATCAGAAGATTAATGAGAAACCATAAAAAATTACCTGGCCAACTAGTTGTTCTGATGTGCCTCACCACTCTGTGTGTCCATGAAGTGCCCTCAACATGAAGAATGAATTCATTCTTAGAAAACTCAACTCCTGTTGGTGTTTCCTGCTTCTCCAAATACTCGATAGAACTAAAAATTAAAGAAAAACGTAAACATTATCATTAATACATCTCATCAGTTTGTTCACACAAGGAAAGGAGGTATATGTGAGCAAACATGATAGAGCATTGGTGAGCAAAATTTCAGTCCTTGTCGTACCCATCAGCAAGTCATTCTAGCTTAAAAAACAATAGTATTTATTGTTTCTTTTGAAAGGAAGTAGCAGGAAATTATGAGGAGAGGAAAAGAATACTAGTCTTCACTAACTCAGAAGTATCATGTGCTGCTGAATAGCTTAGCTTATGAACTACAAGATATCAGATGCAAGCCATCATTCTCAATATTTTCTGTGTCAAAACTCCGGAGGAATCTAAAGAGTATCAGCATGCTAGTGACAGAAATTACTTTTTGATGCTTGCTTAACACCGAATCTCTGAACAAGTCTCAGCAGATTAGTAGCAACACAAGGAGGAACATGAAGAACCATCAAAGACATGATATGAATACTCAAATGAAATATGGCTTAATTCACTATACATGTCAGTCTTTTTCCAGAAATACAAATCAGCAAAGAAGGTGAATCTACTCTTAACAGAAACGAATCTCAAGTCACTCAATCAAAGTTGCTCCACAGTATTTACTCACAAAGAAGTAAGCAAATGCTGAGATAAGATGAATGGCATACTTGTTCATTTCCTTGAGGAATCTATCATTAGCAGTAGGTGCGGTAAGAGTTTCAAAAGTGAATTGTGCATTAACAACATCAGCAGCCAGAGGGATTAGGGAGGAAACCCACACAAATGCATCTTCTCCAATACTCGGCTCTTCATTAACCTGATGTAACAAAATAATTTTCAAGCAATTCCAGAATAAACATACAGTTTATTCAATAGAAGAGAAATATAACAGTAGAAGACTGCTTACAAGGAGAGGCATGATGTCTGAATAAAACAAGGGGATATCGTCATGCATCTGCCCATCATCTCCTTCAGAAGGCATCCGTTTGTCCTGATTTCCCTTCGCAATGCTCTCCTAAAGTCAAGGAGGGATAAAATAAGTTGCACCTATATTTTAATAGAAAGCAACAATTTTGATTTTGTACAGCTTAAAAAAAAAAATCTGACTGAAATTATTAGAATGTCAGATGGAATGAGACCAAACCAATGAAGGATCTAAATCAGTTGAGCTAGGGCTCTCCCATGCAAGCATCATATCATAAGTGAGTCGGCTAATTGATCCATCACTAATTCTCTGCCCTATCTCCGGACAAATAGCTGTTATAGCCTTTGAACAACAGAACTCTACCAATCCCCTTGAGAAGTTATCTACTGCAAGCTTCAAGCCTCGTTCAAAATCTTCCACAAGGGACTCAACTGATGTTTTCAATATCCTGAAAGATTTCAGACCAAATTGAACAATTATTTATTTTAGAAGTACGGAAATGTTCAAAGGGAGAAACGAACTTGAATGCATGCTTTCGTAGTTATTGTTACATTTATCTTTGACAATTTGTGTACTTGAATTCCATATTACAGCATGTGGTGAAGAATTGACTTCTGGGATGTGAACACGAGAGATGTCACTCCTCGAGTCTTGCCTAGACTTAACATAGAGTTTAGTTTACCGACTGGCAACTCACACTGTTTTGTTAAATTCAATCTCATCGAGCCACAATGCGAAGGTTCACTCAAAAATTTAAATTTCACAAGAAGCAACCAACAAAAATGCACTCACCCTTCTCCATTATCTACGCAACTGCTTCAAAAACACAATTAAAGCTTCTAACAAGATTCTTCCCCATTCCTAGATCACTACCAAAATCAACTAATTGCTACTCCTACAGAGAAGCCATCGCTGATACCCTAAAAGTATTGTCCAAGCCACACCAGACAGACAGCAATCGCTCCTTTCTCATCCGAATAACCACATAGCAAAATGCAGATCAATGTGATCGTAAAGAGAAAAATCCACCAAAAACTATGAAACTAGATCTAAACAAGAGTGAGAGAAAGTTACTCCGCGCATCGATCGATCAGATCGTTCGCAACGGTGGACAGATGCTTCCTCGACCTCATCTCCCTCCTCCGCAGCGGCAAATGAAGCGCCCGTCGAGGGCGAGAACGGGAACGGCGACCATTAATACCCCGCGCGATGACATTGCACCTGCATGCCACGTAGCGTATGGAATACACCTGTCGCCTGTTCCCGATCAGAGAGGCGCATGAGTAGGCTTCATTTACCAACTCGAAATGATGGGTACATCAAATAAGTGATTGCACCTTGAAATTGTTTGTGTTTTTTAAAGAAAACTATCAATTTAAAATCGTTAAAATCTTCTCTGTAATGAGAGAGTTTCCAATTCTTATCATTTCTTTGTCCAACTAGTAAGGCAATCTCTAACCAGAAACACGATTGCTTTACTTACAAAGTAACACAGTGCACTCCAGTAACATGACGCAGTATAAGAATTAGTGCCAGTCGAATCATCCGAATCGCACATAATCTACCTCTTCAACGAAAATAAGTATTACAAAACTTGTTTGGGACCGAAAGTTGAGTGGCCCTACATAAGCACACCAGCTGCATTACTGAGAGCTTTCTTCGCGATCTTGAACTTGGCGGCAAGAGCTTGTTGATTGTTTGCCGCAACCACATACTGCTTGATGAAGAAGATGAGGCTGTTCCTCAGCATCTCTAACTCAGAGATGCCAGCGATGCGGGTGAAGATGTTCCATACTTCTGCATCGCTGTAGTTGAAAACCAACTCGAAGAGCATCCTGAAATGCATAACCCTCTTGGGAGTGAGCTTGCTGGGGCTCGCCAGATCAACCGCCTTTAAAGCAGAGAGGGAGAGGGAGAAGTTGCATAACATCTCGGCGGCGAATCTTGCGAGGTTCATTGCGCGGTTCAGCTCCATGGATTCGAGTTCCTTGAAATGATCCCACAAGCAGTACTGTCGATACAAAGAAGAACAAAATGAAGGTTACAAAACCATGGGAAAGCAAGAAGCAAAAAGTAAAAAAGATGAAACAAAAAATAAAATAAAATTTTAGAGATGATAATATATATGTACCTGCAAGCTGAATTTGTTATTTTTGTCATAGTTACATAACTTGGAAGCTAAGACCGTATAGTACTTGTTAAACACCTTCTCTTGCAAACAGCAATCAACAAGGACCCTCATAATCTCCCTGTCCTGAGGATTATAATCGACAAAAAGGAAATTTAATGAAGGTGAAAACCTGTAATTTGGGTAATTATTAAGAAACGTATAAGGCTGGGAAAAAAATAGACGAGATTCTGAGAATACCACAAACCTGTTTTCCTGTTAGATCAAGTCTCAGAAGCTTTTCAAAAGCATCAAGGTAGTCTTCGCTGCTCATAATGATGCAAAAGATAGCTCTACGAATGTCGGTGTTCATTCGCTGTGCAGCAGCAAGCTGCATTAGCTTTTGTGCATCTACAACCTCCTTGTTTATTGTGGCGGCCACATCCTCGAAATCGTTAGTATTCAAGATACCATCCCCAGAAATCCACCATTGGCCTTTCTTTTCAGGATCTAGCAACTTGCTCCACTTGATCCCTCGGAGAAGTATATCGTCCACTCTTAGCTGTAGAATATTGAACCCAACGCCTGAGCAAATGTTACCCACAATAGTAGAAGGCAAAAGCAAAGATGCAGAAATAATCTACTCTAGGTTTGACCACAGCCTAAACAAAGATTGTGCGGAGCAAACCTTCATGTATGAATGATATTCCGCTTCTCTTGAATATGATAAATATGACTGAATGATCATTTATACCAAAAATTCAGCCTGTTAAGAATTGAACTCGTTGATGTGTTTATATTCTTAATGCCCTGTTCCCATGTGGGTAGTTGAACTGGACTGATTTAAACTACAGTTGAATGCACTACAATCTTAAAATCCTAAAAAGAAAAACACGATCACAATGCAAAAGTACAAAAGCTCACTCGCATCTTATAGACTCAAAAGAATTAGGCAGTCCCAACTATTTGGGGTCTGCAACATGCTGACATGAATCCACCATTGATCTCCATGTTTGCTATATCAATGGCAATATCCATATCTTTCAAAACACCTTTGATTATAATTGCTTTGTTGTGATTTTTCTACCCTCACAATCTTCGATTCCAATTGAATGTCTAAAAAACAAAAGGACAGTCCGGTGCACGAAACTTCCACCATGCGGGGTCCCGGAGAAGGATCCATTGTACGCAGTCTTACCCCGCTTTTTGCAAGAGGCTGTTTCCACTTTCCAGGATTCGAACCCGTGACCTTTTGGTCACATAACAATAACTTTACCGTTGCGTCAAGGCTCCCCTTCAATTGAATGTCTATACATCTTTATTGTTAGAAACCTAGTTTAACACAACATGTGCAGAGCATAACTGCTTGTGCATCGACTACTTTGACAGGACTTAAATTATAACTGGAAACTTTGACTTTTTGGTTACTTTAGACAAACACAAGGACATAACCTGACAAGTCTTGGCATGGATAAAGGTTTGGATGTTTGATCACAGACTCATCACAAACTTTGCACAAAAAATCATGAAATAAATTGAAGCTACAGGACAATACCTTCTGTAGCCATTTTCTAATCCGTGTATGATACGCAGGGACTTCTTTCACTCTCATCTTGTTGTTCTTTATATTACATATCTTCTCGAGCATGAAGTCCATCTGCAAATGAAGAACAAAAAAAGTAAGATAGTGTACAGATTGGTATATAGATGGTAAAAGGAGCACATTGACAAGAATTTACTCTACTAATACTTCGCTTCTCTTCTTGACTATCATCAGATAGAGATCTAAATTCAGTTACTTTCTTCTGAATATTAAAAATGAAATCCTTCATAGCAACGGGATCATCACCCCTGAGCTTCATTCCACAATCTGCTCAATCATCATATCAGCATATACCATCATATAAATATGCAGAACCAATATAGAGTCTTGTTAGGAAATTAATGAAAAGTGTTGAACATGGATTAGGAAAGAACATACTATCAAGAATTGTATCAATGGCGGACATATCCAACTCTATCAACCGGTTGCTCAGCACTGAAAGCAAGTCGTATATGAGATCGCTGTGAATTGGATTAGAGGAATTTATTATAAATGCCAAGAAAATATTTTGCTTGAATTCACATAAAAGCAACAGGATATAGTGGGATTTTCTATGTGTAGGATATGCTCCAAAATTGGAGTTGATTAAACACAAAGTGAACAACGGAAAAGAAACAACAAAAACAATGAGAAAAACAAAACTTCTCACCAACAATAATGTATAACTAGCTTAGTATCAAGTAATATTCTTTAACTTTCTATTTACCAATGCAATTTGTAACTAACAGCGACATTAAAAATCTCGAGTATTGTAAAACATAGGTGGAATTAACCAACAAATTTCCACCAAAAGAAACTTATTTGTAAAGACAATTAAAAAAAATGGCATTTCCAGCATAAAAAATGATGAATTCTTATCAATTTATGTCCATTATTTCAGTCCACAAACCTGGAACAGACACCAAAAATGCACATGTTGCAAAGAATCTTGGAAAAATTCTTCAAAAACATTGCATTCTCCTTTGAATACTCATCCTAAAATGAAAATAAAATAGTTAAGTACAATATTGAAGCAACAAGCCTAACAAAGGAAATGGCATAAGTTATCCGAAAAAAATGTTAAACTAATTCATTCAAGGCACTAAAGATAAAGAAGAGTGACATTTCCACAATGATCAGTGTAATTATTTATCAATGTAGTCTAGAACAGTGGTAAGAACACCTACAAGCATTTAGTCGTGAGTAATTGATTGGTTTTTTATTCTACTAGCATTGTCTGTGTAAAAGCTGTTTTCATTAACATCAGTTCCATTTAAATTCCTTGTAAATTCTAATTTAATATGCCCTATCTTAGACAAATAATCCTACTGATTCAACCTGTACAATATAAAATCTATAGATCTTCTCTCTTAACCTTTGCTGCTCCCATTTTATAATTATCATAATGATCAAGTAGCTCTGATTGTTCATCATACCTCAAATGATTCAGCGAGGGAAGAAATTAGCTTTGCGCTGAAGTCGATACCGACCATGCAAGCCATGCCAGCAACAAAGGCTGCAAAAGCAGCAGAAAAGCTGAAAAAGAACAGGCAAACAGAATTAGGACCTTACTGAAAAGTTTTTTACAATTTGATGTAAGATCCAAGATACAAGGAAAAAAGAAACATAATGATGAACTCTAACCCGGTGGCATGATTTTCAACAAAAATCAACTTTCCAGGAAAAAACAGAGAAAGAAGAGTAATGTTCTTTCTTATGCCAATTTAGGATGTTAATAAAATTCAGAAGCAACTAAACAAAGAGAAAATAGATGAAATAAATAAAGAAGTAAAGAAACAGAAAATAAAAACAACCACAACTGTAGATAATCAATTTGTCCTCTAAATGCAAGAGACTAAATTGTTTTAGTCAAAACTGTTTGCACATCTACATAGTGCATCCATATCTTATAAGTGAATAAGGATATACATATATGGCAACCCTCAATACCAAGGAAATATCAACAACAATTAATGAATGATGATCAGGGTTGCTTCATTCATATTGTTGTAGATGGCAGAAATCTTGCAACAACAACAACAAAGGGCATCCTAAGTCATTTGAGGACCACTAATGTCCATTTATGAGCCATGGCATAATTAAAAAATTAATCAATATCTAGAATTTAACTTAGTTATCATAATTGGACCTCTGCTCATATTCACTAAAATGCTAGGATGCAGATGTGTACACCAAGGTGTTTCCTTAAGAAAATAACAAAGATAGGAGTTGATTTGGGTTCTTTATTAACTGGCACTATTCTTATAGTTTGATATTCAAAACAACATAACATTTTCATGCACCAATATATGTCATTTTGATTATTTTCTGAAGAACAAATGATAACCACTACAGGAACTGATAACCAAGAGAAAAATTGTGAACGTGACTCTAAGATGGACTGAGTTTGCAGAATCAAATACAATGTTCAATTCTATCCTTCTAGGTCCTACATACATCAGTGAAGTTAAATTGTTTCACACTAACATAACAAACATCTTAATACATGATATGACTATACTTGCATAAACAAAAACAAGAAAGGAGATAAACCTTTCATTCTTGGTAGATGCTTCCAGAAATGCTTGAGAAACTATTTGACAGCCATCACTGCGAGTGAGAGACTGCGAAAGGTGTGGTCTCTAGTAAATTGCAAACATAAACATGTTCACAAATATGAAACAAAAAATTGTTCATGGTGTAGGGTAGTACTTTATAAATTGTAGCCACTTCTTTTGTAATTGACTCTACATTGGATTCATTAAGCTGGTTCAGAAGTCCTGAAATAAACAAGATATCAAGCAAAACTATTGTCATTATTAAACATAACCTCACATAGAACTGCAGTCAGATTTTCAGTAACTAACAAAAGTTCATACTTTTAACTCTTCGACGAACCTCAAGGAGCTCATCAAACTCAATACCCAAACGAGCCCGCACCTGAGGAGGCATGTATTTCATACTTGAAGCTGCAGCAGGTTCAACTGTATGAGGTTCTTTTGTGGATAACGTATCAAGCTCCTCAGCATTAGAAATCTTTCCTTCAGTTGGTTCCTCCTCCAGATGCTCCTCTGAAGTGGTAGACAAACTCTTCATCTTGCGCCTCTTTTGACCACCATCTGAATTAATGGTATCAACCTTCTCGTGCCTCCCACCCTCAGTTGTAGTTATTTCATTATCTAATTGCTCTGTTGAAGCATCAGATAAGTTCTTCCGCTTCTTATGCTTCTTCCGACCCCCATCTGCATTCATGGTATCAACCTTTTCAAGAGTCTCACTATGAGTGTCATAAACTTCATGATTGAATGATTCCTTTGAAGCATTAGATGACTTGTTCTTCTTGTGCTTTTTCTTTGTTAGCAATTCACTCTCCTCTATCTTCCCACTGTCCGCATTGATGTCATCTTCTCCAACAATGTCATCATCTGACTCCAATGAGCTCCCACCTAATAGAAAGTTTATACCATCATCAGGGCCTCTCAATTTTCCCTCTTTCACTTTGAGCTTCTTTGCAAGTTTCTTCTCCAACCCCAGATCCTCCTCACCAGCTAATACATTCATTCCCATGTCCAATTCAAGGAACTCCTGGAACTTAGACTTGGATTTGCCCTTAACCAAAAAATCAGGCTTCTTCAAAGAGTCCGACTTCTTTTCCTTAATCTTCATCTTGGCCAGTTCCGAATTCTGTTTTGAATCTGTTAGGGCATTCTTCTTGTTCTGATCCTTCTTACCCCTCTAAACACGAACACATAAAGGAACATATATATCAGAGGGATTACCAAATAGAAAAAAGAAAACAAAGGAAATATGTTAGCGAAAAAGGATAAATAACCTGATGCTCAATCCAGGAAATGTGTCGGCTCTGTCGCTTCGCCAATCGGGCTTCTTTCCTCTTCTCACGCCGAGATTTATCTGCAATGTGAAACAGACGCGAAACGATGTTAAAAAAGAGCTTTTGTGAGCGAATCATGCAGAAAAACAATCAATAAGGTCCAATGATTATCATATACCCATTGTAGATTTTCTTCCGCTATTCTTCCAAGATGAATACGTAGAGCTGACCACAAACCTACGAAATAATAAACTTATGCACGTAAGAGAAAGATAGATTCCGGCTTTAGTATCAAGCTATCTTCTCAAACCTAATAGCAGATGCAATCAGAAACCTCTTTTACTTCAATCGTGAAACTAGGGATCGGCCTCGATTTGAGACCTTGCCGTTGTCGTCACCACAAAAAACCAGAAGACGGAAGAACTTTGCTGCTCCAAGATGACAGTAACAAAAAATACCAACGTGGGAGTTCTCTGTCTTCCAAGCGAATCAGTAGAACGCAGCAGACGGCCACCGAAGGCTTTATCCGGGCGCTAGAACGACGAGGAGAGAAGAACAGAGCGATCGAGAAGGGGAGATGGTGAAAGGCTGCGCCGCTCTCGGGAAATAAGAGGCTACTGCCATGGAACCATTAAACCAACCCGCTTGCGAAGGAACTGGGCTCGGTTCGATTCCAAGGAATAGAATTAAGGGGTCAGCGACCAACTCGGTTCAGAAGAACGTTCGGTCGAAAACAAGAAACAATCATCACAATGCCCTAAAATCTAAAATATTAATATTAAAAACACTATTTAAAATTTTAAGAATTTCAAACTATTAATATAAGTTTATATGTCAATTAAAAGAGTCATTTACATATCAATTAAAAAGACTAAAATGTTCTAAATTTTTTATTTTAAAAAATATCTAAAACTTTAAAAATTATCAAATGTATATTCTTTAAAACCTTAATATATTATTTAATCCTAAGTTTAGTCTCCTAATTTTTTAGGGAGCAGATCTCCTGGTCCGCAATTTGTGGACCAGGGGATGGTCCACTACATGTGGACCTTTGATTTAAATGAACCCCATTTATTTAAAGATGGGGTCTATTCAAATCAAAGGTCCAGATCAGTGGACCATCTCCTGGTCTGCAATTTGCGGATCAGGAGATCCCTGCTCAATTTTTTATCCTAATTATCTTTCATTCATATAATCTTGTATTTATTGTTCATTTATGGTGGAAAAGAGAAAATGAAATAGAAGAAGATTATAGTTTTAAAAATTATTGTTTGTTTATCTAGCTAAAATGAAAAATAAAGAAGACTCTTTATCTACCATCAGTGGGAAGCTAGCCATGAGTGAGCTGGGAGCCTGGGATAGGGACAAAGTTCAATTAGTTGTGATTTTTTTAATTTATCTTTCCACCTAACTTATAATTTAAGTCAGACGGTTAAAAATTATCAACGATAAACGGAAAACTACTCATTTATCGATGTCATATAGTCCATCCAATTTGTTAGTGGTTTTCGACAACCTAATTCAATTCAAACTATAATCTAAATAGAAACGTAAACAAAAAGATCACAATTAAGGTTAATCAAATTATGATCATGATTATAAATTACGGAAAAGATCAAGAAAAAATTAAGGATTACGGACTACAGGATTAAAAAAATAACAGGATTAAAAAAATAAGAGAGATGAATAAGCTAATTAATGTGGTCAGAATTTTTTAAATATTTAAAATAATTATAAAAATATATAAAACATTTTATAATATTTAAAATTAATAAATATATACATAAAATTAGTACACCATACAATATAAATAGTAAAAGTATACCAAATAACTCATAATTTTATATCCATATCACTGCTACTTTTTCTGAAGGATTCGAACTCAAAATTGATAGCATCGTCTCTCCTTCGTAATCAAGTTCTCTTCTATCCTGTGTCATAGTTATTTCACTATCAAGTAGTATATCAACTGTTTTTTTCCTTTTCTTTTCTTCTCTTGTTTTTTATGAAAATTAATCGACCTGAGCGGCTCTAGGCGGCCATGCCTTTGCAAAAGGCGGGAGGCCACCCACCACCTAAGCGGCGCCTTTTAGAACCCGGTGATCAAGCAATAGAGGTAAATGACGTAAATAGGACTATGCAATTAATTTTTCTTCAACGAGACGTAGTATAAACCCTAAAGAATTTACCTCTAATGTTCCCCTAATAAAAATCTAATTGATTCTCAATGAAATTATTATTTATTTATTATCACCAAGATGATTTTTAGCAATAGTCGAGCTTATGAAATATAACTTTAATCACTTCGTAATCAAGCAATCTAAATCATTTTTCCCCTTTTTTATATTAATTATGATACATGTTTAATCATGCACAAGATAATCAAAAGATTAAGCAAGAAAACTCCACCTAAATCGAAGGGTTTTGCTGTGATTGTCGACGGAGCGACGACAGCGACGATCTCAACTGCAACCAGCGGCGTCGGCAGTGGGAGGCAGTTGCGCTGGAAGCGGCAGCAGCGGCAGAGGCGACGGCAGTGGGAGCAGCGGAAGTGGCGCCGGCGTGAAACGGCGCCGGCAGCAACACTGGAGACGGCAGCGTGAGGAGAAACGACGGCGGATTTTAGGGATTTTTTTCTCAAAGTTTGGCCGTGCCCGTTTTAATCGCGCTTTTTTGAAAACATCCACTATGCTTAACATATTACAACTACATGCTTCCAAAATTTTAGCAAAAAACAAAAAAGTAAAATATCCTAAAATTTAATTTTTTAAAAAATAAATTTTTAAAAATTAGAATATATATATATATATATATATATATATATATATATATATATTCTCTTCGAAATCTTATCAAATTATTTAATATTAAACTTAGTCATCTATTTTTTTTTATCCTAATTATCAACTAATCTCGTCCGAAAACTAAGTAGATAAATAACTAATGATGTGGTTGGAATAGGATTGAGGAACCATAATCCGGAGGGGGAGGAGGGCAATGAGTTATCTTCTAGGTTGACTGAGTCGTTGGATCCTAAAAAAGACCAAGAAGAGGAGACCGATGTGTCAAAAAGTCTCTCGTCAACAATGGTGCCTATAAGGCTGTTAGAAGACAGGAAACTATAGATGGAGTGTTAGACGGAGACCAGACTGCCCCGGTCTTCCACTCCAATGCTCAAGTCAGTATTTGACAAAGTATATAAAACAGATAAACAATACTGTAATTGTAAGTTTTGATGTGATTAAACCAAGTCAAATTAGGTTCTGTTGTGTTTTGATGTTGTGTGTCTAAGTGTGCAGGAATTAGGAGCACAGAAAGTCGAGCGAAAGACGTAGCTAGTAAGAAGGACAACATGGGAGAGAGTCGATGGGCTCGGTGCATCCAAGGGACAAGATACTGCGGAAGAGTACGCTGGAGGACGAGAAGGAGGCGTGCGGCGTTTCCGAGGGACAAAAAGTCAAAGCGGAAGGTTGCTCGAGAAGGCCGAAAGATGGGTTCGGGTGAGTCCTATTTCGGATGGCCGAAATCACCCAAGTGAACGGAACCGGAGTGGAAGACTCAAACCTAAGCAAGCAGAACTGGAGCGGAAGACCAGGACCAAAAACTCAACAAGATGCTGACTTTTTAGTTCCTAGCGCCCGGAACCCCTCTAGGCGGTTGGAGTTGAAAACTTAGCCAAACGCGATGTGGCGCGAGCCGTCACGATAGGGATAAAATTTTATCCCCCTCCAGGCACCTAGAACTCTTCCAAGCGCTCCGATCAAGGCTATAAATATAGCCATGATCCTAGTAGTCTAGAATCACTTGTATACGAGTTTCTTTAAGTGTTTTACTACTTTGTGTGCTTCCAACGCTTGTAAGAGGTTTCTTTGCGTACAACGAAAGGAGAATTTGAGTATTGCTTCAAAGTCTTAGATTAACAATCTTCCCAGTTATAACCAAGTAAAAATCGATAGTCTCTTTCTTTTTATTAGTTTATCAATTCTTTTTATACAAGTGTCTTATTATTTCAAAAGATTGAGAAAGATTTTGTTTTCTTTTTGAAGGGTAATTCACCCCTTCTTGTCGGTCACACGGATCCTAATAAGTGGTATCAGAGCCAGACCCGCTTCAAAAGGACTAATAATCATCTGAAGTAAAAGAAATGGTCGGATCTAGCATCTACCCACCAAAATTTGAGGGAGATTTCGCAACGTGGAAAAAACTCATGGAGGTATTCTTCAAAACTGACTTCGAAATTCTCTTAATTATAAAATATGATTTTGTACCACCTATGGATCAACACAGAGCCGAGAAAGAAGAGTACACATAGATGAAGAAGGAGCAAGCTGACTTCGTAGCTAATGGAAGAATATAGTTCCATCTACTCAGCATTTTTCCACCCCAGAAGGTTAGTCGGATCGGAAGCTACGACTCCGCCAAAGATCTTTAGGAGAAATTCCTGGAGCTCCACGAAGGTACTGCGGAAGCTGAACTGACAAATCAGGACATCCTTTGAAGTCAACTGACGAACCTCCGAATGAACAAAGGAGAGAAGGTAGCTCAACTCCATGCAAGAATCAAAAGCATGATCACCCAGCTCAACAACCTCAAAGAAAAGGTAATAAATCGTAACTCCTTAAGGTACGCACTTAACTCTTTTCAGAGAACTCAAGAGTGGTTAGCTTTAGTAGATGCTTACTACATCTCTAATTAGGACCTTGAGGTATGCACTCTTGAAAGCTTATTTTCAACTTTTGAACTTCACAAGTCTCGCTGTATAGATTCTCAAGAGATAGAAAAATCAAATAATATTGCTCTAAAAGCCAAGAAGGATGAATCAGACGCCGACAACTCCTTCGACGATGATGAGACAGCATATACATGGTAAGGAAATTCAAGAAATTTTTTAAAACTAATAAGCTTAATCAAGTGCAGGCAAAGAAAAGAAGAGCAAGGAAGGTAAGATGCTATAACTACAATGAAGATGGGCACATCAAGGATGATTGCCCAAAGCTGAAGAAGAAGGAAACAAAAAGGGACCAACCACAACAAAGCACAAAACCCTGAAGGTGACGTGGGACGAGTCGTCATCAGAATCATATCTAGAGGAGTACGCTAGACTTGCACTAATGGCAAGCCACCAGGAGGAGAGCATAGATGAAGGGGGAGGCTCCTCAGAAGAAAGTTGTAGCGAGGAGGAAGAAACTGTAGGGGATCGGTGGCCGGCTAGAAGGGGGGTTGGATAGACTGCGCCCCCAAATACTTACTTCCTACATATTTGTTAACATAGTGGAATACAAACAATACAAATAAAAATATGAAAGCTAAAGACTAAGACTAAGAAAGGAAATGCAAACCACTAACATGTTGTTTAACATGGTTCAGAGATTAGAGCTCCTACTCCACGGTTGTTCATAAGGTGGGCGATTCTTATCCGTCGGTGGATTAGCCTCCAGCAAACTCCGATTATCTCAAACCTCCTTCTGGGTGAAGAAACCTCACCACAACACTCACAAGCACTTGAGAACTAGTAGACTACTAATTAGACTTTAACCAAGCCCAATTTCATCAACTATAACCAAGCTCCCAAGTCTTGGTTATATAGGTCGCGGGTTGGAAAGCTCCGCCTACTAGTCGATTGATAAAACCATCAGTCAACTACCCTCTGTGGGTATCCAGATTGGGATCGAAGGGTGGTCGGGCGTCCCGAGTACACAGGAGAGGTTGGGTTGGCGATTGAGGTGGCCTCTTTTCTAGTTTGTTGGTGGAAGCAGGCGCCTTGTCTGCTTTGCATCGAGCAGCCTGAGCCTCTTCCACATTGATATAACTGACGGCCTTCTCCAGCATCTCGTCGAAGTTCTTCACGGGATCCCGAATGAGGTCTCGGAAGAACTCCCCCTCTACTAGTCCATGAGAGAAGACGCTTATCAGTATTTCAGGAGTGGCCGAGGGAACGTCCTGAGCTACCTAATTGAAACGCTTGATATAACTTCGCAAGGGCTTGGCTGGCCCTTGCTTAAGAGCGAAGAGGTAATGGTCAGTTTTCTGGTACTTCCTGCTATTGGTAAAATTGTTATAGTGTATACTAAAAGCCTAGCTTTTTGTAAACATTTATTTTGAAATAAAGAATCACATTAGTGAAATGTCTACATTTATGTGCTAAGTGTAGTTGTTCAATTAATTTATATTGTAGATAACATAGTGTGTGGTGTCACACACAGAAGATCATGTTATCGGTTCCTTATAAGTTATAAATAGTAGCTCACGACTAAGATGGATAGGAACAAACCATTGAAATAGTCATAGTGTAATTTGATATTAGTTTATCTTGACTATAAAATTACACTAGTACACTCTGAGTGTATTGAGCAGGACTATTTGAGCCAGTTTCTTTTTATACTGACTGCATAAAAGAACAAGACATCTGTTATTATGGAAGTGTGTGCTCTTAATCCCAATATAATAACAATCACATATATTTATTATCTATTTCTTTAATTTATCAGTGGGTGAGATTTAGTTCGATAAATCAATAGACCCGATAAGTTGAGAAATAATTTTATTTATAGTGTGTGTTGTTGATTATAGAAGGAAACTATGTTTTAGCAATCTAGGTTGATAATGTCCCCAAGAGAAGCTCATAAGGATTGTTATGCAAACCCTGTAGGTGGACTTAGTTCGACATGACAATAAGGTTGAGTGGTATTACTCTTAGAGTTAGATATTAATTAAGTGAGTTGTCAGTAACTCATTTAATTAGTGGACATTCGATATCTTAAACACAGGGAGATTAACACACTCATGATAAAAAGGAGCTCATATAGTAATATGAGATTGGTGCGTTAGTTCAATAATAACTCTTTAGTGGTATGAGTTATTATTGATGAACTCGAGATGGTTGTTCGGGGTGAACACAGGAAGCTCAAGTTCAGCGGGAGACCAAAACCAATTCCTCCTCTCGGTCCCTATCGTAGTCTCTTATTTATAAAGTCTTATACCCACCCAAACCCAACTTCTTACCCACCTTAAGGTGGTCGGCCAAGCCTAGCTTGGAGCCCAAGCTAGGGCCGGCCAAACCAAGGCTAGATAGGTTCAAGTGGTGGCCGGCCCTAGCTTGGAGCCCAAGCTTAGGTGGTCGACCACAATAAATTAAAAGGGGATTTTAATTTTTAAAATTTTTCCTTATGTGGAAGCCATGGTTTTAAAAGAGAGTTTAAAATTTAAATCTTTCCTCTTATAACTTTCTACAAAAGATTAAAAGAAAGATTTGATATCTTTACTTATTTGTAGTTGAAAAGGAAGATTTTAATTTTGGAGAAAACTTTCCTTTTTTGTAACCATCCACATGTTTAAAAAGAGATATTTTAATTTATAAAAGTTTCCTTTTATAACCAACCATGAAGGGATTTAAAGGAAGAAATTTTTTAATTAAAATTTTTTACCAGAAACAAATAAGGAAGTTTTATTTTCATGTTTAAAACTTTCCTTGTTTGGAATTAAAGGGGTGGCCGGCCATTGAAAGATTAAAAAGAAGTTTTAATTAAATTTTCCTTTTAGACATTGGCATGGAAAATAAGGAAGTTTTAATTATGTTTACAACTTTCCTTATTTGCCAAGACCAAGGAATATAAAAGAGAGGGTAGAGGTGTCTCACCTCACAACACACTCTATTATTTCTCTCTTCTAATTCCTTAGTGGCCGGCCCTCTCCTATCTTCTTTCTCTCTTCTCCTTTTGTTAAGGCCAGCGACACTTGGAGGTCTTGTTTCATCTTGGTGGTCGGTTGCTTGTGGAGAAGCAGAAGAGAAAGAAAGCTTCCCTTGAAGAATAGTTGGTGGCCGAAACATGCAAGGAGAAGAAGGAGGCTTGGGTGGATTCTCATCTTGATAGATCATCGCCCACACGACGTCCAAGATAAGAAGAGAAATACGACAGAAGATTGTGAGGTCTATAAGCTACAAAAGGTATAACTAGCTTTGTTTCCGCATCATAACTAGTTCATCTTTTGTATGGATTTTGAAATACCAAACACAAGAGGCTAACGATTCTGGGTTTCGGATTTATGATTCGATTTTGTGTTTCTTTTGGTTTTCAATCTTGTGATTCGATTATTTTTAATTGTTAAACCTAGGGTTACTGTAAGGAGATTAAATATTGAATTTCATTGAAAAGTTTTGTCTAGGAAGTGGTGGATGATCTCATACCCAAGAAGGTCTAGTGCCTCGCCATTTTTAACCTGGAAGTCGATCTCTGAAATAAATATTTAATCAAATTTGTAACATGGGTGGATTTGGATTAATAATGTTAAGCATCGTTTGCAATCCAAATCTAAACCTCTAAGAACAGATAAGCTGAATTTGGAATCAATAATGTTAAGTTCTGTTTGTGATTCCAAATTTAATTTCTAAAGAACACAATAAGTTGTTAGGAAAGGTTCGGGACTTGTACAAAATTTTTGTATAGGGGAACCAGTACGATATTCCGAGTAACAACCAACAAAATGACGCAGGAAGGTAGTTTTGAAATCGTGGAAACAAGTGATGGACCCGTTCGGCAATCCGTCAAATCATTTTTGTGCCGAGCATGATAAAGTGTTCAAGAACACTTGGCACTTAATAGCATCGTTGTACTGATGCAACAGGGCAACATTCCTAAACTTACGGAGATGATCTTCTGGGTCCTTCCTACCATCATATTCTCCTATAGCAGGAGGCTTGTACCCCTTGGGTAACTTTTCATCGAGTACCCTTGCAGAGAAGGGCACTTGCTCCTCAGGTTCCACTATAGGCTCCTCCCTGAGGACTATAGCTTTACCCTTCTTCGGATCCCTGGGCGGGGAGCTTTCTGCCATAGAAGCTTGCGGCTACTCTTTCTTGTTATAGTCACCCGGGCCCTTATGATGGTAATCGAGGCCCGGCTCCCGATAGAAGGCCGAGGGAAACTCCTCGGGTTGTTTTCTTTTGGACCCTCTGTCAGAGGCGTGAGTTAAATCTTTAGAAACTGTCGACATCTTGTATGCTTGAGAAGCAATAGTCTATTTTTCGGAGGTCGCCCGCCTCTTGGCTTCCCTAAACAGTTTGTACTCTCCTGTCTTCATAGTTACGTTGATTTTTCTAGTATCCTCCATCTTCATGCTCTAGAACAGGTGAAGAAAGTTCCTATAGACGGCGCTAAATTAATCCTGTCCAGAATCTGAGTAAGATGAAGGTCGGATGAGGTGTTGTTGGTGTTGACGGGGGAGAGGCTATGATGTTACGGTCATGCGGGCTTCGGCGAACGGACTCCCACATGGTCTTCTAGGACTACTGGACCTTAGCCGGGGGTACAAGAACCCTGCGCACACTTAGACAAGCACCCGAAATGTTAGAGATCAAGAACTAGGAAAAAAAGTCCCCGGAGCAGGCCCTCCGATACTCAAGTCAGGTACTTTTCCCCCAGAAGAACAGTGTACGAAGGAAGAAGAAAAGTAGACAAGTGTGCGAGTGAGCGTACCTGCGCAAGGGAGAGGACGCCCCTTTTTATCTGATAGTGCGTACCTTCTGGAGACTGACCTCTATCGGAGGGTGTCGGGTATCAGGACTTGTCGGGTGGTGGAGGACACGTGGCCTTCTCCTGAACACTGGAGGAAGGTTCTACTTCTATGTGACTCTAACCGTTAGAATATTCCCTGACATGCAGCAGGTATTCTCTGACAGGTAGTTACGATTCCCTAACCTGTTGTCACGCAGTGCTTATTATCCTGCCCGAGTGTATTCGAGGACGCTCTGGCCGATTCGCTACATGCTGATGAACCGGGTAGGTGGATGGGAGGGGATGTAATCGGAGTCCCTCTCTGCCAACTTTTGTGATTCAGGACCGATCGAGAGTGACAGGTCTATTTACGCAAGTTAGCTTGAGAAAACCCCGACCAGTAAAGCCAGGTTGGGCTTTGCCCTGATCACGCGTCCTGCCGTCGACCTGGTTTCCTGGCCGTTAGATCCCACCCTGGCCTTTTACACCGAATGACCCCCAGGTGGTCCCACCCCATATGTTAACTGCCACGTCCTCTTGACTTCTGACTGCCACGTCCCCTAGACTTCTAACGACCACATCCCCTTAACTTCTGACTGCCTCATCCCCTTAACTTCTGACAATCAGGCCCTACCATTATGCACCGTATCAGTAAACTTTTTATTTTTGCCTAAATTTAACTTTTTGTTAAATTTTAATTTAAACAATCTGTTGAAAAAAAATTTTAATCAAAGTTTTTAAACTTAACCTTTCATATTTTTTTATTTTTTCCCTTAAACTTTAAAGTTAATTTTTCCAAAGTCATTTTAAAAGTACCCCATTTTTAATATGACCAAAAGGGGGAAGTACTAAAGATTAAGTCTAGAGGGAGGGTAGTTAACACAAATTAATTTTTTTTATAACTGTTATTTGTTTATGGTTTACCCTAACTTAATTTGGGTTTGCTTACATCAAAAATGAGGAGATTGTAAATACTCCAAGGTGGTTTTGATGTGATCAACCAAGTCAGGTTAGGTCTTGATGGTATTTAACTCTTGTGTCTAAGTGTACAGGAACTTAGGAGCACAGGAAATCGAGCGAAAGATGTAGCTAGCAAGAAGGATGGCACGAAATAGAGCTGACGGGCTCGGTGCGTCTGAGAGACGAGATGCTGCGGAAGAGTACACGGGCGGACGAGAAGGAGGCGTGCCACATTTCCGAGGGACGAGAAGTCGGGGCAGAAGATTGCTCGAGGCCTGAAGTTGGGTTCGGGTGAGCCCTATTCTGGATGGCCGAGATCATCCAAGCAAGCGGAGCTGGAACGGAAGACCCGAACCAAGGCAAGCGGAACCGGAGCAGAAAACTGGGATCAAAAGTCAATAGGATGTTGACTTTCTTGGTCCGAGCACCTGGACTCCGGGTGCCTAGAATCCTTCCGGGCGTCCGGACCAGGACTTTTATCTAAACTCAACATGGCGCGAACCATCACGATAGGGATATAATTTTATCCCCCTCTAGGCGCCTGAAACTCTTCCAGGCGCCTCAAACAGGGCTATAAATATAGCCCTGATCCCAGTAGTCTAACAACTTGTATACGAGTTTCTTTAAGTGTTCTACAACTTTGTGTGCTTCCAACGCTTGTAAGAGGCTTCTCTGTCTACGACGAAAGGAGAATTTGAGTAGTGCTTCAGAGTCTTGGATTAACAACCTTCCCGGTTGTAACCAAGTAAAAAATCGGTAGCCTCTTTTTTTTTAGTTTATCAATTCCTTTTATACAAGTATCCTACTATTTCAAAAGATCGAGAAAAGTTTATTTGTTTTTATTGTCAGATTAACCCCCTCTTGCAGGCTGCATCGATCCTAATATATATTAGTCAGATATTGGGTCCCTTATTGTTTATATAGGTTTGGGCATGAGAGCGATTCACTCAATGTTGTCCTATTATTAGGGGTGGGATAGAACATACGCCCCTACTTCCGCTCGGGACTAGGTACAATGATTATTTATTCATATCATTTCAGATTAAAGTATTATATACTCATTGACTTGGTAAAATTATCATTTCAAGTGGGCAGGTAAGAAAGAAGTGCGACAATCACCGTGATTCACTTTGCAGAGATGGAGTTTTGAATTCGATGTTCAAACACACCAACAAGTAAGATCATTGTTATTTTAACCTTTGTCATTTACAACATTAGCTATATTAATGAAAAGACTAATTGTTATGACCTTATGTAGATCTCTTGGGAGTCATATGCATAATTTATCCACCAGTTAGATCCGATTTATCTACCAGGGCAGGATATTTGGGTTTAGTTCGGGTACCTTTTATATGCTTCAATGTTGTCGAATGGTATTATCTAGATAGGGTATGACGATAATTTGACTGGCTCCAGTTTATCCCTATTCCTCCTTTTCATCATTGTGGTTATCATTCAACCAGTCAAAAGGGAAAGCACAAGACTAATTGGAGGGTTGAATGGGCAAAGGAGATTAACATCTACAATAACCACCAATAATTTATGGTTCACAGTAACACCAGTTTATTGATCCAACGCTATCATAGTCAGTATGAAGACTGGTACAGGCGAGTAACACGAAGATTTATGATAGTCGAGGGGGCCACTCATGTAAGAAGTGTAAGATATCACCAAACTTTCTAATTATTTCACAAATTAATATTCAATTACACTTTAACAACCATTATATTTCTTTTTTCTTCTTCTACTAGATTGATACTCACAAGAGAGCATGGATCTCTTCATGCTCAAATAATGCTCTGATCGGACGACGACATAACTGTATGGCTAGGGCTATTCTTGGTACTTTCGGAGAGCAGCGAAGATACTACCCAAGTTAATATATCATTCAGGACGATATACATATTTCTGATTATAGATTCACTCCTACCACTAATGCACCATCAAGTAGAGGTCCAAGAACCCGTCAACCAAGGAAAAGGTATGTCAATCCTCATATGAGATGTGATACTATTTCTAAACCGCCAGTCTGAAGAGATCTGTCAATGCAAGCTGGCTCATCTTCATTCACACCCACCCTGATAAGTTTTGGTGGTTATCCCACATCAAGTGGGTTAGGCCAACACTTCAATCCCCAATCATCTTCAAAGTCATTTCAAGGCAGTTTGGGGACCTGATTATTTTACTCTCTCTATTAATATTTTTACTTCATTTTAAGTATAACGTATTGGAATACAAACAATCTGTTGCCGGAGATTTTTTAGGGGACTTAGTTGAATTTAAAAATTACACAGAATTTAAATTCAACTTACAGTTGAGTTGACCTGAGCAGATGATCTCAGGCTGTCAACAGAGGCTGGTTTTTATCCAAGTGTCAATCTCAGAGTGACTGAGTGAGCAGAGTGTCTGAGCAAAGAGGTCGGTCAGTAGACAGGTCAGGTTGTCAGAGAGGTTGGCTGAGTCAAGCAGGCAGACCGGTCGAAGCAGACAAGTCGAGTTGTCAGAGAGGTCGGTCGGGTCGAGCAGATAGACCGGTCAAAGTAGACAGGTCGGGCTGTCAAAGAGACTGGCCGACCGGGCAAGCTGATAGGCCGAGAGAAGATCTCGAGCGGACAAAGAAGTCTGTCTGCCTGACAAAGAGACTGACCGGGCGAGCTGACTGAGGTCTGCGAGTCGCGGTTTCCTTGAAACAGATTTGCCCACCTCCGGCTGTGCTTCAAGGCTTACAAGGGTCGTCTGTTTCCCAGGATACAACGACCGACCGTGAATCTGACCAAGCACTGGCGGTCACGGCGAGCTGAGTGGTACCCGAATGCTACCATGGGCACTCCGCCGAGTAGGAGATGCACGACAGAGGAGGAGGAAGAAAAATAGAGAGTCTTTGCTTTGCTTGCTGTGTGTTCTCTGCCTATGGTCGGAGCCTCCTTATATAGAAGCTCGGATCAATGGCTAGAGTTAATGATCTTAATGGTCATTATTAGTCGAGCAGTGAAACGACCCCTGTTTCACTCATTGTTACTCGGCCGATTTTATTATGCATTAATCTCGAATTTAATGCATCCGTTTCACAGCAGCAAAAGATTTACTTAGCAAAATGTTGGTTGTTCCACTTCGATAAATTTTATCCCGATCGGTCCGACATTCGTGTGCGTAGGTCGCGCTCGCACACGAGTCAACTTGGTTCAGTGCAATCCGGGCCCTGGATTTGCACCTTGGTTCAAAAATACCTTGAAACTTCCAATGTGGGACTAAAGTCCCATTCACAATGGAGCCTCTTTCCTCTTCCATTTCTTATCCATTCACTTATTCAACAATCCTCCACATGAATGGAGATAAGGTAAATGATAGCATTCAGCAGTTGAGTCAAGTATAGGATAAGCATGTTTTACCCTTCGAACCTTCCCTTGTGAAGATTTGGTTGCTTACTGGCTGATAGTAGACACAATGTCCTTGAACTATACTGTCGTCTGTGTAAGCAGTGACAAATCTCACCCATGACTTTCCCTCATACAACTCAGTTCTTATGAGTATGTTCGTTCTTGGCCATGAACACGCCTGATTCTGTGAGAAACTCTAAGAATTGTGCCTTCAATTCTCTTCGAAGCGGCCCCACTTCTTTCTTGCATAGGTGATCCCTCAAGAGTTGTCATCTACTCTTCTTGATCATTAAAAGCCCATCGCCTTACCCTGGTCTAGTCATTGTTTCATTGGGCTATTCCCCACAGTGTGTCTAGTCAGTGCAGATTAGTTGTCCCTTTGAACCTAGTTCTTAGGATCTCCAGTCAGCATAGGTTGGATGTCCTCTAACCTGATTGCTGACAATGGCATCAAGCTCATTCCTCGTGAGGAGCTTGGAACTAACTCTTGATTTAACCCTTTGGTTAGCGAATCCGCTAGGTTATCCTTTGACTTCACATAGTCAACAGTGATAACTCCCATTGAGAGTAGTTGTCTAATGGTATTATATCTATGGTAGGGGTGTCAAAAATGAACCCGACCCGACGACCCAACCCGAGTCGACCCGAAAAAAATTAGGTTCGGGTTGGGCATTTTCGGGTTCGGGTCGGGTTCGGGTTGGAGGGTTGAAGAGTAAAAAAATTTCGGGTTGGGTCGGGTTGGGTTCGGGTTGACCCGGGTTGACCCGGGTTGGCTTAAATATAGGGTTTTGTGGGTCTTTTTGGGGTTAAATCAAATTTTATTTTAAAAATTTAGATGTTTTTATGTACATTAATATCATATTTGTATGATAATGATGGAGTATTGAGATAAAAGTGAAGAATTATAGGGAAAATAACCCAAAAAAGTCATTTTGAATCGGATTTTCGGGTTATATGGGTCGGGTTCGGGTTGATCGGGTTGGTCGGGTTCGGGTTCGGGTTGAGGTGTTTTGGGTTGAACTCGGGTTCGGGTCGGGTTCGGGTTGGGTTAAAAAAAAAAAAACTCAACCCGACCCAACCCGACCCGACCCACCCGAATTGACACCCCTAATCTATGGTGTATATGTCTAGACTTACCATTATACAGATAGCTCTGTGCCCGACTGATTGCTGATTGACTATCGCAATGTATGTAAATTATCGGCACAGGTTTCGACCATCGTGGAATATTTTCTAAGAATTGTCGTAGCTATTCAGCCTCTTCACCATATTTGTCAAGAGCTACAAACTCAGATTCCATCGTGGATATGGTTATTACGGTTTGCTTAGAAGATTTCCAAGAAATGACTGCACCTGTTAGAGTGAAGACATATCCACTCGTAGACTTAGAGTCTTTTATATCAGATATCTAACTTGCATCATTGTATCCTTCGATCACAATAGGATATCTTGTATAGTGCAGTCCATATTCACGAGTATACCTCAAGTACCTCGGTACTCTTGTTATCCCTTTTATAATCCTTGGTCTTGGCAAATAAGGAAATTTAAATAAAAACTTCCTTAATTCCTTTGCCATGAAAAGGAAAATTTATTTAATTAAAAAAACAATTTCCTTTTTATTATTAACATGGTCGGCCACCTATAAGCTCCAAACAAGGAAAGTTTTAATTAACACAAGAATTAAAACTTCCTAATTTATTTCCGAAAATTTATAAAAAATTTCTCCAATAATTTTTTCCTTCATGGTGGGTTATAAAAGAAAATTTTATAAATTAAAATCTTTCTTTTAAACATGTGGATGATTTCCAAAAAGGAAGTTTTCTCTAAAATTAAAATCTTCTTTCAATCTATAAATAAGGAAAGATATCAAATCTTTTCTAAATCTTTTGTAAAAACTTATAAAAGGAAATATTTAATTTTAAAACTCTCTTTTAAAATCATGAACATGGTTACAAAAAAGGAAAGTTTTATCAAAATTAAAATCTTCCTATCAATCTACAAATAAGGAAATATATCAAATCTTTTCTTAATCCTTTGTAGAAAGCTATAAAAGGAAAGATTTAAATTTTAAACTCTATTTTAAAACTATGGAATCCACATAAGAAAAATTTTAAAAAATAAAATCCTTTTAATTAATTATGGTCGGCCACACCAAGCTTGGACTCAAGCTAGGGTCGGCCACCTCACACTTTGGTTTGGTCGGCCCTAGCTTGGGCTCCAAGCTAGGCTTGGCCAGCCACCTTAAGGTGGGTAAGAAGGTGGGTATGGGTGGGTATAAATCTCTATATATAAGAGGCTACGATAGGGACCGAGAGGAGGAATTGGTTTTGGTCTCCCGATGAAATTAAGGTTCCCGTGTTCGCCCCGAACACTCAATTTAATTTCATCAATAATAATTCATACCACTAAAGAATTATTATTGAACTACCGTACCAATCCCAAATTACATTTTGGGCTCCTTCTTATTATGAGTGTGTTAGTCTCCCTGTGTTTAAAATGTCGAATGTCCACTAATTAAATGAGTTACTGACAACTCACTTAATTAATATCTTAGTCCAAGAGTAGTACCACTCAACCTCATCGTCATGTCAGACAAGTCCATCTGCAGGGTTTAACATGACAATCCTTATGAGCTCCTCTTGGGGACATTCTCAACCTAGATTACTAGGACACAGTTTTCTTCTATAATCAACAACACACACTATAAGTAATATCATTTCTCAACTTATCGGGCCTATTGATTTATCGAACTAAATCTCACCCTTTGATAAGTCAAAGAAATAAATACTAAATATATGTGCTTGTTATTATATTAGGATTAAGAGCACACACTTCTATAATAACTAAGGTCTTGTTTTTTTATTAAGTCGGTATAAAAAGAACTTACCTTAAATGGTCCTACTCAATACACTTAGAGTGTACTAGTGTAACTTATTAGTCAAGATAAACTAATACCTAATTACACTACGACTATTCCGACGGTTTGTTCCTTTCTATCTTAGTCGTGAGCAACTGTTTATAATTTATAAAGAACTGATAACATGATCTTCTGTGTGTGACACCATACACCATGTTATTTACAATATAAATTAATTGAACAACTACACTTAACAAATGTAGACATTTGACTAATGTGATTCTTATTTCTAAATATATGTTTATACAAAAAGTTAAGCTTTTAGTATACACTCTAACAATCTCCCACTTATACTAAAAGACTATGTTGCCATATATCTTGCCATACATTTGATTCCCAACCCTTTAACATGTCCATCAAAAGCTCTTGCCTTAAAGACCTTGTAAAAGGATCTCTCGGGTTATCATCTGATACAATCTGGGCGGCAACAACTTCTCCCCGTTATACGATGTCTCGTATTGGGTGGTACTTGTGCTCTATTGTGTTTACTTGCCTTATGGGTTCATGGTTCCTTCGAGTTTGCTACTGCACCACTTATTATCATAATTTATTGTAATAATTTTGGGCAAACCGGGAATCACATCTAAGTCCATTATGAAGTTTCTGAGCCATATAACTTTTATAGCTACCTCAGAGGCTGTCACATACTCAGCTTCTATGGTGGAGTCCGGAAAAGCACCTATGCTTAACACTCCTCCATAGTTATGGCTTTACCTCCTAAAGTAAACACAAAACCCCGAGGTTGACTTACTATTGTCCCTATCTGATTGGAAGTCAAATATCCGTGTAACCCACAGGGATCAGATTATCTGCCAAGCATATAATCTCTAGTTCCTCTAAGGTATTTTAATATATGCTTTACGACAGTCTAGTGTCCCGGTCCTAAGTTACTTTGATATCTGCTAACCATGCCCACGGTAAAATAGATATCCGATCTCGTTCATAGCATACATTAGGCTTCTGACAGTCGAAGTATAAGGAACTGCCTTCATATCCTCTATCTCCTTTGATGTCTTCAGAGACATCTCTTTAGATAAAGCTACTCCATGTCAAAAAATGTTTCCATCTATCTCCATACCCTTACTTCCGACAACACTTTGATATTGTTTCCAACTATCAAAAAATGTTATCTATGTATAGTACAAGAAATACCACCACGTTTCCATCACACTTCTTATATACACAAGACTCATTCGAACACTGAATAAATCCATACAACTGAATTAATTCATTAAACCGGATGTTCCAAGACCTTGAAGCTTTGCTTCAGTCCATAGACTGATTGAGCTTGCACACAATATGCTCTTTGCTCTTTGCAATGAACCATTCTGGTTGCTTTATATGGATGTTTTCTTCAAGACTTCCATAAAAGAAAGTTGTCTTGACATTCACTTGCCAAATCTTATAGTCCATATGAATAGTAAAAAATCCAAATAGACTTAAGCATGACTACCAGTAAAAAAATTTCTTTTTTCAACAAGTCTTGCTTTGAAAGTTTCCACCTTCCCGTTTATCCTTCTTTTCCTATTGTAGACCTAATTGCTTTTACACCATTTGGTGATTTTTCAAGCTCCCAGACTTTATTAGAATACATATATTCTAATTCTTTATTTATTGCTTTTGGCCAAGATGTTATATCTTTATCTTGGAGCGCTTCATCATATCTCCTGTGATCAGGTTCATGTTCACCAGGGATCAAGTCCAAAAACATGAATCTTTCAGGTTGCCTAACAACCCTCCCACTACGATGAGACACTTTTTGTAATTGTGTATCATTTGTGATACATGTTGTAGTTTCTTGTGATATTTCATCTTGTACAGTTGGTACTAGATTAGACGTGTCCTTTATTATTTCCTTAAGAACAAATTTACTTATGGCTTGTGGTTCATTACATAGTCCTCTTCTAAAAACGAGCATTGGTGCTTACAATGACCTTCTTTTTTTTTTAGGACTATAAACCTACTTTAGTTTCTCTAGGATAACCCACAAACAAGTAAACTCTTGTCCAACTTATCAGTGTCTCTCTTTAGCACATGTGCTGAACTACCCAAATCCGAATATGCTTCAAAATAGGCTTACGCCTATTCTGCAATTCTATGTGAATAGAGAGTTCTAACTTAGAAGATACTATGTTCACTTCCGTTTCCAGAGTATATCCTTAAAACGAATTTGGTAATTTTCTGAATAACTCATCATCAATATAATCATTTCCATAAGAGCCCTATACCTTCTTTCTACTACACCATTCTGTTGGGGGTGTACCAGGTGCAGTTAGTTGGGATTGAATCCCGATTTCTGATAAGTGACTCCTAAACTCTTCTAAGAGGTACTCGTTACTACGATCTCACCGTAGTGTCTTGATACTTTTACTTTTGACGTTTCACTGCATCAGCCTCATACTTTTTGAACTAATCAAAGTACTTAGACTTGCGGCGCATCAAGTAAATGTATCCTTATCTCGAATAGTCGTCTATAAAAGAGATGAAATATTCAAAACCACCTCTTGTCTGGATAGTCATAGGACCACACAAATCTGAATGAACCAATTTCAACATATCTTTGGTTCTATACCCCTTATACTTAAAAACTTCTTGGTTATTTTTCCTTCCAAATAAGACTCGCAGGTTGGAAAAATTTCCACTACCAATGAACTCAAGAGTTCATTGATTATTATCCTTTGAATCCTACTCAAGTTAATATAACCTAGCCTTAGATGCCAAAGATATGATTGGTTTATTTCCGAAGGTTGCTTTCTCTTATTAAAGTTAGAAAATGTGTCATTAATTTCCATTTATTGTATCGTGGGAGTTATTGGATTATAAATTGTCAACCAACATACCAGAACAGATAACTTCTCTCTTTATCTTGATAATAACTTTGCTATCAAAAGAGACAGTATATCAATATTTAAATAGTTTTAGAAACTGAAATCAAGTTCTTTCTAAAACTTAGTACGTCAAGACAATCAATGTTTTATTCCTTTCAAAGGATAAACATCTCTCACTGCAACAACTGCTACTTTTGCGGCAGTGTCCATGTAGACAGTGATTTTCCTTTCATATAGTTATCGGGTTTTCTGGAACCCCTGCAATAAATTGCAGATATGATCAGTGGTTCCCGTATCTACACACCAGGTACCGGTAGATAACTCCACTAGACATGTAATAGCTAATGAATAAAATACACCTTTATCATTCTTAGTTCTAAGAAGACAATCCACCTTAATGTCCAAGTCTTATTTTCGATCATTATAATTGGAACCACTAAGTCTATCCTATAGTATAACAGCTAGGGGATTGACCAACATTTTAAATCCTAAGAATCACAAAAATATTTGGTCAAGACCAACTCCTTAAAAATCCCTAAGAATTTTGTATGCCACGTTAGTGTGGACGTATACAAATTCAAAAAGAAGATTTTATTCATTAATTTTATTATCTCGTCAACCTTATTTTATGACGAATAAAATTAATAGTTGGTCTTGTCTTTAGTCAATTATGTGGTCAAAACTTTGAATTTAAAATAACATTGATTCCTCAAACAATATTATTTAAATTCACCAACACCTCAAACACCGGGAATTATGCATGTCACGTTAGTGTGGACGTATACAAATTCAACATTTGTAAGAGGAGGGTCTTACCCATTAATTTTATTATCTTGTCATCCTAACTTTATGACAAATAAAATTAATAGTTGGTTTTCCTTTAGTCACGTAAAACAATAGCAGTGACTCCGTTGGGTAGGATACTATTGAATGTGTCTAAGTGTATACCATTACTTGATACTTAGTCCATTAAATAGGATTGTGCCCCTTCAGTTGGAGAAAATCACACGCTCTTAAATAATTTCCTATAACCATTCATAAAGGAAGTTTGATCTAGTGATCCGCAACAAACCCATCCGTTGTGGAGGGAGGCACTCAGAGCTAACACGCAAGCTTGTTGCATCACTTACAAACTTGTAATGGAGACCGTGAAATTTATTTAAAAATCCCTCTCCCACTTGGTTATTTAAGGTGAGAAATTTTAACTAATGCTAGCATACATCACATGCACATCATAGTAAATAAAAGCATTAAATATGGAAATTAATTTTCCAACTATTATGGCTTTTTCCATTACTGTTCTTCGTGTGTTCCAACCCTGTCTGCTGCCACCTTTAGCCACCGCCATCGGGTCCATGTCGTCGGGTCCATCGAGCTTCCTTTTCTGCTGCGCCTCTGGTCCTCCAATAGCACCACGCTTCACAAGGATACGATCTGTAACAAAAATAGAATTTTACATATATCGATCCTATATTCCACAAAGGAATATACATGTAATCTAGATTGAAACAAAAATGTAAAATCCTAATAGCTAATACAGCTCCTGCTGTATTTAATATTACAATTATGCACACACAATAAAATGCCCTTAACATGTCCAAGGGTCCAATCACACACAATATCTATATGTCATAATAGTTGGAGCCTGCAACCACAAAGTTAGCACATCCTACTATTATCCTGCCTAAATTATGTATGGCATGTGCATAATCTATTTGAAAACCAAACACATAGAGGCAAGCCCTAGCTCTGATACCAATTGTTGGTTGGTCCTAGGAGGATCGTACCGGTTCCACTGCACAAAAATTTTATACAAGTGTCGAACCTTTTCCTAAACAACCTATTGTGTTCTTTAAAAGTTAAATTAGGAATCTCAAACGGAACTTAACATTATTGATTCTAAATTTAACTTATCTGTTCTTAATGGTTTAGACTTGAATCGCAAGTGGAACTTAACACTATTGATCCAAATCAACCTATGTTATAAATTCAATTAAATATTAATTTCTAAAATTGGCTTCCAGGACTGTATGGCGAGGCACATGACCTTCTTGGGTATGGGAGCAACCACCACCGCCTAGACAAAGCCTTTTAAGGAAAACTAATATTTAATTTCCTTATATAACTCTAGGTTTAACCAAAAAGAACAATCGAATCACAAATTTGAAAAACAAAGAAAAACACAAACTTGAATTACAATTCGAAAAACTAGAATCTAATGCCTCTTGTGTTTGGAATTCATACAAAAGAAAAACTAGTATGTTGCGGAAAATAATTACTAGTTATACCTTCCTTTGTATACAACGACCTCTTGATCTTCTACCGTATTTCTCTTCTTATCCCGGACGTTGTGTGGGCAACGATCTACCGAGATGAGAACCACCCAAGCCCTTCTCCTTCCTCCTTGCAAGTTTTGGCCAAACCAAGAATCCTCCAAGGATGTAGAATTTCGGCCACCACCATCAAGCTCCAAGGGATGCAAGAAACAAAGCCTCCTTTCTCTCCTTTTTCTCCTAGCTAGAACCGGCCACTATCAAAAGCTCCAAGAGAAGGATGAAACCGTCCACTAAAGAAGAAGAGAAGAGGAGAGGGAGAACCTCTAGGGCCGGCCACACCAAGGAGGAAAATAGAGGAAGAAATATAATAGAGTCGTTACCCATGAAGGCACCTCTACCCCCTCTTTTATAATCCTTGGTCTTGGCAAATAAGAAAATTTAAATAAAAACTTCCTTAATTCCTTTGCCATGAAAAGGAAAATTTATTTAATTAAAAAAACAATTTCCTTTTCATTATTAACATGGCCGGTCACCTATAAGCTCCAAACAAGGAAAGTTTTAATTAACACAAGAATTAAAACTTCCTAATTTGTTTCCAGAAATTTATAAAAAATTTCTCCAATAATTTTTCCCTTCATGGTGGGTTATAAAAGAAAATTTTATAAATTAAAATCTTTCTTTTAAACATGTGGATGATTTCCAAGAAGGAAAGTTTTCTCTAAAATTAAAATCTCCTTTCAATCTATAAATAAAGAAAGATATCAAATCTTTTTTTAATCTTTTGTAGAAACTTATAAAAGGAAATATTTAATTTTAAAACTCTCTTTTAAAATCATGAACATGGTTACAAAAAAGGAAAGTTTTATCAAAATTAAAATCTTCCTATTAATCTACAAATAAGGAAATATATCAAATCTTTTCTTAATCCTTTGTAGAAAGCTATAAAAGGAAAGATTTAAATTTTAAACTCTATTTTAAAACCATGGAATCCACATAAGAAAATTTAAAAAAAATAAAATCCTTTTAATTAATTATGGTTAGCCACACCAAGCTTGGACTCAAGCTAGGGCCGGCCACCTCACACTTTAGTTTGGCCGGCCCTAGCTTGGGCTCCAAGGTAGGCTTGGCCAACCACCTTAAGGTGGGTAAGAAGGTGGGTATGGGTGGGTATAAATCTCTATATATAAGAGGCTACGATAGGGACCGAGAGGAGGAATTGGTTTTAGTCTCCCGATAAAATTAAGCTTCCCGTGTTCGCTCCGAACACTCAATTTAATTTCATCAATAATAATTTATACCACTAAAGAATTATTATTGAACTACCGCACCAATCCAAAATTACGTTTTGGGCTCCTTCTTATTATGAGTGTGTTAGTCTCCCTGTGTTTAAAATGTCGAATGTCCGCTAATTAAATGAGTTACTGACAACTCACTTAATTAATATCTTAGTCCAAGAGTAGTACCACTCAACCTCATCGTCATGTCGGACTAAGTCCACCTGCAGGGTTTAACATGACAATCCTTATGAGCTCCTCTTGGGGACATTCTCAACTTAGATTATTAGGATACAGTTTTCTTCTATAATCAACAACACACACTATAAGTAATATAATTTCCCAACTTATCGGACCTATTGATTTATCGAACTAAATCTCACCCTTTGATAAGTCAAATAAATAAATACTAAATATATGTGCTTGTTATTATATTAGGATTAAGAGCACACACTTCCATAATAACTAAGGTCTTGTTCTTTTATTAAGTCAGTATAAAAAGAACTTACCTTAAATGGTCCTACTCAATACACTTAGAGTGTACTAGTGTAATTTATTAGTTAAGATAAACTAATACCTAATTACACTACGACTATTCCGACGGTTTGTTCCTTTCTATCTTAGTCGTGAGCAACTGTTTATAATTTACAAAAAACTGATAACATGATCTTCTGTGTGTGACACCACACACCATGTTATTTACAATATAAATTAATTGAACAACTACACTTAACAAATGTAGATATTTGACTAATGTGATTCTTATTTCTAAATATATGTTTATACAAAAAACTAGACTTTTAGTATACACTCTAATACTGTTGTTATGTGCATATCCAATAAATATGCAATCAACAGTCTTTGGTCCTATCTTAATCCTTTTCAGATCAAGCACCAACACTTTGGCAAGACACTCCCACATTCGTAAATATTTGTAGGACGGTTGTCTTCCATTCCACAACTCATAAAGGATCTTATCTATTTTATTCCGGGGCACCTTATTTAAAAGGTAATTAGCTGTTAACACAACTTCCCCCCATATGGAATCTGGCAATCCAGAGCTCAATTGAAGAGCATTCATCATCCCTTTTGAGTTCGATTATTTCGCTCAGCAACTCCATTTTGCTGAGGAGTATAAGGAGTTGTTGTTTCATGTCTGATCCCATGTTCATCACACAACTCAGCGAACGGTGACACATATTCACCGCCTCGGTCACTTCGAACCACCTTAATCTTTCTATTAAGCTGATTTTCAACCTCATTCTTATAGAGAGCAAATTTCTCTATAGCTTCATCCTTACTTTTGAAAATATACATATAACATTATTTTGTGTTATCATCAACAAAAGTGATGAAGTATTTATTACCACCATGTGTTGGCGTACCTTTTAGGTCGCATACATCAGTGTGGATTAGGTCAAGTGGTTCGTTACTTCTTTCAATATGTTGAAAGGATGACCTTGTCATTTTCACTTCAACACAAATCTCACACTTGTGTTTTGGGTCAAGGTGGAATGTAGGTATGTTTCAATATGTTCAAAGGGATTGACCAGACATCTGATGGAAGTCCAAGTAGGTCAAGGGAGTGACCAGATACTTGGCATGAATAGAAAAGTCCAAGTGGGTCAAAGGGATTGACCAGACACTTGGTGGGAAGTCCTAGCAGGTCAAAGGAGTGACCAGATGCTAGGCATGATGTACCAACAGGTCAAGGTTGACCGGATGTTGGTTTGAGAGGCTTGGGACTTGGTTTTGGGCAAAAACCAAGTGCTGGATCGATCAGTGGATCGATCCAGGCCTTTCCTAAGCGAACAGAGAGCCTCTGGATCGATCCGTGGATCGATCCAGATGTCCCAATCGATCAGTGGATCGATTGGGACGCGGCTGCTTCGCGCGATAAGCGCTGGATCGATCCAGGCGTTTTTCCCAGAGCACAGAGGCGCTCTGGATCGATCCGTGGATCGATCCAAAGCCTCCCCGATCGATTGGGAACATTCGAATCGATCGGGATCCGACCGTTGCGTCGGGTTTATAGCCGCAGGCGAACGTTGTCTTCGGCACCTCTTCACCGATTCACTCCAGATCTCTCGCCAGCTCCTCCACAGCACTCACAAAGCTCAGATCGCCAGTTCTTGAAGGATCTTGGAAGTTCTCCAAGTCAAGAGGCGGATCAAAGCCAAGAAGAGAAGCTAGGGTTAGGGTTTATACTCATTGTAAGCTTGTAAGCTTGTATTTCTTGTATCCTTTCCCTCTCTTCTTGTATTGAGTCTTGTAGGGCTTCTCCGCCCTTGGTAGTTACCATAAAGGAGAGTTTTATTAGTGGAGGGTGTGTGTGTTGGTGTGGATCCTTGGATTAGTCACCTCTTGTGAGGTGGATACCAAGTAAACCAACCGTGTTAGCGTTGTGTGATTGTTTGTGTATTTTCCGCTGCCATATCTTTGAAGAAACAAGCAACGCCGAGCACCGAGCGAACGCGACGAGCTATTCACCCCCCCCCTCTAGCTACTTTTGGTCCTAACAAGTGGTATCAGAGCGAGGCCGCTCTTCACCGGAATCATCGCCGGAAGGGTCAAGCATATCAAGAAAAGCTAGAGGGTGAAGAAGTTGGAGCAAATTCTTCAAGTTCAAGACTTTATCAAGCTCAACTTCAAGATGCAATTCCAAGATGGACTTGGATTTGACACAAGGGTGGCTCCACCGTACACTTCCACAAGTTTCGATTCTTGGAAATCAAGAATCGAAAATTTTCTTATGATGGAAATAGAGCAATGGTTTGCTCTAATGGAAGGCTTCAAGGCTCCAAGAAATTCAAAGGGCACAGTTCTAAAGAAAAGCAAATGGAGTCCGGAGCAAGTCCAAAGGTGCGAGGCAAATGACAAAGTGACCAAGCTTTTGGTCAATTTATTGCCAAGCACCATCCTTTGCAAAATTGGAGAATTTGAAGATGCAAAGGAATTATGGAGCAAATTGGCCAAGCTTCATGAAGAGATCCCCTCCACTGTACAAGAGCAAGAAGTATTCAGAGAGGGTGACTCTTTGGAGCAAGACCAAGAGGAGGACTCCGAGGTTGAGAGATGCTCAACCTCCGAAGAAGAGGAAATCCAAGAAGCTTCATCCTCAAGGGAATGCAACGAAGGGAACAAGGAGGGAGCATACTCCTTGTTTCATATTCAAGATGATGAAGCCTCCACTTCTAGGATTGAGGGGGAGCAATCCTTGGTGACACCGGATCAAGAAGAAGGAGAAGCTTCTACATCCGGGTCAAGAGACGAAGAGGAGGAAGAAGATTCTACCTCCACAAGTCAAGAAAAATCAAATGGAGGAGAATCAAGGTCCGATCAAGAGGAAGCTTCTACCTCTGGATCAAAAGGAAAAGATGCCACCCCTACAAGCAAAGGTATAAATATTTCAATTAATAATAAAAATCATATTATATGCTTTGAGTGTAGGGAACATGGGCACTACAAGAGCAAGTGCCCTAAATTGGCCAAGAAGAAGGGCCAAGTGGCACAAAAGGGCAAGGTGAAGCCCAAGGAGATCATCCCCAACACAAAGAAGAGCAAGGAGCATATTATATGCTTCTCTTGCAATCAAAAGGGGCATTACCGAAGTCAATGCCCCAAGGGGAAGAAGGTGGTCAAGGCTCAAGGAGGCACTAGTCAAGGGGGAGCCTCCAAGGTAAAGAAGAAGGTATCTTTTATTGAGCCTACCCCTTTACATTATGGTAAAAAGCATGATAGTTCTAATTTTTATCATTTTAATGCGATTTACCATAAGAATAGGAAGCATGAGGGCTTTAAGGAAAAGCATGTGGCCCTACATGCCAAAACTACCCAACCTAAGGTTAGGAAGGTAGATGGACACTTGGGAAAGAACACTAAGGATAATAGATACAAGCCCAAAAATAAAAATGCTCATGGGTGTAATGAAAAATCAAAATCTAAGGATTTAATGATAGAAAATCAAGTCTTGAGATCAAGACTTGATAAAATGGAAAAGACCCTAAAAAGGATGGAAAATATCCTAAAAGGGCAAAATGAGCATAACCTAGTTTTAGGGATACAAAAGCCATCAAATGGCCATAGAGGTTTGGGATACAAACCCAAAGCAAAAAAGGATGTGCCTAGTTATCATAGGGTTCCATATAGCTATGGAACAAACCCTAAGTCTAGAGGTCAAGTCAAAGATACAAGGGAAGATATCCCTAGAAGTATCTTTGCAACCAAACTAAGACTTCTAAGAAGTCTAAGAAAGTCACTAACAAGGTCACAAGGGAGGCTATCCCTAGAGTTGACCTAGAAAATGTGACCAAGGCTTCTAAGAAGCCCAACAAGGTCACTAGGAAGGTATCTAGGGAAGTTATCCCTAGTGAGTACCTAGAGCATCCAAGGAGCACCAATAGGTGTTGGGTTCCTAGGAGCATTTTCTCTACCCCATAAATGGGTTAGAGAGTGTCAACTCCGATTAGAAGGGTAGTTAACCCAACTTTGAGGAAATTGACACTCAAGGAGCATTTTCAAGGTTTTGTTAACCTTTGAAAATGAAATGGAATTATTATTTACTCCTTGAAAGAGTAAAATGTGCCTAATGGTGGAAGAATTGATTTTAATCTTAAATGGCACATATTGGGAAATTCATAAGAACTACCAAGTTGGGATTTTGGTATGTTCTTAGGAAATTTAAGGCAATCCGGGCCTTAATTTAAAAGTGCTACTTTTGTGAAAAATGAAATATGCCAACATTTGAGGATATGCTTAATTTCGACTGGCATAAATTAATCAAGGGAATTAGAAATGTCAATTTAGGCTTTGACATTTTCTTGAAGCACTTTAGGGCAATCTAGGTTTAAATTGTAAGTTTAGCTAAGGTTTTAAGGATACTTAGATAGTTAATCTAGGTATATTTTATTTATGCTAAATCTTGCCATGATTGTTTGCCCATCATATGCCATGACATCATGTCTATTTTTGCATTCATGTTTTATTATGAAAAATCCAAAAATACCATGTCATGACACTCATACATTCATGTTTTAAGCATGTTTTACTCATGCTTTGAAAATTATTTCTTTTTGATGTATGCCATAACATTATCATGCATTAAGTTTAATTCCTTGTAATTAAGGATAAAAGGCATTTAACAACACTTATTAACAAGTGACATCCTAGGTGGGTGTCTAATATCTCCAAAATGCCTAGATAGATATGCATGATCCCTAGATTAAGGGCAAAATCAAAATCTACATCTCACAAAGACCTATAAGATGACTTGTATGTCTTTTTAGTACACATTAGATACAAGTGAGATGTTAGGATGATGAATAAAGCTCAAGATGTTGATTTAGTGCATTCTTTTGAGTTTTAGGTTCATCAAAACACATAGTTATGTGTTTTCCCATCATTGGGAAAGCTAATGTACAAGTCATGTGCATTATGTCCAAGGAACATGATGGGATATTGGTTTTGAAAATGTTTTTAAAATGCTTTTGGAAAACCATGGTGAAGTCTATCTTTTGATAGTAATCACCATTGAATAGTTAGACACAAACTTGAAGAAAACGCTAAAGTTTTAGCAAGTTTTCAAGCTTGTGTCAATCTTTGAAAATATGATGTATTTTCATAGAAAACTATTTTTCCATGATTAAGTATGCCCTAAATAATGTCTACACGAAATTTTATGATTTTTGGATTTTTGTAGAATTTTCTAGGGGTTTCTGAAGTTGACTGAAATGGAATTTCAGCGACTATCAGAGCTTCGATCGATCCATGGATCGATTGGAGTGCCTGAATCGATCCGTGGATCGATTCAGAAGGCAAGTGAGCAGAAGCTCGCTGGATCGATCAGCCGATCGATCCAGGTAGTCTGAATCGATCAGTGGATCAATTCAGAAAGGTTCAATCGATTGGAACCCAACTCCAATCGATCCAAGTTGCTGATTTTGGCTGGGAAGGCCTGATTTCAGCATCTTTGAACCTCTTTGAGTCTAGGTAACCATTCCAAACCCCCAAAATACATTTGTATACATACAAAGGGTGTTTTCATGTGAAAACAAGGATGGATTGGTTAAGGAAGGCTTCATTGAAGTTTAGGTTGAGGTTTGCTTCAAATTTTGAGTATTTGAACCTCAAAACTTCTAAATCTGGGTTTCCTAAAGGCTTAGGGATTCCAAGTCATTGTTGGTGCAATGACAGAAGTTTACCACCATGTCTTTAGGGGGAGGGACTCTTTAAAGACATGAAAAATTTATTTTTCATGAACCTTGGAAGGTGGTTAACCTTCTTTAAAGAAAATGCTCATGTATGAGCTTTTGAACTTGAAATGGGGAGTGGATATCCTCATTATTTCAAATGGGAACTCAAGTGGTTAGAAAATACTCAAGGTTGGGTATTTGTCTACATTGAGGGAGAAGTTAAGGATAAATGAAGGGTATGGGACCTTCATTATCGTGTTGATCACAACGAGCGATGTTGTGAACAACGAGGAGCAACTCTTCAGGGGGAGAGTCGTCAACAAATGGATTTGTTGATGTGTATCCAAAATTGGGGCAAAGGTTGATGTGTGCCCAAAGATGGGTTGATGTGTGCCAATAGGGGGAGAATGAAAGGACCTGTGAATGAGTGTAAGTTAGACTTTCATTACCTAGAGGGAGTGTGCCCTCTTAGGGGGAGAATGAAGAGCTTAATTTATGTGTTCATCACCTAGTGGCATGAAGATTGAGGCTATAGGATTAGCCTAACTTACATGTGGTATTGTAAGTGTTATTGTGGTATTGTCAAACATCAAAAAGGGGGAGATTGTTGGTGCAACATCCCTCAGGTCAAGGTTGACCTGGTTAACCAAGCTGAGTCTTGGTTTGAGTTTAGATGTTTGACAATAAGAAATTGATTGAAGAAGAGTCAAGTAGGTCAAGGTTGACCGGATACTTGACTGGGAAGTCCTAACTGGGATATTAGGTAGAATGGAAGTCCTGGTGAGTGAAGCCAGGCAGAAGAAAAGTCCTAGTAAGTGAAGCTAGGCAGATGGAAAATCCTGGTGAGTGAAGCCAGGTGAAAGCCCTAGTGAGTGAAGCTAGGCAGATGGAAAACTCTAGTGAGTGAAGCTAGGCAGATGGAAAACTCTAGTGAGTGAAGCTAGGTGAAAGTCCTGGTGAGTGAAGCCAGGCAAGGGAAAATCCAGATGGATCAAGGATGATCGGACATCTGGTGTTGGGAAGTCCAAGTAGGTCAAAGGATTGACTGGATACTTGGCACGAGGAAATACAGATAGGTCAAAGGGATTGACCAGACATCTGATGGAAGTCTAAGTAGGTCAAGGGAGTGACCAGATACTTGGCATGAATAGAAAAGTCCAAGTGGGTCAAAGGGATTGACCAGACACTTGGTGGGAAGTCCTAGCAGGTCAAAGGAGTGACCAGATGCTAGGCATGATGTACCAATAGGTCAAGGTTGACCGGATGTTGGTTTGAGAGGCTTGGGAC
Source organism: Zingiber officinale (assembly GCF_018446385.1). Classification (NCBI taxonomy): domain Eukaryota; kingdom Viridiplantae; phylum Streptophyta; class Magnoliopsida; order Zingiberales; family Zingiberaceae; genus Zingiber; species Zingiber officinale. Next base: position 99,236,420 of record NC_055993.1, read on the forward strand.
TTGGTTTTGGGCAAAAACCAAGTGCTGGATCGATCAGTGGATCGATCCAGGAGATGGATCGATCAATGGATCGATCCAGGCCTTTCCTAAGCGAACAGAGAGCCTCTGGATCGATCCGTGGATCGATCCAGATGTCCCAATCGATCAGTGGATCGATTGGGACGCGGCTGCTTCGCGCGATAAGCGCTGGATCGATCCAGGCGTTTTTCCAGAGCACAGAGGCGCTCTGGATCGATCCGTGGATCGATCCAAAGCCTTCCCGATCGATTGGGAACATTCGAATCGATCGGGATCCGACCGTTGCGTCGGGTTTATAGCCGCAGGCGAACGTTGTCTTCGGCACCTCTTCACTGATTCACTCCAGATCTCTCGCCAGCTCCTCCACAGCACTCACAAAGCTCAGATCGCCAGTTCTTGAAGGATCTTGGAAGTTCTCCAAGTCAAGAGGCGGATCAAAGCCAAGAAGAGAAGCTAGGGTTAGGGTTTATACTCATTGTAAGCTTGTAAGCTTGTATTTCTTGTATCCTTTCCCTCTCTTCTTGTATTGAGTCTTGTAGGGCTTCTCCGCCCTTGGTAGTTACCATAAAGGAGAGTTTTATTAGTGGAGGGTGTGTGTGTTGGTGTGGATCCTTGGATTAATCACCTCTTGTGAGGTGGATACCAAGTAAACCAACCGTGTTAGCGTTGTGTGATTGTTTGTGTATTTTCCGCTGCCATATCTTTGAAGAAACAAGCAACGCCGAGCACCGAGCGAACGCGACGAGCTATTCACCCTCCCCCCCCCCCCTCTAGCTACTTTTGGTCCTAACAAGAACTTCTTCTTGTTGATGCCTCCTCTGGGTCCCATCTTGGAAGATTTGGGATTCTTCCATTTCGAGCTTTGACCATGCTCGACGACATTAGTTTTCATAGTAGCCTGAGAGAACTGCTTTATCTCCAAACTCTTGTTGTCTTCTTCGATGCAAAGTCGAACAATGAGTCCTTCCACATTCATCTCCTTCCGCTTATGCTTCAGGTAGTTTTTGGAGTCCTTCTAGCTGGAAGGCAACTTTTCAATGATAGCAACCACCTGGAAAGTTTCACTCAGAACCATCTCTTCTGAGTGGATCTCGTGCAAGATCACCTGAAGCTCCTGGACTTGACTGATCACCGTCTTGGAGTCAACCATCTTGTAGTCCAGGAATTGGCCCACGATGAACTTCTTTTCCCCTGCATTCTCCGTCTTGTATTTCTTGTCCAGGGACTCCCACAGCTCCTTAGTCGTTCTCTTCATGCTATACATAGCATACAGTGAGTCGGCAAGGCAGTCGAGGATATAGTTTTGGTAAAGAAACTTAGAATGAGTTCATGCCTCCATTATACTGATGGTTTGCGCATCAGCATCCTCAGCACGCCTGGGAGGGTCCTCGATCAAGAACCGAGTCAGATTGAGCGTGGTCAGGTAGAAGAACATCTTCTGCTGCCACCTCTTGAAGTTCAGTCCACTGAACTTCTCTGGCTTTTCCCCATGACTGATTGACATAGTTCCAATCGGGGCGGAGGGGGGCCTGCATGTATAGAGTCTGTTGCACCTCAACATTTCGTTCTATGGTCATCTCAACAAAAGTGAGTCTGTTTTAAAATTGTTGGAATACAAACAATATGTTGTCGGAGATTTTTTAGGAGACTTAGTTGAATTTAAAAATTATACAGAATTTAAATTCAACTTACAGTTGAGCTAACCTGAGCAGATGATCTCAGGCTGCCAGCAGAGGTTGGTTTTTATCCAAGTGTCAACCTCAGGGTGACTGAGTGAGCAGAGCATCCGAGCAAAGAGGCCGGTCGGCAAACAGGTCGGGCTGTCAGAGAGGTCGGCCGGGTCGAGCAAGCAGACAGGTCGAAGCAGACAGGTCGGGCTATCAGAGAGGTCAGCCGGGTTGAGCAGGCAGACCGGTCGAAGCAGACAGGTCGGGCTGTCAAAGAGACTGGTCGACCAGGCGAAGATCCCGAGTGGGCAGAGAAGTCTGTCGGCCTAACAAAGAGACCGACCGGGCGAGCTGACCGAGGCTTGCTAGTCATAGTTTCCTTGAAACAGATTCGCCCACCGGCTGTGTTTCGAGGCTTACAAGGGTCGTCTGTTTCCCAGGATACAATGGTCGACCGTGAATCTGACCAAGTACTAGCGGTTACGGCAAGTTGAGTGGTACCCGAATGCTACCACGGGCACTCCGCCGAGCAGGAGATGCACGACAAAGGAGGAGGAAGAAAAATGGAGAGCCTTTGCTTGCTGTGTATTAGCCGAGCAGTGAAACGGCCCCCGTTTCACTCATTATTATTCGGCCGGTTTTATTCTGCATTAATCTCGAATTTAATGCGTCCGTTTCACAGCAGCAAAAGATCTACGTAGCAAAATATTGATTGTTCCACTTGGGCAAATTTTGATCCTTCGTGTACGCAAGTCGCACTCGAGTCAACTTGGTTCAATGCAATCCGAGTCCTGGATTTACATCCCCCTGCGCACCCACACATGAGAGAGAGCCTCTCCCCATGCATTTGTTCACATCCTCAATGTATGTGAATCATTATAAACCAACAAAAATACCTTGAAACTTCCAATGTGGGACTAAAGTCCCATTCACAATGGAGCTTCTTTCCTTTTCCATTTCTTCTCCATTCACTTATTCAACATAACGCATATCCGCAATGTCTAACCTCTAATCGGTAGATATATCTAGTATGTGTTCCCGTTTATCTGAAGCTAGTGACAATGATCCATAAGAGGGCAATCATGAGGATGACGAAGAGGCTGGAAATGATGTAGATAACGATGCTATAGTCTAACAATCACACAAGCACCTCGAAATCATCGATGTCCAAGATATAGTACCGATTGAATATAATTTGTAGCATATTTGATAAATATTTTTATATTTAAACGTGACAATCCTTTTACTAATAATATAAATATTGATTCTCCTTATATTTTACACGTGACATTCTTAAATATATTTGCTAAATCCAAGAATTTGTTTTAATAAAATTATTTGCTAATATAACTTATAATATATTTAATAAATATAAACATAAATATAAATTATTATTAGTTTTTAAACATGTTTTATAAATTAATCTTATTAATTATAATTTTAATACAAAAATTTAACTTCTAAATTTATTTTAAAAAAAAGTTAATGGGAGTTAAAAAAATTAAATATTTTTTATAAATTTATTACTAGTTTGAATTTTTTTTAAAAAAAAACTAAAACTTAATGGCAGGTAAAAATTCTGGATTATTTTAAAAAATTAACTATGCCGGGATTTAAATCCCGGCTATATAGCAAAAATTACTGAATGTGCCGGGATTTAAATTCCTATTATGTACCAAAAAAAAAAATCTTCCGAGATTTAAATCCCGAATATAGAATGTACCGGGATTTAAATTGAGGAAAAAATTATAAATAATAAGTACCACAATTTAAATCCCAGATATTAATTACTCTCATCTAAACTCGGAAAAAATTACTTTTTATCAATTTTTATAATAAATTTTATTATTCACGCTTATTTTCAAAAAAAAAATCCCCTAAGTTAAGATTAAGAACAAAGTTAATGTGGTGAATACAATTGGTGAAAGAGAAAAAGGGTCGCATTATAAAATTTTTCTAAAGTTCACAATAATTCCTTAAAATATCAACAACTTCAAAACTAATATTAATATTTGTAAAGAAGAGAAGGACAAGCTTAAATACAGAGAAATTAATTCTCTGAAAATATCTTTTAATCAAATTAAAATCATATCACATAATCCAAACTTTGAATTCCATGAGAATAATAATCTGAATACCACCATCGCATACACAAACCTTCCAAACAATAATGAGAATAATAAATAATAGCAGCAAATTAATTAACGGCTACTGCAGAGCGCGTGAGCTCGCGCAGTCGCCGTCCTCCGCCGCCGGGGGCTGGACGTCGACCACCACCCTCCGGTGGAAGCTCCGGTGGCAGCCGCAGACTGCGCACTGCAGCGCTCCTTCCCCTCCATCCCCGACGGCGGCGATGAACTCTGCGCATCCGTCGACGGCGTACCCGCCGGTGGCGGCGGCGTGGTTCTTCCTGCACTCCGCGTACCTCACCTCCCCCTGCTTCCTCCCCCCGCCGTGGACTCTCCCCACCGGCTCGTACCGCCTCAGCACCACCAGATGCCTCTTCATCATGCACCAAGTAATTAAGAGCGTCCCTAAACCCTAAACCCTCGGCATTATATATACCACCGCCTGCGTAGTGCGTTGGCGCTGTCCAATTCCTCGCCGGCCCAATGCCTGGACCGGCTGTGGCACGGCGCACATGAGCCGAATTGATGGTCCAACCGCTTCCACCTCAGGCTGGACCAGCCCCTCCCTCCCTGAGGCGGTAGGGAGAGGCCGTACCTTTTGCTCCGCCCCCACTTGGTGGTGGTGCTGCTGCTACTGCCGCGGCCGCTGCCAGTGACTCGAACCCATCAACCGACCAAGCAACATCGACTTATGGACTGAGCGAGCAAAGCAAAGCAGCCGTGAAGTGGGAGGCCCTCCCATGCCTTTTCTCTTTCTCATCTCTGTCTCTGTAATCTCCTCCAACAAGGCCTCCCAACTCTGCCCCTGTTTCCCATCCCTCGACGTCCGCTGGCTTCCTCTGTTTGTCGTCTTGCTGACGTATCATTTCCATGATATACCTTGGTCGGAAGGCAGTTATATATAGGCCGACTTGTCTTTAGTAGATTCACCTTTCCATCAAATTATATTAATTAATTAGGCCATGCACCTCATCATCGTCGACTATACCAGTACAGAGATTGACATGATAATATAACATATAATCCACCTCATAATCACTCGCTAATTAAGTGATTACATCTAAGAAGTGAACCACTTAAAGTGAGATTTGCACCTATTTGCCACTCGTATGTATCCTCTATTATTCATTTCATGCTTTTGCTTACTTGTTCATAAACTCTCGAGTTGTGTTAATTAATCCAAGTGCAATATACTTTAGAAGTTTTTTTTTTCATTTTCTCTTATTATTTTACCAAAATTTTAGAGTAAATGGACAATTAAAATTATAAATTCTATCAAGATAATTTAGAATCAATGTGTGTCCGTGGTACCTTTGTCTATGAGAAAAACTTCACTTTTTAATCTAACATATCAAAACAAGATAAAAAATTTTGATAGACAAGTAAACAAAGAACATGTGGTGAGGTTCCATAAGTAGGCAAGGAAGATGACGACAAATGCCATATTATCATTTATCATCTTCTCTCTTTTCTTTTACTTATAATTATAAAAAGTGAATTGAGAGGATTTTACTTCCTTTTCTTTTCTCTTCTCTAATTTTATTTACTCTCCTCTTCTTCTCATTCCTTTCCTCCTAATAATTCTACTATATAGAAGGTAAACTAATATATATTTTTTTAGTTTGATAAGGTTTGATCTTATTAATCTACTTTTTTTTTTTCATTTTGGCTCACTAAAAACTAAGTTCTTTAACAATTCAATAATCATTACGACTTAATGAGTCACCGTTACGATCCATTCACATCTAAATCTACAATAATACATCGTCGTCTTGTCCCATTCTACCGACGTAGCCCATGATGATGGGTCCATCCTTATCATTCATCCGTCTTATCTTGCTTGTTGCTAGACTTTCTAATCAATTTTATATTTAATAATGGCCATGATAAGCATGATTAGGCAATGAATTAGCATCAAACAGCCATCCCTTGTCTTGTCTTACCCTACATGTTTAAGTTAAGTACTATGTTCCTTCTACTTTTCCTTTCGCATATATGCTTTACACCTCGGGCATAACTTGGTTTACCTCGACCAGTCCAAGTTGTAAAGTTTGTAAGCACGACCCATTTGGTACTGTGTCGGGCCATTCAGGAGTCGACGTGGCCTACTTAGACCTCCACAAGAAGTGAGTTCAACTCGAGTTCATACAAGGCGTGAAATTTAAATTGCAGGCCTTAAGAATCTGACATGGGCCGAAAAGCCTGATTAGATCCGGTCAGGCCGGCTTGGGCTCGGCCCGCTCACATTCTTAACTGCTGACGTGTAACATGATATTTTTGGTCAACGCTTTTTTCTCTTCGCTCGATTCATGCCGAGAACCGAGATCCGACGCCGGCGTTGCGATTCCTCGCGTCTGCTCGCCGGCGATCGCTTCCGGCATCTGCTTCGTCATCTGTGATGAAGGATTCCAGGTTAGAGCAGGACGACTTGACCTAGCACTCGTGTTCCGAGACGCTTGGTAGGGTTCCTTGACGCTCCTCCAGTTGCTTTGTTTATGCCGTCGGCTGATTCGAAAGAGGGTTTTTCCTGTGCAGGTATACGAGGGTTTGGAAAGGATTTTGGGTGATCTAAGGGTTCCTGATCCTCAGCTTGACCTATTTGGAGGTATGGGTGTGGAAGTGATTATCTAGTGGAATATTGTGGGTCGTTGGATTCTGATGGAGAATGGGGGTGGACTTTTGCCTTTATGAACCAATTTTTTGGTGGGATTCGGAGATTCTCTTGTGCCTTTGCATTCCTAATATGAGTGGATATAAGTGAGAAGAGGTCCCTCCGAGAGAGGACAGAAGGATTGTTGATCTGGTACATAACCGTTGGCCATTTTGGAAACTAACGTATAATTATCTATGATAATTGAATTCTCTGAACACACTTTTCTTTTTGGGAAACAACTTTTTGGATTAGTTTTACAGCTATGACATGTTGAGAGATTGTTCGTCAATTAGAATGTTTTTGACTGTATCAAGTTATTCATCAATCAGAATGTTTTTATAACTGTATCAAGCGTTTGTTTGATCTCAAATTATTCACATGATTGGACAAACAGCAATTTTCATACTGTTATGGATCATTATTACCATGTTGCATCTTACAACATCAAGAAACATTGAATTGCAAATATTTGGTTTGGCTACATGAATATTATACAATCCTTGAACTCTTCTAGGTAAAATCACTAGGAAAGCAGAAATTTGCATATATTTTTGTTTTAAGTCAATTTTTTTGGGGTCTTCATTTGTTCCTCACACCTTCAATTTAATTGATTCAATTTATTTTCTGACCTTAAAAAAATTTGCTATCCACGACCAACTTATGAGAATTTGACATTTACCATTTTTGCATCTGCCTGATCATATCATTGAGTGCACAACTCCTGAGTGGTAATCGATCTAGACTAGCACAAGTATAGTTGACCCATCTTAAGAACAGTCTTCTAGAAACCTAAATGTTACCGTCCTATAGAGTCAATTATGTCTTGCTCTACTAACCTGCTAACCGAATTTAGTCAAGAAGTCTCAGTCAGGAATTCAAATTAAGATTTTAAATATCTCCTTATTGCTAATTAATTTCCATAACATACATGATTCATTAAAGTTTCAATAACTAATGTGGAGTTTAGAGGCACCAAATTTAGTGAACAAGTTCCAGCCAGGAAAACAAATTGAGATTTTTAAATATTGCTCATTGGGTAATTAATATCCATAAAATATATGATTCAGTAAAGCTTTAATAGCTAATGTGGAGTATAGAGACACCATGCCTGCCTTGTCATACCTTTGTATTTTTTTTCCCTTATATCTTGCCATGAATATAGTAGGTTCTTAGTGTCTCTATGGTTTGAATGCCTCGTAGTGAGATATCATGTTGTCTGATATCAAGTTTCTTGAAATTTATTATGATAAATGCCATGCATGAGCATGTATCTTTTGAAACGAACTGTTCATAAAATTTCATCTTATTTCCTTTTCACGCTTCCAATTCTCTATCACACTACTTGCTATAATCTGGATTTTTTTTTGTATTCCCTTTGTAATATCTCTGGCTTAACTTTTTTAAGGATTTACTTACCAGTAAAATTCAACTTATTTGGATATCGAAGGAAGAGAACTTCTCTTTCATAATATACTTCAAGAATTATGTTTCTTTTTCTTTCTTTGTCAGCTGGTATATCAGTTTGTTACCTTCTTTTTCCACGTGTGATTCTGTATGACTTTTCCCACAAAAGGATCTGGCCAACTGGATTAAAATAATCAAAGTAGCTGGTGAACATATAAATAAAATATTGCTTGATGAAACAATGAGAAGATCCTTAATATGCAATTGAATGCAGGAGGCAGTTGTACTATATATTAATTGTGAACTGAAATAGATGTCATTGGTATAAACAAGCCAAACTGTAGCAACAGTAGAATGCTTTAATCAAAGTAGTGATCGGTTGATTGTCTATAGACAAAGCAACTCTAACCAGGCCTCAAGAATTTGCATATGAAAATAAGCAAATATATGATATAGCAAGTACTAGCTACCATATTAAATATATATGTTATTGCGAACTATATAACTTATGCAGATCAGCAATCTGCATGGTACACTATTTGCATGTATCATAGATCTTTGCTAGAAGCAAGATGCTCGCCAAATTCACTATTCTGATTGATCAGGAATGGAAGAAACTCTGCAACAGCTCCACCTGGGCACTGTTGAAATCCATTGTTTCCATTAGTGCTGAGAGCCGATTGCTGAGGTCGTCGACCTCCTGGTGAAGTTTCTTGATGCAGTTGCATGTCTCGTGTAGGAGGTTTTCTGGAGAAGCCTGCATCAGGCAGCATCAGTGTGCAAGTAAGCTTCATTCATTCTATTTTTACGGTTGATAATTAAATTATTGCATTCTGTGATTACATTGCATGCTTGATAACTACTTGTTTGTAATTAACTTACTCTGCTTGAGCCACGACGTCGTTGATGTGTGTCTTGAAGAAGGAACTGGAGGTTGGAGATGAGCTCATTGATCTCTTCCTCTGAGATCCTGGACCTCCTGCTGGACATCGTGGTCTTCAGCAATAGCAAATAGGAACTCTAAAGTGATGAACTAAGTGCCAGCCTGAGATTTTTATAGGGGAGAAGTGACATTAAGACAGGTTAAGTATAAATGATACCAATTTTGTTTTAAAAAATAGATAAATCGGGTCATATATTATCTGACATGGAAGGTGAAACTCCACATGTCGGAGCTGACTTATGCCATGTCAGTATGACCACGTGAGTTAGCATGGCATGACAATGAGTCGTGGACCATTGAGCATCTATCTTAATACTCAAACGTATCCTTCATAAGATGAAAAATGAGATCAACTTAAGGAGGGCCTTGTTCTTGTGGTCCTACAAACAATTAACTAAACTGTCAGCAGGGGAGTTGATTACGGAGTCCGTTAACATTAATAATTTTTCATGTTGGCTTACCTTGGCATATGTAGACATTAATTCAGGCGATAAATTCTATGTAGGCACTCACATGGGCATACAGTGGTCATGGCATTCACAGCTTACATGTGATGAAGAGAGACATGCCCTGCTAGAGTACTACATGTATGGACTACATGCCTAACACCTTACATGCATATATGTGCTTTAACTCACTGTGTTTCAAATTGCATATATTCCACCTTTCTTTCTAACGAAAGTAAAATGAAACACAAGTAATTCTAATAGACTAATTCAGATCCTACATGAAACATATGAATTGTTTAGGCTAATTGTGAGTATTAATTAGGAACAAAAGATCCTAAAGGCTAATCATGACAGTCATGTTTATATTATATTATGAAGGAGCTGAAGAGTGACTAATGCTCCGAGTGAGGGCATACCAAAATATGTCTCCATTTTTGTGTGATTGAAGAGGTTGGACTCTAATTGTAATGCAAATCCTATGGAGGGCCTGATATAGGATTTTGTTATGGAGGGTTGTGTCCTTGAATCTAAATTATACATAGACAGGAGATGATACAACCCAAAACAAAACCTAATTAGATTGAGTTGTAAAGAAAGGGTCTTCGGTAGCAAACCTTATGACGGTCTCTCCACAGGATTTGTGTTCCTATTTATAATGCATGGGTTGTGCCCATGCTTATTGGCACTAATGTGTAGCTGTGTCTTCCATCCATGAATGTAAAAAGTGAAGAAAAGAAGCCCCTGGGGCAATGGTGCAATGATTGCACCTTCTAATGGATAATCAAAGGATCTAAGGTTCGAGTCTCAGCTACGGCGCACTGTAGGGGAATTTTCCTCTAGTGAGAAGCGGACCTAAGAATGCTAGCCTTTTGGATAGGCCTTCATTAGTGCTTTCCTATTTACCATGGCGGTCAGTGGGAAACTTTCGTGGAGCCGGGCCGGTTGCTTCAGGATTAGTTGGTTCAAAGAGCGAGATACCTAGATTACTCAAAAAAAAAAAGTGAAGAAAAGAACTCGGGAGCAATGGTGTAGCGGTTATGACCCTTAATCGGTTAACCAGACATCTAAGGGTCGAATTCCAACCGCGGTGCACTATAGAGATTTTCCTTCCGTGGCATGACAACTCTTAGAACGTTGGCCTCTTGGATGGGCCTTTGCGAGTGCTTCCTGATTTATCATGGGTGACTAGTGGAAATTTTTCTTGGGGCTAGGCTTGGCTGGTCACTTTCAGAATTAATCGATTTGAAGAGTTGGATACCTGAATTATCAAAAAAAAACATGAAATTTGTTTACTCGCGGTGTGGTAGTATAATATTTACATTAGACAAGTTGATCATGACTTGGTTTACATATTTACGAGTTGTAGGAGATAAAACTACTACATACGTATTCATGTCCTGTTCTACTGCCAATGCACAGTTGACTAGCTAGCCATGGTCTGATTGATTCCCATGCCTCGAGTGATATCTTTTATTATTATTATTATTATTATTATTATTATTATTTTCATATAGAGGAAGATTTTAATATTAACACACACCAGTCTGCACCAACAAGGTCTCGATTAGAGCGACATGCATACACCCATGTCTGTAGCCAAATTACTCGTATTGTTGCTGTCTGTATCAACAATTATTATATATATTTTTTTAAGCCACCAAGCTTATATGTATGTATACATTGAACATTATTTATTGCTAAAAAAACCGGTTCAACATGGAGGTTGGCCTTATTTATTCCCCAACCTAACCTGCGACCAACTGAAGTCCATCAGAGAAACAACATAATTAAACCTCAACGTTCATCATCACCTCATCATGGTGCAGTGTGCAGGCAGTGCTGCTGCATGTTGCCCAATTAATGCTCAGAAATTAATTATTCTCTCTCACACATATTTATGAATGTAACTGCAACTACCTTTTACAGTTAGAAATCAAAATAATAAAAAGGTTTTTTTTTGTATGTGTGTATGTGGATATTATTATATATATATAATGTTGTGCATGTAAAATTTTAATGTTGTTAGGAATGGGGTGATATTAAATGCATGGATACCTACTTAAATGTGGCAGTTGGCGATGCATTGCATTGCATTGCATTCTTGTGGATACGCCATACATGAACCAATGGGAGATGCATGCTAGTATTAACTTCTTTTACTAGTGGAATTGGCTTCCTACAGAATCCCCAAGTAAATTTCGGATCCAAAAAACTTGGTGTCTATTGTTCAATGTCTTGCTTGGTGTCTATTCTTCAATGTCAAAACATCTTCATTTTTGTGACATCCGTGATTCTCCCCTTCTATTTATGCACAGGTAATATGGGTAAACAATCAATTTAGTCTTGCCACCTGTGGATGGAGACATGTAGGGAGCAGAGTGCTAATGGTGTGAACAATGCATGATCTGGGAAACCAGATTTGATTAGGAGAGCGATACGCATTTAGGCTGGGAGGAATTGTTGCAATGGAGGACAATTGAATCATCCATTAGTTAGGTGATGCATGGCTGGACGCCATTGAAATGGCTGGACGCCATTGAATGGGGCACTCACTTCAAGACCTGTAAAAGGAGACAATGCCAATCTTTTGGAAAATTCTGGCAGAATCTAAACAAGGCCAGAATAATAACTCCCGATTTGGGCATCCCCCGACCACACTATCCTCCGTCCACACTTCGTTCCACTTCAAGCCATTGCCATTTTCACTTTGTTCCATGACTGCCCCAAACCATCTCGACTTGGTATTTTTGTATCAGTCCATATTCCTTCTTTGTGGCCCAAGCTAGTTCAACTTGGATGAACCCCAAGCAATTATCACAAGTTGAACTCTACTATGCCCTGTTCCTCCTACCTCTGTCTGTCGGCTGAACTACTAAATCTAGTTCGGGCGAATTCTACTCGACCTAACCATAACTCTTGCAAACTTTTCCTAACTTGGGCTCCCCTGACTTGTTCCCCAATTGATGTCCAGTCCAACCGTAGGTTCAAGCTGACTTGGAATCTGTAGCAAATTCACAATTCGAGTTGTGAATTAGTGGCTGCAATGTCGTACAGAAAAATCTTTTTTTTTTCTGATAAAACATTTGAATTTTTTTTTGCTTCTTTGTTTTTTGAATATCTTTTATATATTTGCTAAGACATCTCTTCCCTTCAGTGAATTCATGAGGATCACTCCAGGACTACCCTAAAGGCAATCTGCTGGTGGAAGATTTCCATGAGTGTGAGTGACCGCAGCTATTTCTCTACTAGAGCTATGTTAATTTCAATGCTCTTGGTCAAGCTACTAAGGTTACTTAAAAAAGATGTAACCAATTTCAATATGTCTCTGGCCGAGCCACCAACATAAAATGAGAAATATTGTTTGGTCGGCCTTTGAAATTGTGGGTTGAGTTCATGATCTTGATCTCAATTTTCATTGGGCAATGCACATGGTCATATCTCATAGATCGTCAACGGATTTCTTTGGTTGCTCTACGGTGACTTGATGTTTTTTTTTTTTGAGCTGGCAATAATCATGGGTGTGATGTTTTTTATACCTAGAGGGTGATAGTGTAGAGAGGAATGTCGATAGATGATGGCAAAATGTAAATACGTTCGTCCTCAGTATTTTCGTCAGTTATTAGTCTTTGGAATAATGAGTAGTACATAAAGGAGACATTTATCTTGATTTTATCGAGATTCGAATCTCAAATCTCATGATAATAATATTTTATACGCTAGTTATTAGATTCATCCGAGGGACGAGGAATGTTGATAGATGAACATACTAGAGGAATGAGGAATGCTGATAGATGAACATACTAGAGGAATGTGGATAAATGAACAAACTATGATGGATGTTTCTCATGTGGAAAAAAAATAAAAAAAAATAGGAAATAACATCTTCCTTTAAGTGATATATCTTTTTTCTTTTGCTTCCTTTCCTTTTCTTTTGGATAAAATTTTCGCGTTTAAAAGGTTTATTCCAAATATAATTTTTTTAGATGTAATCTTCATTAATATTCTTATATTTTGATAAATAAAATTTTGAAATATGATTTTTTTTTTTTTGCTTAAAAATAATCTGATGAAAAAGATTTTGCTATTTTTAAAACATTTTCCCCAGCTTTTCCCTAGAAATAGAATTGAACAGCCAGACATTTGTATCTTGAGCATTATACCATAATAAAAGATACAGGCTAACAAAATGCTTCTCTATTCTGAAAAAAGGTCCTAAATTACTTTTTGTTGGTAGATACAGAGCACTCTTGTTCGTTAACTTCATCTCGCCAAAACCCCAGCACCTGCGCCTGAAACACTAGCGCTCTCGACACCATCAGCATCCAACTGGAGCAACTCATTGTTATCATGCTGCACTCTGCCACTTATTTCCAGGCATAAACCCTTTCTCATTCTAATGTTTGGTTTTCCTTTGGCTGGAACCCTTCTGGCACCTGTTTCGACCAAGACCGGCTGAAGCTTAACGGCCGGGTTAGGCTTTATGCGGTTTGATTCCCTTTCTTCAGATGGTCTTAGTATACCATAGTCCAAGTCCGAGGCTTCATCCTTGTTCAATATCACCTGCGCAAAACATGTACCGGCATGTGGTGAAAATAGATTTAGGAAGATGATGTTAAATTTTTTTAGTGTACTGATCTAGTAGAAAGAGTGTCAACTGCAAACATATTTCTCCACTAGAGCATTTCAAGAAGAAATTATATAATGCACAAAGCTTTGTCTATTTTATTGGTTCTAGCAAGCCAAAAACCCGACAAATTCACATTAATTATAATCAAGATGTCTAAATCAAGGGTATACCATGAATATCTGACAAAGACGGAACAATATGATATGTATGTTACTAGTAGCAAACATTTCAAAAGAAAATTGTTGCACAAAATATCATTAAAAGCAACCTTGCGTCCAAGCAAGTCGAATGTGACAACAACTTTTCCTCTCCGCGCTTCGTCAGCTTCCTCAATTTCCTTTTTCTTCTTCTGTATAAGTTGTTTCTCCTGCAATATAAGCATTTGTCTGAAGATCAGGTTTAGTTGCAAATTTAAGGCACTTCCACAAGAATAACGACAAGTTGGAGCCAGTGCATTCAAAGAGACTAAGAGAGCATACAAACTTGAATGTTCACCGTGAACAAGAAGGCTATGTGGTGTCTCAAGCACCTTGTGGAATGGTTCTTCTGGCCGACAAAGTACCAGCATATAACACATTAATAGAAGCATTTCTTAAATGAAGCACAAGAAGGGATAACCACCACGATTCATATCTAAATAATTGATAATAAAGCAAGTCGATTGGAAATCAAATGAAGCAATTCTTTTAATATTAGAGTAGATGGTGCAAGGATAGAAGAATTCCATCATCAATCGAGTTCGCCAATAGATTCACTCCAAAATCAAAGAAGAAATGAGCTCACCACCAACAGAACAGAGTTGACAAAGGACTGAGCACCAAATTGCCAGACATATTCAATCAATTTACCGACCATAACAGTTGATGGCTAATTTAAGTCTAGCAGAGAAGCACAAGGGAATCTTCTGATGATGATTTGGAGTATTGGTCAACCCTAATCCTCTCACTATCATGTTACACTCTATTGCAGATGGAGGATGATGAAAGAGGACAGAGATACAGAATGTCAGAGCTCATACAACTTTGTGAAGGGGAGTCTTAGCGCAACGGTAAAGTTATTGCTTTGTGACCTTTAGGTCACGGGTTCGAAACTAGAAACAACCTCTTGCAAAAAGCAAGGTAAGGCGGGAGCTTTGTGCACCGGGCTGCCCTTTTTATTATTTTATGTCCATGTGAATAAGAATAACTAAATCTAAATGAAATAACTAATTATTTAGTCCTCCTCTGACTTGTCTTACTGGAATACAAAAGCTACATTTTCTTTATCACGAGAAACCAGTTAGGAAGTGAGCCAGCTCAAATACAACATATTAACACAGTGCAAAACATCATATTTCTATTCTTTGTTAGCAATGATTCATTGAATTAGTTGTTCATGTTTTGATAAAGCTTAAAACTGAACCTCTGGTATTAAGAATGAGATGAGTAAAAGTAACCAAATATTAGACATTGATTAGCCATTTTTGGACAGAGGCAAATAGAAAGATCATGCATTAATGCATTGGTATGAAAAAAAGAAGCATTTCAAGGAAATCAGAAATTTGATGATGATGAAATCCAGAAGGTTTAAGAATTAGACCTCTGCGGACAACCAGCTATTTCCTTCAATCTCGTAATAGTCACTCTGATCATCAATAACTTTAGTCCTTGCTGCAGAGTTCCTATCATATTCTACAAGTCTTTTTGAATATGCCTCTGCTGCAGCTTCAGCTTCAGAAAGAGGAACTGCCATGTCTGATAGACCAGCATATGTACTCCCTTCTTTAAGCACAAGCGCACCACAAAAATTACAGGGGCCTTCGCCTTCTTGTTCACATACTATCTTACCACAAGATAGGCAGTTGCTTACCAGCTTGTGTCGTCGAGCTTGGCATGAACATGGCTTACCTTGCTGGAATACAACAGTACCTTTCGCTGCCTCGGCGAGAGTGATAACTCTGCCACTTTTTTTCTTTTTTGAAACAGCTGAGTTGCCTTTAGAGGCACCTCTTGGCTCATTTTCATTTTGATTGATCGTGTCTTGGATCAATGAAGCATTTGTTTCTCTGGAAACTCTTGTTTGCTTCTTCACCGCAACAATCTTATCCTCTTCTGCTGGTGGCTTTACGTATGGTTTAAAGCTTGATGCTTTTATGTCAGAGGTCTTAGCAGAAGAATCAACAACACCCCTTCGCTTCATATATTCTTGAATTATAGGTTGTCCAGTTTCCTGGCCAACGATATTCTGCAGAATTGTAGTTGCACAGGAATTACAGCAGTTTAAAGAACTAAGAAATTTAATAGAAAAGTCAATAAAATACCTTAAATAGGAAGAACCCTAAAAAAACATGGACTAAATGCTGCACAGAATACCAGAATTCATCCCTTCATAACTACTAAACATGTTTCCAAATATATCTTATCCTTCTAAAATACGAAGTTTTATCTGATTCACATTTAAACCATAAAAGATCCTACTTTTTTGTTTATCTATCTTATTCTTATTGAAGTACGGGTGTTTCAGACTTATTATCTTAGATGAGGTCGTTAGATTGAGTGGCACCCCTTCCCGTGATAATGGAATGAGTTCTTCAACCCCATATACATCTATGTCACAATAGGCATGAGAGGGACGAATAGAAAACCTAGCCTATTCAAAAAAAAAAAAAAATCATTACCTTCTCCAGCAATTTCACCAGTAAAGATGACCGATTACTGACATCTATCGCAAATGAGAGATATTTAGGCGCGCGAGGATCGAAAGGGAGACAAAAAAAAAAATAGAGAGAGGGAGAGAATATGGCAGAGGGTGCTCACGTTAAGGTAATCAGCGGCATCTTGCGGCGGGGCGATCTCGCAGAAGGAGACGAGACCATGGATGAGATCCCTGTCGAGGGACAATCCCGCCTCCATCCTTCCGGAGAGCTCCACCAGCGCCGCCTCCAGCCATTCGCCCGACCCTGCCATCACTTCGTCTCCTCGGCGTCTCCGCTTCCAAAAGATCCAGGCTTTTTAGCAGGTAAAAAAAGGAAGCAATCCCTCTTGTTGGGCCTATTTCGGCCTGCATTCTTTATTCGGCCCTTTATTGGGCCCATAATGGGCTGAATTACCTCTCTTTCTCTGACCATTTCTACTCGAGATTGAAAGTCAACTTAGCTCGCTGACTTTGTGCTCAATCCTGTTTGACCATCAACTTAAAATCCCTAAATTTGGAAAGATCGAGAGGAAATCGAGGCTTGTCGTTTACAATTTAGTTACATCTCTTCTCCTGCCTTGGTATATAAACACTCCTTCAGTTCCTCTCTCTCCTCCTCTCTCTCTCCACCACCAGGGGCTTCGGCTCCTAAAATAAATAAATTTAATTAATAACCCAAAATGGCGAATATTAAGGCCGTGATCGGCTCCTTCGCTGCCGTCCTCGTGGTGGCGGCGGTGATGGCCGTGGTCGGGACGGTGTACACCTACCGCCACAAGCCGCCGCCGCCATCGTCGGATGACCCCACGTCTATCAAATCCCTGTGCGGGCAGACCGATTACAGCGAGCTGTGCATGCGCACCGTCGGCGGGCACGTCAACTCCTCTGCCGCCCAGCCAAAAGCCATCATCCGGGCCGCGTTCGAAGCCGCCGTGGTTTCCGTGTCCGACGCCCACCGCCTCAGCGACAACGTCAGCGCCGGCGCCGCCGACGAGTTCAACCGCAACGCCTTCGCCGACTGCAAGTCGCTGCTAGATTTCGCCACCGAGGAGCTGCAGGCGGCGATCACGGAGTCCGACGACGTGGCGCGGAAAGCCGACGACATCAAGACGTGGCTCTCGGCAGTGCTCACCTACCAGGAGACCTGCGTCGACGGCATCACCCAGCCTGAGCTGCAGGACGCGATGAGGAAGGGGGGCATGGAGACGGCGTCGCAGGCCACCAGCAATGCCATCGCCTTCGTCGACATCCTCAGCCCCCTGCTTAATTCTTTCAAACTTACCTCATCAGGGCGGCGGTTGTTGTCGGCGGAAGAAGGCAAGCACCCTTCTTGGTTCTTGCAGCACGATCGGAAGTTGGTGGCGGCGCAGTCGAGGGGAGAGCTGAGGCCGAACGTGGTGGTGGCGCAGGACGGGAGAGGAGATTTCAGTAGCATAAACCAGGCCCTGACGGCGATGCCGAAGAACTACGCCGGGAGGTACGTGATCTACGTGAAGGCAGGGGTGTACAAAGAGTACGTGAAGGTGACAAAAGACATGAACAGAGTGTTCATGTACGGCGACGGGCCGAGGAAGACGATCGTCACAGGCAGCAAGAACTACGTCGACGGGGTCGGCACCATGAACACCGCCACCTTCGGTAGCCCTCTCTCAATTCCGACCGGCCAGTTGAATTACCGATCATTAATGATCGTGGATTACGATTGTGCAGCGGTGGTGGGACAGGGCTTCATCGCGAAGTCGATGGGGTTCAGCAACACGGCGGGGCCGCTTAAGCACCAGGCGGTGGCGCTCCGGGTGCAGTCGGACATGGCTGCCTTCTTCAATTGCCGGATGGACGGGTACCAGGACACCCTCTACGCCCACACCCACCGCCAGTTCTACCGCAACTGCGTCATCTCCGGCACCGTCGACTTCATCTTCGGCGACTCCGCCGCCGTCCTCCAGAACTGCCTCATCATCGTTCGCCGCGGCATGGACGGGCAGCAGAACACCGTCACCGCCCACGGCCGAAAAGAAGCGCGCTCCAACACCGGCCTCGTCATCCAAGTAATAAGTATTCGGATTTTTCCCGGCCGTAGTTTTAGATTTGCCGATCGATATATCCAACACCCCATTGAGCGCCGCCATTGACTCTTTATCAGAATTGCCGGATCGTGCCAGAGAAGAGGCTGTTCCCCGACCGGCTGAGGATCCCCAGCTTCCTCGGCCGGCCATGGAAGGCCTACTCGCGTACGGTCGTGATGGAGTCCACCGTCGGCGACCTCATCCGGCCCGAAGGGTGGATGCCGTGGGACGGCAACCTTTACTTGGACACCCTGTACTACGCCGAGTACGGCAACCGCGGCCCTGGCGCCGGCACCAGCGGACGCGTCAAGTGGCGAGGCTTCCACGTCATCGACAAGCCGACGGCGCAGCGGTTCACGGTGAACTCCTTCATCAAAGGGAACCTGTGGATCCCCTACGCCGGCATCCGCTACCTCGGCGGCCTCAAGTACTGAACGACGACGTATCGAATTGAAGGTGGTGAAAGAAGAAAGAGATCTGCGCAATGTATTTTGAAAACTATTCCATGGATTAATTCAGTGATAATTACTCCTTAATTCTTGGAGAGATTCTAATCAACACCTCTATTTTTTAAATTATTAAAATAATATTTACAAGAAATTTAGAATTAAAAGGCAAATAAAAAGGATTTTGGAAAATTTTAAAAAAAAGTTAACTTGCTCGCCAAGCATGCCCCAAATAATACGTAGATCACTTTCTATATCCGAGTCTTCTTCACTAGTGAAAAACGTAAATGTCTTGGTACCTTGCCCTCTATTGGGGATCATAGTGGGTCCTACGTCTCACCTTTAACGAGATGGAGTTAACCGAGCAATTAAGTAAATGAGCACTCTCTTTGTAAATACGAACTTTGAGAAAAGACACGTGGCAGAAATTGACTGTATCCTTTTTCTGGGTTCCCAGGCGAACGGAAAAGACACGAATAGCCCAGCCGGTTCTTTTTGCATGCGTGTCCCTTGAGAATGTAAAATTACTCCAGGGTGAATCTCGCAAAGAATCATTGATAAAAAATTCTCAAATTTCATTAATGGAGAAATTTGTTCAAGATTCTTGGATAAGTTAATTGAGCCAACACAAACCTAAATTTATTCAAATTTATACTGATTTTTTTCATTGAGTTTGAGCATTATTAGATATTCATTGTTTTCCTTAAATTGATATAACTTTTTAAATAATGATTCTGTTTGTGATTACGTCTAAAAACAAGGGGCTGTAGCGATTTTTTTGCAACGTCTGAAGGATTGACATGGAAATTTGTACTTTTTAAGGGGTTGTAGGAAATATGTGCAGGCCAAGGTTTTTTCTATAAATTAGCCCTCGAATAATTGAAGGCTTCGTCTCCTTGCCTTGGGCTTTGCTGCTTCTTCTCTGCGATTACGATGACAAACCCGTCGAATTCGATGGAGGAAGCGAAGAAGACATGTTCGTCGGCGTCGATTGGTTCCTCCGCCACGGATTCCGCGGCTAAGGCTAAGGTGAGGATCGCTGGAGCTTGGTCGGGGGCGGTCGAGGTTGAACTGGAGGCCTGGACGCTGCCGATGCTCCGCGAAGAAGTGGCGAGGCGGGCGGCTGTCGCCCCGGCACTCGTCAAATTAATATTCGGAGGGAAGATCTTGAGGGATGACGACCCGGGGAAGTCGCTGGCGCAGTTGGGGTTTAAGAACAACGCCAGGGTGCTCTCCATCAAGCAGGACGACCAGGGGAAGGCGATCGATGATCAGGCCGCTGCCGAGGACGAGCGTGCCAAGAAGCTGGCGAGAATCAAGTGAGTTTTTTTTTCTCCTTGCTCTTTCTGCCCTTTCTCCTTTTTAGTGTTTTGCTTTCGCTTTGTAAGATAATTTTTTTACTCGATAAAAAGTTTGTCTTTTAATTTTCGTGATTTACGGCTCTAGTTTAGATAAATTTGATCTAATGTTGCTGCAGCAGCTTTGAAATCGTTGAAACTATGGTCAATCAAGTCGAACTGTTCTGTTATTGTTTAGGGACACATAAAAAAAATAAAAAATTGTTGTACTGATATATCGTTTACTCAGAGAGTAGGACTGGGATTTTCGAGCGTAGATGAGTATTAATTTGTGTTGAATTTGTCATGAACGATTTGGCCCTTGTCATGGACGCAAAAAAGAATACCTGATTCATGCGCGGAAACCACTTCATAATCGAAGTGCATTGGAAATAGGAGTTCTGCATAGTTCTGCCTACTATTGTTGGCCATATCTGTATGGTTTTCTATTATGAATTCATCTTTCACCCTGTGGCATTGCTGTCATTCCTAAAAACAAGGAACATAGTCTGGACACTTGAAAAATGTTAAGATTGATTATGGTCTGCAAGATCCTATTTAGGTTAAGAAAGACTAAGGATTGTATTTGGCCCAAGAAAAAAAGTCACAAATTGTTGGTAGAGAATGGTACCCTCTGGGTGGACTGCCCTCGTTCTTTATTACCCTTCTTGAGTAGAAATAGAAAACACAAAGTATAATTTAGGTAAACATCAATGATTTTATCAAGAAATTGAACTTCAAACTGTTTCTAATATCATTATATCAACTTACATTTGAGGCTGATAATTTTTTATGCTTCCCTTTTAAACTTTGATACTGGATCAAGTATGTGCTGAGACCTCCACATTTTTTTTTGTCTCTGCCAGTGCAGTTTAGAATAGAGCACAAGTAATGAGTAAATAATATTTCCACTTCCTCTAGAATGATTGATTAGTCATGCTCATGTTATTGTTTGACATAATTAATTTTGTAACCTGATCTAATATTGATTTATGTTTTCTTAAAACTCAATCACTTCACTACTTTACAGGGATGCTGCTAAAGCTTTAACTGAAAGGCATGCTGATGGTTCGCTTCCAATGGAAAACTACAGTCTAGAGCTCGAGAATCAGAGTGGTCAAAAAATGGTTCTGGAATCTGAATCAGACCGAAAGTATAGTTTTGTAATTTTTTTTGTTTGTGTAATATTTTGATCTTGAAGACTTGAATGTTTTTGTGGTAACTAATGACTATTATCACAAGAGCTTGATGATCTGTGCAGGTCATTAATGTTAGGTCTAATGCTGCACAACAATGCCAGAAGCCTCATTAAAAAACAGGAGTTTAGGCAGGCCTTGGATGTTCTACTCATGGGAGAGGCTAGTTACCCTACTTCTCGATAATTAATTAATTGTGCTATAATACTAACAACGCTATTAGACCTATATGAATCTCAAGGAAAAGTTAGCTATAGGAATAGGCATTATACATGATACTGAAGATCTTATCTTCATTATTGCAGGAGGCTTTATCTCTCTGTGATCCTAAATTTACTGAGGTAAAGTAAATCATTGATTTGTCTGTTGGCATACAAAATATTTGTTGGCATTCACCATTTTTTCTGCTTGTTTTCAGATAGTTGACAACGTACCAATGCTTCAACTAGATGTTGTATGGTGCTATTTCATGCTTCAAGACATATCATGCCTGGCAGTGGCTGGTGTACGCCTAAACATGGCTCGAAAGGGTTTTGAACGCTGCCATGGTAAAGATTCAGATCGCTTGAAGCTCCATACTGGTTATCGAGCAGAACATGCAATGTGAGAATCTCTTTGCTCATTTATTTCTATTACATATTGTGAATGATACCCTTTGTATTCCTTGTTTAAACAACATCTTTTCATCTTGGACAGATATCTTAGACTGGAGCTATTGGAAGGGGTGGTGGCTTTTCATAGTAACAACTTCAGAGAAGCTCGCAGAGCTTTGTGCTCTGCACAAGCTAGATATGCACAAGTACTTTTAGATTTCTAGTGGCTTTTAGTAGAATATTTTTCGTCTTAAATTATAGTTGCAAAAGATCTTTTATCACTTATGATTGCATACATTAACTTTTGATGTTACAGAAAATACTAGAATATATATTTTTATTGTCAATGGATACTAGAAACACTCTCCAAAAAGTCCTAACCCAAATAAAAAGGTGGAATATCTGATTAGACCACTGAAAAACATCTGGAATCTTCAAATATGCAAGCCTACCAATCTTCAAATATTGTTTGTGTGTTATATTCCGTAACAGTTGAAGTCCATTCACGTATTTAACAAACATCTTTTATGCCATCTAATGAATATCAATGCTTTCAGCTTCAAGTACCAGATGAAGGTTTATCAATACTTATAGGAATGGGCTACAAAGAGAATAAAGCAAAGAGGGCATTAAGAATGACTGGTAATGACATTCAGATGGCAGTTCAATTCCTGGTTGAGGAGCAAGATAAGAAAATTCTCAGAGAACAGGAAAACCTTCAACGAGAAGCTGAGATTCGGTACAACTCTATTCCTGTCCACAGAAGCCTTTTATTTTATTAATCTAAGCATGGAATTAATTGTATGAATTTACAGCCAACAGCAGAAATATGGTGCTACTCCTATGAACAAGCCCATTGATTTGCAACTGTTAGATTATTTGGTTTCTCTAAGGTAAGCAATTGCAAACTATGTGGTTTGATATTTCCATCATAAAATGCATACATAGCATATGCTTCAAGTTATATGGGTCATTGAGTACCTTCTTTGCTGATATGATATGGATAAAGCTTGGAAGATGAGGATATTTTGAGCCGGGGGATTTCTTTTGATATGCACACGAAAAAAAAAATCATATGTTTCCACGTGCTCGAACCGGAATTTCCAGGGTACTTGTGGATGTAATATGTATTGTCACTTGTATTGTATATTGGTCCTTGGAGAAAGCATTATGATTCTTGTGAATTCGGAAAATAATCTTCATTCTAGTTTGAATGCTATAGTCGAATTTCCTTTCAAGTTTCCTGTAGGCTATAGGGAATGAATAAGATTTATGTGAATTGGATAATACAGTTGGGATGCCAATAGAAGTAGCCGTGTCTAGCTTACAAGATTTGTATATATATCTTTGCTGATCATCTTTGCAGTTTTCAGAGAGATCTTGCTGCAGAGGCTCTTCGAGTTAATGAAAACGATACCCAGAAAGCATTGGATCTTTTGACAGACCCCGAAAGAAACTTTCTTCTTCAGGTACTTGGATTTCTGTTCTTTGATTTTCCGCTTCATTAGTCTCCACTCATTTCGACTGACCAAGGACCTATCGATCAAAAGAGCCAACTTGAGAACAGAAAGAAACGAAGAAGAGCAAGACGGACAGAGGCAGATGTTAAGGAACTAGTCTCCATGGGGTACGATCGATCATCAGGTACTCCACCAATTGATTCTTTCAATCCTCTTTCTTTCTAAGGGAGCCTTTCACCTTGATGGCTCTAGAGCATCCAACTGTGTATTTGCAGCTGTTGCCGCTGTGGCAAGATCACAAACAATGGATGAGGCACTGAACATACTCGTCGGAGAAAGTTCAGGAAACAATAACCTTCCGATTTGCGATCAACCAATGGATGCTGGGGACGGCCCATCAAATGCCCCGAGCAACGAAGACCAAATGGACGAGGGAATAGAAGAAGATGAAGAAGTGAGGCACACACATCCGAGGGACAAAGCCATGAGGGACAAAGCCATGGAAGATGAGCTTGCGAATGATCTGACAGGGGATGCATTGGCTGACTACGACATTGAGGTAACCAAGGAAGGAGAAGCGATCGCGGAGTATCTAGCTCGGTTGGATTCCATTGCCAATGAATGATGGCAAACTTCATACATAATTTAGGTAGCAGTTATGGGAACAATTAATTGTTATGTACTTTCGACATTTAGCTCGTTTAATAATGTTGATGATATTCAAAGATGGGAGGTTTCATGGAAGAAAAAAACTTAAATGAAGAGCTATAGAACTTGACATAAAAAATAGGTCTATCTATTTTGATGTAAGTTATTAAGTCGAACAAGCCAATTGTGTCGATCAAATTCTACGATGAGCCAGTCGAACCAAAGATAAGTCGTGTGGTCTAGTACATGTCAAATGATTAATCATGCTAAATGGAAGTTTATATTTCACAAACTGAACTAATAAAACATTATTTCTATTTTTTATATTTTATTTATAGAAAATAATTATGCCATTTATTATCTATTATGTTTTATCAATCAAATTCACTAATAATAATAATAATAATAATAATAAAATTCTAGTGCAAACCTTTTATATTATTTAGAAACAATTTAATTTAAGTGCAGTTAAATTGTTATTCATGAATATGTGATTCGATGTTTAGTTATAATATATTTATAGATATTTATTTTTAAAATGGGGTGGGGTGTACAATCATATGATATTGTGCTTCTAGATCATTCGCAGTGAACAATTTCTTATTTACCATGGCAGCTAGTGGAAAGCTTCCATGAGATCAAACCGGTTGTCATAGGTTCAATATTGCCTGATTCAATATGTTTTACCCCCGGGGTTACGATATAGTGGAAGGACGTCAAGTTGTCATCCTAGTATCCGCAGTTTGATTCCCAGCTATGACGTATTTGTAAGGATTTTTCTTTCAAATGAGGTGCACAACAACGGGATGCTGGGTTTCTGTGTGGTCTCCAGCTAGTATTCCTGATTTATTCTAATAGCCGATAGAAAACTTCCGTGGGGTTGGACTTATTGTCATAGATTCGATGTTACCTAGTTCAATATTTTTACCCTCGTAGCTATGGTGCTGCAAAAGAACACTAAGTTGCCATCCAGACGTCTGCGATTTGATCCCCCAACTCTAACATATTTATATGAATTTTTTTCTCTAAATGGAGTGCGCAACCACATGATGCTGGACTTTTAGGCAGACTACTGCGAGTGCTTTATGATTTATCCTGATACTTGATGGAAAACTTCCATGAGATCATGTCAATCGCCCCAGATTCAGTGTTATCTGATTCAACATTTTAGCCCTAGGTTGCCTCAATTAGTAAGTGTATAAGATAATAATTGTAATAATTGGGGGTTAAAACTGAACACAACATTTTATCCCTATGCGGATCTCCACCCATACACTTGTAAATTTGGATCTCTATTAAACTCTTTCCTAGTGACGTGGAACAGTGATAAGGGGCTGCTAACCTAGTGGTACCACATTTTTATAAATATTTTAAAATAATTAGATCATATAATTTATTTTAATTTTTTTTTAATTCTGTCTTAACTTATATAGTTTATGTTAATACGTCACTTTCCAAAGATGAATATTATTAGGAAATTTATACTTTATTATCGAGAAAATTTCATCAATATATGATTATTTTAGGAAAATTCATTTCACTAATGAAAATTACATACTTTCTAAAACATCTTCTCTAGTTTTGAAATATTATCAAATATCCAAATAATTTTTTATCGATGGTATTTAAAAAGGCATATAAACTTTTTGGGAAGGAAATGAAAATTTCCATTTATTATTTCTACGCAGCAGTGGCAGAGCAGCTGCAGACAAAGCAGCGGTTTCGTACGAGGGATAGGGAGGGAACAAGTAGCGGGCGAGTTTGAACTATTGCTCCCCAAATTCCCAGCTTTTGATCGCTCTCAGCTCGAGAATCTGCATCAGGTGCCTGCTCTAGTCGGTTTCTATCGGATTATACGTGTTTTTTTCGTCGTTTTTGCTACGATTTATCTGTTGTTTTGAGCAAGCTCGATGATGTTAGGGTTTTGAAAACTAGCGTTGAAATTGTTCTTTCGCCTCCTGGTTTACCATATGTATGCCTCGTGTCTAGTGCATGTGGCAGATTGTGAAGATAGGGTTTCGAAATCCATAATTAGGTTTTTGCTCGTCGGAAGTTGCTGTGGTTTTTGTTTGCTTTTCAATTTACTGTTCATATTTGTAAAATTAACTGTTTTCGTTCTGTAGATGTATAGAATTTCTTCTGCGTGTTAAAGTTTCGATCTTGCTGTGTTATTTAGGTTGGGGTACGATTCTAGCGTCTAGACCTGTTGGGATGGCAGAAGATAAACCGCCTCCTGAAGGTAATACTCGAGTATATGTTGATTCTGAAGAGCAGGACATGAAACATAAAAGCGACACAGTGGAAGATACTACAATATTGAATGGATCTGGTCCTCTGGAGCCAAAGAATGTTGTGTCTGACTCTGGAGATACAGGAAATAAAGGTGAAGGTAACAAAGATGAGGATGGTAAAGAGATGCATATTGAAGAAAATGGAACTGCAAAAGAAAATGATATTGGAGAGTCAAAAGAAGATGACACAATTGAGGATGCAGGACATATGCAAAAAGAAAGTAGTGTAGAAGAATTGAAAGAAGACAACCCAATTGGGGATGCAAAACCTGTGCAAAAAGAAAGTAGTATAGAAGAATCAAAAGAAAATAGCACAATTGAGGACGCAAGACCTATGCAAAAAGAAAGTAGTATAGAAGAATCAAAAGAGGACAAACCAATTGAGGATGCAAAACCTGTGCAAAAAGAAAGTGGTATAGAAGAATCAAAAGAAGATGACCCAATTGAGGATGCGAGGCTTGTGCAAAAAGGAAGTACTGTAGAAGAATCAGAAGAAGACACAATTGAGGATGGAAGACCTGTGCGAAAAGAAATTACTATAGAAGAGTCGAAAGATGATGATCAGATTGAGAGTGCAGATACAACAGCCACAGAAAATGATGTACAAGAAACAAAAGATAAAAAAGAGATTGAGGATACAATTGCTACTGCTGAGGATATGGAAATGGTTGATGAAGAAGGTGATCAAGCAATGGAGCATGCGACTACTACCACTACACAAACAAATGATGTAGAAGAATCAAAAGAAGACATAAAGAATGAGGACCCAAGTACTGCAGAATCTAAGGATGGGAAGAAGATTGATGTGGAAGGCGATAACATAACAGTTGCCAACCACGGAAAAATATTCGTTATGGAAGGTGATAAGAAAATCGCAGGTGAGGATGTGGAAATGGCAGATGCAGAGGATGACAAAAATGTGGGAGTGGAAAAAGAAGAGAAGGGTGTGGAGCAAGAAGCAAAGCAGGTAGAATCAAAAAATTATATGGAGGTTGAAGAAAATGGTAGTACTGACCAGAAGGACAATGAGGATAAAGACGCTGTAGGGTTTAAGAGAAAAAGATCACGGGTAGAGAAAACAGAGAGAAAAGGAAGCGAAAGTGCAACAAAAGCCATGGAGTTACTAAATAGTCCTATTACTTCATCCATTGAACGCCCTGTGCGTCAGAGAAAATCTGTAGAGAGATTGGTAGAAGTAATTGAAAATGAGGCATTGAGGGAGTTTCAAGTTGAAAAGGTGTTTTACTAATCATTTATTTTTTTAATCTTACTTTTTGAGGTTGATATTTCAATCAATGAATACCTGAGATCTCTATGGTTACAGGGACGTGGCACTCCATTGAAGGATATACCAAGTGGTATGCTATTTCTGATATAGTCCTATTTACAAGTTTCATATTGTCATTAAGTGAAAACTTTATGTTTCCTCAGATTTTGTTATCTTCTCTTTGCATCAATAATTGTCTCCTATTGAGAACAATTGTTTATGCCTAACTACGATCTCATCAGTTGGTTTATATGCTCAAATATCTTGTTATTGTCATTTCTTTAACTTTATAACCAACACTCCACATGAATTTGTTGTCTTGCTTATTTAAATATCTTCTTCAGATAAACATAATTCTCTTCACAGATTGTTGTTCTTGTTTCAAGTAGTTACCATGTGACATTGTTATCCCTATCATGTATGATATACATTTTTACTGTTGCTCTTCATTGGTGAATTAAAAATCTATTCGATAGCCATCTTACTGGTATGTTAGATTTTATCTGGTGAAATAGATAACAAATTGGAAGGATGCATGTAGAAGTTATTCTCAATTGTAGGCTTAAATACTTTGTCACCAATTTTAAAATCTTTATATATATGAACTCTCCCCTCAAACACAAAGAAATATTTTTACTTGCAAATAAAATCCATTGTAAAGATTGTTGACAGGATTCTATTAATTCAACATCTAAAATCCAAAATTGTATTACAGTTTAATCTATTGATGGTACATCCCATATCTTGTAGTTTACTTTCCATTTCCTTCATATCCATCAATTATGTTCTAATTATATAATATTCCATGCGTGTCTGGCTTCTGTTCCAGTGGCTCACAAACTAGCAAAGAAGAAACCTGATGATATTAAATTGATACATCATACCCTTTTTGGAAGGAGAGGAAAGGTATTGAGTATTCCTTTTTTCTCTATAGTATGCTATCATTCTTTCTGATTGCTACTACTGTTGGTTCAGGAGTGTTGCACTTTTGATAAGTATTGTCTAAGTTGTTTGCAATATAAGTATCATGTTGTTTTCGGATAATTGGTCTATTTTCTAATAGCTTAAGCTTTTGGGAGTGGTGATTAGTTAATTAACTTTAACACGGTAGGCTTTGAATTTCACCTATGTCAAAAAAAAAACATCAGTTTATTGGAGCAATAAGGTGATAACGCTCACCCCACGCAGCCCAGTATTCCCCAGGTAAATGACGGGGGCATTTTTGCCCTAGCACAACCGCCCTTTGCATGGAAAAAAAAAACAGTTCGTGCATTAAGAGGTTGAGACTAATCAAGTCTAGTACCCACTCACACATGAAGGGGAGTATTAACAATATAAATGTATAAATTGACCTTTTTCCTAATAGCTCAAACTTTTGAGTAGAGAGGTAAGCTAATCGATATGGTTTACAATATAAGTATCATGGTTTCTGATTGGTTTATAATTTGTTTATAGTGGTTAGGTTGACTTTCAAATGATTTAATGCTGCTTCAATATTCTACAATTTGACTGCAAAAGTGTGTTAATAGTTCATAATATTGCATATCGTGCTTCTTCTTGGTTTATTGGAATTATTCTGAACTTTGGTATTTGCATGAAGCTGTGATTTTCCATATTGCATATTTTTGGTTTTCCTAGATTTTTTTTTCTAAACTTTTGAGAGTACTATTTTTATTAAATGAGTGTTTTTGGGAAACACATCGTTTTATTTTCGAATTTCCACATTATATTTGATTTAGTTGAAAGTAATAATCAGATAATTAACTTTTTCCATTAAGTGGATCCTTCAATGATAAGGAAAAAAAATTAACGCAAAAGAGGTGGCAACCTAATATAAATCATATAACCCTGATTCTTGTACATCTTGCTAGGTTGATAGCCCTTGCTAGGTTTTTATCAATCTCTTACTATAACCCACAAGGAATCTACGCCTAAGATAACTACAAAAAGAAAAGATTATTTGTCCTCGCTTTCTTATTTTTCCAGCTTCTCTTATAGATGCTACGTTAGGTCACTCACCAGTAACCTACATAATTACACAGTTGTCAATCTGAACAAACATTCTCAATTATTATATCTTTCTTGTTACTATGCAATGCAATAAGAGTAGCTTCAATCATGATTATCGACATGGTAACTTGACAGGCCTTTTACCTCAATTTGTTGAAACCCTTCAACAATGACTGATGTTGTGGCAATTGTGCTTCTCTTACCTTGTGCTGTGAATGGAGGTGTATCTTGCATGTGAATCAAAACTTTTCACTTGATGGTCTCAATCTAGTGAGTCTTGAAAGAAGGCTTAATTCTAGTTAGTACCTCAAGTTTGTGTAATTGCAAGTATACTGCTGTTATTTGTACCTATAGACTAAATGTATGAGTCTCAATTACAGCATCACCAATGTATTTTTAAAAGATAGTTGATATGATTTTATTGCAGGCAGTGAATTTCAAACATCATATCCTCCAGTTTTCAGGTTTTGTATGGCATGAAAGTGATGTAAGAACAAACTTACCCTTTCGAGAATAACTGGCTTTGTGCTTATTGTAGTGTTAGTTCTCTCTTCATTTTTCCTCACGAGCTAAATTTATCTTCTCCAGGAAAAACAGAGAGCTAAAATGAAGGAGAAACTTGACAAATATGTAAAAGAATCACTGTTGGATCTATGCGATCTGTTTGATTTACCTGCTTCCAAAGCCAATTCTAGAAAGGTAGGTGGATCTTTCATATATAAGGTTTTAACCCATTGTATATGATCACATTGCCTCCTCATCTATGTTTTTATTTTTCTGATTATCTCACATCGATTATTTGGTTGACATTGTAGGAAGAACTTGTAGAGAAACTGTTGGACTTCTTGGTTGCTCCTTACCCTAATATTGAAGTAATATTTCTGAATTGGACAACTCTCTTATGCTTTTTTCTTAATGTTTTAATGATGATGGATATACTTTTATTGAAAAAAAAGAGATTATTCTAAAATTGTTGCTTTAGTCTTCAGTAAGTGCTGCAAATTTGTGTAATTGCAAGTATACTGCTGTTATTTGTACCTATAGACTAAATGCATCAGTCTCAATTACAGCATCACCAATGTATTTTTAAAAGATAGTTGATATGATTTTATTGCAGGCAGTGAATTTCAAACATCATATCCTCCAGTTTTCAGGTTTTGTATGGCATGAAAGTGATGTAAGAACAAACTTACCCTTTCGAGAATAACTGGCTTTGTGCTTATTGTAGTGTTAGTTCTCTCTTCATTTTTCCTCACGAGCTAAATTTATCTTCTCCAGGAAAAACAGAGAGCTAAAATGAAGGAGAAACTTGACAAATATGTAAAAGAAACACTGTTGGATCTATGTGATCTGTTTGATTTACCTGCTTCCAAAGCCAATTCTAGAAAGGTAGGTGGATCTTTCATATAGAAGGTTTTAACCCATTGTATATGATCACATTGCCTCAACATCTATGTTTTTATTTTTCTGATTATCTCACATCGATTATTTGGTTGACATTGTAGGAAGAACTTGTAGAGAAACTGTTGGACTTCTTGGTTGCTCCTTACCCTAATATTGAAGTAATATTTCTGAATTGGACAACTCTCTTATGCTTTTTTCTTAATGTTTTAATGATGATGGATACTTTTATTAAAAAAAAAGAGATTATTCTAAAATTGTTGCTTTAGTCTTCATGGAGTTCGTTCTATTGCCTTCATTTCCTAAGTTTTTTTTTTTGGTAGCAATCAACAAAATCCAAAAAGCGTGAGAGAGCGGCCAAGGGAAGTTCTTCAAAGAGAATGGATGGTGCACATTCAAAGAGGTCCAGGAAGGTTTGTATCAGAAAAATGAACTTCACAATCCGCATTATGTCATTCTATGTGTTCTTCCCTTTGCATTTCAAAATTTCTTGATTGTCTCAGTTATTAATATTTGATTGTGTAGTTTGTTTGTGGTAACGGATGAATGTATTAGCTGATGCCTTTGATTTGCAGAAAGCGAACAGAGATGATTCCTCTCTGAGTGAGGGTGATAAAAGCTTACCAGAAATGAACGATGAAGATGAAGTCAATGATAACAATCCTCGTAAAGGCAAAGCAATTGAGCTTTCTGAGAGTGAAGATGACGAGAAAGAAACTTATGATATGATTGAAGAAGATGAACATCAAAAAGAGGATCTAGGAAAGGGTGACACAAATAAGAAGAGAGTTTCCAAACAGAGGGAAAAGGTTGGGACCGACTCTAAGGTAGAGTCTGTTTCTGCAACTACCAAGGGTTCTACTAAACCATCATCTTCCATACTTGCCAAAACCAAGGATGGTGATGATGATCTAGGTGCAAAGGTCTTCTCTAGGAAGAAGAAGATGTCTGATTCACCCAAGAACAAGTCAACTATTAGATCAGCAAAGAACGAAAAGGATACTGGTAATCTATCAGCCATAAATTTTCATGATTAAAGTACAGTGATATTGTTGAGCACTATAATTTATCTGACTACTGGATGGATGGGTTTTCTATGAGCTATGCCAACCACTTTTCTATTTACCCGCACCGTTAACATTATGCTCTGTTAAAAAAGGTATGCTAAGATAGAGATGATATTTTCAAATGTTACATCACCTACATGTCGCATTAGGAAGTAAATGAAGGCTCAAAAGCCTACTCACCAACACACTTACTGTTCTGGTCTCATCCTAGTCAATCTCTTTCAGTTACCATTTGGCTTGTCTCCTCATGAGGCTGTCATTTTAAGTTTCAGTCTCTTTGTTGGGTCGTTGATCGATCTTATTTTTGCAATTATGGAAATATTGCTTAATTGATATTCTCCTGTCACAAATCTTTTTTCCCACACGTCACCTTTTCCTTAGAGTAAGTGTTTTATTCTTGTTGGCTCTGAAGCGACTTTTTACATTCTATTAACATATTTGTGTATCCTTAATTCAATGGTACTGGTAACATCTTTGTTAACTCGATCTTGAAGTTGTTTAAATCAGCCTGGTTTGACAATACTTGCAATAGCTTTTTGTCCATGACAATGTATATTTTCTTGTCTTTAATATTATTGGCAAATTTTTAGTGATTTTTGTTTTCTTCAATATTATTATTTTTTACTCCTTACTAGACCGTTGACTTCTGATGATTTTTGTCTTGGACTTGTGTGCAATTAGTTTTGTTGCATTTATTCTGAAATGCATTCTCTTTTGATCAAGGTAAAAAGGCGGGTAAAGACAATGTAGCAAAATCCAAGGTCCAACAGCCTGGTAAGGAGGAACTAAGAAAGAAAGTATGCGAAATTTTGAAGGAAGTTGACTTTAATACGGTGAGTTACTTATACGAAGATTGTTTTTTGTAGATTGCTACAGTTGTGCACACAACTTGTTAGATTGTAAATTTTTAGTAAAATGCCTAAATTACCCTATTAGTAATTTTTTTATAGGAGCTACTTTTTATGATTATGATGATACTTCTGGTAAAATATCCATACTATTGGTGCTCTCTTCTATTTTCAAACAAATTCCCAGTTGTTTAGATCTTATACTCGCTTGAGTGTCCAATTTTGTTTGTTTCAGGCAACTTTCACAGACATTCTGAAGCTGTTAGGTATATGTTATCTTCAGAATTATTACTTGTTTCTTTATTTTCGATCCATCAACTAATTTTGACAACAATTTTCTGTCAGCTACACATTACAAAGTGGATCTGACCTCACGAAAAGCATCAATAAAACTCATAATCCAAGAGGAGCTGACCAAATTGGCTGAAGCTGAAGAGGAGGATGATGAAGACTAGGAGGCGAAGCAGAAAAGATGTGTTTTTTAACTAGCAAGTCCACTCATGTAACGTTCTAATTTACTTGTAGCCACAATGTGTTTTTATTCGTAGGTGTAGATGTATCTGTGATAATTATGGGGTTCTGGTTGTAAACTAAACAATGGAAATTTTTATAGTTTCGGTGTATTTGTTTAGTGTTAATGGACCAAGTTTATTTTATTTCTGACATGATCAAAACTCAAGGATGTTTGTGTTTCCATATATTCCCTAATTTTTAGGGCCATAAATGAGTTTGGATAAAGTTTTATGTTGTTTAAAGTTATTTGATAAGATAGTTGAGTTTAAAATGAATTAAATTGTTGGAATGATGGTTCATGATTGAGTTTTGGTTAAATAATATAGATTTATTTATTTATTTAAAAAAAAATTAGTGTGGGTAAAATAAAATCATCATCTTAGCCGATTTTCCTAGATAAGAGGCATGAGATAATTTAAAATAATATTTGCACCTATCAAATATCAAATAATACCTCTCTAATGATAATTCCTACCTCGGTATTAACTCGGCTACATCCGCGAAGCTTTATCATTTTCAAGTATAGTTCTCATGGATTTTAATAAATTTAAACTCGATTTGTGTTTCGTTATAATTTAAATAGCCTTAGTTTGAGAATTCCTATCATTTTACACGTCATATTATTTGTAAGTTGCACTTACAAATATATACTGATAAAAAGGAAGAGAAAAAATTTAAAAAAACAAAAAACCTTTGCTACAAACTGATGACCCCGAGTCTCACAAAGTTGCTCGGTTGTGACCTAGCAGATTAAAAAAATCTCTGCCTAGTAACTCGAACCCGGTTCAGTAAGGTTTGGTCAACCTCTGCCCTATCAGATTTACAAACTTCTAATTATCGCAACCTTCACAATTGACTATACATTCTACATCCGGAAGTCCATGACAGTGATGATATTGTTGAGGAAAAGCATCTTGTCGGAGAAACACGCCGCTACCTTGTCACCTTCCCTGTTCCAGCATACCTCAAAGATGCCGCCTGGCCCCTGGTAAGTCTTCACTAACCTCCCTTCTTTTATGGACCATATGTGCAGCGACCGATCCAACGCTCCGCTCGCCAAGTATTCACCATTTGGACTAAATGCTATAGAATATACAGCGTCCCTAGTATTTGTGCAATAGATGGAAATATACAATTATTAGTATAAGAGAGGAATGATGAGATCAACTAATGGTAGACTTACTTGTGACCATTCAAGCTGCAAAGAAGGTGTCCATGCTCGATGTCCCACAATTTAATCGTAGAGTCATAAGACGCACTGCAATGGTGTGGAAGTTATCAGTAATGTGATCAAAGGCATCTGCAAGCAAGTTATATGACTATGCTGAGGTTCGCAAGATAGTTTAAGACGTAAAGCTACAGAAAGAAAGGTTGAACATCAAACAGTCTACAAGGAGTAACAATCGCAAAGGAGAAGGCTGATTGGAATGTTTATACGATCCAGAGCAAAGTACGAAGAAAGAAAGCTACGGTTGTAATTTGTTCCCGGGACGAAGGTATATACCCAATTGTGCAAAGAAATTACTCACGTAGCGAGAACTTGATTTGAAGTATTTGTGCACGGACCAATTGGCCTCCATCTAATTGTGTATATTTCCTGAAAATGAAAACCACACTGACATGAGCGAGTAGAAAGAGTAAAAGAATTTAAACAAATGAAAGATTAGAACCTTGCTATGATCTCTGAAATCATGCAAATATTTATCCTCCTTCAGACTCCATATCTGTATATTATTCACAGAAAGTCATAAAACATAAATGGGGCAAAAAGTAAAGTGGAAAAATAAGATCCATTGATCTGCAAAAGACAATTAAATATAAAATTTAATCAGTTTGCATATCTATATTTATTTATTTATCTGGAACAATAACAACTTTTGAAATGATAGCTTATAGTTGCTCGAGCAAAGATGAGTTGAATTTTAGTGCTGATCGGGTTACAATCTAGCTAAATTTGTAAACGAATTTATTGTGCAACTTGCAAATATCAAAAGTTATTCACATATTGAAAGATTAAGCTGCAGAAAGAATTCTTCTCTAACATGTTTATTTACCTTTGCAGTCCCATCATCAGAGCATGAAGCCAATAGGGTCTGAGTTGGATCCCATTTAGCAGCATTAACTTCGGCCTAAATGAAAAGGTAAAAAATTGATTTAAGGAAAGATGAAATGTATCATTATTTGCGCAAAGGCAGTTAAAATCCTAACGATTAAAATTGCACCCAGGTAAGCATGTTAAGGTGCATTTGATCCAAAGATTAGAACGGACAACAGTTATACCTTGTGCCCAGAAAAAGCCTTCAACGGGCAAGTCTCACCAACCTTGCAAACATAGATCATGTTGTCGGCAGAGCATGAGGCAAAAGTACAATTGTTTTTCCAATCAATGTCAAATATTGGCGCTGGAAAACAATATTGGCATCTACTACAGTGATCCTTGTTTAGCTGAAGTTAGAACATTTAAAAAATTCACATTTCGATGTCTCACTGATATAAGAAAAACAAGTACCTGAATGAAATTTAAATTGTTGTTTGCATTCCCAAGTGTTTGTATCCCACACAATAGTAGTTTTGTCAACACTGCCACTTAGGAGGAAATCACCCTTCTTGTTCCATTTTAGTGAGAAAATGGCTCCTTCATGTTTCGCTAATGTGCTTCTCAGTTCTCCTGTTAACCATCCAAAGAAGGAAAACTAAAACCTCATCCAAAAAACATGATTTTGGATATAACAAAGGCAAAGCAAGGAAGGGTATTTTTTTTATGACTATTAGTTCAGTTATGCATCTCTTTTCCTTGTTACTGAGGAAAAGAGATCCAAGGAAGGGTATCATAAATCATGTCACTGAGGACAATTTTTCAGTAATCAACATAAAGTAATATCATAATCAGATCAGCCGCTCTCTTAGTGAAATCTAAATAAACTCCTTGTTTTTTAACTTATGTGTAGATTAAGATTGAAAATGTTATATCAACAATGTGAAAGAACTTAAAACATGAGTAACATTAAAAACTCTATCTTCTTCACCAACCCAACAAAAAATATAATCTCCATAAAAAATATAAGGTGGAAGGAAAACATAACCCTAAAATTTAAAGGAGAACATCCAGCTATGCAAAAGTATATTTACCATCTGGGCTCCATACTCTTGCTTGTCCATCGTAGCAACCAGTAGCAAGTAAAGAACCACCATCCTGTTAGACAAATAAATTTGAAAGTAACATTAAATGGTGTTCATAAGGTATCACAGAACGGTTCTAGAGCAGCAGCATCACTCAAATCGAACCATAACAACTGCAGTGATAAAGAAAACAGATCTAATAGTTAAAAACAAAAAATGGGAAAAACAGGCATGCCCAAGATGCAAAGCTTACATTCCAGTCTAGGGTAGTGACATCTTTGCACTTCTCATTTGCTCTACCCTTGAAATGTTTAAGGATATGAACATTTGAAGGTAAAATTTGCACATCTTTGCAGGATGGACCATCTGGAACTTTCCAAATCCTTGCAGTTGAATCACCAGACCTACATTTCAAATACATATCATATTTAAGACGCAAAGTTAGAACAAGATAGTATAAAATTGTCAAAGAATTCAGTGCAAAAGCTTATCATCCTTCAAGATACGGGTAAATTATCAAATTTAACCAAACACCACAAAGACCAAAGCAAACATCCTGAGGTATCATAAATCGCAAGTGTTAAACGACATGAGGATCTATGGTAGCTTATCTTGTTCATGAAGGTAACAAATATTAGTTCAAGTTCAAATAGGAACTCTAATGGGGAACAATCATGGCGACAATTGGTTTGGGGCTACCTAATTAATCAAATTAAATTGAGTATGGTGTGACATTTTCCAAAGTGAACCAAGTCACCCTGTGATTTTGACTTAAATCACCTTAATCGTCATTGTGGACTAAAAAATAAGCTAGACACCTCAAAAGCCATAGATATGGTTTTCAGTTTAAAATATTATGTTTTGTATCTTGAAGATGTTTTTTTAAAAAAATCAACTTGGTGGTCATTTACCATTAAAAGATACATTATTGAGGATAACAAAGGGGTTTTGAAGAGGTGTCAAGAGAAAAGATGATTATAAAAATTAATAATAACAAAGAACCTCAATAAATCATCCTAATTATCCTTTCCATATAATCTCATCAAGGTTATAAGTGTAGAATGCCACATTTACAATTTTTTTTTGGATAACCTATAACCGCTATTATCTCAACATCCTCCATGGCACTAATTTAGCTTTATAAAATATAAACACAGAACAGTGTAGCTAAAAGAACTTCTAATAGGCTCATATTTATGCTCTGAAAAAGAAATTCTCACCCGGAGGCAAGAAGTGAGCCAGCTGGGCTCCATGCACAAGCAAATATCTAAAGAAATATTTAGCACAAAGTAAGAATATTATCCAAAACGAAAACTTGAAAATAAGCATGGAAACAAACCTCAGAACCATGTCCTTCCAAGATGGTCACTTCAGAAGACGAGATCTCACAAGCTAAAGATTGAGAACTAGGTGTGTTGTCCATTTGTTTTGGCCCTACAAGAATAAAAAAAACAAGTAATTGAGTTTACTAAGACAAATAAATGCAAGTGAACAATTAATTTTCCACAAAAAAGTATGCACATATATACTTGGTGAATATGCCTCAATCTAGTATATTGTCAGGTTATGTCATCAGTTCATCACCAAGAATTTTTTTTTTTAACAAATTACATATACATGTCATAAGGGACATGCAACTGTTATTAAACATATAATTTGACTACAAAGTTCTCCTTCCCAGAATAAGTTAAGAAGAGATAAAGCATATGTCTAAGAGCTTTGTTACAGGGAAGGTCTCATATTATGCATTAATATTCCTTAATTGATAATGAACAGCAACTGTTATTCAAAAATTGTTGAAATGGTTGCTTAGATATGCTTCAGCCACTTTGGATTATGTGTAGATTGTCAACTTCCTAAGATATGATTCATCTCTTTTGTACTGTTGCTGGTGTGACTTTCAGTAACTCTGTCAAGAGCATAGTCAGTGATCTGGGGTTATATGACAAGACTGTATATATGCATCTTCCATAGTTATCTAATATATGAGACAGGTCCATCCTCATGAACACTATTAATTCAACAATAAGTCTATTAGTTCAAATGAAAAAAAAACCAATTTAAATTTTACATAAAGATTAATGCTGTTGTGGGATTAGAAAGGGACTATACCCGACATATCAAGCTAATTAGTATGCCAACAAGACAAATATAACATGATAAAAAAAATCATGCACCCAACAAGAAAATTGATTAAGAAGTTTACTTGATTTTTTTTTTTCTGCATTTTGATCTACTATTCATTTCTTTGAGGATACAAGTCCAACTGCACTAGTGAATTGAATTGGTTACTGAAATAAGTGTAATTTAAAAGAAATGAAGTAGCATTTAAAACACAAGACAAATAGATGATAGATCCTTAGTAGACTACATATATAGTCGTGTAACCTAAGAAGTTGTCCAGGAGGCTTTTTATGGAGTAATGAAAGAGACTTCACCCCTAGAAACTTTATGCTTTCCAAGTTTACTCTTTACTTTGGATTGGGAATGTCGCTTTTCCATTTTCATCACCCTTTCCTTAACCTTCCCTTGGTCATCATCCACATCCATCTTATCTTTATCGTCTTCTTGATCTCCATCTTTCTTTTGCCTTCCTCCTGGTGTCTCACCTTTAAATTGTTCTTGTTCTCGAGCATGCACATTATCTTTAATTCTATCAGATTCCTTCTGAATCTTTTCTTCTCGCTTAGCTTTTACCATTATTTGTAGTTCATCTACACTCTTTGTGATGAGATCCAAAGGTTGCAAAAAGGAAAAGTCATCTTCAGAATCTACATCATTCTGGCAAATTTCAAGAATCACAAGTGGTGGTTATCAACATACTCAAAAACAAAAGAAAACATGGCTGACAAGAAGGACATGCATACATTATCTAAGTTAGCTTCCATTTTAACATACCGCAGACCTTTTTGTACTAGGGTGACAAGAGCATCTGGTGGAACTAGATTTCCATCAATGGCAAAATTGTGAATGCCAGCTTCATATCCCAAAACAAATGATGCATGAGTCAAACCTGTTAAAGCCGCCAGGTTAGCAATGTCACACCAAGCCATCTTTTCTACAAACATAAACTCTTATCAAAGGCTCTACGTGATAGCAACTTTGAGTATTAAAGAAAAATGAGTAGATTGGAAAACGTAGTCAACTTGAAGCATAAGAGTAACAGAACATTAAGTTCTCAAAACAAGATATTATTCACATTCGAAAGGAACACTGAAACAGTTAAGCAGATGCACTAACTCGACAGCACCACAATAAGAAAACAACTATTCCTTCCATGAAAAAAATCAGTTTCCTAAAAACCCCAAGGAACATTATGCATCCTGCCACGTCTGGGCAATCTGATGGTCACGAGTTATTTCGATGAATTAAACACTTCTTTTCTTAAAAATAAAAAAAATTGAGTTGGACTTGGACAATAAGAGAAATAAACCAATTCCATAACGGTGCTACACTTTGGACGTCTAGGCACAAGATTACAGATATTGCGGAGTAAGTATAAACCAAAGAATGCAACAAAAAAGCTAACATATTCTTAGGGGCCCTAATCCACCAATTCTCCATTAAGACGAGAAGAGAGACCACAATCCACCTCTTCAAAACTTATGTGGGCATAACTTATTCAATCAGAATTCTAATAGAACAAACATATTAATTCAAAAATTCATCAAGAACAATAAAGATTAATAAAAAATTCTAATAGTCTTAGAATAAGAAGAGCATTCGCAATCACTCGTGCCCCGATAAAAAGAAGTACAGAAAACAACCCAAAAGGAAGACATCCTCAACGCCATTATTGTCCCTTCGAGTCGCTCCGTCTCTCATCAATCAAACGATTATTTCCCTAGTGATTCAACTACCTAATCGCCTGATAGAGAAGATAGTGTATCCGATTCGAGAGGAACGGGAGAGTAATACGACGGAGATCGAGGACAAGAGACGGCGACCTGATTCCTGGAGGTAACGGAAGACGAGGAAGATGAGCTCGGTGGAAGTGATAGTCGAAATCGTCATGGAATCCACGGCCGAGATTGCTCCACCGTGAAATGAAATGACGACAAAATCGCATACCGAACTCGATGGTGAACTAGGGCTAAAATACAGGGCCTGGATTCGAATGGCGGCCGGCGAATATATAGGCGCGAGAGTGTTCAGTTAATTCTTGGGAAATTTCCGTTTGTTAACTCTTTTAAGGTGATATGGATTTTATTATGGCACATTCGATTCAAAATGATAAGAATTGAAATAATTGTTTATGAGAATTAGAATTTCATATAATATATAATAGAAACATTTTATTCGTGAAATGCAATAGGTATTTCAGCTGGATTTCAATATTTGATGAGTAAAAAAATAAAATAATCAAAATTACTTCCTTAAGAAACACTCCAAAACCGTAGTTTGGATAAATGCTATTCTTTGGTTTTGCATATTCTAAGCACAAATTTGAACTCTTCACCAATAAGCCTTCTTGGCGCTAACCTCGAATAATAATTATTATTATAATTATCATCGTAATCATACGAGAGAAAGATCTCCTGCAGGAGCCGATCTTTTCATCAATTTCGCCCAAGATTCATTTGTCTCTGTAATAATCTTCAATGCATAATCCTAAAATACAACACAAGGACAATAAGAATCATGTAAGTGGCAATATGCTTGATTGTATGAAAGAATTTTGGGAGAAATAAAGTTATACTCAATGCATTTGATAATATAATTGTTCATATGGATTTACATCTTTTGATAATGTAGTGGAAAAGGAAATGTATAGTGTGAAAATATATTAGATAGGATTTAAAGTAACAATATACATCATGATAAATTTAGAAGAAATCTTAAGGAACCTAAAAACAATCTAAGATGGAACAGATAAGGATCAAAGTAAACGGATTCACTTTGGAACTCTGAAAGTTCAAACGAACATTTTGTTATTCGGCAATGCCATTTTAAGGAGCAGATCCAACCCAAAATATTCTCCTCCATTAACGTCAACTATTTGTTTAAGGTATCAGATCCAGTAATATTTTCTATGAGATTTAATAATATTAAGCCTATGAGGCATCCAAAACTGCATGTATGTAACAATCAGATAGCAGATTCTGATACTGAATTAGAGAGCGAAAAATGAAAGTCATACGAGAATTACCTTGTTTGCAGCCTTATTGCCAAGACCAAACTTATTGGCAGGCTTTCCATCTGGAATCTTGTAGTCTCTGAACCAGTCTCTTATGGCAGTAAGAGTCCCCTGAAGAAATAAGCCATCAATTGGTAAGGAGCCGTAAACCACAACATATCATGCATTGGAATCATCATTTGTGCATTTCAAAGAGAATGCCAAACTAGCTTTCTTTATAATTATTGAGAACTGTAACACTGTGTTATTGCTCAACTCTTATATATTCTTTTTTTAAACATGAGTACAGTGTATACTTTTAGACATTCTGTACTAGGTTCTATATATTTGTCGATTAAACACCCTTGAGAAATTCTGAAGAAAGTCCTGCCAGTTGCAAACCAGTGGTCTCGGATATTCAGACACTAAACTTCAAAATTGGTTAGATCAAATCTAAAATAGGAAACAGACTCAGAGAAACATAATTTGCATTTAAGAACAGGTAGCTAAATGGGAAATCCAGTAAGGCCTTAAAAAAAATTTGTTTCAAAACAGTTATATGCTGTTTGGATTACTCGAACGTGTGGGCAGCAGGCCAAACAAAGCACACTTTGGACATGAGATTTTAGGTCATAAAAGAAAAGCTAGAATTCTTAGTATGTTTGAGGTACATATTTATGTGTGTGTGTATATTCAAAGGCAGTTGGTTTTTATATATATAATAAAACCTAGAATCCAGTTATTTATCATAAACATATATAACCAACAAAACAAATGTGCATTCAAGTAATGAGACAATGAAACAGTGGAATATTTGAAAGCTAACTAATTTATGTCA
Organism: Zingiber officinale; assembly: GCF_018446385.1. Classification (NCBI taxonomy): domain Eukaryota; kingdom Viridiplantae; phylum Streptophyta; class Magnoliopsida; order Zingiberales; family Zingiberaceae; genus Zingiber; species Zingiber officinale. The sequence goes on from NC_055993.1 coordinate 99,279,200, forward strand.
ACAGAAACCATACTGGAAAATGTTTCTCGACATCATCAGCATCATTTACAAGTGAAGCTCGAGGATCGTCCAATGAAATTGCAACAATCTTCCAGTCAAGCTCTCCTTCATCAATCATAGCTAAAGCTGCCAAAGGCTTCACTTTGAGAATGTCACCAATGTTAGCACGCCTTTCACCTATTTCTACAACATCAACTGGAAAATGAAAAAACTTAAGACATGACATTGCTGCATTCCGTGATACCTTTGCTAGACTATAAAAAATATTCAAAAAGTGGCGGCAACAAAAAGAGACATTCTTCTAAACCTGGATCATTATCCCCAAATGCCCCTTCAACTTCTGCATTAGCAAAAGATGGGTCTTCCCACGTCTGAGGAAGCAGTCCATAATTCCAGTTAATGTTGTATCTGTAACATAGAATGAAAAAACAATTGACCATCAGACAGAAATCATAGTCAAGTATGACAAATAATGAATGGATGACATTTGTGACCAGTCATAAAATCTATCAAAGAACGGACTATCTGTATTATCTAATCCTTTTCAATTAGTTCCATCAGGTAGAGACATGAACTCGAAGAACAGGTTTGCACTTAGCTATGCTTCCTGGAATGTACGCTAAATGACTAGTGTTTTGTTTTTTGAGAAATAAAGATCTCTCATTGTGGTGTAAGTTGCGCTATCAAACTTGGCATAGGCAATTGACATGGAGAAATGAGAATTTCCATCTGGGTATAAACGTAAATGTAGATCACTCCGATGGTTTGATTGATCATGGTTGTGGGAAAAAAGACAATGTTAAGAGGATAGCCGTGTTGGAGACAATGCGCGGTTCACCTACACTGCACTGACACAAAATCCCTCTTTTAAGAAGTTGCAGTTTGATGCGAAGTTCATTTATGAAAATTTTACTAGAAAACCAATTTCGCGGCATCCAATCCATACTATTATATATTATATTTGTGATTAAAAAGCAGGAGTTTGACGACCAAAGAAATATCAGGAAAACTACATAAAAAATAAACCAAGCTAAAGAGTTGCAAATGTCCTCACGGGTAGTATCGGAGCTTCCCCTTCTTGGTGTCCTGCTTTATAGGCGTGTACGCCTCATCGGTGGCGACTTCCATCTTCGCGCTCGTCTCCTTGGGGATCTCCACGATGAAGTTGTAGACCCCGTCGCCTAAGTGCAAGGGCACATCGTGCCACGGCGACATCTTCTTCCCGGATCCGTCGAGGAAGAATACCCGGTAGTCGAGGGTTTCCGGACTCCCTTCCTCCCTGACCTGGAAATCGGATTTGAGGAGGGCAGAGGGGGCGACGAAGTGCCGCCGGGAGATGAAGGAGACGAGCCTCGGCTTCGCGGATGAGAAGAGGAAGGAAGCTCGGTGGCATGAAGGGGCAGACCGCGAGCGCAATCCGTGGAGGGCGGCGGTGGAGGTGGCGGCGACGAAGCGGGTGGCGGATGCGGTGGCGGCCATTGCCATGAATTGGGAGGAGCGGGGGGCGATGATTGGATTTGGATGGCATCTCCGAGCCGCCGTCACCTGCCTTATAATTGAACCGGATCAAGGACCAGAATCAACCAGATCGGATCAGTTTAACGAAGACTCGGTCTTTTTGGAAAAAAAAAAAAAAAAGTAAATGAAAAAAGAGAAATTACGGGGGCTTATTCCTGAATGTCTCCAATTATTCAAATTTCATTTTGGTCCCTCTCTTTGTTCCAGAAGAAATAGATGTAGGACCAAGAAGAAGAGTGATGGAAGACGAAAGCGAGACGCTACATTCAATCTCAAGACATTTATCTTATTGGGGAAGAGGACTCAACATGCTGGAAGAAATTTTTTACATGCATCTAACGAGAAATCGAACATGTTCACAGCAAATCTTTTTGGTTCAAAATGGCGAATGGCGAGATGAGATGGATCGTAATTGCAGTCGAGCAACCAACATTACGTTTAAGATGCTGCTGTATCAGCTGACTCTTCATCCTCCATCTTCGGTGACTTACCATACTGACAATTCCTGGAATTCAAGAACAAGCTCAGTTTCAGAAAAGTACAGGGGAAGAACACAAAAAGAATCGCATGTCAAAAGAACAAGAAGAAAAAGATTAGGCATGTGCATGGTTAATGTCATTGTAGTCGCAAATAGACCACATTCACAAAGCAGCTACAGAAGAAGAATTCTGCATGCGCAACTGAACTGAAAATTACATAACTGAATCATATTAAGGTAGAAACGCCACTTTGATACACCAATATACCTTTTAGGAAAGGAATTTTCATTGGAAAGTGCTTTCTCTAGTCTCTCCTCAAATGGTGTCGCATGCCAGCTAACTCTCTGGTCCTGCAGCGCAGAAAACTTTGAAGATAATCATGGAAAAATGGATTAAAACCATCAACGATTTGAGTTGTTAAGATAATTCACCTCTTCGAACTTGTTTGTGGAGTTTGGAACTCCATTGCCATCCCACTGTTTTGAAGATCTATATACAAGTGTCTTGTCTTTCCAGTGTGCTGCAACCAACCCAAGAATAGGCCTGTCTGCATCAGAACTCTTTGTCGAGTATGAGTTTTCTTTTGTCACATTAAGCACTCCATACTTTGCAATAGTAGGTTTTAACCGCTGGGATACTGCTTGTTCTGTGTGCACCGGGACAAATGTAATTGTAGGACCGTTAGATTCGATAGAGGGGGGATGAATATCGATTCGAAAACTTAGAATATAAACGCAGCGGAAAAGTAAAATAGACACAAATTTTTTTTACTTCGTTCGGAGCCTATGACGACTCCTACTCGAAGGCCCGTGGTCCTTGACCATTTTCGTTGGGCAATCACTAACAAGTCGAAATATGATTACAGAATGAATACAGGAAATGCTAGTGAAAATAAAGCAATACCGACAAGGAAATTAAATAAAAACCGAAGGAGCACTTTGTCGGAGCGTTGTTGGCGTCGCACTGAACGTCGAGCAGCAAGACCAGCAGTAGAAGAGTTCTCAGATGAATTATTGATCTGAAGCTCCTGCCTTGGGCTTCTTTTATATGTTGCTCCGGGCGCCTGGAATGTGACGTAACTGCACAAACCGTGATGCTCCACGTGGCGACGACTCGGCTGGATATAATTTGCCTTCCGGGCGCCCGGATCCCCTCCGAGCGCCCGGACCACCTTGTTCCAGAAAACTCCATTTTCCTGCAAAACAAAGTTAGTCCGAGGCAATATATACCCTGCAACATAGATTATTAGCACATTTATAATAGTATGAATTAGCACAAGTTAGTATGACTTAGATTCTGTCTTTCCGAGACCGGAATCTAGTCACGATCTCGACTTAGATATCCGAAATGGATCTAAACCGGATCGACGCCTAATGTTCCCTTCCCGGGAACGCGTCCTCGCAGTCACTCTCCTCTAGTGACTTACCTCACTTACCTGCCAGACGTCCGGTCAGCCCGTCGACCCGTCTGGACTTCTCGCCAAGCGTCCGATCAGCCCGTCGACCCGCTTGGACTTCTCGCCAGCTATCCGGTCAGCCCGTCGACCTAGCTGGACTTCTCGCCAAGCGTCCGGTCAGCCCGTCGACCCGCTTGGACTTCTCGCCAGCTATCCGGTCAGCCCGTCGACCTAGCTGGACTTCGTGCCAGACATCCGGTCAGCCCGTCGACCTGTCTGGACTTCTCCTGCACACTCGATCAAAGTGTCAGACAACAACAAAACTAACTTAACCTATTTGTCATTCATCAAAACCTGGGTTAAACCGTTAGTGCTACCCGCACCAACAATCTCCCCCTTTTTGATGGAATGACAACCTGGTTAAGTTAGTGAAAGAACGCAAAAAAAAACAGGTACATCGATTTTAAAGTTAGTTTTAGTGTTTTCAATTTGGTTTATCTAACTTAACCGCCTAACCCTCCCCCTTTGGCATTCATCAAAAAACAAGGGTAAACAATCATATGGTAAACAATTTTTAAATCCAAGGAAAAAATCAAGTTGACTTGGGGGAGACAAGTTGAATTTTGAAAAGTATAAATTTAAGGTTTTTAATTTTTCAATCATGAAAAAAAATTTTAAATCAGGTTTTCCAAAGTTTCTTTTCAAGTTTAAGTAACATTTACTTTTCAAAAAGGTAAATTTTCAACTTCGATTTTTCAAAACAAAGCAAAAATTAAACAAGTAAGAATAATTTTTCAAGAAGTAAAATTTTTGCCAAAATAAATTTTTAAGGCTAATTTGATAAAAGCTAAATTCGGAAAGTCTAATTTTTAATAGTCAACTTTTTAAATTATGGTTTGAAAATTAGGTGAGATTAAACTTCTAAGTTTTTCAAACACTTAGTTAAATTTAATTTTTTGAAACTAATGTTTAAACATAAGTTAGTTTAAGAAGCATTTTTTAAACACACAAAGTTAATTTTTCCCCCTGAACTTGATACTTAAATTTAACCAGCTGTCTAACCAATTAGGTACTAACTAACTATCAGAAGATAGTAGCTTTCACTTGGTTAGTCAGATTAAGTTGATTATAAGCAGTCAGTGTTTGACTTGACTGATGAACTTTAATCTGATTAATATCTGAGTTGTATTTAACGTCCAGACTTATGCTGATGCACTGAAATAAGCATCTTAAGTCCAGACAGTTGGCCTATGCATCTCACCTCTTTCTATGTTTGTCAAACACAAGCAAGGTAAACCTAAGGTGTTGGTGAGATGCTCAAAAACTAGTCCTATGGGTACATGCTTTCTAGGAATTCAAAACTAGTCTAAGGCCAAAACTGTTTTTGAAAATCTAAAAATGGTAAGTTTTGAAAACAAACAAGTTTAACTTATAATTTGATAAAGCCATTTTTGAAAGTATTTTTTTTTAAAAAAAATCCTAGTTTATCAAGCACATCCCTAATTTTCGTCGTAAGTTGCTAAATTCACTTTCAGGGAGTGGTTTTGTAAAAATGTCAGCTAAATTTGATTTGGACTCAATGTACTTGAGTTCAATATCACCTTTAGTAACATGATCCCTGATGAAGTGGTGCCTAATTTCAATATGTTTGGTTTTTGAATGATGCACAGGATTCTTGGTTAAGTTAATTGAACTTATATTGTCAATTAATACTTTTACATTTGTGATATTTAAGTTGAAATCTTTTAGAGTATGCATCATCCATAATAATTGTGCAACACATTCGCCTATAGCTATGTATTCTGACTCAGTTGTGGATAGAGCAACACAATGTTGCTTTATACTAACCAGCTAACAAGTGATGAACCTAATAATTGGCATCCACCACTTGTGCTTTTGCGGTCTAATTTGCATCCAGCATAATCTGAGTCAGAATACCCTATTAGTTCAAAATTATTTGTCCTAGGATACCAGATTCCTACATTTGTTGTTCCTTTAAGATACCTAAAAATTCTTTTAACTTGTGTCAAATGGGATTCCTTAGCACAAGTTTGGTATCTAGCACACATACTAACTGCAAATAAAATATCAGGTCGGCTTGCAGTTAAGTACAGTAGGCTACCTATTGCACTTCTATAATGTTTTAAATCAATTGGTTTTCCATTTGGGTCACTGTCTAAGATTGTGTTTACTGCCATAGGTGTTTTTATTTCTTTTGTATTTTCCATTCCGGATTTTTTAAGTAATTCTTTGGTGTATTTATGTTGATAAATATAATTTCCTTCATTTGTTTGTTTGATTTGTAATCCTAAGAAATAGGTTAATTTTCCTACTAAGCTCATTTCAAATTCTTTTTCCATTAGATTAATAAATTCTTCTAAAAATTCTGAATTTGTTGAGCCGAATATTATATCATCTACGTATATTTGTGCAATAAATATGTCTGTATTTAATGATTTAACAAACAAGGTTGGGTCAATTTGACCTTGTTTGAATCCTTTAGATGTTAAGTAAGATGTTAGCCTCTCATACCATGCCCTGGGTGCTTGTTTAAGTCCATATAGTGCTTTCTTTAATTTAAAAACATAATCAGGGTGTTCTAGACTTTCAAACCCAGGAGGCTGACCTACATAAACTTCTTCTTTAATTAGTCCATTAAGAAAGGCAGACTTAACATCCATTTGGTATAGTTTGAATCCCTTATGGGATGCATAACTTAGTAACATTCTAATGGATTCTAATCTGGCTACTGGGGCATATGTTTCATCATAGTCAAGTCCTTCAACTTGACTAAATCCTTTGGCAACCAGCCTAGCCTTATTTCTAGTAATTTCCCCAGTTTCACTTAGTTTGTTTCTGAATACCCATTTTGTTTCTATTATTTTCTTATTCTTAGGTGGTGGGACTAGGTCCCAAACCTCATTACGCTCAAATTGGGCTAGTTCTTCTTGCATAGCTATAATCCAATCTGGGTCTAGTAGGGATTCGTCCACAGTTTTGGGTTCAAATTTTGAAATTAATGAAATTTGACTTAGGTTTCTAAAAGATGATATGGTTTGAACTCTTAAGTCTGGGTCACCGATTATTTGATCAGTTGGATGATTTGGGTTAACCCTTATTGTTCTAGGAGGTTGACTCTCTTGATGCTGTTCCTCTTCTTCATGACTTAGAGTTTGGTTGGTTTCTGGAACAAACTCAGGTGTTTGTGTAGGTTCTATGTCTTGTTTAGTTTCTTCAAATTTTACATTAGTAGTTTCTTCAATTTTTAAGGTTACCTTATTGTAAATTCTGTAGCCTCTACTATTTAGGGAATATCCTACAAAAATTCCATTTTCAATTTTAGAGGTGAATTTTCCTAAGTGTTCTCTTGTATTTAAGATAAAGACTGGGCACCCAAATACTTTAAAATATTTTATATTTGGTTGTTTATTATAAAACATTTCAAAGAATGTTTTGTTATGAGTTTTATTTATTGTTGTTATGTTCTGTACATAGCAGGCTGTACTAACGGCTTCTGCCCAAAAGTATTTACGTAGGTTATACTCATTTAACATTGTTCTAGAAGCTTCAAGTAAGGTTCTATTTTTTCTTTCTACAATTCCATTTTGTTGGGGGGTTTTAGGGCATGAGAACTCATGATGGTAACCGTTTTCTAGACAAAAACTGTTAAAGTTGTGATTTTTAAATTCTCCCCCATTGTCACTCCTAATTCTTTTAATTTTAATATCTTTTTCGTTTTCAATCTGTTTGCAAAAATTTGTAAAAATTTCAAAAGTTTCATCTTTATGTTTTAAGAATTTTACCCAAGTAAACCTAGAATAATCGTCTATAATTACTAAACAATATAAGTTTCCATTTATAGATTTGACTCCATGGGAGTTAAAAAGGTCTAAATGTAGAAGTTCTAATATTGAGTTAGTTTGTGGTTGATTTGTTTGTTTGTGGGTTGATTTAGTTTGTTTGCCTTGTTGACAAGCATTACATATGGTTGAATCTAAGTTAGGTAATTTTGGTAAGCCTTTTACAAGTCCATTTAGCTTACTTATATTTCTAAAGTTGGTGTGAGACATCCTCCTATGCCATAACCAAGTTTCTTCTTTTTGTGTTAAATATCACTTAATGGAGGAAGTGGTTAAGTTAATGGCGTAGATGTTGTCTTTTCTAAAACCTTTTAGGCTTATGGTAGGATTATCTAGATGTTTGATTAAACATTCTGTGGATAGAAATTTAACCTTATACCTAGTATCACACAATTGACTTATACTTAGAAGATTATACTTAAAATTTTCAACAAGTAAAACATTTGTAATTATAAAGTCTAATTTTAATTCAATATTACCTATACCAATTACCTTGAGTTTGCCGTTGTTTCCAAAGGCAACTGTTCCTAGGCTTTTGTAAGTGAGTTGAGTGAACTTGGTGTGATCTCCAGTCGTATGTTTGGAGCAACCACTGTCCAAAATCCACTTGGTTTCTTACAGTAAGTAGGATTTAAAGTTAGTCTTTTGAGCATGCATTATTTAAGTTTGAAATTAATTTTTAAGTTTTAAAATTAAAATTTTGAAATTAATTTTTAGGTTTAAAATTTTGAAATTAATTTTTAAGTTTTAAAATAAAATTTTGAAATTAATTTTTAAAATTAAAATTTTGAAATTAATTTTTAAGTTTAAAATTAAAATTTTGAAATTAATTTTTAAGTTTAAAATTAAAATTTTGAAATTAATTTTTTAAGTTTAAAATTTTGAAATTAAAATTTTTAAGTTTAAAAATAAAATTTTGAAATTAATTTTTTAAGTTTAAAATTAAAATTTTTAAGTTTAAAAATAAAATTTTGAAATTAATTTTTTAAGTTTAAAATTTTGAAATTAAAATTTTTAAGTTTAAAAATAAAATTTTGAAATTAATTTTTTAAGTTTAAAATTAAAATTTTGAAATTAAAATTTTTAAGTTTAAAATTAAAATTTTGAAATTAATTTTTTAAGTTTAAAATTAAAATTTTGAAATTAAAATTTTTAAGTTTAAAATTAAAATTTTGAAATTAATTTTTTTTAAGTTTAAAAATAAAATTTTGTAATTAATTTTTTAAGTTTAAAATTTTGAAATTAAAATTTTTAAGTTTAAAAATAAAATTTTGAAATTAATTTTTAAGTTTACAAATAAAGTTGAAGCCTTATTCATCTCACCCGATCTATATTTTCAATCAGGGAATCCTATGATTTCGTGAGATGAAATTGGATTTTTAATTATGGAGTTTTGGTTTAACGTGTGTTAAATTCAGATTTAGTTTTGGTTTCCACAAATAGGCATTCTTCGGATAAACTTCTAAGCTTGGTGAGTCACATGGACATCATTAGAAGTAACCAACCTTTCGAGGCTTTCCGAATAGTCCTATCCACGGAACTTAGTACTAAATCTTGGTCTAACTGGTTAGGATTCATTTAAGGGTAGCTTCGGTCAGTTCCACTTGGCCAAATGCACCAGATCGAAGCCATATCTTTCTAGACATGCGATGCCCAAGCTTCCCTAACGTACTATCATCCAAAAACTTCTCCAGTACCATGATTCAAGTTAAACTTGGTCTCTAATTCTAATTACTCTGCCGGGTTAGTTAGTTTTGGGTTACCCTGTCGGGTAAGTTAGTTTTGGAGGTGCCAGCTATTCTGGAGCCTCCCCCTGAATTATTGACCATTAATTTAAATTTTGATTTTAGGCTTATGTCGATTCCTTTTATAGTTATGGTTAACTTGGTGATAATTTTGTTGATTTTTAAACTGTTTAGATTTTGAATTTGATTTAGGTTTGTATTTTGGATTTTGGTTTGGTTTATTCAATTTTATATAATGTATTTTTTCTTTAGGTATATAATATTGATTAAGTCCTACTTGCGTGGTCAAACACGCTTTCGGAACCCAAACTAGATTGGTTGACTTGTATTGGGTTATTAATGATTTGAAGGTTTTATTTGAATTCGACTTATATCCTAGTCCGGTTTTATTATAACATGCTTTTTGATTATTTAGTATTAAGTCTAAATTTTTTAATCTTGTTGTAAATTTTTCTAGCATTTCTTTTAAATTTTTAATATCATTTTTTAATGATAGATTCTCTTCCTCAAGTGTTAGATCTTGAGTTGGATTTGAATTTTTGATTTGTTCCTTGAGATTTTGATTTTCCTCAAGAAGTGATTTGTTTTCATTTTCTACTTTAGTTAATTTACTATTTAAACAGGAGATGATTCTAAAAAAATTTTTGTTTAAATTAAAATATACCTCATTCGAGCCTTCGGAAACGAGTATGGACTCGTGGCTTGTTTCGGGTTCAGACCCGTCTTCATCTTCCGACTCGTTTCTGTTTCGGCTTCGCAGGCCATCAGTGCAAGGTGGCTCTGATGTTTCTGCTCTTCTTCCTCCGATTCGTCCGAGGAGTCGTCCCACGTTGCTTTGAGTGCCTTCTTTTTGGTTGGCTTTGGTTTGTCGAACTTCAGTTTTGGGCATTCGTTCTTGTAGTGTCCCTTTTTATTGCAGCCGTAGCAGGTCACGTTCTTTTGTTCTGAGGGAGAGCTGATCTTTTGAAGGTCCTTTTTGCTGAAGCTCCTCTTTTTCCTGGTGAACATTTTTCTTACCAAGTTCACCGGGTGTTCTTCGTCTTCGGAGTCTTGGTCAGATTCTTCTTCAAATTCAGGCTTGCTTTTCTTTTCTTTGGAGGAACCTGCAAATAAAGTTATACCTTTCTCGGCTCCAGCATTAGTTTGTTCGTGTAATTCTAATTCACAGAAAAGCTCGTCTAATTTTAATTCAGAAAGATTTTTTGAAATTTTGTAAGCATCTACAATTGATGCCCACAAACTATTACGTGGAAAAGCATTTAATGCGTACCTTATTAAGTCTCTATTTTCCATCTGGTGGCCTATCGCATGAAGCCCGTTAAGGATGTCCTTGACTCTTGCGTGGAGTTGATTCGCCGTTTCACCTTCCTGCATTTTTATATTAAAAATTTTATTTAAAAGCAGGTCTCGTTTTGTTACCTTGGCGTCGCTCGTTCCCTCGTGCAGTTCGATCAACTTGTCCCATAGCTCTTTAGCGTTTTTGTGTGGACCGACTCTGTTCAGTTCTTCTCTTGTCAATCCGCACTATAGAGTGTTGATCGCTTTATTTTCTGTTGATACTTTTTTCTTCAGATCTGCTGTCCAGTCTTCAGGATCCACTAGATTCCCGGAGTTGTCCACTGGAATTTTGTAGGGTCTCGTAATGCTCATCCACTGGTCGAAGTCTGTTTTGAGGTAGACCTCCATGCGCTTCTTCCAGTACGGAAAGTCGTCCCCGTTGAAGAGTGGAGGTCGCACTGTGCTGAATCCTTCTTGTTGGGACATTCTGTGCACAGGTAAATAACCGAAAAAAATATCTCAAGACTTGGTCTTGGATTAGTAGTGCGGGAAGAGAAAAATAGTAGAAAAATCTAGATTGGTGTTGCACCAATTTAGCTCTAAAAACAAATAATAAAAAAAATGATAAACCAGTTTGGAGTTTGAGTGTAAAACTGAAGACCGAAAAAAGAAAGAATTTCACCCCCAGTTTGATTGGTGGTTGCACCAAATCAGAGCGGTTCCTGCTCTGATACCACTTGTAGGACCGTTATATTCGATAGAGGGGGGGTGAATATCGATTCGAAAACTTAGAGTATAAACGCAGCGGAAAAGTAAAATAGACACAAATGTTTTTTACTTCGTTCGGAGCCTGTGACGACTCCTACTCGAAGGTCCGTGGTCCTTGACCACTTTCGTTGGGCAATCACTAACAAGTCGAAATATGATTACAGAATGAATACAGGAAATGCTAGTGAAAATAAAGCAATACCGACAAGGAAATTAAATAAAAACCGAAGGAGCACTTTGTCGGAGCGTTGTTGGCGTCGCACTGAACGTCGAGCAGCAAGACCAGCAGTAGAAGAGTTCTCAGATGAATTATTGATCTGAAGCTCCTGCCTGGGGCTTCTTTTATATGTTGCTCCGGGCGCCTGGATCCCTTCCGGGCGCCTGGAATGTGACGTAGCTGCACAAACCGTGATGCTCCACGTGGCGACGACTCGGCTGGATATAATTTGCCTTCCGGGCGCCCGAATCCCCTCCGGGCGCCCGGACCACCTTGTTCCAAAAAACTCCTTTTTCCTGCAAAACAAAGTTAGTCCGAGGCAATATATACCCTGCAGCATAGATTATTAGCACATTTATAATAGTATGAATTAGCACAAGTTAGTATGACTTAGATTCCGTCTTTCCGAGACCGGAATCTAGTCACGATCTCGACTTAGATATCCGAAATGGATCTAAGCCGGATCGACGCCTAATGTTCCCTTCCCGGGAACGCGTCCTCGCAGTTACTCCCTTCCAGTGACTTACCTCACTTACCTGCCAGACGTCCGGTCAGCCCGTCGACCCGTCTGGACTTCTCGCCAAGCGTCCGGTCAGCCCGTCGACCCGCTTGGACTTCTCGCCAGCTATCCGGTCAGCCCGTTGACCTAGCTGGACTTCTCGCCAAGCGTCCGGTCAGCCCGTCGACCCGCTTGGACTTCTCGCCAGCTATCCGATCAGCTCGTCGACCTAGCTGGATTTCGTGCCAGACATCCGGTCAGCCCGTCGACCTGTCTGGACTTCTCCTGCACACTCGATCAAAGTGTCAGACAACAACAAAACTAACTTAACCTATTTGTCATTCATCAAAACCTGGGTTAAACCGTTAGTGCTACCCGCACCAACAGTAATCATGTCTCTACTAGTTGTTTTAAGCATTTCAAAACTGTTCAGAGTCTTCCCTGAAACATGTTTATTGGTGAAGATAACATCATGATCATGTTTTCTCTTATTTCTTGGAGACACAAAGCTGGGGGTGATAGTCAATTCCTCAGGCTCTGTTCGGAATGACTTCTGTTGTATTTCCTCACTAGAATCAGAAACATATGATTGCAGTGGTTCCAATGAATCTGAATTAAACAATTTCCATCTGAGAGTTTCCACAGGATTCGTAAGTGGATAGGCATACTGAGTCTCAATCCTAGGACCTTTGCCAGCTGCAAGGTTGCATATATTGGTTGGATAAACAGTTGCTGGTGTCTCCATTTCATTAGTCACTTTGAGTGGAGTCTGAAAAGGTGAATCTACAGAAGCTTGTAGATGAATATGAGCTTCATGTGGATGCAGAGAGATATCAGGGTTGTGCAATGTAGATTTCAGTTCAATGAATGATTTGATTTGTATACCTTCATAGTCCTGTGACTTGCTCAGACTAACTGAAGGAGAAGAGGATTCACAATTCTGCATTATTTGTTGACTTCCAGCTGTACTACTACAATAAGAATCAATCAAGATAACTAATTTACATCTACAGGAAATTTCAGTAAATAGAAGAAACAGAACTGATTGTCTTAGGTCAAAAGAAATCACTATTACCTTATACAGTTGATTTGTGAAAGGCCGAAATTCTCTTTCTCCTGTACTAGATGGCTTGAAAGTTCGTCTTTTTCATCCCACACAACAGAAGTATCAGGAATCTTTGAGGTAAAATAGCAATTAGATACATTGTCACTGACAGGAGCTTCAGTTGTTGTTGCTCCTGATGTTTTGCTAAGCTCTGCAGGAGTTTGCAGTATGGCACCACAATTCTTTAGCAATTCAACCTGTTTAATTATCAAAGTTTTAGACTTAAATAGTATTCAGAAGCATTTGCACTAAATACGACCACAAACGGAGGACTATACAGCATTTTGGTTCTTAAATGAATAGTCAAATTAAAAGAATTCTGTCTATTTTTTACACCATCTTGACTAGATAATTTGCTGTAGTTGAAATCAGTGATTCCATTGAAAGAAAGATCAAGAAACCCAAACACGTACCTGAAATCTATTTCACTTCATGCATTACTGAGAAAATGAAGCATCTACTCACAAAAAAATGACACTTTTCTCTAGCAATACATTAATTGTAAACTACTTGAGAAAAAAAAAATGCAAAGTAGAAAACCAAAATAAAGAATGCTGATGCATTAATTATAGGCAACTCCCAAACTCTTTTTTATCCTAGCCAGTGATCAGCATTTTTTCAGTGAAGCTTACATTAATCATTCAAATTGAAAACTTTAAACATTTAAGTAAGAAACTAAGAAAGTCCTCGGTAATTTGTCAAAACTCATGATCTGCATCTTTTTGAGAAATGAAATACAAAACTTTTCAAGGCTCTACGTAGCTCATATAAGTGTAACAAGAATTACAATTCATGTGATTGATTACGTTGTTCATTTGGCAAACCTAACTCACCCACTAGGTGTTTGTTGGGAGGACTCTCAGAAAAAGGACTTATCAACTTCTCGAATATAATACAACGGTAATGTCTGAGTGTGCATATCTATAGGGATATCTTGTGTACCTATATAGATATCATTTTGTTAAAAGAAACCAAAATTTCTCCATTGATTTGATTCTATTCATGTCTCTATGATTCAGGTATTGGATCGGAAATCAACAGGGAAAAAACAAAATAATCAAGATAGAGACAACAAAAATGTAAATTGTCAACATGCCTCATACTTCAGTTCCCTGAATAAGCTGTCCTGAGCGGCGTTATCCTTTGAACTTGGAGTCTGAGTTTGGTAACGTTAGAGGAAAGTTCATGATCTTCAAGGAAAATTAAGTAAAAAATAAAACATAAATGGAGGTGGAAGGAAAAACACATTGATCATTCCGATTGCTATAATCTGCTGAGCCTACAGAAGTTCAACCAACAAAAGCAATCGAGTAAACGCCAAAACAAACACATGAATCGGCAACTAACCCTCGTCTAAGAAAAAGGATCCCAGCTGCCTTTTCGTGATGGAGGAATCCTGATCGGTCTGTCAAATCCACGCACATCTTGTGAGTTGATAGGCGAAAACTACAGTACAAGACAAGGAAGATCGCGTTAAATCTAAGTCACACGGCCATACCATCCTCGCTGAATGAATCGAATTGGAAGCCGGATATTTCTTCCCTCGCACATCGCCACCTTCGGGACGAAAACACCTGAACAGCCACCTCATCCCCGCCAGAATCTTCCGGCGGAACCCTAAATTTTTACTCCGGGCAATCGCCGGGGCGGAAAATGCGATCGGGAGCAAGGGAGAGAGAGACGCTTCGTTTCCAAATTGTTTTTTTTTAAAAAAAAAATTGCAGGTTTTTTTTTATACGTTTATTTTTGAAATTTATCGAGGGAGGGAAGGAATTATTATATAGGGAAATTTTCGTTTTGGTCCCTAACTTTGCCTTTTATTACATGCCCCTGATCTAGTTTTTTTTTAAGAATCAAAAACACCATCACCATAGCAACAAGTTACAAGTGAATCAATCAAAGAAAGTTAGATTTAGTTGAGTAGAAGGATAAAAAAAAAAAAAAACAGCAGCAATTCAGTTATAATTTATCGAAGAATTCTTTCGCATTATTTAGACAAAAATAATGCATCACTGTAATTCATTTAAGATGGAAATTATTACAAAGAACAGATAATGTTTACTCGGGATCGCCATTTCCTCCTTCAGGATGAGCTCCTTCAGCTCCCAAACAAGCATCTGCACATTCGAACCATGTCATTCATCCCGAGCTTCTCAACATCTCCTCGCTTGCTCTGGAAATCAAAAACTAATGGTATGATTGCACGGTGACAGGTGCGAACTGAAGAAGGATTTCCAGGACTGTTTGTTGGTCGTCACTATCGTAAGATTCTGCATCAGATGAGTTCTTTTTCTTCGGTGAGTAGATGATTCTTGTCAAGCTCGGGCAATCTGTCCAAAAAAACAGAAACCTAGTCTAGTACAAGAACTAGTAATTTAAGCTACAATCGAGTTGGTAATTAGTTGGCAATCTTGAGTTGCTTTAACTAATGCAAAGATATGTTGAAAAAAAAAAGGAAATAAGATGTTTGCGGTCGATAACATTACCAGGTTAGAGGTGTTTTTGTTCTTCATAGTTAATGCCACTGCCTCGGCAAAAGCCTGAGCAGCTTCTGCTTCAGCCTCTGCAGCCTCTGCTTCCCTAGCTGCTGCTTCGGCCTCTGCCATGGCTGCTTCTGCCTCGGCGACAGCTTGAGCAGCAACGGCCGCAGCCTGCTGTGCCGTCATGCTTCGCATCCGTGCTAATTCAGTGTCAACTTGAAATCTTGAGGAAGGTTTTAGATCATCCCTAGTTGTTCCTGAAGGCTCAGTTTGTCTAACTTCTGCGTTCAGAAATTTAGATGTTTTTCCTCTTGGAAAAGCTGAAGTTGGTGCTATCCTATACTTACGCTTCACCTAGGAAAATAAACAATTGAAAAACACCATCTGGTGGGAATGATTCTTTTAGAAATATAAAACTGTAACTTTGGCATTGAGACAACGATGTATAATTTCCAGCTTAACCAAACAAAATGAAACAAACCGAAGATTCATTAACAATCAGGCCACAATTAAACAAAGTTCAAAAACCATTGGTGGAGAAAATTTAAGTAGAAAATACAAGTATCAAGGGCAAAGGACTACTACCCTAATCAATCTCCCGGTAGCAGTCAACTCCTTCAGCTTATCTGATAAGAGTTCTGCAAATTCTGGTGGAGGCCAATATTGGTCCTGCATGACGCGGAAATATAAACAATTGTGATAAATCCAATAACAAATATATGATTAAAACTTTTTTCAAATGCTTCTTTCAGGCCTAAACATCCCAATATGGCTACAACTCCAAAAGCTTGAAGAGACTAATTGAATTATTTTTGCAAGCTTATAAGTTTCCGAAATGTGTGAAAATCCGAATGTAGTATAGATATCATGAACTCATAGTCTCTTGTATGAGCTTTAGCTAGATGAGTGATATAATTAACAAAGAGCTCAGAATGATCAAACAAACTAAGGAATTGAGTCAAAGGAATGATGCCAACCTCTATATAAGTGGCAATAGCTGTCTTGTTAGATCCAGTGGGCTCCTTCAGGTCTGCTATGGCTTCCAATATCAGGTTGTCTATCCTACATAAAGGAAAACAAAATTAATCCAAAATCACTATCATCCAAACAGAAATCACTATGAACTAGTAAAACTAATGAAGAACAGTAGCACCAATGAGTCTCCAGAAAAGGTTAAAAAACTACTAAAAGTTAAGTTATACATTAAAAGGGTAGCTATATTGTTATCGCTTCCAGCATCGGGTTGTCTATCCTCTACAGTCTTCACACTTTTCTTAAGCCACTCTTTCATAACTTGCCAAACCTCATGAAATAGAAAATTGAATCAGTTCAGTGCTACATGTCCTTGCCAATCTTCGACTAGTATCATCCATATTTAAATTTCTAATTGCCATATTAAATTGCTCGCTCTAGAAACAATCCAGAATATATAAATTTCTTCAGAATGAGATATTAATATTTTCCTAAATATTGGTAACCTTGAATGCAGATTACAAGTGTGAAAACAGATACTGATAATAGAAAAAATAATCAAGTCCACACTGTTTTTCTAGGAAAAATTAAGGTTCATAATAGTGAATAAAAACACAAACATAAAAGATATTAGCACACCAATAAACAACAACACACATGACAAATGAAAGCAGATTTAGTATAGAAGAACTGAAATTCACTAAACTTTTGGAATAAAAAATAAATCACTCTAATGACTAATCTGGAGAAAGACCTCTTTTCACTAGTTGTGGCAAGAGACTTGCTTTCCATTAGTTCGGCATCAACATCTTCATACATTGCACCAACAGCCTTTGAGCTACCATCGTGTTTGAGAGTTTGTCGGCTCCTTTTAGAGGCTCTAGCCTTCTCTCGGGATCCCCAACCATTTGCATTGACACTCAAGTTACGCCACTTATCCTGTCCATCAAAGATTCATCAGGTACAAAAACAAAAGATCATAATTTTAGCATTCATTCTTCATTTAGTTTGATCTTAATACAAACAACCATGATTCCCAAGTCAGTATGTTGCAGAAAAACATTTGTCAGAATATCCTCCAGTAATATATCTGATTAAAGAACCTTTTGTCAGCAAAAGTGCATTAGCACTAACTATAGAATTTGAGATAAACTTTACCTTCAGGTCCACATTTGACCTCAAACATAATACACCACTAAATTCTGGATCTTTCAATATTGTGCACCATTTTCCAGCACCATGCTTCACAACTCCAGCTTTGAGAGCCGCCTCCTCTTCTGCTGTCCATTTTTGCTTGGGAGCACCCATTTACAAGCAATAAAAGCTTTCTGCAGTGTAACCTGGTATTCACTTATCAATCAACTACTGGATCTGAAAATCAAACAAAAAACAAAGATGAGTTGCAAACACTAAATCTAGTTTCATTGGTTAACTTTATGAGTCCTGGTAAAAAAAATTCCCAAACAAAATAAAAAGTATGAGAATTAGTCTGGGTACCAAATCATTGTTTAACTTCATGGAGGCCAGGTAAAAAACAAATATGGTAAGACAAATTTTTTTAAAAGAATCAAAATTTGTGTCCAGATATCAAATTCTTCTAGATGAGCATGAAAGGAAAAGGAAATGAAATATGCACAATCCATAGAACTATTTAGACTGCTCCTAATAAATCTTAGATTTTGATGCAAAAAGTGTAAACTCCAAATTTTCAGATTTACAAATATAAGAGACCTGAGGAAAATCTATATTCATTAGATTATTTAGAATGCAGGGAAGATATAGCAAATGACTTAGGACAGAAACATGTAAAAAGAAGTTGACATCATCGAGCCGGCTCAGGGATCAAATTCTTCCAATTAAAAACAAGGAAAAAATGGCAAAATTCAGACAATTGAAACTGAGATCAAATACAAATTTCATTTTTTCCTCGTAAAAATACATCAGACAAAACAATTCGGTCCATCAACTACAATCAACAGTAAACCCAATTTAAAGGCGAAGAAAGACCAATTCAAAAAAGGTCCAACACGGAAAGTTCTCACAGAACTAGAAGAAGAAGAAGATTTCACGTAATTCAGCGAAAACCCAATTGGAAAGAAGAAAATATAGCAAAAAGAAGTAACCTGTTGCAAGAAATCTTAAATATTCAGACAAATCAAAGAAAAATTAGCCCTTACTCAACCATAATCAAAGCAAGGGAGTTACTAGGCGAAGAGGAATTAGACAAAGAGCAGGCCAACCTCCGTCTTCATAGTCACCTTTGGGATGGGTTTTGGTAGGTCAATCGGAGGATTTTCAATCCGAAAAGAAGACAAGAGGGAGATGAACAACGAACCCTAACCCTAAGTTGATGTATTACAAGATTAGGAAAGCCCATTGATCGAAGTTCAAACCCGGCCCGGACGAAGACAACCGGTTTGGTTAAACCACACCTAAATTGCGTTACACATCCTGAACAGGTTGGGTTCAAATGATAATCCACAACCCTTAAACCCAACAAAGCTGACACGTCATATCCGAACAATATCTTATCTGAGTGGCTTACACTAACCAGAATCCGCCACGTCAGAACTCAGAATCTAAATATTATCCAGGTGAGAGTACCTCGGTCCACAAACCCCGTGTGTGGTCTAGAGCACAAAGGCTTCTCCTTTCCTTGTTTTAAAGATGTCCCATCCATTGAAGACATTAGGAAGAGGGCATCACTTGAATTCGATCCTGTTTCTGCTGCAGCAGCACAATCCATGGCCACCAAGCTCGCCTCTCCGGCCGCCGCCATGACCGCTCTCCCGCATTTCAGCGGCCTTAAGGCCCTGCCGTCTTCAAGAGTGAGATAGAACCTTCGAACGTTTGTTTTCCTTCTTCAAAATTCAGAAATTTAGTAAGTTTCACGAATCAAGAAGAGCACCTCTGTGAACAGGTGACGATGCTTCCGAAGATCCGGCGAGGAGGGAACGGCGGAGGCGCCCTCGGGGCTCGCTGCGATGGCTTCATCGGCTCGCCGACCAATTTGGTAAATCTCACACACACATTGTTGCGCATGCTGAGAGAGATGAATGACGGTTGAGCTCTGTTTAGATAATGGTGACATGCACTACCTTGATGTTGTTCGCCGGGAGGTTTGGGCTGGCGCCGTCGGCGAACAGGAAGGCCACCGCAGGGCTACGGTTGGAGGTGCGTGACTCCGGTCTGCAGTCCGGCGACCCTGCCGGGTTCACCTTGGCTGATACTTTGGCCTGCGGCGTCGTCGGGCACATCTTCGGCGTTGGAATTGTCTTGGGCCTCAAGAGCTTGGGCGTCATATAAGAAGAAACAACTGTTTCTTTATCGCTGCCTGTGTTGTGATGTTCCTGTTGTGTAGTAGCTGATTTCTTATATATTCTCCTGCATTGTAAAATTCAATCTCAAGAATAGAACCTCAACTGAAGCAGAATGAAATTGCCTTTTTACAAGTACATGTTCAAGATGAACTATAAAACTTTTCAAGCATCAAAGAAACATCAAAACAAGTTAAAGGCAACAGTTGAGTCATTAAAACAAGCAATAGCTTTGTAAAATGGTTAGAAATGGGAATGAAAAAAAGGGATAAACTAAGGAGACTATGTTGTGAATGAGACATTAGTCTCACTAAAAGTTTCAAAATATTGAGGTTGATTTATAATGTATGCAAGCATTGCAGTGTTATGAACAATATATATTAGTGAATAATATTTATGAATTATATTCATTAATAAAATGTTTATCATTCAAGAAACTTTTTTAAAATGAATATACAAGTTTGAATTATTAATCTAAAAAACTAAGTTGAACCCAAGTTCAAGTTTTCAAAAATAAACTAAAGTTGAACAATCATTTTAATGATTTGGCTTAGCTCATTTTAGGCTCATTTTGACTTGACTTTGTTACCTTATCAAATAAGTTTAAACACCTCAAACCTTGGGTTGTTTACAGTCCTACGCGCAAGGGTGCAAATCTAAGACTTGGATTATACTAAACCAAAGGTGATTATGCGCAAGGGTGCAAATCTAGGAAGTGTCGACTGTCTGACCATAAAATCGATTTTCGACGGAATGAAAAAGACATATCTAGTAGAATCGTAACCATAGAATACAATCCTAATCGAAATGCATACATTTGTCTCATACACTATAGGGATGGTGAGAAGAGATATAATTTACATCCTAGAGGGCTATAATTGGAGATGTCATTATTTCTGGTATAGAACTTCTTATATTAATGGGAAATGTCCTATCTTTGACTGTGATTTGAACTATTGATTTATGTAATTACGACTCTCTGACCGATCAAAGTAAATTTGGCCAAGTAGATCAATTCAACCATTGATGGTCGATGACTAACATTCGAGCTCGGTGAGTAATGACCTTTATTCGGCAAGCTCCTATATAAGAATGTTGATCGACTCGGGAGACCTTCCATGTACTCGATAGTTGGGCGGCTTGGCATCTTGACTTGGTGCTCATCTACACACTTGGGGCACTCGATGGCAGCTCCGCTAACTCGAGAGTTAGCTAGCTAGTTGGGTGCTCGACGACGCAGGCAAGTTGCTATTTACCATTTGACCCTCCCAACTCAACAGCTCGGTAGTCTGGCTGCTCGGCTGACTAGCTAGGACATCGACACTACTTCCCAATCGGATAACTTGAAGCTCAGACGAACTAATCCTATTTTAGCAGCTTGAGAGTATCAACTTAGCCATCAAACAGATAACAGATAAAATTGAATTTTGATTCTATAATTTCAAATTAATCGGACGAAGATTGTATACCTGCCTTATTGTGGTTGTGCCGAGTGTCTATATTCTCAAATACGACAACATCACAACAATATACTGTGAGATGCAACAATTTGTGACTGTTTTCTTTCCAACATTTTCCAGACAACAAATCTCACTGAATCTGTTCCTGTTACCAACTTTTGACGTGAGTAGGCGCTACTCGCAGTCGTTCTTGTGTATTTTTCTAGAGCAAAAAACTTGTTTCGATTGAATGCCGATTGCCTTTCCATCTCAAACTTGCATTAAAAGCTTTCAAAAGCAACTCAGCAATAATCCTTGCAAGAACAAGACTCGTCTGTAAAATGGCACGGAGTTCCAGGCACCTTGCCCGCGGTCCCGAACAACCCTCATACCGAGTAAAAGTGGGCGTGGGTGTTCCGAACGAAGAGGGAGACGGCTGATGGAGACAATGGAGAAGAGGAGGTGCTCGGCGAAGAGGAGGTGAGAGAGTGTTGATCTCATCCGGAAGTTGAGTCAGACGAAGGACGATGACGATGATTGGAATGTTGACTGAGGGAGGACTATAAGGTATCACAGGCTCGTGCGCTAACCGCCTTGAAAAGAAGGGAGGGAGAGGGTCCTCGTCGAAGGTATCACGTGTTAGTACCCTATAGTAGTTTTGATATGATCAACCAAGTCAAGTTAGGTTCTGTTATGTTTTGATCCCCTGTGTTTCAGTGTGCAGGAACTTAGAAGCACAGGAGGTCGAGCGAAAGATGCAGCTAGCGAGAAGGATGACACGGGAGAGAGTCGACAGGCTCGGTGCGCCTAAGGGACAACACACTGCGGAAGAGTATGTTGGCGGACAAGCAGAAAGCGCGAAGCAGTTCTGAGGGACGAGAAGCTGGAGAGGAAGGACGTTCGAGAAAATCAGAAAATGGGTTCGGATGAACCCTATTCCAGATGGCCGAAATCACCCAAACGAGCGGAGCTAGAGCTGAAGTCCCGGAGGAAAAGTCAATCGGAAGTCCGGGCGCTCGGACCGCCCGTACCCAGGGTGCCCCAGGCTCGTGCCCAACCCTAGTTGAGCCGGTTCAGCCCGGTCGGGGCGCTTGGAGTGGGTCCAAACGCCTAGACCAGAAACTTTATCAAAATACCAGCTGTCGCGATTCGTTGCGATGAGAATAAAATTGTATTCCCTCTAGGCGCCTGGAACCCTTCCAGGTGTCCCGTAAGGGCTATAAATATAGGTTTGATCCCAGAAGCTAAAAATAACATTTGTAAACGATTCCATTTGAGTTTATCTTTATAATTGTGAGCTTTGATTGCTATAAAAGGACAGTACAAAAAAACAAGGGCTTTAGAACCGATTTTTGGGACCTTCCGAAGCGTATTCTAACCGCTTCAAATAAAGTTGAAGCGGTTCCATTACTGGCTCAATTTCATCCTCTCCTAGCGTCTATTGTACCACAACAACAGCCGGTGGTGAAACAAGAATAACCGCTCCTAAAAGCATTATTCGAAGAGGTTATAAACAGCTGTAACAGGTAGTCGCAGAAGTGGTTGTTTAACCGCTGGTGTTTCTAGTCTTTGGAAGTGGTTGATAACCGAACCTATAAACATGCATCACATTCGATTTTCTAACGCTGTGGTTGCTTTGTTCTTGAGGCGGTTAATTAACGCTTCAAATTAATATATAGGAGCGGTTATTTAGAACGCTTGTACAAACTTCTGAAGCTGTTGTAAACTGATTATACAGCCATGGGCACTGCAATACATTTTCCCTTCTAAGATTGGTTGTTAACTGCTTCAGAAGTCATTTAAAAAAATATTTTTAGATTTTTCTATTCCGTTCCTATTGCACATTTGTTCTTGCATTGCTTTGAATTTATCTATCATATCCGTAGTGGAGTGATAGTTTTGCCTATTATAGAATGAGCTACATTTACATTGTTCAGGGAAGACTTGGCTAGGTAGTGCTCTTGCTCCTATACATCAAACTCGACCAGAATACTCAGTTCTGAATACATCACTGCATAAAATTTATAATTAATAGATATACATTTTGTAATAGCCTTAACAAAAATGATATCAAATTTTAAAGAAAATGTAACCGAAATGCATCTTATGCACTTCTATTGCCTATGTTCCCTCAGGCATGTCTTGTAGGCAAATTTGCACAGCTTCATCCAACAAATGCTAACAAACAAAATGCCAATTAAATGAAAAATTTATTCAAAATCCATTTAAAAAAAAATTGTAACAAATTAGTACCTCATAGCGTATGGCTTCAGCATCAACTGGAGCACCTCCTTTCTTTTTACTTCTTCGACTCAAATGCATTATTTCTATGCGAGTTGGTTTCCTACCATTTTCTTTCAACTAATAGAAGAACAATAACACATGTACAACAAATGTGATAGCCGAAATTTTGCAGACAGCAAAACTTATACTCTTAATTCATACATTCACAAATTACAAAATAAATGAAAAGAAAAAGTAGAATCAATCGTTAACAACATATCTTTAAAGTTTAACTACATTCTATATCATTGTTAATCTATATTTACTTTACAACACCATAGAAGCATATAACACCAGTTATTTATAACATCAAAGTTTAAACAACAAATAGGTAATATGAAACTTGTTGCAAAGAATATGATTTGATACTTACAAATTTGTCTTCCAGAGAAGCAATACTTATTCGTCTCTGTGCATGAGTTCCTTTTTTATTTTTTTCCCTTTTCTCGATTTATTTTTGAACTTTTCTGAAAAAAAAAAGTTTAAGTTTTACTAGGAATATCCATAACTATATATAAAAAATTATCAATACTCGTGATTACCTCAGTAACCTTCCAGTGCTCACATAATCTTTCCCAGACTTGTGTAGCCAGACCATGAGGAATAGGATGAATAGACACAAGCTTCTCTAATGGGATATTCGAGTCATAAGACGTAGCTTTAACTTGAGTCCTCCATCGCCTCCATGCAACTCCCATCATTTACATCACAAAATCTCGGTGTTGATCAGATATTATGAATCGTGCATATAAGCATAAAATTAAATATGTTAATGTTTGAAACTTATGTGTGATATTAAGTACTTCTCAACTTACAATAACAAGTTTCCGTGCCTCCTCTAATCGATGCTTTGGAATTTTTCGCCAATCTAAATAATCAAGGGGCAACAAAACTCCATTCCGAGCTATTGTCCCCACATAATTTGCTAGTATCGGCTGTAAATCACCATAAGGCTGGTCTCTTTCATTAAATGTGACATGTAGCAAATCATCGTGATGCAATGCATGAACATCCTTCATTATAGTCCTCCCACGTCTATTCGGCTGCCTTTGTGAAAGCAACACTGCATCTTCTCCTGATAAATATATATGTAAAATATGATTGTTTTGCCATTCTTTAAACTTAATTAAATATATTAAAAATATATTTCCAACCTTCCTCATGGAACTCCTCATCATGTTGTTGTGATTCTAGTGCATTGTTTTGGGTTTCTGATGGTGAATGTGATGTTGTGTCTTGGGATTCAACTTCATTGTCACCCCTATTATTTGATTCTTGTCCCCTAGATTGCCTTCTGATATTCTTAATCAACTTTTGAAATCTTTTGATAGCCATTTTTCATATGTACCTGAGAATAATAATAATAATATAAAATTAAAGCAGTAAGGAAGATGGTAAAGATACGTAACAAATAATTAAAGAAAAAAGAAATAAATAGAAAATTGTAGAGACAAAGAAGACTCCAATTTGGATCAGTATGATAGATATATCTGATGTGATGGAGTTCTTTAATTTAAGTATACATTATACAGAAAAAGATCATGATGAACAGGTTGTTTGTTTCTATCAACATTGGTCATGAACTTGGATGGATAACAACACATATGAAATTTCTCTCCTAGCGAACAAATTTTACATTCCAATCTCAAACGAAAAATATTTGCTACCAAATAAAGAACAAACACAATATTAAAATAATCACCGCTCATAATTCTTCACAACATAAAAGAAATTTTATGGAGGATTTACAAAAGTCCATTCTAAGCTATCTGAACATCAAATTCGTTTAAAACATAATGTTAAGAGAATTTACCTCCAGAATCTGAAAACGAATTTTAACTTAAGGTAAAGCATAGATTTTCTTTAACAAGATGGAAAAAAACGATCGTGAGATAGATTTACTTTACAAGCGGATTTTCTCAAAAGAAGAAAACTTACAAGAGGGAATATCAAATACTAAAGCGAGATTCTGAAATAAGATGCGGTTTTATGATTTAGGAGAAAAATAAGAGCCCGGCCCTTTCATTTTCCCAAGTTCTTTTAGGAGACAAATAAGTGCCTTCTCGTTTTCCAAATTCTTCTTTTAATTAAGGCATACCATTTTTAACTTTATAAAATATTAGATTATTAAATTAGATATGAAAAAATATGACAATTATTTATATGCAGAATTTTAGCTATGATTCTAAAAATTGTAAATGTGGTGTACTTATTCCAAAAATATAATATTTTATAATTTTGAAGAAATAATGAAATTTACGAGATAGATATAAAAAGTTAATATTAAAAGTAATTATATTTTCTCCATAGCTCAAATCCTAAGAAATCTTTTAAATTTTATAAGGATTTCATTTAGTTAAATCAAATCTCATCAATTCCCTGATCAAATACCAATTTAATCAATTAGTGGTCATCTGAACTCAGTAGATGGTACAAAAAATCCGCAAAGTAAATAAATTTGATAATAACTTTGTTTGCCCAAGAATTGGTAGACTTAAATAAATGCTTGTCGAGTTTTACACTTAGCCAATTTTTCCATTTTGAATATCTGGTAAAATTTATTAATAATAATTAAAATGAGCTCATAAATTTATTAAGATTGGTAAAATTTATAGTAAACACTTGACAAAGTTTAAATCAACAATGAAAAGTAATTGAAAACTCAGCCCATGTGACAATAGTCATTTGTGTGGTGATATATTCATATAAAAATTGCACAAAAACAACAAATTGAAATTCACCTATGCACCTCAATAGGCTTCTCTTTCTCTACACATTCATACAAGTACATATGCTTCAATGTAGAGTATCTAAAGCTCTACAACCATACTTCGGATGTCCAAGGCACCAAAGAAACATCATTTGCCTTAATATCTCTTCACATTCACTATCCTTAAAATAGGTGCCTATTTCAGGAACAAGTGTGCAATGAAATAGGTGAGTTGTTAATGTCTAAATGAGCATGAACTCTTCTATTTATATTTGCTTAAAATAAATCCTATTACTTTTAGGAGTGGTTTCAACTGCTTCAAAAGGATTCTTTTAGAAGCAGAATGTAAAACCACATCTAAATGTGCTAAATAGAAGCGGTATATCATAAACGCTTCTACGGAAGACCTATTGCAGCGGAAAGTACGTAACCACTTCTAAACCTTTACTCATTCGATGCGATTATTCAAACGCTTCAAAAAGACCGATTCAAAATCACCTATTTTTTTGTAGTGGGATTCTCTGTCTGAAAGAGACTTTAGTGGACTTTTCAACGTCTTGGATTAGTAATCCCCTGATTGCAAACCAAGTAAAATCTCTGTGCTTTTTTTTAAATTAGTTTCTTAATTCATTTTATGCAAGTGTTTATTTTAATCAAGCTGTAAAGTTCAAGAAATATTTTGTTTGTTTTATTTTGTGCAGGGCAATTTACTCCCCTCTTGGCAGCCGCAAGGCACTAACAATTAGTATCAGAGCTAGGACGCTTTACTTGGTTTGAAGCACAAGAGATGGCCTGACCCAACATCTATCCATTGAAGTTCGAGGGGAATTTGTGACCTGGAAGAAAAAGATGGAGATATTCTTTAAGACAGATTTTGATTTATTACTATTATGAAATTTGATTTTGTAGCATCAGAGAGTAAAGAAGAATACCAATGGACAAAAAAAGAGCAAGTCAACTTCGTGGCAAACGACAAAGCAAAGTTTCGTCTGCTTAGCATTTTACCACCTCAAGAAGTCAATCGGATCGGAGCCTACGAGTTAGCCAAGGAGTTCTGGGAGAAATTCCTAGGACTACACGAAGGGACAGGATCTGCTCCGAAACCCGATCAGCAACCTCCGATTAGAAGAAGGCGAAATTGTTGCACACCTCCACTCAAGGATCAAGGAACTCATCACCGGACTCATGAATCTCGGAGAAAAGATAATCAATTTGTTAGACCGCATTGGCCGGCTAGAAGGGGGTTGAATAGCCTGCACAAAAAGAAAACTACCCTTCTCAAACTTTCAAAATAACACTTGCATAAATAAAGTAAACAAATAAAACTGAAAGAAGAGGCAAAGTGATTTTTACTTGGTTACAATCGGGGAGGTTGTTAATTCAAGGAATGAGTCGTACTAGAATCTCCTTCAGGCGGAGAAGCCTCTTACAACAATGACGTACAAACAAATAGAAGCTAAACTACTAAAAGTAAGCGCACAAGTGTTGAGTACACAATTCTTGAATTGATGAAAAGCTTCTAGACCAAGGTTGTATTTATAGCCTTGGTTGGGGGGCATGGAAGGGTTCCAAATGGCTGAAAAGGGATAAAGTTTTATCCCCGATGCAACGGTCAACGTCCATGTCGTAGTTGATAAACTTTCGGTTCCGAGTGGCCAGAAGGATTCCGGGCCCCCACTGCTGGGGGTGCCCGGACCCAACCGTCAACCTTTGTTGACTTTTCGGTCCGAGCCCTTTGCTCCGGTTCAGCTCGCCTCGGTACAAATCTTTCGCTCTGGCTCCACTTGCTTGGGTGATCTCGGCCAGCCGGAATAGGGCTCACCCGAATCCAACTTCCGGTCTTCTCGAGCAACCTTCCGCTCCGGCATCTTGTCTCTCGGAAACGTCGCGCGCCTCCTTCTCGTCCACCCGCATACTCTTCCGCAGCACCTGGTCCCTCGGACACATCGAGCCCGTCGACTCTCTCCTGTGCCGTCCTTCTCGCTAGTTACATCTTTTTCTCAACTCCCTGTGCTCCTAAGCTCCTGCACACTTAGACACAAAGTTAGAACACCACATGACATAACTTAACTTGTTGATCACATCAAAACAACCTTGGGGTTTCAACAATCTCCCCCTTTTTGATGTGAGCAACCTAAGTTAAGCTTGGGTAAATAGACAAAAAAATGAAATAACTGATATTGCAATAAAGTGCAAAAAGATTAAAAAAAAATTAAAAAACTGTAGTCTACCTCCCCCTAGACTTATACTTTTCCTTCTCCCCCTTTGATCACATAAAAAAAACGGGGTTCCAAAAAAACTCTAAGGGAATAATTTTGAAAACTTTGAAAAAAAATTCTAAGTAAAACAAAATTCTAAGTTAGCGAATTTTGCAAGAAAATTATTTTCGAAAATAAGTAAAAAAAAATTGAGTAAAATTTTTAAGTTCAGAAAAAATTCTACCCTTAGTCAAATTTTTTAAAAAAAATATTTTTGAGAGATTTCCACAATGTTTAAAAAAACTTTTTAAAGCATTTATCTAGTTTTAATGCTTTATCAGAAAGTTAATTAAACATTTCATTTTAATATTTTGGCTTCTAGACAGTGGCAAGACACTAGGCCGTCTTGGTTATTGGAGCAACAACCACTTTCTTAGACAAAGCCTCATAAAGAAATTTAGCATTTAATTTTTTTCGCTGAAAGCGCTAAGTCTAATTTTAAATTTTAAGTTAGACACGACTTAGGAACCCAATATAGGTTCCAACCAACTTGATTAACTAAGAATTTCTTAGGGACGTATTTCTTTGAAATATTTCTAGTCTGTCTCTTATGATATCTAAAATACTAATTTAAATTATTGAATTTTCTAAAATTTGTTTTATTTGAACATGCATGATTTTTTAAGTCATTTACTTGTCTTTTCAAATTTTCATTTTCTACTTTTAATTTGTTTAACTCTTCTAATGGACAAGACTTAGCTAAAATTACTTTTAAATTTTTAATTTCTTTTTCAAATTTACAACAATCCTTAGTTGATAATTTAACAAATTTAAATAATTTATCGGGAGGAAGAGATCGTACCTGACTTACTTTGTCGATCTCGTTATCTGAGTCCCCCCCTGAACTGTTGCTTTCTTCTGACGTAGCTCCCCCTTCATCGATGCTCTCGATGCTCATTTTGGACGAGCTTGAATCGTAGTCCTCGTCTTGATGACTTGCCATTAGTCCAAGTCCGGAGAAAGCCTCGACTTCTGATTCGGACGACGTATCATCTCACGTCACCTTTAAGATATTGTGTTTTTGGACAGACTTCTTTCCTTTATCTCTGTCCTTGTTCCGTAGCTTAGAGCAGTTGTCCTTAACATGCCCTTCTTCGTTGCAGTGGTAGCATCGGATCGTCCTTTTCTTTCTACCCTATGGGTGGTTAGTTTTTCTAGATTTATAAAGTTTCTTAAAACGTCTTACCATCATAACCATTTCTTCATCGTCGAGAGAAGACTCTAACTCAAGTTCGTCTCTCAATGCTTTGAGGGCAATGTTGTGCTCGGGCTCCTTCGTACATGCACATTTTGATTCATGCACTTCAAATGTGGAAAATAATTTCTCTAATGAAATAGTTTCTAAATCCTTAGAAATATAAAACGCATCTACTAGTGATGCCCATTTTGAATTTCTAGGAAAAGAATTGAGTGCGTACCTCAGCGAATCTCGGTTACTTACCTTTTCTCCGAGATTCGAAAGTCTGGTGATGATTTCCTTAATTCTCGAGTGCAGATACGCAATTGTTTCATCTTCTTCAAGTCGCAGGTTGGTGAGCTGGTTGAGAAGTAAATCCCGTCTTGCGAGCTTGGCTTCAGACGTCCCTTCATGCAGCTTAAGGAAATTTTCCCACAGTTCCTTTGCTGAGTCGTAGTTGCCGATCTGATTGACTTCTTATGGCGGAAGGCCGCTTAGCAGATGAAATTCTGCTTTGCTATTTGCCACGTCGTCGGCCTACTCCTTTTTCATCCACTTATATTTTTCTTTACCTTCTGGTGCTATAAAACCGAACTCTATTATTAATAATAAATCAAAATCGGTTTTAAAAAATATCTGCATTCACTTTTTCCAGCTAGCGAATTCTCCTTTGAATTTTGGCGGGTAGATGCTTGGTCCGACCATTAATTTAGTGCTTCGTTCAGCGGCTAGTCCTCTTGAAGCGTCCTGGCTCTGATACCACTTGTTAGACCGCGTTGGCTGGCTAGAAGGCGGGTTGAATAACCTGCACAAAAAGAAAACTACCCTTCTCAAACTTTCAAAATAACACTTGCATAAATAAAGTAAACAAATAAAACTGAAAGAAGAGGCAAAGTGATTTTTACTTGGTTACAATCGGGGAGGTTGTTAATTCAAGGAATGAGTCGTACTAGAATCTCCTTTAGGCGGAGAAGCCTCTTACAACAATGACGTACAAACAAATAGAAGCTAAACTACTAAAAGTAAGCGCACAAGTGTTGAGTACACAATTCTTGAATTGATGAAAAGCTTCTAGACCAAGGTTGTATTTATAGTCTTGGTTGGGGGGCATGGAAGGGTTCCAAATGGCTGAAAAGGGATAAAGTTTTATCCCCGATGCAACGGTCAACGTCCATGTCGTAGTTGATAAACTTTCGGTTCCATGCGCTCGAAAGGGTTCCGGGCGCCCGGAGTCAGGGCCCCCCACTACTGGGGGCACCCCTAGTCGGAGCGCCCGGACCCAACAGACAACCTTTGTTGACTTTTTCGATTCGGGCCCTTTGTTCCGGTTTAGCTCGCCTCAGTCCGGGTCTTCCGCTCCGGCTCTGCTTGCTTGGGTGATCTCGGCCATCCAAAATAGGACTCACCCGAATCCAACTTCCAGCCTTCTCGAGTAACCTTCCGCTCCGGCTTCTCGTCCCTCGGAAACGCTGCACGCCTCCTTCTCATCCGCTCGCGTACTCTTCTGCAGCACCTCGTCCCTCGGACTCACCGAACCCGTCGACTCTCTCCCGTGCCGTCCTTCTCACTAGCTGCGTCTTTTGCTCGACTCTCTGTGCTCCTAAGCTCCTGCACACTTAAACACAAGGTTAAAACACTACATGACCTAACTTAACTTATTGATCACATCAAAACAATCTTGGGGTTCCAACACAATTGAGATTCGCTAAGGTACGCGGTTAACGCGTTTCCTAGGACTTCTGAATGGGCATCCTTAGTAGATGTCTATTACATCTCTAAGGATCTAGAGATAAGTACTTTAGAAGAGTTATTTTCTGCATTTGAAGTTTATGAAACTAGATGTGTAGATATAAAAAACGAGTCGAAACACAACATTGCCTTAAAGGCAAAAATGGATGAACCAGAATCTGAAACGTCCCTCGACGATGATGAAACGACATTCATGGTAAGAAAATTTAAAAAGTTCCTTAAAAGTAATAATTTTAATCAGGTGCAGGGTAAAAGAAGGAAAAGAAGAGTAAGATGCTACCACTGCAATGAAAAAGGATACGTGAAAGACAACTGCCCAAAACTAAAGAACAAGGACAAGGACAAGGACACAAGCAAAGACAAGATACCAATCCAAAAAAAAACACAAAACTTCATTAGAATAAAAAATTGAAGCCTACGTCGGACTTGCGCTGATGGCAAGCCACCAACAAGAAGAAGATGAAGCAAGCTCTTCCGCAATGAACATCGGAAGCATTGATGAAGGGAGAGCAACGTCAGAAGAGAGCAGCTCTACAGGGGGAGTATTAGATGATGAGATTGACAGGTAAGTCAGGTACGATTTCTGCTGCCTGATAAGTTATTTAAGTTTATAAAACTTCTGTCTAAAACTTCTTGTAAATTAGAAATTGAGAATAAAAAATTATTAAAAGAAAATAATAATTTAAAAGGAACCCTAGCAACATCTTGTTGATTAGAAGATTTTGACAAACTGATAATAGAAAATGAAAATTTAAAAGAACAAATACAAAAATTGCAAAATTTTGCATGTTAAATTGGCATTTTAGACACCATAAGGACAAAATTAGAAAATTATCACGTAAATATGTTCCTAAAATTTTTTTGATCAATCCAGTAGATAGAAACTTATATTAGATTTCAAAATCATACTTATATTAAATGCATGCCTTATTTTTAAATTAAATTAAAAGTTTTTTTCAAATATTTTCAAATAAATGGCTTTGTATGATTTCTATTAGAAATTAATTATTTCGAGAAACAGGACTTACTCATCTGTAGAAAAAGTTTCATAATTTTCTCAACACTATATTATTTTTTATGATTTTTCTAGCAAAAATTGTATTCTTCAATTTAAAATCATTTTGTTGAGTTATTTTGTTTAATTTTTTTAAACCATGTTATCGATCAAAGGAGGATTTTTTGGCCATTGCATTATTTTTCTATAATTTTTCTTACAAAAATTATATTTTAAATATTAAAAATTCAATTTTCGTTCAATTTTCAAAAAATAATTTCTCGCTTTTTCTGTTACATCTTCAAAAAAAATTTCCCAATTTCTTGAGCCTGAAAAGTATCATTAAACATTTTCTTTTCAAAAATTAATTTCTTTTGGAAATAATTTATTCCTTATCAAATTAATTTCATAATTTTGTGAAAGTTTTTTTCCACAGCTTTTGATATTTCTACTTCACTGTTCAAAAAAATTTTCAATTTTTTTTTTTGAACAATTAAACATAATTCTAATTTTTTTAATCAAAATTGTCTATAAATTTTTAGATTTTTTAAATTCAAACTTGATATTTTTTCTGGATGAAAGTCACTAACTTTTTAATCCTTAGACTTTTTTTTCAAATTTATTTCTAAAGTCATTTTATGCTTACCCCTATTTTTAATCATTTGACGAAGGGTTCAGTTGACTGAAAAAGACATTTTATCAATCGACGAAAAAAGGTTCGGTCGACCGAACAGGCAAAATTGGCAAAACAGATCAGGCTTGCGAACATGGTATCACAGTATAATTGATTGACCAAAAATGAAGTTCGATCGACCGAACAATAAAAGCATTAATCGAGAATTAAGTGTGAGTCTCGGCAAGAAGGGAAGTTCACCATTCGGTCGACCGAACAAGGTTATCGGTCGACTGAACCATTAAAGATCAATTAGTGTCGAAGATCGAATCAGCATCAGATCTCAGCAGAAAGGAAGGAAGTTGGTTCGGTCGACAAAACATCAACGATCTTATAAAAAGTAGCTCAAGGTCTGAGGCTGGGTACAACACTTTCTGATCGGCTCCAAGTTTCATCCCTGCACAAGCTACTCGTGATACAAGACTTCTACGTATTCTCAAGCAAGCTACTCCATCCGGCCGACAGAGCTTCATCTTCTACTCTTGTCAGTAAAATTTATTTAATAGCTTGCATTGTAATTGATTTAAAAGAAAATAGTAGTCTGTTACTATCTTCTAGTTGCATCTGTACGATCTGCTTCTTTCCGAGGATTTCGAAAAGAAGGGTTATAGTAGATTGTCCATCGATGCGGTCAAGGATCATGGGCCTTAGAGTAGGAGTTGACCTAGACTTCGAACCAAGTAACCGAAGGAGTCTTTCATTTTACTTTCCGCTGCACGACTCTGTTTTCTAAAGTAAAAGAAAAGTTTTAAAAGCGCTATATTCACCCCCCCCCCCCTCTATTGCACTCATCCGATTCAACAATTGGTATCAGAGTCTGATAGCTCTGAAATTACTTAACCATTTTTCGAGCAACTTTTAAAAACCTTTTCTTTTTCTTTTAAATTTTTTTTACTCTTAATCCCGCACTACTAATCCCAAGACGAAAGTTTTAGAAATTTGTTTTAAATTTCTTTTCTTGCAAGAATGTCAACATCCTATCAAGAAGGGAGAAGCATCTATGGACCTCCACCATACGATAAAATCTACTTCAATTCCTGGAGGCAAATGATGGAATGCTTCATTGGAAGCAACAATTTCAACAATTGAATTGCACTAAGACAACCTTCTCGAAACTCAGAGTCGAACACAAAGATAATAAATATGTTGATAGATATTTTGTCTAATGAAGTCTTGTGTCGATTAGAAGGTTACAAGAACGCATTCGAGTTATGGATAAAATTAATCGAGCTTCACGAGACTCTGTCGAGGCTAGAAGATCAAGACGAAAGTGAGCTCAAATCAGAGTCTGAATCTGGAGAGCTATCCTCAGAGCCAGGCCTAGAAGAACAAGACCAAATCAACTTCATTGCACTAGTGGCTAAGGAGGAGGCTGATGGATCTGAACTCGAGTCAGAAAATGTGTTCAAACCCGAACCTAAGTCCGACCAAATGCTCAAGCCTGAATCCGAAATGGCAATGGTCAAGGGGGAGAATCCTAATGAGGATTCAAAAGGTAATATTATAAATACAAAATTTAAAAAACACATAACATGTTTTAATTATAGTGAAAAGGGACACTAAAAAAATAAATGTCCGATGAATCGATCCGCACAACCGGAGGCAAAGGAGGAACCGATGCCTAGAGTCCGGAAAAGGAAGGACCACATCGAATGCTTCAAGTGCAAAAAGATGGAACACTACAAATCTCAATGTTCAGAGAGAAGATCCAAGGATCCAAGGGGAGCAATTAAGGTAAAACAATTTATGTTACATGAAAAATTATATGCTTTAGATCCTTCTTGTTTGAATTGTACTATGAATTTAAAAAGCATGAAAATCCTACATTACTTAACAAAACTAATTTAATTAATAAAAATTTAAATAATTCAAATGTAATTAAAATTGATCAAATCAACCCAAACCTTAATCAAGACCCAGATCTGGTTAATCCAAATTTATTTATTCAAGATAATTTGAATTTAAATCAAAATAATAATTTCCTAAAATTAATTAATAATAAACAAAATTTAACTAAAAATAAAAAAATAAAAAACTAAACTATAAATTAAATACAAAATCAAATTTTAGAAAACTATAAAAACTAAATAATGTTTTAAAAAATAAAATTGATAAATTAGAAAACATTATTAATAATTTTATCAACTCACAGAATCTAGATTTAAGTTATAAATCAAAACCAAATCTAAAACAAAATTTCCACAAAACTAATTATAATCATGTACCCTTTAATTATGAAACTAATCAATATTAATAATAATAACAACAACAATAACAATAATAAATAATAATAACAAAATAACAACAACTATAACAAAACAATAATAAACAATAATAATAACAACAATAACAACAATAACGATAACAATAAAAATAATAATAATAATAATAACTAAACAATACTAAACAATAATAATAATAACAACAATAACAATAATAAATAAAATAATAATGATAACAACAATAACAATATAATACAACAACAATAATAATGTGACTTATTTGAATTGATTAACTTGCCATGATCATACATATTTATATGCTATATATCATGTCATGCATCTTCTCTTTATGCTGTTAGTTTAGAACGGTTAGTTACAAAAGGTTTACCAAACTCTAACAACATAGCATCAGAATGGATTAGGATGATAGTACGTCAAGGAAACTTTGTCGAATGCATGTCTAGGCTGAATCCTGTGTATTATACTTAGTGCACTAGACTTAGTGAATTTGACCGAAGCTATCCCAGTCAAACATGGGCTAGTTAGACCAAAACCTAGTATTAAGTTTTTTGAACATGACTATTTTGGAAAGTATTCAGCAAGTAGTCCACCGTTGATATACAAGAAGGTCATATGCCTCGTCACTAAACTGAAAACCTATTCTTAGGAAGTATGCTTGATTAACCCAAAGCTAAGTTTGAATCTAACATGAGTTTAATAATCTTTTTCAATTTTAACTAAAAACTTAATTAAAATAATTTTAAAAACTTTAATTTAATTCAAATATTAAACCTGATTATGAAAACCAAATTTAATTTAAATGTAAAATAAAATGTAAAAACATAACTTAAAATCTAAAATTAATTACAACTTTAAATTAATCAAAATTTAATTAAAACTTCATTAAAACTCAAATTAAATTAATAAAACTGAAATAAACTTAATTTAAACTAAACGTAAACTTAAATTAAGTGTACTTTAAAAAGCAAACTAAAACAACTTTAAAATAAAACTAAATTAATTATTAATTGATTAACTCTAATCAATAATTAATTTACCTTAATTGACATAATTAATCTTTAATGACTTTAATCAATAATTAATAACTTTAACTTAATTAATCATTAACTTTACACTTAATTAATTCGAATTTCAACTTGAAATCTTAACTTTAATCATCAAAAAGTACTTTTAACCTTAAACAAATTAAAATTAATTAAAACTAATTCTAAAATCTTTACCTAATTAATTCCTAAGAAACTAATTAAATTAATAATAATTCATAATAAATTAATCCATAACTATTAATTATGAAACTTATAATCAACCTTAATTGAAATAAGCAATAATTAATCTAAAAATTATATATCAATTTTTTAATATTAAAAATAAATAATCATACTAAATTAAACTCAATTAAAAAACTAAATAATGTTTTAAAAAATAAAATTGATAAATTAGAAAACATTATTAATAATTTTTTTAACTCACAAAATCTAGATTTAAGTTATAAATCAAAACCAAATTAAAACAAAATATCCACAAAACTAATTATAATCATGTACCCTTTAATTTTGAAACTAATCAATATTAATAATAATAACAAAGTAATAATAAACAATAATAATAACAATAATAATAATAAATAATAATAACAAAACAACAACAACTATAACAAAACAATAATAAACAATAATAATAATAATAACAACAACAACAACAATAATAATAATAATAATAATAATAATAACAACAAAACAATACTAAACAATAATAACAATAATAATAATAACAACAAATAATAATATAATACAACAACAATAATAATATGACTTATTTCTATATACCATGTCATGCATCTTCTCTTTACTTTATTAGTTTAGAACGGTTAGTTACAAAAAGTTTATCAAACTCTAACAACATAGCATCGGAATGGATTGGGATGATAGCACGTCAAGGAAACTTTGTCGAAGGCATGTCTATAGGCTGAATCCTGTATATTCTACCTGGTGCACTAGATTTAGTGGATCTGACCGAAACTACCCCAGTCAAATATGGGCTAGTTAGACCAAAACTAAGTATTAAATTTTTTGGGCAGAACTATTTTGAAAAGTATTCAGCAAGTGGTCCACCGTTGATATACAAGAAGGTCATATGTCTCGCCATTGAACTGAAAACCTATCCTTAGGAAGCCTACTTGATTAACCCAAAGTTAAGTTTGAATCTAACATGAGTTTAATAACCTTTTTCAAATTTAACTAAAAACTTAATTAAAATAATTTTAAAAAACTTTAATTTAATTCAAATATTAAACCTGATTATGAAAATCAAATTTAATTTAAATGTAAAATAAAATGTAAAAACATAACTTAAAATCTAAAATTAATTACAACTTTAAATTAATCAAAATTTAATTCAAACTTTATTAAAACTCAAATTAAATTAATAAAACTAAAATAAAATTAAAATAAACTTAATTTAAACTAAACTTAAACTTAAATTAAGTGTACTTTAAAAAGCAAACTAAAACAACTTTAAAATAAAACTAAATTAATTATTAATTGATTAACCCTAATCAATAACTAATTTACCTTAATTGACATAATTAATCTTTAATGACTTTAATCAATAATTAATAACTTTAACTTAATTAATCGTTAACTTTACACTTAATTAATTCGAATTTCAACTTGAAATCTTAACTTTAATCATCAAAAGTACTTTAACCTTAAACAAAATTAATTAAAACTAATTCTAAAATCTTTACCTAATTAATTCCTACGAAAATAATTAAATTAATAATAATCCATAATAAATTAATCCATAACTATTAATTATGAAGCTTATAATCAACCTTAATTGAAATAAGCAATAATTAATCTAAAAATTATATATCAATTTTTTAATATTAAAAATAAATAATCACACTAAATTAAATTCAATTAAAACTAACTTTTAAATTATGTTTAAATCAATCATTAATCTAACAATTAACCTATAACCATCACTATTAAAAACAATTCTTAACACAATCAACTCAAATTAATCCTTAATTAGCTAATTATCTTTAACAAATAACTTTAAAATCTCTAAAGTAAACATTAATTTATAAATTCAAATAATGTTACCATTAATTAATCCTAATAATTCATTTAAACCCAAAATTAACTTAACATAATCGAAGTTCAACTAAAATTCAATTTAAATTTCAACAAACTCAAAATCTATAAAGTCATCTCACACAATTATAGGATTACCATACTTGAAAATTTAGAATGGGTGAAATGCTAAGAAAATTAAAATTTAAAATATTTTCTTAAAAAATTATTTTGAAAACTTATAAATCTATTTTCTTAAGAAATATTTTTCAAATTTTGATTGATTATTGATTGTGTGTATTATATATATAAATTATTCACCATTTATCTAAGTCTTTAGATCTTTAAGTCAACCATGACCGTTAGACTCATCTAAGAATATCTTCCTTGTGGGTAACAAGGATATCTAAAAAAAGTATTTGGTTAAGGGGGAGAAACTATACTGAAGGACATATTTTTTTTAAAAAAATAATATATCTTCAAACAGGGTTTCAAAAGTTTTGATTTCAAGCATTTATTTTTTACTTTTTGAAAACTTTTTGATAAAATCATAGTTTAAAAAATACTTTGAAAATTCCTTTAAAATTGTATATTTCATACTTTAAAAAACTCTTTGCAAATCTTTTCGAAAATTATTTTTATGAAACTCTTATTCCTTGACAAATATTTTTGAAAATTGCTTTCAAGAGTAACTTTTACAAAATTTACATTTCATTCTTTTTATGAACTGCTCCCATAAGCTAAAAAAACAAGAAATTGTGAAACAATACTTGTACGCTTTTAAGTTTTCTATTTAGCTTTCTGATTCTATGCATTCATTGTTGTAAGAGGCTTCTCCACCAAGAGGAGATTTTTAGTGTGCTTTTTCATCTGTTTTGGATTAACAACCTCCCCGGTTGTAACCAAGTAAATTCGCTGAGCTTCGACTTTCTAATTCATTATTTCTTTCTATGTTTATACTAGTGTTTTAATTCAGTTATAAGTTCGAGAAAGGTCTTTTTGTTTTATTTTTGTACAGAGGCTATCCACCCCCCCTAGCCGGCCGCCAAGGGTCCTAACAAGAGTAACCGGAATGTAGCCGTTGTCCCTACGTTGGTTGAGCGTCCCATCGATCGGGAGGTTGAAGAGGCGGAGAGCCTGGTCGGTAACCCTGTCATTGGAAACGTCCGAGCGGAGGTAGGCTTTCTTCTGCAGCTCAAACTTGCTTGACTCAGCTCCCTGGTAAATCTCTAAGGCCGCTCGGGAGGCATCCAGCTCTTCCTTCAACATAGCCAGCTCTTCATCTTTTGTGTCAAACTGGGTCTTCGCGGCAGTCTGCTCGGCCGATCATCCATCTCGCTCGGCCTTCAATGTGGCCTCAGCCTCCTTTAGGTTTTGGGTCAACACCCGAAACTCCTTATTTTTCATCTCCAAGTCCTCGATAGCCCGGAACTTCTTGGTGTTGGTCAAATTAAGCTTGGACTCGAAGGAATTGACCTGTTTATCAAGTCGAGCTAATTGTGCAGCCTGCTCGGCGCCTTTGCTCTTCTCCTCCTCCAGCTGCTCGGAGTTCTTACTCAGATCGACCCTCAATTGAGCCATCTCGACACTCATTTGTTCTAGTTGCGCCTGAGAAGCCGCTGCCTGGCTGCTTGGGATGCATAGCTGTTTAACTTCTTGCTCTAAAAAGGCAAGCCTTTGGTACATGGCCAGACTTTCTACCTAATACTGTGAGGAAGTGAAAAATTAATTAGGATCGAACAACAATAAATATGAACATACAAAAATACTTACCCTAGTAGACATTTGGGTATGACTGTCAACGAGCACCCCAAGAGGCATGACCGTCGCTCGTGCCCGGGCGTCAGCCCATATCTGTGCGAGAGACCCCTAGATAATTATTTGTTGCTGGGGGGCTCAAGATTCGACGATGTCAGAGTCACGCCACTCGTTTGTAGGCAGATGGATGACCGCCGCTATATGATGCTGGCCACTCAGAGCGGACCGGGCTGAAGTCGCTCTGTCAGCCGATTGAGACGCTGAAGCCGGTCGGATGCGAGACTGCTGAGCCTTCGGCAGTGGAGGCAGTATGAAAGCGACCAGCGACGTGCAGATGGTTCCTTGTGGCAGCCTGAATAGGGAAGGCGTTTGATCGGACGACACAGACGTGTGGGGAACGATCGTCATTTTAGCAGCCATCATCGATGTTTCACCCCGTTCAGAAGGAAGGCGTGGGCTGGTCCTGGCTGGGGACCACATCATGGAGGAAGCAGATCGGGAGGTAACCTCCGCGCGGTGCCTCTTTCAGCTGATCAGCAGCTTGCCGAAGGAAGCCGATTCCGAGGCCCCCTCGATCAGAATCACCGGAAGCCGTTCTGGTGAAGGATTCGCTAAACCGATCGCTTCGCCAGTAGCCGTTCGGCTGGCCACCCCTTCGCTCCCTTGGGCTGGCACGCCTGTGCTCTCTCCGAGTGGATCTTCGTAGGAGCCAACCGGTTGTAAGCCGTGGCTCTCCAGCTCGGCCACGGTCATGGCATTGATGTCTGCATCTGCAATCTTACACTTGCCAGCTAGACATGCTCGCAACATGATTCGAGCTGCACAAAAGGAAGAAAAATCAGTTAGATTCAAAGGTTGAGGAAAAGAAAGAGCATACCTAGGCTGGACGGAAGCCTTTGCGGATCGAGCTCAGGCGAACACGTAGGGGACACCCTCCAGTAGCAACTTGTGGATATGGTATTTCAGACCGGCCAAGCTGGAAGCTGCATGGAGGTAATTCGATCAGCTCTTGTATTTCTTGAGCTCGGGAGGGTTTGACACCTCTAAATGCCAGCTGGTCGAAAAGTCCGGTCACTCGGGAAAGCGAACAAAGAAGTAGTAGTCCTTCTAATGCTTGTTGGAGGACGACGTCTTGTCAAAGAAAACTAGACCCACTCAGGCTTGGAAGAGAAAAGTCTCCGGCTCGGACAATTTGAGATAATAGAAATAGTGGAAGAGCCAAGGAGTAGGAGAAATGTCGTGCAGGCGGAACAACACGACGACCCCGCACAGCAGCCGAAAGGAGTTCGACACTAGTTGATGGAGAGAAATACGAAAATATTTACAAACGACAAAGAAGAAGACCGACGGTAAATTGATCCCTAAAGAAGCATACAAAATCCGAAGGCGGCTCGTTCGGGTGGTCAAAAGCCAAAGGAAGACCAATTTGATAATCGGAGGGAATTTCAAAGGCAACTCTCAAACTCTCAGCATCGCCTCCGTCAAACCTGGACTCAATGGATGTATACCAGAGCCCAGGGACGGAGACAGGGGTTGAGAGGAGCTTGCCATCGGAAATAAACGTAGACAAGAAACAACGAAGACATTCTATTGAAAGAAAGGACGCTAAGAACAACGAACAGATCCGGTCGAAGGGTACAGAAAGCTTACTAGAGAGATTGCTATGATCGTTAGAAAGGAAGAAGACTGCAATGTCGCTAAAAAGTTCGAAGACGAAGACGTAGAGTGAGGAAGACGACGACGCACGCGAGATTTATAAATCTCATGGCCAATCGACCTCAGTCGTCCGATCCAAAGTTACGTAAACCTAGAAGCAGATCCCATCATTGATTTCAAAAGGCACACGTCTCATTGCAAGAGGATATCCGCCTATCACATCGAGCGTGCGGCGGCAGTGAGAGATACGTGCCTTTCGATCATCGGATATCATTTAATGCACTTAATTAAAAAGGTATGGCCAAATGCTCAGCTATAATTATCAGGAATTTACACGGTCTTCAAGAAATTTGGATGACATCAGCCTAAACCGAGCTCGCCTGAGGACGTGCAAGGAAAAGAAAAACATGTGCCAAGTGTTGCTGCTCATCTTCCCGATCGGCGCAAAAAATGGGTCACAGGGTTGAACCCGACAACTGCAAAACGAAGCCAAGCGACGTTGGCTGGTAAGCCAATCGGCGATTAAAGACCAAGCACAGTCTGATCGGCCACTGAAGCATATTGACCGAACGAACCTTAAAGTCGCCGAAAACACATCTTGATCTTGTCTAGTCAGTCGGACTTGCAGTCTCCTTCAATTAAATTTGAGGGGGAGGCTTGTGATGTGGCGGTAAGGAAGAGCCCACCTGGCATGTGTCAACGGCCATGGTGGAGGTCAAAGTTAAAACAGTCAACGTCACGGCTCAGAGACTCAACCGCATCGCCCGAGCAATAGACCGATCAGAGGAATCACTGTCCGGTCGACCGTCTAGATGAAACAGTGTACGATCATCCCGATTGGCAGGAGAACGGGTCGAGCGGGCCACCCATCCGACTCAGGATATGCCATTGATAGTGTAATGAATCGATATAATAAAAGAGGAAAAAATGAGCATTTAATAAGGGGAAGATAAAATAAAAGAGAACACTCCATTTATCATTAAATGCGGAGAAGCTAAGACAAAGATGCTTTATGTCTGCAATTAATATAATTAAGCGAGGGCATATGAATAGTCACTAAAACTGATATAAAAGAATATCCTTATTATTTTCGATTTCTCTCCTTCTATTTCTAACTTAAACATTCAAAAACCAATACCAAAAACCCTTTTCCTAATTTAGTTTATTTTATAGATAAGAATTAGATCTTCATCCAGTGAATAGAACCTCCGACTTTCTCGCTTCACGTCTTCATTAGGAACAATTATTTCCTAGATGAAAACATTGTTCGCATGTTTATTTTATTTTATTTTATTTTTTATTATTATTTTGTTTTGAAAAAAAAATAATTATGTCAATGCGAACACAGTCAGAACGTAGACAGAGAAATAATTCCAACTGTTTTCACGGGCAAGGAAAAGGAGGATCCTCGTCGTTTTCCAAGAACAATCTACACCACCTTTGTCCCCTTCGGCTCGTCGTCTTCTCCTTCTTCTCTCCCCAGTCCCTTGTGACCTTCAAGAACAACCACCACCACATTTGGCAGTGGAACACACGCGCACACTGTTATTGTTAACATCTCATTACAAAATTACAGACGCAGGTTGAGTTTTTGCACGAGAACACGCATCGTCTCCCCCGCCTTAGAGAACTCTATATCGGAAACGGAAAGCAGAAAAAAAATTCTACCCACAGGATTGAAGATGCATTTGAGCTAAAGTTCTAATTATGATGTAAACAGAGCATACACAATGCACTAACTCCACGCCCATATCACATGCATGTGTCCTGTTCTATCCTGTTCTGGGTCAATCCAATTCCACTGCTGCTGCGTGCATGGAGATGCGGTGCTAATTCTGCTCGGGAGTCGCGAAAGAGGAGAACGGACACGGGCAATGAAGGAAATGGATGGGGAGTAAGCGAGTAGCTAGAGATTCCTAGAGTTTTAAGGAGAGATCGAGCTCTGCTCGGTCCCCGGTGGAGTCCGCCCGAAGTAGTTTCTGGGGAGGAGGATGTGAGCCCCTCCGCCAGTTTAGGAGATCAATGGTCTCGTTGCCGCTTGCGGCCAGGTCTCCGGCGGCGCACATGGCTCGGCCGCTGCTCATGGTGGCGAGCAGGGGATGGTCGGCGGCGAACCGAGGGGCTGACGGGCCGTCGAAGCGATATCTGCACGCGTGGGCGAGCGGGGGAGAGCTCAGAGACGGTGGGGGGACGGCGACGACGGCGGTTGTGGCGGCGGTGGCGGGGGTGAGGTAGAGGTACGAGCTCCACCCGAAGCTCCTCTCTTTCTTGTGGGCGTTCTGGTGCCCGCCAAGCGCCTGCGACTTGAGGAACTTCTTGTTGCAGAAGAGGCAGGGGAAGAGCTTCACGTCCTTGGCGCCGTCTCCGGAGGCGGCGGCGTCGACGGCCAGGGAAAGATCCAAAGCAGGTGGCGGCAGCCGGGGAGGAGATTCCATCTGAGTCTCTATGGAAGCGTGCCGAAGCTAAATTACTAGTTCTTCACATCTAAGCAAACCTCCTTCGGTCCTTCCTCCTCAAACGGCACAAAAGGATAAAGAAGAGTTTAAAACGCAACTGTTACGAGGGCGGAGAAGTGACCACGTTGTCTTGAAGGAAGAATCCACCAGCAGGAACAGCGACCACAGCATGGGTTATGGAATAGCAACACAACACGCCCAAACATGAGTTATATGCTTCGCTCCCTATCA
The DNA here is from genome assembly GCF_018446385.1 of Zingiber officinale. NCBI lineage: Eukaryota > Viridiplantae > Streptophyta > Magnoliopsida > Zingiberales > Zingiberaceae > Zingiber > Zingiber officinale. The sequence continues at coordinate 99,323,538 of NC_055993.1, forward strand.
ATGGCAGGTTGTGCAACAAAATTAAAAGAAGAAAAACTAAAGAAGGAAGGAAATGCAAGGTGAATCCAGAAAAAGGAATATACCTTTCGGAAAAGGCTTCATTTGAGGGGGCTCCCATGGCTGACAGAACACAGCCACATGGCTGACACAGCACGAGTCACTTGCTAAAGAATCACAGTGTGGATCAACAGAGAAGCTCGGCCCCAACTTCGCAGCTTTAAGTTGCTTGAAATGCAAACTGAAATCGGTTTACAGGCACCTCAATGAATTGTTCTTTGTGCTCTTTCAGTGACCGTCTGGTCCTGCATGAGTTGTTATAATCACGTACGGGTGTGCAGTAACTTGTGTTGTTTGATATGTGTGTGTGAGCTGCAGTTATCAGACATGCCACCCACGCAGATGTTGACTCCTTGAGCAGCATCATACGCAGAGACAATGCAATAACTCGGCCAAGAGCATGAGCATGGTTCGTTTTGTCTGTCTCTTTGAGTCGGCCACGGCCAAAATATTCGCTAATTCTGAATTAACACTGGTAAATATCGATATGCCGTTTGTGCCGACACAGTTTGGATGGCACCCTTCGAGATAAGACATGTCCCTTTCGGATTTCATCTGTACTTCCAACCAAAATGTATCGTTCAGATAGTCAACCAATACATACTATATAGGGCCAACCAGAGCAAGAAGATTGTCATGGGAAGAAGATGAGAACACTCTGAAAGATAAGAACAATTCTAACTCTGCCTGAACGGAGTGGGAAGAGATGTGAAACCTTTTGCAGCAAAATGAAATCTTCTCCTTTACTCTGCCTGAATGGATAAGATCAGATAGACAATCTTGAAAAGTATCAGAAATCGCCAGCAGCGGTGGAGCCCTTGATAAAGGGTCGCATGTAGCTTTTTTAACTTCGCACGCAGGAATCATTTGTTACCAGATCACATAGCAAAACTCTCCTTGAAGAATTCTGGTTGAGAGTGTGAGTCTTTCAGTATTGTAACAGGTCAGTCAGTGTGTTTCTTTCGGGTGAGGCCCCCCGGGCCAAGCTGACAGCAAGCTGACAATGCCAAAGTTCATCAAGAAGAAAACTTATCCAGTCTCCATTCTTGCAGCCCTAATTATTTGTTGTAGACACAGAGGACAAGGAAAAAAACAAAACTTCAGGTAGGTAATCAACATGTATTCATGACCATGGGGAATGAAGTAGATAACCATATTTAAGGAAGGAAGGAAGAAAACAAGATAAATCAAAGAAATGATAGGTCTGATATGAGATGAAATTCAAAATTAACTTTATCCAAGTTTTACTTCAATGCATGCCATGAATTGTGTGCTGAGGTGTGTCAATGCGCGCCAATAATTGTCACACTGTCATACTCATCGATGGTTTAACCATGCCTACGACTGTGCTTTATGGTATGTAAAACTGAAGAGTGTCCAAAGAAAATGCTTAAGCTTCAGAAACCAACAAAATGGTTCCAAGAGATGTTGATAGGAGTCACAACAATAAATAATGACAATATTTAATAGGGAATGGTGACATAGAAGGTTTTGCAAATTGCCATTTTATCCATGGGAAGATCACACAGACAAGTTTGTCCAGAAAATGGCTAGTGATGGACATTGCAAATTTCCATTGTATCCTTGCATTTACACAATCTCCTAGATCTAGGTCCACCACAATTGGCCAAGTACCCCTGCATTTGGACAAACAAAAAAAAATCCAATCTAACTCTAATTCAGTACTTGTTAATGTAGAATATTGTTTGCTGTTTTTACTACACTAATGAGTAAAGTAACAGCAACTAATAACTTCTAACTGAATTTTGGATCTCCTATATAAAGGATATCTAGAGTAGAACTACACTAATGATTAAATGCAATGAGGTATCATTCTACTAGAAACGATAGTTTAGGAAGATTAATAATAAGTACCAATAAAGAAAATACTCACATGAGATCACCAAAATTCTCAGCCAAGGCTTGAGTGGTTTTGAATAGTTGCCCAGATTTAAATCATGCCAGGGCCCATTCACAAGAAACCAGACAAGACACTAGAACAGATAACAAGAAAAAGAAAGATGGTCTCATTTGCTACAAATGTTGGAAATGTGAATAGAAAAAAGGTAGAAAGAAAGAAGGAGATTTCATTATGAATGAGATTTTAGTTCAATGTGGAAAGTTTTAAGGTATTATTTTTTGTTTATAATGTGTCACAAGGATTGTTATTGTGAATATATGTACGGGAAGAGACTCTCTTTCACAAGTGGATCACTAGAGGGTGCAAATTCAAAACTCGGATTACACTGAACCAAAGATGACTGGGGTGTGAACATAATCTGCACGCATCAAATGTCGGATCAGTTAGGGCAAAATTTGCCCAAGTGAATCAATCAATGTTTTGTCACTCTAATATTTTTGCTATTTGCTTGCTCAAGAATGGTGAATTTGTAACCTCCCAGATAGAAATAGCCAATCATTGATGGTAAGTGACTATCATCAACTTGGTCACTCAATGCAGCGAATGGATGAGGTTCCTATATAAGGAGGTCTTGACCACGAGCACAAGGAGAGCATGGAGATGTAGAAGCTTTCCATCTTCATTCCTCAAACTTTTCTCTGTTGTGCATTTCGCTTGGCAGAATCTTCATGATAGCAATCGATACCACTCGGTTCACCACAAACAACCTGTGTTTGGTTGTATATGTGGTCTTCCTGTTGTATCACAGAAAACATACATCCATCGTAACCCCGAAACACTATTAGAAGGAGACAAATCTATTTTAAATAAACAACGTCACACACATGCCTGGATTTCTTCCTTTCCCAACTTGGCCACCTGCTTAGGAGACTTGCATCCCAACTTAATAGCACTCGGCTATCCCTCTAGAGCACTTAGCACTCGGAGCACTTGGCTGACTCGGCACTTAGAGCACTTGACAAACTTAGCACTCGGATAACTCAACGGCTAGGCACTCGGCTAACTGGACGACTTGGCACTGAACTAACTCTGTGACTCGATACTCGACTGACTCGACGAACATATGGCCAGTAATAGTCAATCATTGATGGTCAGTGACTATCATCAACTTAGTCATTTAATGTAGCGAAGGGATGAGGTTCCTATATAAGGAGGTCTTGACCATCAGCACAAGGAGAGCATAGAGATGTAGAAGCTTTCCACCTTCATTCCTCAAACTTCTCTCTGTAGTGCATTTCACTCGGCAGAATCTTCATGATAACAATCGGGTACCATTCGGTTCACCACGAACAACTTGTGTTTGGTTGTATATGTGATCTTCCTGTTGTATCACAGAAAATAGACATCCATCGTAACCTCGAAGTACTATCGGAGGGAGATGAATCTATTTTAAAGAAACAACATCACACACATGCCTCGATTTCTTCCTTTCCCAACTTGGCCACCTGCTTAGGAGACTTGCATCCCAACTCGGCTAGCCCTTCAGAGTACTTAGCACTCAGAGCACTTGGCTGACTCGACACTTAGAGCACTTGACAGACTTAGCCCTCGGATAACTCAATGGCTAGGCACTCGGCTAACTCAACGACTTGGCACTCAACTAACTCGGCGACTCGGTATACTCAACTGACTCAACAGCTCGGGCACATGGCCATCTCAATACTCTGCAACTCAGTAGCTCGGCCATACAAGACAGCTCGGTCATATAAGACAGCTCAGTCTTTCATCATCTCAATCATTTCAAATGGTTCATCCTTCCTTTTTGACCGCTTAAGATTATCCATTTAAGTCATCTCGACATCTCGACAGATAATTCCTATTATTTTGAAATTTTAACTCAGAATATTTCCTTTAACTCCAATAAATATCTGCAAATTATGAAGTTAACTTCCAATGACAAATTCATTCAGCAGTGAACCTGTGAGTATCGAATGCTACAAGATGACTAGAGAAAGCAAGAGTGGCATTTTTGTTGGCTACAAATGGGTACTAGTCAACTAGGTCACCTCACAGTTGTTAACTTGTCTTGATGCATTTATGAATCACATGGTTGTCTTTGTGGCTTACAGAAACACTGTAGCTGAAACTGTCTCATTTTGTACTGCGACAACATGACTAGAGAAAGCAAGAGTGACTAACACTTCTGTTGGCTACAGATGGGTACTAGTGAACTAGGTTGCCTCACAGTTGTGACACTGTCTTGACGCATGTACGATTCACAATATTGTCATTGTCGACTCCAGACAAACTGTAGCTGAAACCTTGCAGCACACTAACAAGCAGATATATAAACAACAATCATGCTGATACCTATTATATGTCGATTTACAAAAGAACACAATAAAATCTCAACTGCTTGAACTCAAATTCCTGTGGGAAAAAATTTCAGTCCCATAAAATATTCTTAAGAATCATAGTACCACTTCATATGTATGTTTGGAAGAAAAAGATTGTTTTCTGACTTGACAAAAATCTCAAACATGTGGTGGTCAATTTTGATTGGATATATTAAATGTCAAGCTCTGGTCAAACTCATTGTAGCTCGGCAACTCCCAATGAATTTATAAATAATTATGCAGTCAAACAAGTGAAATATTCAGAGAGCTATCAAACTATATCAGGTTGAAGTTTAACTGAACTCTGATATAAATCCTAGAAACGTTCTTGTTTGTGGAGTAAAACAGAGATGAAAGATGTTTATCCTTCAATGTCTCATTGACAAAATAGAATGTTCATGGTTCTAACAGATAGGATGCTTTAAATCGTGACCATTAACTGTATAAACAATCAGTACCAAAAGCAAAACCACACGAGTGATTACAGTACATCAGCCTTATCTGTTGTCCAACCATATGACATGGACATGCAAGGATTATCATGGGATATTATGACTAGGTAATACGCGAGTCTGCCTTAATAAATACATTGAAATGATCTGATCAATCAATGTCCCATCAATTCCATATTCACTGTATATTTCCACGTTCATTTTACTTAAAATTATATCCAGTCGTTGTAGTATAGTCATAAGTATTTCGACTTATCCTGCAAAAATCATCAAGTCGTTGTAGTATAGTGGTGAGTATTCCCGCCTGTCACGCGGGTGACCCGGGTTCGATCCCCGGCAACGGCGATTTTTTTTGCATAATTCTTTAATAAAAACATTATAAATAAGTATCCTTACATTCAGTCATCAAGTCGTTGTAGTATAGTGGTAAGTATTCCCGCCTGTCACGCGGGTGACCCGGGTTCGATCCCCGGCAACGGCGATTTACTTTTTTTTGCACACTTCTTTTTATAAATAAAAATATTATGAATATATATTTCCCGCATAGGGATGATCTGACGGCTGAGATCACATATACAAGATCCAACGGATACGGTTTTCTCACCTCTGACGGTGCCTCCATTTTTATAAATCCGGTCGTTCCTCCGCTTCCTCGGCAGCGCCGCTGCGGCTCTCAAACCCTAAACCGACGACCGGAGTTCGTCCTCGGAGCAATGGGTGAGGCCTCCGATCTATTTCACGATCTCACTGTTTCTCGTTCCGTCGTTGTCACAAGTCGCCATTTGTCTTCCGGATCTATTTTATTTCGGCGTCTGTTTCGGTCTTATTTCATCGAGACAGCGATTTATTGTCCTTGGATTTCTTGTAGGGGCTTACAAGTACGTGTCGGAGTTATGGAGGAAGAAGCAATCGGATGTAATGCGGTTCCTGCAGCGGGTGAGGTGCTGGGAGTATCGCCAGCTGCCATCGATTGTTCGCGTCACCAGGCCGACGCGCCCCGATAAGGCTCGCCGTCTTGGTTACAAAGCCAAGCAGGTAAACTCGAAAAAAAAGAGGAAATTTGTTTCATTTACTTTTTATTGCACATGAAAATGCTACATATTCTGTTTGTGATTTTGCATTGATTGGTATAGTTTTTCCTAGGATTTCTACCTTAAGATTGTTTCAGAGGTTGTCCTTGAATAGATGTAAATGAATAAGATGGATTATTATTTTTTTGTATGAACAATTGCTGATCAGCTTTCTATCTAAACTTACAATTTTGAACATATGAGTTACGAATGATCACTGCTTAAATTTATCTTTTCAAATATCCCCTTTATTTTTAGTTGTCAAAGGAACAAATGATGCAAAAAACAACCACTGTCTCTTATATCCTGATTCTTGAAACTGGCTGATGTATTAAGGTTACCTGTGCCTGGAAAATTTTATATATAATCAATAAAGATATAAATATATAGTGTCCACTTGTAGCATCTGTGTCAATATCTAACACGAGTAGTGGTAGTTGATGAATCCAGGTATCAAAGCATAATAGCTTAATTCAGCATATAACTCATAAAATAAAAATGAGATCACTTTCATTGCGAGTGATAGAAATTTTTTTAGATATGTTGCTGATGCCAAAACAATAAATGAAATGACAAGTGAGATCAAGACCACTAGTAAGTTGGACACCTAACAAATAGTTCTTAACACCCCAACAAAACTGTTGAACACAATCAAGCCTAGCAACAAATTTCCTTATTTTTCTCTTATACTAGACACGCTCACTCTAATGTATTGTTTCATTGAAGAGATAAGTCAAAGGGTGGATGGTCTGTTATTGGAAAAAGAAAGAGATGAGTTATTGTGTCATCATACAAGATCTTCTTTCAAAAGACATGCATCTTTGATGTATTGGGATTATCCACTGAATGATGGAAGCCCTTTCATCCAGTCTTTAGATTTATATCATCTCATTCTTTGTATGTTTTAAGAACCAATAAAAGATACATTATCAGCTAGTTGGTGCGGTATGTTTCTGATAAGAACTATGCTTCTTGGTATATGTATTGATGTTCTGATTTTCATTTTCTGAAAGCTTTTTTTTTTTTGTAGTATGATCAATAGAGGAGGCCTGAAGAGTTTGAAACAATAAGATTTTGATTCTCATTATGTGCAGGGATATGTTATCTATCGTTGTGGCAAAAAGGTGAATACGCTCGCCCTCAGCGTCCCCGTCAACCCGTCTCAGGACCAACACGGAGGAGGTAAATCACGGACGGCTACTAGCCTTTCGAATAGTGACTAGCACATAAGGGTGGTATTTACCTCTGTTTTTGTCGAGATTCGAATCCCAGACTTCATTGTGGTAACATCTCATGCACTAGCCACTAGACGCATTCGAGGGGACAATATGTTATCTATCATGTCCGTGTTAGACGTGGTGGGAGAAAGAGGCCGGTGCCAAAGGGTATTGTATACGGAAAGCCGAAGAATCAAGGTATCACCCAGCTGAATTTCCAAAGAAACAAGAGATCTGTTGCTAAAGAGAGAGCTGGCAGAAAGTTGGGAGGACTGAGGGTGATCAACTCTTACTGGGTCAATGAGGTTCAAATAACTCAGCTCTTTACCTTTATCTTTCCTGCTATGTTCACATCCTCCCTATTCTGCATCTTTACCATGTGCTTTGCTCTTCACAGGATTCAACCTACAAGTACTTTGAAGTCATCCTTGTCGATGCCGCTCACACCTTGATCCGAAATGATCCTAGGATCAACTGGCTTTGCAAGGGCGTGCACAAGCACAAGGAGCTCCGGGGACTTACCTCCGCTGGCAAGAAGTATCTGTAGGAAATGGGGAGAGTGGGGATGTGGGAACATGCCCACGTTCCCCATTACTCTTGATGGAAAAGACCATCATGCCCGTAGGTCATTTCTCCTATAAATAGTACGTCAAAACATCATTCAAGGTGTGTGCAAAAGCGTGCAAGTGCGTGCTGTGAGCGAAACGTAGAGAGAAGAAGGAGATCATATGAGGCGGTGGGATTTGGTTCGTGGAATCGTGGAGGGCTTTCCGATCCTGCGATCGCTCTTCCGACAATGAGTTTCGCGATTGCCGATTGCGGATCTGCGAGAGATCGCTGTAAGTTATTATCGCTTTAATTTAATTTCTTTTTTCTTGCATTTAGAATTATCTACATTGGTATCAGAGCTATGTTCGTTCTAAATGCATGATAAATCCTAAAACCTTACCTCTTCGTTGAATCAAAATTATGACTTGGTTATGTTCGTTTTTTATGGGCGAAATCATGACTGAGTCATGATCAGCGATTATCATCGCTGCCCTGAATGGAGTTTGTCTCCGTCTAGTTTTGTCATAGCCGAGTGAAATTGTGATGTTGTATACCTCGAGGAACATCCACGGAGTTTGTCTCCGATGGTGGATGGCGGCAATGATCCAAGTCCGTCGACAACATCAAGGTTGGCTGGCGGAGTGCTCATGGACACCTCTGCGACCCGTGTTCGTCGTGGGTAAGGTGGCATGCACAGCGTGCACGACGTGCACAGCGTACGTGCAGAAGATTGAGGTGGCCTCTTGCAGTTTCTGCCCAGCGTTTGTCACTGTGAGGCTGGCTACAACGGGTGAGGCGGCATGCGGCATGATCTGGTGCGGTCTGCAGCGTGTAACGCGCAACGTGGAATCGTGCAACAAAGAAAAACGGAAAAGATAAATATTAAGGGTGTGTTTAGTTTGTATGTTTTTCATTTTCATTTTCTGGAAAACACAAGTTTTCTAGAAAACAGAAAACGACTTTTTGTCATTCTCTATTTTTCTAGAAAATGCTAACTATTTTTTTAGAAAACAGATACAAAAAATGTAAACCAAACACCATTTTCCAGAAACGCGCATTTTTCAGAAAATGAAAATGAAAAACACGCAAACCAAACGCACCCTAAGTTTCTATTTTGACTTTTTCAAATTAAAAATGAACTGTGATATGTTCACAGAATGAGGTGGAAGGAAATAGGATTAAGTTTTTTTTTAAAAAAAAATAAAAGATTGCAGGAAATAATTTAAAATTTCTCATTAATTCATGCATGGTTTAAATGCGTACATGCATGTTTAGTTAATTTTATTTAATGCAATTAATTGTATTTGCCTGCGTTAATTAATTAAAAATTGAGTATAATTAATTTACTAATGATCTAGAGTAATTTTGGTCCATTTAGATTCAGTTCAGGTTTAAATCATTAGTTGGTTTAACCGAACCAATTCGATCCAAACCCGAAATCAATTTGGGTTGATTAATTGGATTTGGACCAAATATAATCAAATGACCAGATTTGTTCTAATGGGTCAGATTTGATCAAAACAATTAGATTTGTTCTAATTGGTCGGACTTAAACCAATGGGCATTGGTTTGATCAAACGGACCTGAGTTTGATCAATAAGTCTGAAATTGGTATAAATGGACTTAGATTAAAAGTAACAGAACATAGGTATAAAAATCTCTGTCTAATTAGATTAGTTCTAATTAAGGACAATGGACCGAGCTTAGGATCTGGATCCATAATCAACCGATCCAATGGGTCTGACCAATTAGATTAGTTCTAATTGTCGACTTAAACTCCTGAAAATCGAGAAGATTTGTTTTTCTTGATTTATTATGTTGGTACTATGCCTGTATAAATTGAAATAAGCCGGTTTTGTACTGGTTAATCGGTTTTGTACTGACTTATTTATTTTCAATTTTTCAGATGGCACAGACGATTACCATGTTGGTGCAATATTCCCTAGGTCAAGGTTGACCTGGTTGACTAAGCTTAAGTTGGCTCAAGCTTGAGTCTTATTGTTTGAGTTTCGATGTTTGACAATATATGGAGACAATACATGATGATTGCAAGTGTGATTGTTCATGTGGGGAGACTGTGAAGGAGAGTCAAGTAGGTCAAGGTTGACTGAATACTTGATTGGAAAATCCTGGTGAGTGAAGCCAGGTGAAACTTTTAGTGAGTGAGGCAGGCAATTATGGGAAGTCCTGGTGAGTGAAGTCAGGCAGATGAAAAATCCCGGTGAGTGAAGCCGGGTAGTTGGGAAATCCTGATGAGTGAAGCCAGGTGAAAGACCTAGTGAGTGAAGCTAGGCAGTAAGGGAAGTCCTGGTGAGTGAAGCCAGACATAGAAAATCCAGATGGATCAAGGCTGATTGGACATCTGGTGTTGGGAAGTCCAAGTAGGTCAAAGGTATTGACTGGATACTTGGCACGAGAAAATCCAGATGGATCAAGGTTGATCGGACATCTAGTGTTAGGAAGTCTAAGTAGGTCAAAGGGATTGACTGGATACTTGGCACGATGAAATCCAGATGGGTCAAGGTTAACCAGACATCTAGTGGAAGTCCAAGTGGGTCAAAAGAATTGGCCGGACACTTGGTAAGGGAGTCCTAGCAGGTCAAGGGTGACCAGATGCTAGGCATCATGTACCGATAGGTCATGGATGACCGTATGTTGGTTTGAGGGACGTTTGGACTTGATTTGGCAAGTCTCACATGGGCTAGATCGATCAATCGATCGATTGGCTCATGCCCAATCGATCGGTTGATCGATTGGGTGAGTCCCGCGGAAGGAGAACCTCCCAATCGATCAGTGGATCGATTGGGAGAATCGCTGATCGCACAGAATGTCTCCAAATCGATCGGCTGATCGATTGGGAGCCTCCAATCGATCGGCTGATCAATTGGGAGCTGCGATTTCGCGCGATGAACCCTGGATCGATCAGCCGATCGATCCAGGCAATTCCAGAGAGCACAAAAGCGCTCTAGATCGATCCGCTGATTAATCCAAAGCCTCCCCAATTGATTGGGAGCAATCCAATCAATTGGGATTCGACCGTTGGTGCAGATAAAGCCGTTGGCGAGCGTTCTTCTGCGCACTTCTTCGATTTCACTCCACGGGGCGATCACGACAAAGCTCCATAGCAATCTTTTCTTCCTCACCGCCAGGTCATGAAGATTCTTGGAGGCTCATCCAAGTCAAGAGGCGAGTTGCAACAAGAAGAAGAAGAAGAAGCTAGAGTTTTCATTGTAATCTTGTAAGATTCATTTGTATTTTACTTCTTTCTTTCTCATTGTTGTATTGTGAGGTTATAAGGCTTCTCCGCCTTCGGTAGTTATCGAGAAGGAGTGTTTTTATAGTGGAGGGTGCGTGAGTGTGTGGATCCTTGGACTAGTCACCTCTTCTTGAGGTGGATACCAAGTAAATCCCTAGAGTTAGCGTTGTGTGTTTGTTTTCTTGTATTTCCGCTGCACATCATCGCAAGAGGCAAGCAACGACGAGCACGAGATAGTGCCTAGCTATTCACCCCCCCTCTAGCTACATTGACTCGTCATGAAGTGCGACGAAATCAGCTCAGGGAGGAGATTCAGGAGATAGAGTATAACTCTACTTATGGAGTCGACGGATACATTGGACGGCTTGATGATCTATTTTGGAAACTTGAGCGAGAAGAGTTTCCAGTCTTATACAATTATAGGATTTGGGCTTTGATGCATTCATTGCCAGAAAATCCAAGGATGATTGCAGACTATATTTGGTGGCGTCATCAAAGACGCGTCACATATTCTGTATTATGTGAGGAACTACTTCATCATATGACTGAAGAGGATCCAGAAGAGTTCGAAGAGGACCCAAAAATGATTGAGGAGGAACCAGAAAATGATCCAGTTGAGGGCCCTATAGAGAATCTTGAAGCTGTCCTGCCTGAGGTTACCCCAACTGAGTCCAGGCTGAGAGGGATTATTTTGGCCACTGCACTAGTGTCTGTCCTAGTGGGAGTGGTAGTTGCCTATCTAGTTTTCTAGGGTTCTGTTATTTTCATTATGTATGAACAATGTTAGTCCATTTCATTCATGTTAGTAAGTTATATGTTAACAATATGCAACATAATTTTATATTAATGATATGTTCATTTATTTATATTGTTTGCTTGACATGATGCATGATTAGTTCATGATGCATTAAATGATTAGTTCATTTAATTAAAAAATCATGATATATTAATTGATTAGTTCATTTAATTAAAGAATTCATGATATTAAAAATGATCAGTTCATTTGTTGGGATGTATGCAATAGAATTGATTAATATTAATTTGACTGGTCACATAGTTGGCACTTGATTTTGTAAACCAACTCAAAGTAATATTGAGTCAATCATAAATTGCATGCATATGATATACACTGAATACTAAATAATGTGTTTATTTATGATAGATTATGATAACCAAAAATATTATAGCTGAACTCAACAAAGGTGAAAAAACGTAATGGAGATAACTATAAGATCTGGCACATCAGGATACAATATGTACTTGAGGAACAAGAAGTTCTAGAGGCTGTAAATCAGGTTATGGAAGTACCTGTAGATGGTCCCATTGCACAACACAGATGAGATCTTGATACCTATAAGGCATGGAAGAAAAAGGACTCCACTGTAAAGGGCATATTGATAAGTTCAATGGTAGACGACCTAGCTTTTAAGTATGAGTCATATCTTACGGCTCATAAAGTCTGGACAACCCTTAAAGAAAAATACAGTGGAGTAAGTCTGAGCAAGTTTCGACAGCTGACAATCAAGTTTGACAGCTACAAAAAGTGTCTGAATGTGTCAATGGTTCAACACCTCAGGGAGATGTCGAACATTATTCGGGAGCTTAAAACTGCTGGTCATGAGTTGACTGATGAACAACAGGTTCAAGCAGTTATTCGTTCACTTCCAGATTCTTGGAAGACCATGAAGCAGACCTTAACTCACAGTAAGAGTATTAAGACTTTCATTGACGTCTCACGCCATATAGAATTGGAGGCAGAGAGAGTTGAATCCGCAAGGATTTCTGGACAAGCCTATGTGGTTGTAGGTTCTGCTGGATCATATGGATCCAAGAAAAAGAAATGGTTCAAGAAAGGGAAGGGAAAGAAGAGGGAAGCTGCTGGTGTGGGATAGGGCCCAATCAAGAAGATAGTCAAGAAGACTGGAAAGAAACTTAAAAACAAGTTGACTTGTTTTAACTGCGACAAGAAGGGTCACTTCGCTCGGGAGTGCACTGAGCCGAAAAAGGTAAATCCAAGTGTGTCTTTTTTTTAAGAGCATTTTGTTGCTAGTTCAATGTTGTTAGCTGATTCTTAGCCTTTGTGGATTATAGATTAGGGAGCAACCAACCATGTAGCTCGGGAACGAGTTACATTTGTTGAGTACCGTCGGGTACCAGCTGGCAACAAGTGGATCTATGTGGGAAACAATGCAAGAGTTGAAGTCAAAGGAGTCGGCACTTGCAAACTCAACCTTCGTGGTGGTAGATAGAGCCGTCAATTTGGGTTAGGGCCGTCGGGTTGGTCCACCCCGCCAAATAATTTAAGTGGGTTGGGTTGAAAATTTATCAACCCATCATCTGGCGGGCCTAAATGGGTTAGCCCGCGCGGGTCGCGGGTCCAGGCGGGCCAACCCGTGGCGGGCTCGGGTTGGCCCGGGGGCTGGATAAAAAAAAGCAAGCAATATTTAAAAATTAAAACTAGATATCCAACGGTTGAGATTTCAACCATTACTGTAGCTACAGTGAACATAAAGCTAAAGAACTAAAATCCTAAACCCTATTTCTCACCGGCACCGCTTTGAGATCGATTCGAGCCTTCGACTGTTAGAGAGACTTCATCGAATCGCTGCAGCCTACCTCCACAGCTCTATCGCCGCCGCCTACCTCCACAGCTCCACTGTTATCTCACGTCTATCGTTGGCTCGCCGCCTACCTCCACGCTCCACTGTCGTCTCACGTCTGTCACCGGCTCGCCGCCTACCTCCACAGCTCCACTTGCAAAGCCGCAGGCGCACACGCTGCAACCTGCAAGCACCTGTCGTCAAATCGCCGCCTACCTCGTGCTAGCACAGTCGCACGCATCACTCATCAACGCCCGCCTCCCAGCGCCTCCCCGTGGGCCGTGTCTGTGGTCCGTGCCTCCGTGGAGTAGAACGAGTGACATTTCGCCTCGTGCGCGTTTGCGTCAACATCTCCCCGTAGCCGCATGAGAGTGCAGAGAGCAGAGTGCTTAAAGAAGGCAACCCGATTTCAAATTTTCAATAGATGATAAGCTTGAATCCAAGTTCGGCAATCTCCGACTCTCCAAGCTCTTGTTTGAGACTTTGAGGTAAGATTTTTAGCTTCCTTTCCTAATTTCTTTCTATTTGCCAGTAATCTGCAGTCCCTATTATGGTATTCTCTAATGTTTTAGTATTTGTTGATTGTTCTTCTGTAATAGCAATACTAGTTCTCTCTTTTGATACGCAACATATCTGATGTGTTGATAACATTTCTTTTGTTCTGCTGTTCTACATTTGTTGATTGTTTTAACATTATCTGGTGTGTTGATAACATTTCTTTTGTTCTGCTGTTCTGCATTTGTTGATTGTTTTAACATTTCTTTTGATTGATTTGTTCTGTAGACTGTAGTCCAGAGGGCTAACACAAAAATGAATTTATGCTATTCTGCTATTGACATTTAGAGTTTTGTTTGATTGGTTTTATTAGAAACTAAATTTATTTATTGTATTCAGATTGATTTTGTAATGGACTCTACTTCTCAAAAGCAAACTGTTATTTTAGATGATGAATTGGAAAGTGCTAAGCATGACAAGGGGTCAATTAAAAGGTCCAAAGAAACTTCTGATATTTGGGTGTATTTTAAGAAAATCAAAGGGGTTGATAGTATAGATAAAGCTGAATGTATTGGATGTAAAAAACAGTACAAGTGTGGGGGTAAACAAAATGGAACTTCTACGTTGTGACGTCATCTTAAAACTTGTGGCAAATTAAAGTTTAATGATGTAGGACAAATGGTTCTTGATCAAGATGGGAAGATGAGATCTAAGAAAATAAATCAAAAGCTTTCATGTGAGTTACTGGCTTGTGCAATCATCATACATGATTTACCATTTTCATTTGTTGAGTATGATGGTATTAGAACTTGGATGAAGTACATAAATCCTGATGTTGTTTGCATTTCTAGAAATACTCTTTTTTCTGATATTAACCGAATCTATTTGAAGGAGAAAGAAAAACTCAAGTATGTTTTGACTACTATTCAGAATAGAGTTTGTTTAACTTCAAATTTGTGGACAGCGTGCACTAGTGAGGGTTATATTTGTTTGACTGCCTATTTTGTTGATAATGATTGAAAATTGAATAGTAAAATACTTAGTTTTTCTCATATGCCCCCTCCACACTCAGGAGTTGAATTAGCTGCAAAATTATTTGAATATTTGAAGGAATGGGGAATTGAGAAAAAGGTTTTCTCTTTGACATTGGATAATGCATCTAGTAACGATAACATGCAAGTTCATTTGAAAGAGCAACTCTCTTTGCATGATAGTTTATTGTGTGACGGTGAATTTTTTCATGTTCGTTGTTCTGCTCATATATTGAATCTCATTGTCCAAGAAAGTTTGAAAGTGGCTTTGAATAAAATTAGAGAGTCGGTCAAGTATGTTAAAGGTTCAGAGACTAGGATGAAGAAATTTGGAGAGTTTGTACAAGCAGTTGGTAACATTGATACTAGTATTGGCTTGCGATTGGATGTGTCTACTCGTTGGAACTCAACATATTTAATGCTGGATAGTGCCATCAAATATAAAAAAGCTTTTGCTTCTCTTCAATTCAATGACAAGAATTATAAATATTGTCCTTCAAGTGAAGAGTGGAAAAGAGGAGAGAAAATATGTGAGTTCCTTGAGCCATTTTATGACACTACTAATTTAATCTCTGGTTCTTCTTATCTTACATCAAATTTATTTTTTATGTAAGTCTGGAAAATTGAAGTTTTGTTAAAGGAAAACTTATCGAATGAAGATGAGGTGATAAGTTGTATGTGTAAAAAAATGATGGAGAAGTTTGACAAGTATTGGACTCAATATAGCATGGTGCTTGCATTTGGAGCTATTCTTGACCCACGAATAAAGCTTTTGATGTTGGAGTTTTTTTATTCAAAGGTTGAAAGTGATGCTCTTAAATGTCAAAAGAAGATGATCTTGTGAAGACAAAATTGTATAAGCTTTTTGACCAGTATTCTAATACGAACAATACAAGTTCTTCACAACCACAATCTTCTACCACACATACACTTTCACAAAGTGTAGGAGGAGTTAAGGGAAAGAACAAAAAAATCTTTGATGTAAGTACTCTAATATTTTTTTTCTTTGTATTCTCTGATTGATTTATAATTTTTTTTTCACTACTATTTCAATTAATGCAGGAAATGATGGCATATGAGAGCCAAACAATTACAAGTGCTGGAAAATCTCAATTGGATCTCTATTTGGAGGAGCCAAAACTTGAATTTGCTTATTATCAAGATTTGGATATTTTGGAGCATTGGAAGAATCAAAAGCATCGACATCCAACCCTTGCACTAATGACATGTGATGTTTTAGCTATTCCTATAACTACTGTTGCATCAGAATCAGCTTTTTCCATTGGTGCTCGTGTACTTACCAAGTATAGAAGTTGCACCCTTTATGAAAAAGTGCAAGCTCTTATTTGCACTCGCAATTGGTTACATGGTTATGCTATTGGTAATTTTATTTATTTTAGTTATGTTTTTAACTTAGTTGATATACTATTTTATTATTATTTTATTTTTTAATTATCTTCATCCTTGTATATTTTATATGCAGATAAAGATAATGAAGATAATGCAAGTATCAAAACAACATTCTCTAAGCAATAATCAAATACTCTAGAAGAGGATATCAATGAAGAGAAAGGAGGTGAAGGAGGATCAGAAGAAATTGATGTGGATGATGTTATTGATAAAATTTAAAAAATATTGTGTTAGAGTTATTGAATTTTTTATTTCAGTTTTATTTTATGTTTTGGCAGTATTGTGGACTTGTTGATTGCTGTGGTCTGTGGACCTGCGGACTGTGACTGTGGTGTAGTAGTGCTTACTTGCTGAGTTGCTGTAAATCAGTAAATGTAATGCTGTTATGTTTTGGCAGTATGTTGACTTGCTGATTGCTGATTTGCTGTGGTCTGTGGACTGTGGACAGTGGACCTGCGGACTGTGGCTGTGGTGGAGTAGTGCTTACTTGCCGAGTTGCTGAAAATGTAATGCTGTTATGTTTTGGCAGTATTGTTGACTTGCTGATTGTATTATTGACTTGTTGATTGTTGTGGTTTGTGGACCTACGAACTGTGGTTGTGGTGTAGTAGTGCTTGTTGTAAATGTAATGTTGTTGTGTAATCTCTTTAAGTGGTATCTCTTAGTTAGTTAATTATTTTATGTTGTAGATTTGTAGTTTTGTAAGTTGAAGATCGTAGATGGAAATTAGAATCTGGATTCTGGAATTCTGGTCTTTTGGATTGAAATTTGGAGTCTGCATTAGAATTTAGAATTTGTAGTCTACACCATGGAATATGAAAATATAAAATAAGTAACCACTGCAGTTTTGTATTTTAGTCTGATGGATTTGGATTTTGGAGTCTTCAAATAGCCACTGCAGTTTTGTAATGAAGTAAACAGTGCTGGATGAGAATAATTATCACTTATCAGTGATGATTTTTCATATTGATTAGTTTATTTTTTTATTTTTTTTTATTTTTTACAGGCCCGCGGGTTGGCCCGCCTAACCCGCATCCCACCTTGAATTGGGTTGGGTTGTAGATTTTGTAGTCCGCCGGGATGGTGGGTCGGCCCGCCCCGCCCCGCCAAATGTTGGGTTTTTGGTGGGTTGGCCTGCCCCGCCATGGGTTGGCCCGTTTAACGGCTCTAGTGATAGAGTTTTATTTCTACATGATGTCCTGTATGCTCTTGAAATTCGACGGAATCTTGTTTCCGTTACGTGTCTTCTTGATTTAGGGTATTGTATTAATTTTTACAATCGGTCTGTTGAACTTAAGATTGACTCAGTATCAATAGGATATGGTTTTTTAACAAATGATTTTATGGTTCTTGATGTAGAGCCAGATGTCAATTATGCTATTGATGGTTGTTTTTCAAACATTGCTTTAACTAGTGATGCAGATATAACTGATGAGGCTTGGCATGCTAGATTAGGACACATAGGACAAGAACGTATGAATCGGTTGGCTAGAGAGGGTCTATTGGGCACTCGGGCTAAGATTCAATTATCTATATGTGAGCATTGTCTTGTTGGAAAAGCAACTAGGAAACCATTTGGTAAAGCTATTAGATCTGAATCAAAATTGCAGTTAATTCATTCGGATATTTGTGGTCCAATGAATGTGAAGGCTAGACATGGAACTTCCTATTTCATTACATTTATTGATGATTTCTCTAGGTTTGGTCATGTGTATTTGATTTCTCACAAATCTGAAGCATTAGATTGCTTCATTCGTTATATGAACGAAGTTGAGAATCGAACGGAACGTAAAGTTAAGACTTTATGCACTGACCATGGAGGGAAGTATTTGTCTGATATGTTCAAGATAATATATAATGATAGAGGGATTATTAGACAGCTGACAATCCCTGGAACTCCACAACAAAATGGGGTAGCTGAAAGAAGAAATAGGACTTTTCTTGAAATGGTTAGGTCTATGATGGCGCAAGCTAATTTGCCAATCTCCTATTGGGGAGATGCATTATTAACTACAACCTATATACTTAACAAAGTGTCTTCAAAGTCAGTTCATCTATCCCATATAAACGTTGGACAGACAGAAAACCAGATTTGAGTAATCTGAGACCCTGGGGGTCAGCTGCTTATGTTCATGATAGTTCTCACAAGTATGGAAAACTAAGGCCTAAAGGTAAGAAATGTATCTTTATAAGATATCATGAGACCTCCAAAGGTTATGTTTTCATAGGTGAGTAACTAGATAAAATCATCTCCGAAATAGATTCGAGAGATGCGACTTTTCTCGAAATAGAGTTCCCAATCAGAGATGATGTTGATAAAAATGTTCCTCTATTTGAAGAGGATGAGATATTATCAACAAGAGAGGTGTCAAAGGGATATCTGAGTCTAGTCAACCGAGTGGAAGTGATATGCCGAGTCATGAGATGACTTCTCAACAGCCCAACTTACGGAGAAGTGTTCGTAAGATCAAACCTAAGAAGAGGTTTGATATTGAGAATGAGGCATTGGTTACACTTCCAATTGACGACGATGGACCTCAATCTATTGAGGAAGCATTGGGATGTAGAGTTAGAGAAAAATGGAAAGCTACAATGGTTGAAGAGATGAAGTCCATGATTCATAATCATGTTTGAGACTTAGTCGATCTTCCTCTGGGCCGAAGGGCTATTGGGAATAAGTGGATTCTCAAAATAAAGTGAAAAGCAAATGGATCGATTAACAGATACAAAGCTCGTTTAGTTGCAAAAGGATATACTCAAATGGAGGGTATTGACTTTAAAGAGACATTTTCTCCCGTAGTGAAATTTGTATCAATAAGAGTTATTTTGGCATTTGTGACACATTATGACTTAGAATTACATCAAATGGATGTAAAAACTGCTTTCCTTAACGGTGATCTTGACAAAGAAATCTATATGGTTCAACCAGAATGTTTCATTGTTGAAGGTCAAGAGCAGAAAGTATGTAGACTTAAAAAGTCTATATATGGGCTAAAGCAAGTATCAAGACAATGGAACATAAGATTTAATGAAGTCGTTTTATCTTATGGTTTCGAGATGATCAATGAGGATCATTGTGTTTTCCTGAAAAGGGAAAAGGGAAAGTATGTCATTTTATTATTATATGTTGATATCATCACAATTTGATACAACAGATATGGGAGAAGTTGAATACATCTTAGGAGTGAAGATCATAAAAGATCACCCTAAAAGACTTTTGAGTCTATCACAAGAGTCTTATATAAATAAGATGTTACATCATTTTAGCATGTCTAATTGCACATAGAACATACACCTATTGTGAAAGGTATTATTTTGAGCAAGAGTATGTGTCCTAAAACTCCAGAGGAAATAGCTGAGATGAATAAAAAATCATATGCAGTGCTATTGGTAGTTTGATGTACACTATGTTGTGTACACGTCCCGATATCAGCTATGTTGTGGGCTTGGTCAGTCGCTTCCAGTCAAACTCAGGATTGAGACACTTAAGGCAGTAAAAAGGATATTCAGATATCTGAAGGCGACAACAGATTATTACCTCTGTTTTCAAGGATCAGATATGAGTCTGAAAGGTTATTCAGATGCAGATTGGGCTGGAGACCTGGATGATAGAAAATCCACATTAGGCTATGCATTCTTGCTGAATGGTGGCGCCATCTCCTGGAACAGCAAGAAACAAGCTTGTGTAGCTTTGTCGACTATGAAAGCTGAATATGTGGCATGTTCAGCAGCTGTGCAAGAAGCAGTATGGTTGAGAAGGTTTCTGAAGCATCTGAAAATTGCTGAGGATAGTGGGAGTCCAGTAACTGTCTACTGTGACAATCAAGCTGCAATAGCTTTTTCCAAGGATCCCAAATATCATAGCAAATGCAAGCATATAGAAATTAAATATAATTTTGTAAGGGATATTATAGCTAAAAGAAAAGTCATCCTTGAGTATGTCCCTACACGTGTTATGCTTGCAGATCCTTTTACTAAGCCAATGACTAAAGAGTCATTTAAAGAACATGTAAAGTCTTTGAGACTTCGTAGAATGTAACACCATTGAAATAACAATCAGACTTTGTGTTTTGATTGTGTCATTTGCCATAATTTATTCAGTGTATATGTTGTATTTGTTACATTCATATAAGATCTCGATGAGCATGTTGCAGGTGGAGATTGGTCCACTCACATGGACAATCATCTCTGTTTGTTAAATATAAATAGGGGTAAGACCGTTACTTGTGGAACAACTTATGTAGCTGAAATTAGAGACAGATCCATAAGTTAAGGTCGCCTTGATAATTGTGTCAAGATGAGATCATTTATGTGTTAATAATGATCGAAGTAAATGAACTCACCATTTACTGAACTTGTTGAAAGCCAGATTAGAATTCATATGTTGAATTCTGGATTAGACATTATGTATGTCTAGATCAAAATCTATATGATGTTAAAATTGAGAAAAACATGCGTTCTTTTTAGTAAAGGGAATAACATCGTAATATGTGATCCATATCATATATGTTGTTACGACAATAAAGGTAGTAGGAGAATGGATCCATGTTTCTCTACTATGTGAGACCTTTTGAGATTATATGTTAATCTCAATTTTTACCTTAGTGACTATTTAGCTGTTTTCTTGAAGTTTTAATCAGTGTCTACTACTTTAGCGTGTATCCTATGACTATGTATGATTCGGTCTATGGAGCATAACTAGGAAAACGATTGATTAAAATGAATAGATTCTAACTAAAAAGGAAGATTAAATATATTTACATCTTTTGTTGTTATTCACTGGTCGACCCATTTCTGTTTTGTACGGAAATGAATGTGAATATAGGATATGGAACATGCTCTTGACATAATGGTTATTATAAGGGATTAAAGATGTTCATATCGATGTAAATGAAAATTATTTAATCTGGGTAAATAGCAAGACATGAATATCTCCAAGATAATGACTGTGTGTCACTTGAAAATTGGATGGATCATGGATAAAGGCTACGTGCCACCAGGAAAATGGCTAGGTGCCATGAAGAGTAGTGTGCCTCTAATTTATTTGAGCAGCTAAGCAAAGTGTAACAACTTTCTTAGCATTGATTGCTCAAGGAGCGGCTAAGTCAAGGTGTAACAATCTTCTTAGCAACTATCGCTCAGTGTGCTTGCTGTCGCACGAAGCATTTTCTCTAAGTATGAATTGAATGTTCTCATATGTTTTATGTGATCAAACTCTCTAATAGTCTATGTGACTTATTAAGTCTTTGTGACTTACCTGAATGAACTAGTTTTAGTGACTTATCTTGGACGAGTAGGAGATGTAGGAAATGGGGAGAGTGGGGATGTGGGAGTATGCCCACGTTCCCCACTACTCTTGATGGAAAAGACCATCATGTCCCTAGGTCATGTCCCCTATAAATAGTACGTCCAAGCATCATTCAAGGTGTGTGAAAAAGCGTGCAAGTGCGTGCTGTGAGCGAAACGTAGAGAGAAGAAGGAGATCATATGAGGCGGTGGGATTTGGTTCGTGGAATCGTGGAGGACTTTTCGATCCTGTGATCACTCTTCCGACAGCGAATTTTGCCATTGCCGATTACGGATCTGCGGGAGATCGCTGTAAATTATTATCGCTTTAATTTAATTCTTCTTTTCATGCATTTAGAATTATCTACAGTATCGCGGCCTTCGTGGCAAAAGACATTGCCACCACAAGGCACGGCCATCTCACAGAGCAACCTGGAAGAGGAACCAGACGTTGTCTCTCCGACGTTATCGTTAGGTTCTTTAGCTGGCTGCCATTAGCAACCTTGAAGTGGAACTGTTACCGGCTCTATCTTCGTCCGAACGGAGAAAGTTGAGTTGTTAATTTGATCAGGTTGTTTGGAAGTCTCAGACTTGGAAGCTTTGTTCTAGTAATTTTTTAAGAATCGTGTAAGTTATTTCATGAATTTGGTTTTGATCAATACTTTTTGGGTCGATATACAAAATACAATAGATAAAGATTAAAAGGTATTATTAATTAACTATTTTTAAAAAATTAATATAGAATGTTTTTTATTTTAAAAATTTTAAAATAATTTTATTTCAGTATTATTGTAGCAGTTTCTAATTTTATATTAAAATATTGTTTAATTATTTTAGTTTAAATTCTTTAAATTTAATTACAATTGTTTTAATTGTGTTCAAATCAGCTTAAAATTTGTGTGCTATTTTATTTTTTTTTAGCAATTTATCAAATAACGCACATAAATTTTTAAATTTAATAAAAGACATACGTTACTTTACAATTTATCAAAGAATGTATATTTTCAAGTGTTCTCCTGACAATCTGACTTTTTTTTTTTATCATTTTTTTTTTATTTTCTTTACTATTTTTCTCTCTTCACTTTTTAACTTGCATTCAGAATATATGAATATTTAGTCAAATTTTGAATAATATTTTAATATATTTGAAGAAGTCAAAATCAACAATGGATAATATATTTGAACTCTTTGTAATTTTAGAAATCTACTGGAACTGAAATTAGTGTAATCGGGAGTTCTCTAGGTCTATCAGTAGGTTTTGGTCAAAACTCACTGATGGACCTAGATAGAGATGTAACCGAGCCAAACGGTATTAGGCTCGAGCTCGGCTCGTTTAAGTTATATTCGGGCTCGAGCTCAGCTCGAGCTCGAATCGAACTTTTATTACAAAGCTCGAGTTCGGCTCGTTTTGGAATTATCAAGCTCACGAACAGTTCGAGCTCGGCACGTTATTAGCTCGATTATCATAGTTAATGAGCCTAATTCGTTAAGCGAGCTTGGGCTCGTTTTCGGGCTCATTTTAGAGCTTATTTTTTTGGCTCGTTTTAAAACTTGTTTTAAGTTTCGTTTTAGAACTCGTTTTTTGGCTTGTATTAAAGTTCGTTTTTTAGCTCGATTTAAGGCTCGTTTTAAGACTCATTTTTTGGGCTCGTGAGCATACAAACGAACATGTTTGCAAGCTCACAAGCCGAATATCCTTAAGTTCGAGCTCGGCTCGATAAAACTATCGAGCTCGAAATTGAGCTCGAGCTCGACTCGATAAGATAAACGAACGAATTCGAACGAGCTTTTTATCGAACCGAGCTCCAAATAACTCGCGAACCGTTTGGTTTATTTACATCCCTAGACCTAGAAAGCTCTGATTACACTCATTTCAATTTTTATGGATTTATGATATTGCAAGGAGTTCAAATATGGTGTTTATTATTTATTTCGACTTTTCATAGATGTTAACATATAAAATAAAATAAAATAATCATCAAAAACGTTTACGTTGGGCCTGATATGGAATCATATCAGGCCCGACGTGAGCCTGATATGAAATCATATCAGGCCCAATGTGAACATGATATGGAATGATATCATACACAATTCCATATCAGGCCCGACGTGGGTCTGATATGAAATCATATCAGGCCCAATGTGGGGTTTTTTTTTGACGATTTTTTTACTTTACATGTTAACATCTATGAAAAGTTGAAATAAATAATGGACACTATATTTGAACTCCTTGCAACCTTAGAAATCCATAGGAACTGAAATGGGTGCAATCAGAGCTCTCTAGGTCAATCAGTGAATTTCGAGGAACTGAAATGGGTGCAATCGGAGCTGTCTAGGTCCATAAGTGGGTTTCGACCGAAACCCACTAATGGACCTAGAGAGCTCCGATTGTACTTATTTCAGTTCCTATGGATTTCTGATATTGCAAGGAGTTTAAATATGACGTCCATTATTTATTTCGGCTTTTCATAGATGTTAACATGTAAAATCAAAAAATCATCAAAAATGCCCATATTAGACTTGATATAATTCTATATCAGGCCTAACATGGACTTTTTTAATTATTCTTTGATTTTACATGTTAACATTTATGAAAAATCGAAATAAATAATGGACACCATATTTGAACTACTTGCAACATCAGAAATCCATAGGAACTGAAATGGGTACAATCAGATCTCTCTAGGTCCATCAATGAATTTTGGTCCTGATGTGGGCCCGAGTAAACTTATGTTGCCTACTCTGAACTTCAAGATATTGTTGGCACGAGAGCTTCAGATTTATCGCGACACATTGAAGAAGGTCGCAAAAACTTTAGTCAAGCAACATGTTAAAAGAGATAAAAGTTTTGGATAGTTTGGAGGACTAGTAATTTTAGGTATCTATAATTTATTGGAGTAGTAATTTTTATTGATATAAAATTAAAAGAACCTCCAGTTTATTTATGTTGTCAAAAATGCACTTCTATTTTACTAGTCCCAATTTTTATTTATGATTCCATATCAAATCTACTTTGAGTCTGATATGATTCCATATCATACCTAATGTGAACTTTTTTAATGATTTTTTAATTTTACATATTAATATCTATGAAAAGTCGAAATAAATAATGGATAATATTTTTGAACTCCTTGCAACATCAGAAATCCATAGGAACTGAAATGGGTGCAATCGGAGCTCTCTAAGTCTATCAGTGAATTTCGGTCAAAATCCACTGATGGACCTAGATAACTCCAATTGCACATATTTCGGTTCCTATGGATTTCTAAGGTTGCAAGGAGTTTAAATATGATGTTCATTATTTATTTTGATTTTTCATAGATGTTAACATGTAAAGTGAAAAAAACACATATTGTGCCTGATATGGAATCATATCAGGCCTAACGTGAGCTTGATATCATTCCATATCAGGGCCACATTGGGCCTGATATAATTTCATATCAGACTCACGTCGGGCTTGATATGCTTTCATATCAGGCTCACGTCGGACCTGATATGATTGCATATCAGGCCCAACATGGGTGTTTTTTTATGATTCCTTTGTTTTACATGTTAACATCTATTAAAAGATAAAATAAATAATGGACAACATATTTGAAGTCCTTGTAATATCATAAATCCATAGAAACTTAAATGAGTGCAATCGGAACTCTCTAGGTCCATCAGTAGATTTTGATCGAAACTCACTAATAGACCTAGAGAACTCTGATTACACTCATTTCAGTTCCAGTGAATTTCTGAGATTGCAATGAGTTCAAATATGCTATCCATTGTTGATTTTGGCTTCTTCAAATGTAATAAAATGTTATTAAAAATTTGACTATATCTTATGTAATATTATTCATATATTCTGCATGCTAGTTAAAAAATGAAGAGAGAGAAAAATAATAGAGAATGTAAAAACAATAAAAAAAGTTGGATTGTCAGGAGGATAAAATATGAATGACACTTAAAAATGTGCGCTTTTTGATAAATTAAAGTAACGTATGTCTTTTAATAAATTTAAAAATTTAGGTGCGTTGTTTGATAAATTATCGTTTTTTTTAAAAAAGTGTTCTCTTGATAATTACGTTTTTTTTTCCTAAATACAATTCATTAAATATATAACATCTACCATTTATTTAGTTTTTTATTATGTTGGCATTAAAAGTATTAATCTTGGTAGGATGACTTTTGTCCTATGTAAATTTTTTATCCGTCATCATCAGAGTAAATTGATGTATTCAACAACCTATCAATCTAACGTTAGATTAACGCCAATTAAAAAAAAAATTATTCGTTAATTCATCGTCCAAGTTGAGACTCATTCTTAAGCCTTCTCCATTTTCATGCCCCCAGACAATATTATCCGACAGTAGACAAAAGATTTGTTGGAGCTTCCAGTCAATTCCCAGTACACATTCAGCAAATGAGGTCTCTACTCAATACTTTGCTAACAATCTCTTGATAGTGCTACTTCATTGTATAAATTAAAATACATTAAATATATATATTTCAAATATAAGCTCGATAGTGTATTATTAAATGTTTTTAAAATTTTACAAATATTACTATATATATTTTATTATTAATGTGAAAACAAATTCAAAAAAATAAATACAATAATTTTTTATATTGAAATATGTTTTGTGATAATTTATATGTTAGATTCCAACTTATTAATATATTATGTGAAAAAAAATTTAGATCTCATTTTATTAATTTTATAAAATCTATTTTATTATTCCATTATTATATATACGGGCAAAGGCAAGAATTTATTCTTCAATTTAAAGCTTTTTCAAAGTAACACTCTTATCCCTAAGCAACGAATTAGATTCGGTGGTGTCTGACTCAATTACTTGGCAGGAAAGTTGCTGCAACATCGTCTTCTTTGTTCCTCTGCACATCTAACAGGATAGCATTCGAGCTCTGTGTTCAGCTTCAACCAGGTAATTAAACCATCTTTCTTCTTCTTTAGTAACTTTAGCAATTCTTCTGCTCTAGTTGTCGCTTCTTCTTGATTTTTATTCTACGGCAAAACAGATATTCCTCTTTGTTGCTCCTTTTTTTTTTAAAAAAAAAAATATATCAGGTATACTCTATGCTTTCGTTTCTATTACAGATTTGTTTCAGAGATCTCATGCTACTATGTGTTTTTTAATAGACGAAAGATGATTATGAATACCGTCTAATTTAACTAAAATCATTGATCAATAGCAGCAGCTATGGACATAGTCTCGCCAATACTGGAGATTTCTGGTGTAAATCATGTCATCAATAAACTAGTTGATAAAACCACTAATTATTTGCAAGATCAGTGCTGCTGGGAAACCTACTTGCAAGAAGAATTGAAAAGCCTCCAAGACTTACTTCCTCAGATCGAAGCAGTTGTTTCCTTTGCCGAACATAGATTAACTTCGTATGAATCTTCTGATCGAGCATTAATTAAGTGGCTGTGGAAGTTCAGGGATGTGATCGACGAGGCTGAAGATGTGCTGGATGAGCTGGAATATCTTGAACTGGAGAGGAAAGCTAATAGTGACAAAAGTTGGCTTTCTAGAAGGGTCGATGCTTCTGTTAATGCTGCAAAAAGATTACTGAAATTTGATGATGTTCTTGGGAGATTAAGGACATGCGTAAAGAACTTGAACACCTCTGCTTCAGATGTTGAGAAGTTTTTGGCACTGGTAACTCCGACAGGTGGCGTCGGCACTGGACAAATGCAGCAAGGGATTCTACCGTTGTCTCATCAAAGTAGGATCACCACTTCTTTACCTGTATCATCATTCAAAGGACGTGTGGAAGAAAAAGAGAAAATCATTAAGTATTTGCTAGGAGAAGAATCCGAAATTCAAATCAGTGAGAATGTGCATTGCCTTCCTTTGGTAGCGTTGGGTGGTATGGGGAAAACTGCACTCGCTCAACAAGTCTTTGATTATTTTAAAAATGTGAAGAAGGAACACTTTGATATCAAAATCTGGGTATGTGACTCCTTACCTGATCTCAATGCATCAAATCTTATGAAGAAAATTCTGGAGTATTCAACTGGCGGATCTGAATCTGGGCCATTGGAACTAATACCAGAGAAACTCAAGGAAAAGTTACATTCCAAAAGATTTCTACTTGTCCTAGATGATGCTTGGGATGACAAAAATCAGAGAGAGTGGGAGAAACTATGTGCTCCGCTGCTATATGGCCAAAAGGGTAGTTGGATACTATTAACAACTAGATCAAAATCAGTTGCAAATATGGTTTCAAAAGAAATCAGAGGCACAATGGTGCCAATGATGTTGCAGGGACTGTCAGAGGATGAATGTCGTTCACTCCTATACGAGCGTGCATTTGCTGGTCAAGACCCAAATGGATTCCCACTGCTTAAAGATATTGGTGGAGAAATAGTAAAGAAATTGAACGGTGTGCCTCTTCTAGCAAAGTCAATTGGAGGAGCGTTGAATAGTAAACTGGAAGCAAATCACTGGATGAGCATTTCAAGAAGTGAATTATGGGAAATGCCACAAGATTTAACATACAATTTCATTCCAGCTCTAACACTAAGTTACGTGATGCTTCCATCATGTTTGAAGCGATGCTTTTCCTATTGCAGCATATTCCCTCAAGATTACGAATTTAACAAGCAAAAGTTAGTGTGCATGTGGGTAGCAGCAGGCCTAATTTACTCGGATGGATTAGAGGAGGGCTCGGATGAGGACATAGCTAACTGTTGCTTTGATATGTTGTACAACAAATCCTTCTTTGATGCTCATCACGACAATTGGAGTCCATTTTTCTATGACAAAACACTTTATGTTTTAGAAGAAGATTATTACACCATGCATGATATGCTTAACAGTCTTGCTTGTCATGTCTCACACTATGAATGTTGTAGAATTGTGGATGGCACAACTCCAAGTCTCATTTTGGATAATAATACTATCCGCCATATATCAATTACTTGTTCTCATGCTCAACTCCATGATCTAGCTAACATAGTGAGCAAACTCAAGCACTTGCGAACCCTTTGGATAGAGTATGATGGGGATCGTCAACAATTTGAGGATTTTATTCGAGATGCGTGTAAATCACCGAGAAGAATCCGAGTATTGATTATGGCTTCTAATTTATCTGATCGGTGTTTGAAAAGCATCAGTAACTTTGTAAAAATAAGGTTTCTTCAAATTCCGAATCATTTTCTACCATCACTATCAATGCGTAAGTTCTATTTCTTACAAGTTCTAATGGGAGAAGATAGCATTCTGGCAAAAGACGCAAACAAGTTGACCAATTTAAGACATTTATACGAAGTACATGAGGATGCACTTCTCTCAGTGGCGAAAGTAGGAAAGTTAACATCCCTCCAGGAATTATGTTTCACTGTGGGCACAAAACCTAGATATAGAATTGATGAGTTGATGAATATGAATAATCTCCATAAATTATCTATTAAACAACTTTCCAATGTGCGAAGTCTTGAAGAGGCCAATATGGTCAACTTGGTCAAGAAACGTTATCTCATAAGACTGGAACTGGATTGGAATGATGTAAGTAACCCTGATGATTATGCAAGTAATCCTGACCTTGATCAACCGGTTCTGGCGGCTCTACAACCCTATCCCACAATTAGAGAACTCACCATTAGAGGGTACAAAGGTGGTAGGCTTGCACCATGGATGGATACATCTCTTTCTCTCCTTCAAAATCTTCAACTTAATGCTTGTACAAGTTTGGAAGAGCTACCCTCTCTGTGGAAGTTGCCCTGCCTTAAGTTTCTGAAATTGAAAGAAATGAATGCAATAAGAAGTTTGGGTTGTCACTTCTCTGGCCAGATCGACATACAATTTCCAGTTTTAGAGAAACTTGGATTTTATGACCTTCCACTCTGGGAGGAATGGAATGGTGCGGATGACTATATATGGTTCCCTCATCTCAAAAATTTTCAAATTCTTGACTGTCCAAAAATAAAGAAAATTCCTGAGCTCCCGTTGTCTATAGAGAATCTCACAATGAAAAATTTGGGGTTAGAAGCTCTTCCACGGTCCTACAACTACAAGTGTTCGAATGGTTCTAGGACATTTGGTGGATTTCAGCGGCTGATGTTCCTCGAGACCCTTCAAATTTACGAGTGTGCAAAAATTGTGCAAATTGGATCAATCGGCGAAGAGGATGATCATCTCCTTCCGTCGTCACTGAAAGAACTTACACTTTCAATTCTTTTCAAAGATGATGATTTGGCAAGTTATCTACAAGGTCTTACTTCGCTCACTGACTTGTCTTTATATTTTTCTCCGGACGTGGAATCACTTCCTTCAGCAAATGAGCTGGAACATCTGACTACACTTCAAACGTTGTATATCAGGGGTGGTGAAACCTTGACTTCACCAGGAGGATTATATATTATAAAATCTCTTAAATTTCTGAAGATTTCTCATTGTCCGAAATTCCTCTCTGCTGCTGCTGAGGTTGAGTCAGAGGAATTTTTAAAAGACAAGACAAGGAAGCATGCGGTATCATCTTCCTCAGGTTTTGATCACTCTACAAGTGATAAGGTTACTAGCATCCTTCCCTCCTCCCTTGAATATCTAATTTTTACAGACTCTGGCATTTCGCAAGAGTCATTGGGTCGATGTCTTCAAGGCCTTTCCTCACTGAAAGGTTTGGAAGTATCAGGTTGCCATCGTTTGGTGTCTCTTCCCAACATAGAGTATCTGCATAATCTGACAGCATTGGAGGAATTGGGTATTTTTTATTGTAAAGAATTATGTGAATTGGAGTCATTGACGGCACTTGCCTCCCTCAGAAAATTGGACATTAAGCGCTGCCCCAAATTAGCAACAACAACAGAACAAAGTGCCACAAAGATAAAGAAGGGAACATTACCTTCACTTGAAAATATTGACATCGATGACATCTTCTATCTACCAATTTTGCCGATTTCAGAAAAGCTAAAGACCCTTTTTATCAAAAGTAATGACAAAGAGTTCACTTGCTTCCCTTCTGAGATAGAGGAGTCGTTGTTGCAATATCGGAAGTCTCTGGAAAATTTATATTTGTATTGGATGTCTCATCTGGAATCTTTACCCGGAATTTTGGAGAGCTTTTCATCGCTCAAGAAACTTATTATACATTCTGCTCCAGCACTCAAGTCACTGCCTAGGATGCCTGCCTCACTGGAGGAACTGAGAATTTCTGGATGCAGTGCAAAGCTTAAGAAGCGTTACCAAAAGAACATCCGTCGGGACCTGCCTAACATCAAGTACATTGAAATTACAGCTGACAAAGAGGACAAGGCCGAGGTGTGTTAATGCTAACAAGGAATCGTCACTTTGTTCATACTGCATCTTGTGTTTGCTTATTCAGTTATCTCATTGTCACTTACCATGCCATGGACCAAGTTTTCTCAAATTGCTCGTGTCCATTTTATTCTCTGAGCTTTTTAATAATCTTCATGTTGCTAATTTTGTGTTCTATACGTATCACCTCAGGCTCAAGTCAATTGCAACTGGGTCAGCAGCAGACTTTGGTGTTCCACATGATCATATATATGTAATACCAAATGCAGGAGCTGGTCATTCATCAAAAGGGGCAAGTTATCATTTTTGAACCAAATCTCTTTGTGCTTTAAGCTTTTGTTTCCATTCATTTTGAAAATAGACCATAGAGAGAAATAGCCCATACCCCGATAATCCTCTCCTTGGGTGTTGTTTTCCACACTTTTATAAAACACAACTGATTGCTAAAGAGATTGATGCTACTGTTAAAGTTGCAAAAGTATTACTGAAATTTGATGATGTTCTTGGGAGACTAAGGGTGTGAGTGAAGAATTGGAATCCCACTGCTTCGGATGTTAATAAATTTGAAGATAAGTAATCATGACTGGATATACATAATATAGTCTCATCTTCAGAATTGAAATGCTTTCAATATTTTCATTTTACACTTATTTTTATCATTCTAAATTACATCCTCATTTTGATTGTAAAATAACAATATTGGATGAAGACTTATAATCGAGTCAATATATTTTTATGTTAACAGCAAATCAGATGGACTGAAGCGCAAGGTAAGCTAGAAGGATCTTGGAGTCCTCGTTTCACCCCATCAAGCCAGAGTTTGAGGGTTGTCTTTTTATCGGAGAAAATTAATCGATACCTGATTAAGTGTGTAAGTGTTTTGCCATAGCACCGTAGTCAGAGGGACGACACTCTATATTTGGTAATACACATCATGTATATTTCATCTATTAATTATTTTTTTTTTTGCTTGAATGTATTTTTAATCAATTAATCTCTTAACTACAACAGATTGAACTTGACGAGGAAGAACCTATCAAGTACATAAGAAGAGGATAGTGTCTGGTTTAACCAAATCGGAGATCATCACAAGCAAACTCATTCATTTGGAGAGGGGAATAGTGAAAGTATTAGTTTCAAGTCTCTGATTTGGAAGCTTAATTTGTTCTAGTACTTTTTTTTTAGGAATCGTGTAAGTTATTCCATGAACAGGGTTCATTTACTCTATTTTGGATCTTGGGACGTGTTGGCATGTTTATTAAAATATAATGGGTAAAAATCAATCTCTAATTACCCTTTTTATCTTAAGGTTATCTTTTTTTTTTTAAAAAAAAAAAGTTGAAATAGCATATTTTTTATTTAAAAAATATTTTTATTTCAACATTATTATTGCAGCTATAATATTAAATAAAATTATTTCAATTTAGATTAAATAATTAAACATATAATATTTTTATATTAAATTATTATTATTTTATTAATTTAATTAAAATTATTTAATTTTTTTTCAAATCAGTTTTAAATTGTTATACCACTTATTATATAGTTAAAATATGTTGGAGAGCTATTTTTTTTAAATGCTCTTTTGATGAAAACAATTTGTTTTTTATCTTTACCAAAATATAATTCATTAATATATATATATATATATATAGCGTCTGCAATTTGTTTTAAAAATATAGTAAATTTATGCATTGAAAATGTGTTTAGCTTATTCAGATTCTTCTCTTTAGTGAGGTTGTTTTACTGAATTTTAATGAGTTTTTTTTCTTCAAGTCAGTGTCATTGTTAAAATCTACCTGACTTGAGTGCTTCAATTTAAACATTTCGTATATGCTAATTGCAAAGGAAGCCTCATGCATTTTCATGACACCAGACAAAATTATCAGATGGTAAATAAAAGATTTGTTGGAGTTCCAAGTCAACTTCCCTATACATACTGAGTAAATGCTTTAAAGAGGCCTTTGATTCTCAATATTTTGATAGTGCAGCTCACTGTATAAATTAGAAGACTATCGATCAAACTTATCCAACATAGGCACCAAACGAAAGGAGAGTTATCTAACTAAGGTAACCACTTAATCATTGCTCTCAAATACTTTCAGACTCAGAAAAACTAAAAACATCGAGAACACAAAATGTGTCATGACTATGTCTTTAAAATGAAACTAGAACTGCCAGGCAAACATGGCATGGAAGTAACCCACGAGAAACTATAACAAGCAGAGACAGAAGCACAAGTTCCAGTTCAGTTCATCGCTTCTTGGAGACACCAACAGTTTTTCCTCTTCTGCCAGTAGTTTTTGTGTGCTGACCACGAACTCGAAGGCCCCAGTAGTGACGGAGTCCCCGATGATTCCTGCATAAACAATCATCAGATAATGAAAAACTGAAACTAGGAAATTACAATTAAATGAAGTATACAATAGCACTTGAAATTTTCATTGTTTGATACATATGTCAGTTGGCATCCATTTACCAGGTGTTTAACGCATCCATTTACCAGGTGCCATGTTAAACACGCGGTGGCTAATTGCACCAATGGAGACAGAAGTTGATATAAACATAGACAGTTAGCATCCATTTATTTGGTGCCATGTTAAACAAGTGGTGATTGCACCAATGGAGGGCAGAAGAATGATCTGTATATTATTTGATTAATCTCATGATTGATTCAGAAATCAATGTTTTATGTGGCACTAAATTTCGTGAGGTAGAACAGATGTTGTCAACTAAACGGAATATGAATGGCAAAGCACCACCTTAAACTTCCACAACTCTGTCACAAAGCTTCAAGGTTACACACTAAAAAGCCGATGCAATCAACCAATGATTCGTATGGTATTTGTCTATTTACATGATTAATTGAGAAATCACTGTTTCCCATGTCACTAAAATAAAAATGAGAAAAAAATAAACATTGTTGACTAAATCAAAATGTATACCAAACACCACCTTAAAGTTTCATAACTCCGATTTTGAAAAAAAAAAAAAATGCTTTCTTCCTGGCATTCACACAATGGTTCGGAGGTTGTTTGATTATTCCCATGATTGGTTTGGAAATCACTGTTTCCTATGACAATGAATTACATGTTGACTAATCAAATTCCTATCAGAAGTACCACTAAACACCACCTTAATCGTCGGTAGTATGCAATTCTAGAGGAAAAAATGCATAATTAAACATGAAAAAGATACAGACAGGTTAACTTTGGAGACCAGAAACGCCAACCTTATCTTCTTCAGCCGCTCCAAGTCATCCCTGAGCTTCATATCCAAAGCATTTGATACAACCTGGGAGTATCGGCCATCCTTATAGTCCTTCTTCCTGTTGAGAAACCAATCTGGGATCTTGAACTGGCGTGGGTTTGCCACAACAGTCATAAGGTTCTCAAGCTCAGAAGCTGAGAGTTCTCCAGCTCTGCAAATAGCAAATTGCATCACACAACAGCAAAATACGTTTAACTAAATTGATAATATACTTCACTTGTTGCAATGCATGTGAACCAGATTGAACAAAGCCCCTGTTCTGAGAAAAGCTTAACACCATAGTTACTCCAATTAACCCGATCCACCAAAATATGTGAAGAAAAGAAGATTCACGACAAGAATTTCCATAAAAATGCTTCAATCTAGGTAAATATTTTATTATATAAAATGATTAATGACATCACCACAACAACTGTCTTATCAGATGTAAGGCAATCACTATATCAACAGTAGTATTCGAACGAAAAAAAAAAATCTCCTGTTCAAATGGAAAAAAAGGGAACAACCTAAGGTTTCACTAGTCTACAACAAGCAGCGATAAGGAACAAGTCAAACCGTAATCCTTCACAAAATGTCAATGAAAATGCATAAACATGGACTCGAATAGTCCCCAGCACCGCATCAAAGCTAAATTATGAGCGTACAAAAAAAACACTAAAAGAGGAACCTTTTGTTCATGTCGACGTCAGCCTTTTTGCACACGATGTTGGCGAAGCGGCGGCCGATACCCTTAATGGACGTGAGGGCGAACATGATCTTCTGCTTCCCATCGACGTTGGTGTTGAGCACACGAAGAATATGCTGGAAATCCTCGTTCGCAACCAGCGACTACGCAACGGCAGATCAAACGCAAAAGGTTTCAGTTACTATTGTAATCAAACTCGGAAACAGAGTAATAAAGAGCAGAATTGAGAGGCAAAGTAACCATGGCGACGTCGTGATCTAGGGTTTCTCGCTTCGCCGCTGCTTCCTCACCTCCCGCGCGAACTATCGATCGGTCACAGGAACCGGAAGGCAACAGCCTTATAGAGACCATAGAATAGAGCCCACACTGAACCCTAGATAGAGATCGGACGGCTAGAGATTCACGGGCTCTTAATGAATCTTAATAGGCCCTTAATGGGCTATTAAGTGGGCCTGACGGATTAGAATAGGCTAGAGAGTAAATAATTAATTAATTAATTTTGATTTGGTATCTCAATAAGTTATCTAACCCCTCAAAATCTCTTTATTCAACAATAATTTTAGTTTATCATGATATCGATCATCAAATTATTTAATTCACCGTTGATTAAGAAGCTTCTACACTCATAGATGAGATATTGAGCAGAAAGGATCAACCCTAACAATATCCATTAGATTTGCAGCCTGGTTCACCCAAGCAGGCAAAGGTTTTGATAGAGCTTTTGAATACTTTAGGAGGATAGGGACTAGATAATCATGATTTAGCATGAAAGCCGTCCAGTTTAGTCCTGCCTTTCCAGCTTGGCTGTTAGCTCATGGTCACCTTACCACCAAAAACTATTGGCTTCATGCCCTTTTTGGTATTGGGGAAGATGAGACATAAGAATAGGTGTCCGATCACAAGCTTGTAATCGAGGAAGGTTAAAAGTTATTACACATGCGAAGACTACCTAAAGGAGAATGCTGTCCACACTAGGAATGGTAAGAATTCGGTCGGATTTTTTATCATCCGTCCTTATATCCATTAAAAAATTAGATATTCATCTCATATTTATACCTATTAAAAAATCAAATATCCTTTATATAATAGTTTTTTTTTTATCCAACTATCATTATTATAATAGAATTAATATCATATTAAAAAAAGTAAACATCTATATAATCTCGTTTTTTTGTTTTTTTAATTTTTTTTTTAATTTGTAAATTAAAAAATAATTAAAAAATTTCTTTACGATTTTATTTATAGGGTTCAGGCTTTGGGTATAGTGTTAAAGCTATTTTTTTTTTAGATTTTACCTATAGGGTTTAGGCTTTCCAATTAGGTTATAGTGTTTGGTTTAAAAAAAAAATTAAAATAAAATTAATTTAAGTATTTATTGAGTATTATAATGTGTTTAGGGGATATATTTATATATTAAATTTTAAATAAGGAAATGTTGAATTTTTTAAATTCAAAAAATTAAAAAAAAATTAAAAAAAAAAACAAAAACGCTGATATTGTGCGCGACGCGCACAGTCGCGCACTGTGCGCGTCGCGCACAATATCAAACCTCTCTCTATATATATATATTTATTTATTTATTTTGATCCTATCTGAAATCTGCGAGAAAGTACGAAGGCTCCGATAAACTAGGGTTTCAAGGACGATGGACTCCTAACGATCTGGAAGAACTCCTCAATGATCCTGCGTACAGTGAGACAAGCCAACAAAGCGTTAGTGACCTAAGACCTGGGTGAGGATCCTTGACTAGGCCCGCCGACGCTCAAGTCAGTTTCTCTCTCGAAGGTGAAAGAAGAAGGAGGGAGAAAAAGAATTACAGTAACTAAAGTACTTAGAAACAGAGTTTTAGATGTGAGACCTTGCTTACCTTACCAATGGAGATGATCCTCTTTTTTATACTACCTCATATAACATCCGTAGTCGTGAGGTGGTCTCCGGTTTGTTAGAATTTGTTAGAAGATAAAATCATACTTTAGGTTTAGTGCAATAATCCTTTAAGGAATCTTTTTTTACCCCAGATGTACCTCTTTTATCGTTTGTGACTCATATTCCTGATGAAGTATGCATAAGAACACGTCACTGTAACTGAAGAAGCTTCTAGAGAATATTTTCCGTCAAATCTGCCAAGTTATCATACTTGTGTGCTATCTTCTATTACACATGTTTCCTCCAGTTGTTCAAGTCGTCACATATATAATGAGAATATTCTTTGTTAAATATGTTCTGACCGATCATTCAAAACGGTCGCATATATAATAAGAATACCCTCTGTTAAGCATGTCTCGATCGGTCGCTCAAGCCGGTCACACATATACTGAGAATACATTTTGTTAAACATGTTTAGGCTGAGAATGTACTAAAAGTTGTATAAGGCTAAGTGCTTTTATGCTCGGTCGGGCTTTGTCTGGCTGAGCGCATGTAAGCACATTGGTGCTCACTCGGCCTTTATTCGACCGGTAATATACTAAAAGTTGTATAAGGCTAAGTGTCTTTATACTCGGTCGGGCTTTGTTCGGCCGAGCACATGTAAGCACATTAGTGCTCGCTCGGCCTTCATTTGGCCGGTAATATACTGAAAGTTGTATAAGGCTAAGTGCCTTTGTGCTCGGTCGGACATTGTTCGGCCGAGCACATGTAAGCAACTTAGTGCTCACTCGGCCTTCACTCGGCCGGTAATATACTGAAAGTTGTATAAGGTTAAGTGCCTTTATGCTCAGTCGGGTTTTGTTCAGCCAAGCACATGTAAGCACATTAGTGCTCACTCAGCCTTCACTTGACCGATGATATATTGAAGGTTGTATAAGGCTAAGTGCCTTTATGTTCGGTTGGGCTTTGTTTGGCCTAGCACATGTAAGCACATTGGTGCTCGCTCGGCCTTCATTAGGCATGTAATATACTAAAAGCTTTGTAAGGTCAAGTACCTTTCCGCTTAGTCAGGCTTCGCTTAACCGAGCGCTTGTAGAAAGTCTTTTATTTGGTCGTTCATTATCCTATTACTCTTACATTCACCCAGCTATAGACTCTTCCTATCTTTCTCGACCATGACTTCTACTTCATTCGACATGTCAGCCTATCATAACTTACATCACTAGCCTCCCCTTCAAATCCTGATAATTATATTATCTTTTTTAAGGATCAATTAGTGGTAGGTTTACACTTTCCTATTCCTCCATTCTTAGCGGAGATAAGTCAGTATTTTGGTATTCCTTTACAATAATTTACCTCAAATGTTTTTCGATATCTATGTGGGCTATTATTTCGCCTTTTCAGTATCTCTCCTACTGCTGAAAATTTTTTCATGTTCTCTGACCCTAAAAAATCAGAGCCAGGAGTATTTCTTTTCCAATCCCGTCTAAAGATGGTGTTCTTTGAGGATATGCCTTCATCCAACAAGGGTTGGAAATCACACTTTTTCTTCATAAAATTTCCTAGACCTGTCACATGATCTGCTTCATTGCAATCTTCTCCCCCCCCCTTCCTGATATAAAAGAACTTCATCAACAACTTGTCTTCTCTAATTATTCCAACATATTACTTGGTCACTGTTTTTCATTCACAAATGGATACATAATGATATTCTATACCTTTTTGGCCTAAGCCTTGTCCAAAAGAAATTGCAATGTTCCTTTGATAAGTTATGACATTTAAACCATTATTTTTTTACTAACTAAAATACTCTTTATTTGTTGTAGTAGATGTTGTATTTGAAGCCTTGGTCAATAAGGAAATTGGTCTGGAGGAGGAGGTGTTATTGGCCAAGGAACAAGAACTTAATGCCGAGCTTAATGCCAAACAAAATCAACCTTCTACTGTTCCTTTGCCTGAACCTTCCATCCAGCAGGCGACCACTTCTAGCTCTCAAACCATTCCCGGGGAAACACCTACAAATTCACCTACATTGCCAGAAGACGCTCCTTTGGAAATACAAGAGCAAATGGCAAAAGCTACTCCTAAGGGAAAATGCCCCGGGTGTAGTTTGACCTTAGTGCCCCTCCCTAAGAGACAGGTTATTTCTATTCCTGAAGATGCAGCCCAAGGAGATGTTCAAACCACCTCTCCTGAACATACCTTATCATCCTTATATCCTATTCTCACTTCACCATCTATCCAGCCACAGAGGGACTCTCCAATTCAGAGTACTAACTTAGATCCTAAGTTTGTCATGACTTTCCCAGAACAAATTTTTTTATCCCTCCAAGATACTCAGGATCCTCCTTTTCTTTTCTTCTTTCCACCCTCACTTCATACTTCTTTATCGCCCTCATCCACACCTTCTTCGACCCTTCCAATACTATTAGGTGGTTCTCTAACCACAGTTTGGGTAGAGACTCACCAACAGCTTGAGAAGCTCACTTCCACTAAGTTGGCAGATAAATTTTATTTTGAGGAAACTAAGGTAAGATGCTTTTTGTTCAGTTATTTTCTCATTAATGCACTTTACTAATAATTTTTCATTCTATAGTGTTGGGTCACTAATATGAGTGTGACCCGTCAACTATATGACTTGACTTGAGAAAATGATACCTTGAGCTAGTAAGTCTCTGCATCCTCTTCTTCCCAAACCTCTAAAGAGATATCTGAGTTTTCTGCACAATTACAAGAGATTCGCAAACTACTTGAGGTGGAATCTAAAAACTTGAATCAATGGAGAACCTCAACTTCGAGTCTCAAGTCCAATTAGAGATTAACTTATCCATTGAACTGACCGTGAAGTTAGATAAGCTCACCACAGAAAATACTCAGTTATGCTCTCAGATACAAGCATTAAAGAACACTCATGCTTTAGAATTGGCTATTAAAGTTTTGGAGTTACACTCTAAGGACACAGAGATAGCTTCTCTACATTCCTCCTTAACCAAAGCTCAAACAGATATTTCTTCTAAGGAGACTGAACTGAAAGCTTCCCAAGATACTTCAACAGACTATCATGCAAGTGAAGATGACCGATTTGAAAAGAAGAAAAGAATACTTATTGAGTCACTTGACTTCAATGCTCATATTGCTGCTTCCATTGTCAAAGCTTTCGATCATGGGGTTGATGGGATCATAAAACAATTAAAAGAAAAAGGATATATGGCTTCCGACCCCCCAGCTAATTCCCTTGACCATAGGATATTACTTAAGACCCGACCCCCAATTTGTTTCCTAAACTGATATAATCTCCACTTTATCTCTGTATTGAAGAATCTTTTTAACAATTTTAAGTGTTAACCTTTTTCTATGATGTTTCCAATATTGGCACAATTTATCCTTAACTTTGGCTATTAAGTATATGAAAACTTGTATAATCATATGAGATTATGTTGATTTTTCCTGAAGTTAATTTGACTCTATTACTGAAGGATTAAGTTAATATTTTTTTATTTAGAATTGATATTCATTTGGCTTTTAACATTCGCTTGGATTTGTTCCAGTATCTTTAGGTTTATTATTCATTAGTCTTCTACAAGAGGATTACCCTTATTTTAATCTATGTTTATTACTTTCCGATAGTAACATTCTCTGCCTTTTATTAGCCGATCAAATTTGTTTACTTCTGTATTTACTTTCGATCAAATTTAATACACGCTGGGTCATTAGTGGCCAATATATATATATGCTGACTGAGTTTATACATACATATATATTTTGAATTAGCCTCAAGACCCGATCTGCTTATTATGGTTGACCGAGTTTATAATACGAAAAGCATATAACTCATGTTTTATATCATAAATATGTAGTATTCCTTGGGATCTTGGAACTTTTAAGTCTAATATTAGTAATGATTATAATATCTTGGGAACATAACCTTTTGTGTCAATTACCGATACCATTTTTCTATTAGTGACACGTGTGTCTCTAACGTCCTAAGTATACCCATCTCATTATATTCGCCACCTTATCAATCCATCCAACGGCTCGCCCTTAACCCCACCTTTTTTTATCATCTTAATCTAACGCTTCTCCTTAAGACACACTTTTCGATACTTGACTAAAGCTTTTAAAGAAAAAAAAAGGAAAATCCTAATGCATCGTCTTTTTCTTCAAATTCGCCTATTTCTCATTTTTCGTCCTCTGCTAGCTTTTCCTCGTGTCGTTATTACCCCCTTCTTTTAACAATGTCAACATCTAGCGGATGGTACGCTCGATTCTCTATTATAGTTGGTTTTATTGTCATTTCTCACTTACTTGACTTCCCTTTGTCTCCTCACCTATTCCACCATATTTTTGTTCCCCGTCAGATAGAAGATAGTCTGTTTAAGTTTCAGTCGCACCCTAAAGTCATTCTATTCAATAGAATTCCACCCCAAGGAGAATGGAGGAATAAATTATTTTTAGTGCACCTTCCTTCTCCTCCCCCATATCCGATAGCCTAGCAACGAAGCCTTCCTCCTACTCTCCGCTTAGGTGATATTTCTGAAGACCCTGTTCTTCGCTCTTCTCTGGGAAAATTGAGGGGTGCAAAGTTTAACTTACCTGTGTTAATCACAGAAGGTTTACTGTTTTCTTTTGGTCTTAGCCCAGCCGACACAAAATTAGATGTTTCCTTTGGTAAGCTTATCCCTTTTGTACATATATTGTCATTTTCATATTATTCCTAACATGAGTTTATGACCCTTACTTTTCTAGCCGATGTTATCCTCCCCGCTTTCATGTACAGGAATACTCGCTTGACTAGAGCGGTTTTGACCAAAATGGGGGAAGACTTATTAAGAGATCGTCGTCTCAACCTTCCCTCATCTTCTCTTGGTTTACTCCCTTCAGCTGAACCGACTAAGGAATCATCCAGCTCCCCAGAACAGGAAAATCCTTTTGTTGTCAAATGTAAAAGACCTTGCACCAAAGCCCCGGGTTTACTTATATCCACCATATCTACTTTTAAACAGATTTCTATTACTCCTAAAATCTCCTATACTAAAGGTAAAGAACCTGCTGTTGGTTGCTACTCGGAAAACCTAATGGTTTCACTGTACAAAAATTTTATACAAAGATCTGAACCTTTTCCTAGCTACCATGTGTTCTTTTAAATTAAACTTGGATCGTCTGCGGAACTTAACACGTTTGATCCAAAGTTTAATTTATTTGTTCTTTTAGGTTTTGACTTGGATCTCCTACGGAACTTAACACGTTCGATCCAAATCACCTAAGTTATTAATTCCATTAAATATTAATTTCCATAATTGGTTCCCAGTTCTGACGTGGCGAGGCACATGGCCTTCTTGGATATGGGAGCAACCACCACTGACTAGACAAAACATTTTAAGGAAAGCTAATATTTAATTTCCTAAAATAACTTTAGGTCAACCGAAAAGAACAATCAAATCACAAGGAAAAGAAAAAAAACAAAAGAACACTACATCGAAAACAAATTCGAAACACTAAAATCGTATGCCTCTTGTATTTGGTATTATTTCCAAAAATAACTAGAATGATGCGGAAAGGAAAAATACTAGTTATACCTTCTAGAAAAACCTCTTGATCTTCT
This sequence comes from Zingiber officinale, assembly GCF_018446385.1. Taxonomy (NCBI): domain Eukaryota; kingdom Viridiplantae; phylum Streptophyta; class Magnoliopsida; order Zingiberales; family Zingiberaceae; genus Zingiber; species Zingiber officinale. Next base: position 99,365,910 of record NC_055993.1, read on the forward strand.
ACCGTATTCCTCTTCTAACCTCGGACGTTGTGTGGGCAACGACCTTCCCAGATGAGAACCACCAAGCACCTTCTTCTTCCTTGCAAGTTTCGGCCATCAAAACTTCTCCTAGGATGAAGAGGTTCAGCCACCACCACCATGCTCCAAGGGATGCTAGAAACAAAGCTTTCTTTCTCTCCTTCTTCTTCTTCTTCTCTAAACTTGATCCGGCCACCATATGAATCTCCACAAGAAGGATGAGGTTCGGCCATCAAAGAGAAGAGAGAAGGAGAGGATGGCCGGCCACACCAATGAAGAAAAAGAGGGAGAAAATAGAATAGAGATCACATCATGAAGGCACCTCTACCCCTTCTTTTATAATCCTTGGTCTTGGCAATTAAGGAAAATTTAATAAAAACTTCCTTAATTCTTTTGCCATTGAAAAGGAAAATTTATTTAACTAAAAAACAATTTTTCTTTTCAATTTACAATGGCCGGCCATGTTAAAGCTACAAACAAGGAGAGTTTTAATTAATTAAAACTTCCTAATTTGTCTCCAGAAATTTATAAAAAATTATCCAATAATTTTCATCCCTTCATGATTGGTTAAAAGGAAATTTTATAAATTAAATCTTTCTTTAAACATGTGGATAATTTCCGGAAAGTTATTTCAAAAATTAAAATCTCCTTTCAATTTACAAATAAGGAAAGATATCAAATCTTTTCTTAATCTTTTGTAGAAACTAATAAAATAGAATTATTAATTTTTTAAACTTTCTTTTAAATCATGAACATGGTTAAAAAGGAAAGTTTTTACCAAAATTAAAATCAACCTTTTAATCTACAAATAAGGAAAGAGATTTAGCTATTCTCTTAATCTTTTGTAGAATCTTATAAAAGGAAAGATTTAAATTTTTAAACTCTCTTTTAAATCATGTTATCCACATAAGAAAAATTTTAAAAATAAAAATCCTTTTATTTTAATTTGGGCCGGCCACACCAAGCTTGAACCCAAGCTAGGGACGGCCACCTTGAAGCACCCATGAACCAAACTTTGGCCGGCCCTAGCTTGGTCTCCAAGCTAGCTTGGCCGGCCCCTATGGGATGGGTAAGAAGGTGGGTATAGGTGGGTATAATACTCTATAATTAAGAGGCTACGATAGGGACCGAGAGGAGGAATTGGTTTTGGTCTCCCGATAAAATTAAGCATCCTGTGTTCGCCCCGAACACACAACTTAATTTTATCAATAATAATTTATTCCACTAGAGAACTATTATTGAACTACCGCACCAATCCCAAATTATATTTTGGGCTCCTTCTTATTATGAGTGTGTTAGTCTCCCTGTGTTTAAGATAACAAATGTCCACTAATTAAGTAAGTTACTGACAACTCACTTAACTAATATCTAGCTCCAAGAGTAGTACCACTCAACTTCATCGTCATGTCGGACTAAGTCCACCTGTAGGGTTTAACATGACAATCCTTATGAGCTCCTCTTGGGGACATTCTCAACCTAGATCACTAGGACACAGTTTCCTTCTATAATCAACAACACACACTATAAGTGATATCATTTCCCAACTTATCGGGCTTATTGATTTATCGAACTAAATCTCACCCATTAATAAATTAAAGAAATAAATATCAAATATATGTGCTTGTTATTATATTAGGATTAAGAGCACACACTTCCATAATAACTGAGTTCTTTGTTCCTTTATAAAGTCAGTATAAAAGAAACGACCTCTAATGGTCCTACTCAATACACTCTAAGTGTACTAGTGTAATTATATAGTTAAGATAAACTACTACCTGATTACACTACGACCTTCCAATAGTTTGTTCCTTTCCATCTTGGTCGTGAGCTACTGTTTATAATTTATAAGGAACCAATAACATGATCTTCTGTGTGTGACACCACACACCATATTATCTACAATATAAATTAATTGAGCAACTACATTTATCATAAATGTAGACATTTGACCAATGTGATTCTTATTTCTAAATAAATGTTTATACCAAAAGCTAGGCTTTTAGTATACATCCTAACACATGCACCTTCTACACATACTCATTCCTGTTCTACACTCAATATGATGAGACCAGGGCTTCTCATCCCTATGTCCCGTGCTATTCCTCCAATCGTTCCTTCACTTGAGGTGGCACCAACTGTACCTGTGGCTTCATCGCCTCTTCTTCAAGCTCTAACCTCTTCTCCCACTAGACTCCGTCCTAAAGAACCCTTTGCAGGAGATCAGTCATTCCTGAGCCCATTGAAACATCTATTGAACAAGATCCTTCATCGATTGGCCTTACACCTCCTAATCCATCTTCACAGGCTTCTTTGGCAACTCTTGAACTTCCTCCTACTTCTTCTTCACAATCCACAATTTCCACCAGCTCCTCCATCTTTTTTAAACAATCTCATGGATTACCCTCCCAGCTTGGTCAGACACCTATTCCTGCCTAATATGAGATACTTCAGCTAAAAGGTGTCTTAGCTGAGTCAAGGATGCATTCTCAAGCACATATGAAGGAGCGCACCATCTCTGAATGTGCTGATGACTACAACTACCAAACTACCGAAATAAGTTTGTGCTTAAATTTTCTTGGTTTATGGTTATAAAGTGTAACTATGTTGTTATCTTATCTCAGTTCTATGCCTTTTGAGTTTACATTTGGGTCAACTGGCCGTGAATCTGGAAAGAACTAATCGAGTTTTGAAAGATAAATTAAAGTAGCGGAATTACAGGCTGCCTCCATTCTCCCTAATGATGAACTCACTCAGCTACGAGACAAAGTAAATTCATAGGCTGAACTCAACGTTGGCCTAGAGAAAGCCTTACAAGATTGTCGTCAACTATTGCAATCTCGAGAAGAAGAAAAGCAAAGCTTGGAACTCCAATTGCAACAAAGTGCCTCTCAAATCAGGGGGGAGATCTCTAAAAGACAAAACTCTTTCATATTTATCTCACAAAACTACTCTTTTGGAACAGCTACAATTATTCTATGGATTTAGATCTCCTAAGCTAGCTCAAGAATTAACTTCTAGGGATTTTACATTGTTTCAACAACAAGAAAGACTATGAGCCCAAGATCCACAGATAAGCTCACTTTTAAAAGAGCTACATAATGCTAAGGTAGAGAAAACTACCTTGCAGGGAGAAAATGATAGCCTACAATCTGAACTCCAGACATATAAGGCAGGTGAGGAGGAGCACTAGCAAAGCAGACACATATCCTATTTGGACTCCCATGAGTTTGGTAAGGAATATGTTCGATGTATTATAGGAACCCTCACCCATTCTGTTGAAGGGGTAGTCCGATAATTTAGAGAGAGGGGTTACCTATCTGGAGAACCTCCTTCTTTATTTGTAGACCACCGCCGACTTAATAAGAAGCTCTCAAAAGACTTTCTAAGTATATTTGAATAAACTTGGAATCTTGTATTTATACCTTCTTATCATTTGGTCACTATTATACATTACTTATTATATATCAAATATTAATAAAAATTTGCAGTTACCTGTCTTTCCTTGTATAACTTCCCATGTCTTCGGAACCACCCAAGTATCCATATAGATTAACTCTTTCAGTATACTCGCCACATATATTTTGTTTAAAAATCTCATAAAGAAATCAGAAAAGTAGACCTCATAATTATCTTCTAAGTGATATATAATGCTGAATGAATTTTTCCTGGTGATCTCCGGATTTCTATGATGAGCTGAACGCCCTGCTGGAATAAAGGACCCTCGACCTATATGATAAATCGATAGAGTATATGCTCTCAGACAAAATAACTATACATAGTGAATCGATCGACATTATCCCACCTAACAAAATGATATAAATATGATACTTACAATCCATATACTTTGATTAACTTGTTGAGGGTTTAAAGTCTCCTATTCTTCTTAAGAGATCTCGTCCAGTTACCTCTTAAGGCCCCCGATCGACTGAATAAAGGTTTAAAGTCTCTGGTCCCCTTAAGGGAGCATGTCTGATCACCTCTTAAGATCCCCGATTGACTAACTGAAGGTTTAAAATCTCTAGTTCCCCTTAAAGGAGTCCGTCCGATCACTTCTTAAGATCCCCGATTGACTGAATGGAGGTTTGAAGTCTCTGGTTCGTCTTAAGAGAACTTGCTTGGTTACCCCTTAAGATCCTCGATCGACTAACAGAAGGTTTAAAGTCTCTAGTTCCCCTTAAGGGAGCCTATCCGGTCACCCCTTAAAGTACCCAATCGACTGACTGAATGAAGGTTTAAAGTCTCTGGTTCCCCTTAAGGAAGTTTGTCCGGTCACCCCTTAAGGTCCCCGATCAACTGAATGAAAGTTTAAAGTCTCCGGTTCCTTTTAAGGAAATCTGCCTGGTCACCCCTTATGATCTCCGATCGACTGACTGAAGGTTTAAAGTCTTCGATTCCTCTTAAGGGAGTTTGCCCGGTCACCTCTTATGATCCCTGATCGACTAAATAGAGATTTAAAGTCTCCAGTTCCTCTTAAGGGAGCATGCCCGATCATCCCTTAAGATCCCCGATTGACTGACTGAAGGTTTAAAGTCTCTGGTTCCTCTTATGGAGCATGTCCGGTCACCTCTTAAGGTCCCCGATCGATTGACTGAATGAAGGTTTACAGTCTCTAGTTCCTCTTAAGGGAGCCTGTCTGGTCACCCCTTAAGGTCCCTGATCGACTAACTGAAGGTTTAAAGTCTCTGGTTTCCCTTAAGGGAGTCTGTCCGGTCACCCCTTAAGGTCCCCGATCGACTGAATAAAGGTTTAAAGTCTCTGGTTTCTCTTAGGGGAGCCTGCTTGATCACTCCTTAAGATCCCCGATCGACTGAACGGAGGTTTAAAGTCTCTGATTCCTCTTAAGGGAGCATGTCCGGTCATTTCTTATGGTCTCTGATCGACTGAATGAAGGTTTAAAGTCTCCAATTTCTCTTAAGGGAGCATGTCCAGTCACCCCTTAAGGTTCTCAATCGACTGACTGAATGTTTAAAGTCTCTGGTTCCTCTTAAGGGAATCTGCCCGGTCACCCCTTAAGATCCCCGATCGACTGAATGAAGGTTTAAAGTCTCCGATTCCTCTTAAGGGAGCCTGCCCAGTCACCCCTTAAGATCCCCGATCGACTGAATGAAAGGAAACCAATCTACTTGTTCAGGAAAATGTATATATTTCCTCATAATATTGTCCGTGCTTTTCATTAATTACACCAGAGAATTGAACACCATGTATAAATGAATCATAAATATTCTTGTTATGTTCGATAAGGTTGGAAATAGTTAGCACTCCAAGGTCATTCAAGATTTCTTCCGTCTACATCTTGGAAATAATATGAACCCGAGGTAAGTTTTGTATTACTTTGTAGGGTCCTCCTCATTACGGCTCTAATTTGTTAACATCCTCGACTGGTTTGATGCGCTTCCAAACTAAATCACCTACTTGAAAGAACTTGAGAATAATCATTTTATTATAATTTTACCTCATTCTCTGACAGTATAATACTAACCGAGTTGTCATCTTGTCCCACACTTCTTCTATCAGATCAAGCTTCATAAGGCGTCGTTCTGAATTATCTTCATTATATAAACGCCTTCGATCGGATTCAACTCCAACTTCAATTGAAACTACTGCCTCACCACCATATACTAAGTGAAAAGGAGTTATCCCCGTTGATTTTTGGGGGGTTGTACGATAAGCCCATAATACCCTAGGTAATTCATCTACCCAGCTACCACCATCATGATCTAATTTAGTTTTGAGCCCTCTGATAATCTCTCTATTAGTTACTTCAGCTTGACCATTACTCTATGGATACGCGACAAAGGTGAAAGCCTGTATAATATCATACCCCAAGCACTACTTCTTAATTCTCTTGCCTTGAAATTGCCTCCCATTATCAGAAACTAACTTATGTGGAATACTAAATCTACAGATAATATGTTGCCATAAAAACTTGATGACTGTTTATTCAGTAATTCGGGCCAATGATTCAGCCTCCACCCATTTTAAAAAATAATCCACGACCACTAATAAAAACCTTCTCTGGGCAGGTGTAATAGGAAATGGTCCTACTATATCCATCCCCACTAATCAAAGGGACATGATACAATGGAAGTCTTCAATAATTCAATGGGATGATGAGGAATATTCTGATATTTCTGATAAGATAAGCATGTTCTTACAAGTTGAGCAGCATCCGTTTGTAAAGTAGGCCAAAAATATCCAGCTAATAATATTTTTCTGGCAAGAGATCGTCCTCCTACATGACTACCACAAGAACCCTGATACACTCCATGTAGAATATACTGTGTATCATATGGTCCAATACACTTAAGTAGAGGACTAGAGAAAGCCTTTTTATATAACCAATCCCCTACTATAGTATATCGACTAGCTCTCTTCTTAAACACACGTGCTTACTCTCCATCAGTTGGCAAGATACCTTGCTGTAAGAACATGATGATTAATGCCCTCCAATCACCTTGTATCTCCACATCAGCTTGTCGTTCAATACATGACACCAATACTGTTTGTTCCACAGGTGTGTCTAAGCTCCAGGGTATTATAGAGGAAGTCAATTTAGCTAATTCATCTGCTACTTGATTATCCGATCGAGCGATCTTCTGTATGCTTACTTCTTGGAATTCAACCTTCAACTTATCAAAGACTTCTACATATAATTTGAGTTGCTCATTATTGATTTCAAAATTGCCTGTTAGCTGCTGTGCTGCCAACTGAGAATCAGAATATGAGTGGCTCTTACATGCCTTACAGCTTGTAGTCATGCTATTAATGTCTCATATTCTACCTCATTATTAGTAGCTCTGTAATTCAATCGAACGAACAGCTGCATTCGATCCCCCCTTGGTGATATAAGAAGAATTCCTATTCCATTACCTTACCGAGTAGAAGACCCATCAACATATATTTTCCAAGTTTCCTCTTCTTCTAGACCCTGTATTTCTATTATAAAATCAGCTAAAACTTGAGTTTTGATGGTCACTCGGGGTTGATACTGTATATCATATTTACTAAACTCAGTTGTCCATTTTATCAATCGTTCGGATGCCTCTGGGTTAATAAGTACTCGACCCAAAGTATTATTAATTAATACTATGAATGGATGTGATAAGAAATACGGATGTAATCTCCGAGCAGCCAGAATCAACTCGTAAGCCAATTTCTCGAGTGCAGTATAACGACACTCAACTCCCTTTAATAAATGACTTAAGAAGTACACAGGTTGTTGTTATTTTCCCTCTTGCCTCACCAAAACTGAGCAAACAACATGCTTATTGGCCGACAAATAAACCCACAAAGTATCCTCCACTATTGGTTTAGCTAATACAAGTAGAATAGACAAATAATTTTTTAATTCTTCAAACATCTTATCACATTCTTCATCTCATTAGAATTTAGTAGCCAGTCAGAGTATCTTGAAGAAAGGAAGACTTTGGTCAGCTGATCGAGAGATAAAGTTGTTAGGATCGTTCATACTCGGCTAGAGAGGGGGGTGTGAATAGCCGACCCCAATCTTTCGCGTTTCTTCCTACGATTAGGTTAGTGCAGCGGAAATACAACGTAGAAAGAAAACAGAAGAAGAAAGACAAACCATATAACGAGGTTCGGAGATGAACTCCTACTCCTCGGCGTGTCCGTAAGGTGGACGAAGCCTACCAATCCGTCGGTGGATGAGTCCCCGGAAACCCGGCTAATAGATACTCCTTGTGGGTGGAGAAACCTCGCCACAATAACTCGCAACAGCAAGATAGAATACAAGGAATACAAGAAGTAAATACAATGAATGTAACAATACAAGCTTGCCTTCTTGTCGTCGACTGAAGTCCTGGAAGCAACAACTTCACGGACGAATGCCAACAAGCAACTCAGTCGAAAGAAGCTCACGCGGGGCTTCGGAAGTGAGCTCAACAAAGCTCGATCGAAGCTGAAACTTCGTGCAAAACTATAATCAAGGAGGAACGAAGCAGAGTGTCCTCTGCTATTGATGCCGTGCTTGGCTAAACTCCTTATTTGCACGGCAGTCAACCAAACAGGACGAAATAAAACTCGCTGAAGCATAGAACAAAGAATTCATAAACTTAGAACGAACCTGTGAGCCTGCCCTGGTGGCTTCATCACGCGCCGGCGCCTCACTCTCCAGTGGTAGCTCCTCGAGGACATATTGGCGATGCTTCTTCTCTCGCTGGTTTGATTTTGTGCGGACCCGCATATAACCATCAGCAGCAAAGGTATAAGACAGCGATCATTGCGTGGACCATCGAGATGAGCCATGTATCATTGGATCGGTCTGCAGCCCGATCCAAACTTCTCAACCCTAAACCTAAGGCTTCCACACCAACATCCGGTCAACCTTGACTGTTGGTACATCATGCCTAGCATCCGGTCACTCCCTTGACCGCTAGCACTCCTGCTAAGTGTCCGGTCAACCTTTGACCCACTTAGACTTTTCCACACCGGATGTCCGATCATCCCCGATCCATCTGGATTTTCCTCTTCGTGCCAAGTATCCGATCACCCTTGACCTACTTGGACTTTCCAACACCAAGTCCGATCATCCCCGATCCATCTGGATTTTCCCTGCTCGGTTCACTTACCGGACTTTCACCTAGCTTCACTCACTAGGGTTTTCACACCGCCTAACATCCAAGTTAGGACTTTCTCATGGCTTCACTCACCGGACTTTCCAACCGCCTAACATCCCAGTTAGGACTTTCCCCCCGGCTTCACTCACCAAGACTTTCCAACCGCCTAACATCCAGTTAGGACTTTCTCACTGGCTTCACTCACCGGACTTTCTAACGCCTAACATTAGGACTTTCCCTCCGGCTTCACTCACGGGACTTTCCAACCGCCTAACATCCAGTTAGGACTTTCTTCACTTAATTCACCAGGACTTTCCAACTGCCTAACATCCCAGTTAGGACTTTCCCATTGCCTAACATCCCAGTTAGGACTTTTCCTTGTGCCAAGCTCCCTGCTTGGACTTCTCCATGCCAAGTCACCATACTTGGACTTTTCCAGTGCCAAGTCTCCATACTTGGACTTTTCCAGTGCCAAGTCTCCATACTTGGACTTTTCCGTTGCCAAGTCTCCATACTTGGACTTTTTCCCGAATCAGGTCAACCAGGTCAACCTTGACCTACGGTTGCACCAACAATCTCCCAAACATCTATTCTTGTCAAACATCAAGAATAGAACTCTCTTTTCGTCAAATATCAACATACAACTCAACTAGGTTAATCTTGACCTAAGGTTGCATCAACAATCTTCCCAAGTCAAACATCAAAATACAACTCGAGTCAAGTCAACTCGAGTCGGGTCAACCAGGTCAACCTTGACCTAAGGTTGCACCAACAATCTCCCCCTTTTTGATGTTTGACAAAACCATAATCAAGTTAGGTTAAACCGATAACCTAACTCAGGTTTTCCAATGTTCTTCCTTGAACATTCTTTCCAAACTCCAATATTCTCCCTTGAACGTTTCTCCCCCAAACTTAGGTTAACCCGATAACCTAACTTGGGTTCCCCAATAATTCTCCCCCTTTTTGACACACATCAAAAAGAGTGAATCAAGGTCAAGAGTTCCCTCCTAATGAAAGTCCCATACCTTTCATTGAAACTCTTAATTTTCCCTTTGATACTAACTTCAACAATCAACTTAGTGATAATCCCATATCACTAATCCTCAAAAATCTTAAGGAGTAAAAACTCCCCCTAAAAGTCAACTCCTCTTGACAATTAGGTAAAACTCCCCCTAAAGGTCAACTCCCCCTTGACCATTGCACCAACAATGTCTTGGAGAGTTTCAAACCTTTAGAAATCCGAAATTCACTCCCAAAAACTGAAATTTCAGACACCTGCTGAAAATCAGAAACTGGCACGCACTGATCGGTCCTCAGACCGATCATAAGCCCCCTGGATCGGTCCCCAGACCGATCCACGCTTCACTGATCGCACTGGATCGTCACTGATCGGTCACCAGACCGATCAGGCCTTACCTGGATTGGTCCGGTGACCGATCCAGCCTCTGAAATCAGAGATTTCTGATTTTCTCCCGGGAGAAGTTCAGAAACTCACAGAAAATTCCAAAAATTACGAAACTTTGAGGATACATTCCTCATATCATACACTATCATGGAAAAATAGTTTTCTATGAAAATAGCTTCCATTTTCAAATCTTGATACAAAGTTCGAAAAGTTTTGAAATAGCTCAAAGTTTCAAAAACTTTGTATCACTTTGTTCAATGATGAATGTTATCACTAGAAAAGCTTCATCAAGGTTTTTCAAATCAATTTCGAAATGATTTTAAACCTTTTAATTTAGGACCACAATCTTTGGGCTAAATGTACATGACTTGTACACAAGCTTTCCCTATGATCCCCAATTTCTTGAATTAGGCTCATCTAGGTACAAGAACTATGCACCTTGATCCTAACTCATGATCCTAATATCTCACACACATCTAAAGTGTATCAAACACATCCAAGTCAATTTTGATGTGAGATATGGGTTTAGGTCATCTTAGGCTAAGTTCTCATGCATTTTCTAAACACCAATTTGATCTCAATATCAAATTGTGTTTCTATCCTTAAATCAATTTCATTGATTATTAATGCAAGAGATGATGACATGGCATGAAATAATATCATAAATGAAAACATGTGCCAATGTCATGATGTCATGGCATGAAGTATGAAACTTAACTAAAGCATGACATATAAAGAACCTAAGCTTTATCATGACATATCAAATGATGATACATTAAGTATGATGTCATGACATGGCATATGGCAAACAAAATATGGCAAGTAACATGTAAAGGTATAGGAAATACCTAATTCTAGCCTTAGTTGTCATTTTTGATAATTTTGATCATTTTGCCATAGGTTCTATATTCCTAAGTGTAATAGATCTAAAATCATATATCAAAGATGTTTAGATCACTATATGCCAATTAGATTGACTTAAGAGAACTCCTCAAATGTAGTTGGCACATCACCTTAGGAATAATTGTTAAGTTCATTTTCAAGGCTTGTTCACACCTTGAAAATTCCTAAAGTGCCACCTTTTGCCATGATTAGGCTAACTACCTATTCAAGTAAGGTTGGCACACCCTAACTCATCTAGCGTGATGAAATCACGCTCCTAGGAACCCAATACCTATTTGAGCTCATTGGGTTCACTAAATATTCACTAGGGATGACTTCCTTAGCAACCCTCCTAATGACCCTCTTAGGCTTTAAAGCCTTGGTCATTTGGGACTCATCAAGATCAACTCTAGGGTGACTCCTTGTGACCTTGGTGGTGGTCTTCCTAGCCCTAGGTTTTGTTCCATAATCGAATGGAACATTATGATAAGTGGGCTTGACCACTTGGGACTTAGGTTTGTGACCCAAACCTTTCTTGTCCTTGGACTTGGGTTTTTGACCCTTAGACCCTAGAGTTGACTTCTCTAAATTCTTTAGGGCCTTTTCTAGAGTGTCAAGTCTTGACCTCAAGACTTGATTTTCTTTCTCTAAAACCTCAAGTTTTAATTTATCATTCTTTCTTGAGGTGTTCCTAGGCATATGTCTAGTTGTCTTGGGGTTTCTACCTAGGTTCTCCTTAGCCTTAGATGAGTTAATCCTAGAGTTGGCCTTCCTAGTATTATCCTTATCTAAGTTAACATGTTTAGCACCTAAACACATGTATTGATTTCTAAGGTTAACATGCTTATCATTCTTGACAATTGCAATAAGACTACTAGCATGTATCTTATTAGAAGTGCAAGAATGAACCTTAGAGGATACCTTAGGGTTTGCCTTCGCTCCCCCTTTACACGTGCTTGGTCTTTTGTCCTTGTGAGATTGCCTCCCCCTTGGACATTGACTCCTATAGTGTCCCCGTTGCTTGCATTGGAAGCACACCACGTGCTCCTTGCCCTTGCGTTTTGGGACTCCGACTTCCTTGATCTTTGGCGCCGGTGGAGTCTTCTTAGTCTTCTTTGGACATTTACTCTTGTAATGTCCAAATTCCCTACACTCAAAACACATTATATGCAATTTACTTGGCCCACTTGAACTCTTGGTGGCCGACCCTCTCCTTTCTCCCTTTCCCTTTGCTCTCTTCTCCTTGGTGGTGGTGGTGGCCGAATTCTAGAAGAAGAGGAAGGACTCTTTTGGGTGGTGTTCATCTTAGAGGATCGTCGCCCACACGACATCCAAGGCGAGGCGAGGAATACGGCAGAAGATCTCGAGGTCATTAGCTTACAAAGAGAAGGTATAACTAGTAGTTTTCTTCCGCATTATACTAGTTATTTTCTTTGTAAGAATTCTAAATACAAGAGACAATTAGATCTAGTTTATCGAATTTATTTTTCAAGTTTGTGTTTTCTTCTTTTTTGAATTTGTGATTCGATTATTCTTTTTGGTTAACCTAGAGTTATTTAAGGAAATAATATTAGCTTTCCTTAAAAGGCATTGCCTAGGCGGTGGTGGTTGCTCCCATATCCAAGAAGGTCATGTGCCTCGCCATGTAGTCCTGGAAGCCAATTTTGGAAATTCATATTTATGGAATTAATAACTTAGGTAGATTTGAATCAATAGTGTTAAGTTCCGCTTCAAATCTAAACCATTAAGAACAGATAAGTTAAATTTGGAATCAATGATGTTAATTTCCGTCTGCGATTCCTAATTTAACTTCTAAAGAACACAATAGGTTATTTAAGGAAAGGTTCGACACTTGTATAAATTTTTTTGTACAGTTGAACCGGTACATTTTCCTAGGATTAACCAACAATTGGTATCAAAGCTAGGGTTTGCCTCTGTGTATTTTTAGAATTCAAATAGGTTATGCACATGTCATACATAATTTAGGCAGGAAAATAGTAGGATGTGCTAACTCTTTGGTTGCAGGCTCCAACTATTATGGCTTATTGATATTGTGTGTGATTGGACCCTTGGACATGTCAAGGGCATTATTTGTGTGCATGATTGTATGTATAAAATACAGCAGGAGCTGCATTATTTTTAGAATTTTATTTTTTCGATCTAGAATACATGTACATTCCCTCGTGGAATATAGGATCGATGTATGTAAAATTCTATTTTTATTGCGGATCGGATTCTTGCGAGGTGTGGTACTTTTGGAGCACCAGAGGCGCAGCGGAATAAGAAGCAAGATGGATGCGATAACTCGACCCGATGGTTGTGGCTAAAGATGACAGCAGCTAGGGTTGGAGCATACTGAAGACAGTGATGGAAAAAACCATAATAGTTGGAAAATTAATTTCCAAATTTATTGCTTTTATTTACTGTGATGTTTATATGCATGTGATGTATGCTAGGATAGTTTAAAATTCCTCATTTTAAATAACTAAGTGGGAGAGAGATTTATTTTAATAAATTCCACAGTCTCCATTACTGGTTTGTAAGTGATGCAAGCAAACTTGCGCGTTGGCTCTGAGTGCCTTCCTCCATATCGGATGAGTTTGTTTGCGGATCACTAGATCAAACTTCCATTTTGGATGACTATAGGAAATTAATTAAGAGCGTGTGATCTTCCCCATCGGAAGGGGCACAATCTTATTAATGGACTTAGTGTCAAGTAATGGTATACACTTAGGCATATCTAATAGTATCCTCCCCATCGGAGTCACTGCTATTATTTGTGTGACCGAAGGAAACCAACTATTAATTTTATTGTCAAAAAGTTAGGTTGACAAGATAATAAAATTAATGGGTTACACCCTCCTTTTACAAATGATGAATTTATATACGTCCATACTATCGTGACATACAAAATTCACGGTGTTTTGAGGTGTTGGTTAATTTAAAATAGTATTGTTTGATGAATCAATATTATTCCAAATTTAGAGTCCTGACCAAAGTTATTTTTGTGATTCTTAGGATGACTTTCAACCCACTGGCCATTATACTGAAAGAGAACAAACTTTCTGGTCCCAACTATATTGATTGGAAAAGAAACCTGGACATTGTCCTTACTGCAGAAAGCTATAAGTTTGTACTGACTGAGGCTTGCCCTGATACACCTGACGATGACTCTACCCCAGAGGAGATTGAGTATCATAAGAAATGGGTAAAAGCTGATGAGATGGCGCGGTGTTACATTTTGGCATCTATGTCAAATGTATTGCAACATCAACATCAAGATTTATCAACAGCTTATGATATAATGAACAATCTCAAAGAACTCTTTGGGCACCAGAGTCGGACTGCTAGGCAAGAGGCAATGAGAAAGCTAATGACAGCCACCATGTCTGAGGGGACACCCGTAAGGGATCATATCCTCAAAATGATGGCTTATCTGAATGAAATAAAAGTCCTTGGAGGAGAAATCGATGGGGAAACCTAGGTCGATATAATTCTCCAAACGCTACCCAGAAGTTTTGAGCAGTTCCGCCTGAACTATAACATGAACAAAAGAGAGTATACGTTGGCGGAACTTCTGACAGAACTACAGGCAGCAGAAGGTATATTTCGTCAAAGTTCTCAGATTCACTATGCTGAAAATGGTTTTACTTCTAAGCCGAAAGGCAAGAAGAAGAAGAAACATGTCTTTTCAGCGAAGAGAGTGAATAAACCTCAGGGACAAAAAGTTGGAATGAAGAAGCCAAAAGGCAAGTGCTTCATTTGCAAGTAGACAGGGCATTGGAAGGCGGACTGTCCTCGTAGGAATTAGAACAATAAAGGTATATCTCATACTCTAATTGTTGAAACATGTTTAGCGGTGTTATCTACCAGCACCTAGTGTGTAGATACAAGAGCCACTGATCATGTCTGCAATTCCTTGCAGGGGTTCTAGGAAACCCGACGACTAACTAAAGGAGAGATTACCGTCTACATGAGCAATGCTACTAAGGTGACGGTTGTTGCAGTGGGAGACGTCTACTTATATTTTAATAGGAATAGAGATTTGGTTTTAAGAAATTGTCTTTATGTATCCAGTTTTAGAAAGAATTTAATTTTAGTTTCTAAACTGTATTTGGATGGATATTCAGTTTCTTTTAGTAACAATGTGGTTATAAAGAGAAATAAGGTGATTATCTGTTCTGGTGCATTGGTTGGTAATTTATATACTTTAAATCCAATTTCTCCCACAAAGCAAAATATGAAAATTAATAACACATCTTCTAACTCTAATAAGAGAAAAGAACCTTCGGAAATGAACCAAACACATCTTTGGCATCTAAGGCTTGGTCATATTAATTTAAGTAGGATTCAAAGGCTTGTACCCGACGGAATCTTAGGTCCATTAGAGTTGGAAAACTTTCCAACATGTGAATCCTACTTGGAGGGTAAAATGACCAAGAGACCTTTTAAGGCCAAGGGGTATAGAACCAAAGAAGCGTTAGAACTGGTTCATTCTGATTTGTGTGGTCCTATGTCTATCCAGGCTAGAGGTGGTTTTGAATATTTTGTCTCTTTTATAGAAGATTATTCAAGATATGGATACATTTACCTGATGCGCCGCAAGTTTGAGTGCTTTGATAAGTTCAAAGAGTACAAGGCTGATGTGGAAAAACGTCTAGGTAAAAGTATCAAGACACTACGGTCTGATCATGGTGGCGAATACCTCTTAGGAGAGTTTAGGAATTACTTATCAGAGGCTGGTATTCAATCCCAGTTGTCCACACCTGGTACACCCCAACAGAATGGTGTGGCAGAACGAAGGAATATAACTCTTATGGAGATGGTTAGATCGATGATGAGTTATTCAGAATTACCAAATTCATTTTGGGGATACGCTCTGGAAACGGCAGCACACATTCTGAACTTAGTACCTTCTAAATCAGTATCTTCTACTCCCACAGAATTGTGGAATGGGCGAAGGCCTAGTCTAAGACATATTCAGATTTGGGGTAGTCCAACACATGTGTTGAAACCAGATGCTGATAAGTTAGAATCTCGTACAGAAGTTCGAGTGTTTGTAGGTTATCCCAAAGGAACGAAGGGTGGTTTATTTTATAGTCCTAAAAATCAGAAGGTCATTGTTAGCACCAATGCCCAGTTTTTAGAAGAAGACTATATAATGGATCACAAGCCCAATAGCAAAGTTGTTCTAGAAGAACTTAGAGAGGACGCGTCTACTTCAGTACCAACAGTACAAAATGAAGTACCACAAGAGACTGCAACACGTGTCACACATGATACACGACCAAAGACGGTGCCTCGTCGTAGTGGGAGGGTTGTAAGGCAGCCTGAGAGATTCATGTTTTTGGGAGAGTCTTCGGACTTGATCCCAGGTAAACATGAACCTGATCCCCGGACATATGACGAAGCACTCCAAGATATAGATGCAGTATCTTGGCAAAAGGCAATGAATTTCGAAATAGAATCTATGTATTCTAATAAGGTCTGGAAGCTTGTAGAACCACCTGATGGTGTAAAAGCCATTGGATGCAAGTGGATCTACAAAAGAAAAAGAGGGATAGATGGGAAGGTAGAAACCTTCAAAGCAAGTCTTGTTGCGAAAGGGTATACTCAGAAAAAGGGAATCGATTATGAGGAGACTTTTTCACCGGTAGTCATGCTTAAGTCTATCCGGATACTCTTATCCATTGCCGCTCATATGGATTATGAGATTTAGCAAATGGATGTCAAGACAACTTTCCTTAACGGAAGTCTTGAAAAAAACATCCATCTGAAGCAACTAGAAGGGTTCATTGAAAAGGGCAAAGAGCATCTAGTGTGTAAGCTCAATCGGTCCATTTATGAACTGAAGCAAGCTTCAAGATCTTGGAGCATCCGGTTTAATGAAGTAATCCAGTCATATGGATTTATTCAGTGTCCGGATGAGTCTTGTGTATGTTGGTTAATCCTAGGAAAACGTACCGATTCCACTGTACAAAAATTTTTGTACAAGTGTCGAACCTTTCCTTAAATAACCTATTGTGTTCTTTAGAAGTTAAATTAGGAATCGCAGACGGAACTTAACATCATTGATTCCAAATTTAACTTATCTGTTCTTAATGGTTTAGATTTGAATCGCAAGCGGAACTTAAGACTATTGATTCAAATCTACCTAGATTATTAATTCCATAAATATTAATTTCCAAAATTGGCTTCTAGGACTGCATGGCGAGGCATATGACCTTCTTGGATATGGGAGCAATCACCACCGCCTAGGCAAAGCCTTTTAAGGAAAGCTAATATTTATTTCCTTAAATAACTCTAGGTTAACCGAAAAGAACAATCGAATCACAAATTCGAAAAAGAAGAAAACACAAAATCGAAAAATAAATTCAATAAACTAGATCTAATTGCCTCTTGTATTTAGAATTCATACAAAGAAAAATAACTAGTATGATGCGGAAGAAAAATATTAGTTATACCTTCTCTTTGTAAGCTAACGACCTCAAGATCTTCTGCCGTATTCCTCGCCTTGCCTTGGACGTCGTGTGGGTGACGATCCTCCAAGATGAACACCACCCAAAAGAATCCTTCCTCTTCCTATAAGATTCGGCCACCACCACCACCAAGGAGAAGAGAGCAAAGGGAAAGGGAGAAAGGAGAGGGCCGGCCACCAAGAGATCACCCAAGCAAAAGAATAAGAGTTGTGTCTCATGAAACCCCCTCACCCCTTCTTTTATATTACTTGCCCAAGGCAAATAAGGAAAAACCTTTTACAAAAATAAAATCATCCAAGAGTTTTTCCTTTTCCCTTTTTATTTTTCCTTTTCTTTCCTCTTGATTGAATCAATCATCAATCAATGGTTGAGATCAATCCTATTTGGTTTAGGATTAAGCTTGGCCAGCCCCTTGCTTGGGCACCAAGCAAGGTGGCCGGCCACCATGTTTTAGGAAAGAAATAATAATTTTTTATAAAATTTTACAACAGAAAAAACTCTTACAAAATTTAACAAGCTCTCTTTCCTAGAGTTAAAAAAGGAAAGTTTCTAAAAATTAAAACCATGTTTTAAAATTTAAAAACTCTCTTATAAAATTTCCTTTTTTAACATGATGATAGAAAATTTTAATTTTAAAACTTATCTCCCTTTTTTTCTTAAACCATGAGAATGGTTAAAAAAGAAAAGTTTTAAAACTTTTAAAACTCTCTATTAAAACATGTGGCCTAGTTCAAAATAAGGAAAGTTTTAAAAAATTAAAATCTCTCTTTTAAAACTTATAGTTTTCTACAAAGAGGAGATTTTAAAAATTCAAAACACCCCTCCTATTTGAATTAATCTTGGCCGGCCCCTACAAGCTTGGTCACCAAGCTATAGGGCCGGCCCCTATAAGAGAATGTGGTCGCCCATTGCTTGGTCACCAAGCAATGATCCGGCCCCCTTCTTGGACACCAAGAAGAACTTTACATTTGGATGGACTTGAGGCTATAATGAGACTACGACAGGGACCTGGAGGAGAAATTGGTTTCTACCTTCCGATGAGCTTGAGTATCCCGTGCTCGCCCTGAACACACAACTCAAGTTCATCTATAATAACTCATTCCACTAGAGAGTTATTACTGCACTACCGCACCAATCCCAAATTACATTATGGGCTCCTTCTTATCATGAGTGTGTTAGTCTCCCTGTGTTTAAGATTACGAATGTCCACTAATTAAGTAAGTTACTGACAACTTAATTAATATCTAGCTCCAAGAGTAGTACCACTCAACTTTATTGTCATGTCGGACTAGGTCCACCTATAGGGTTTTGTTGGGATCTTAGATGGCTAGAGGGGGGTGAATAGCCTCTTTAAAAACTTAAGCAAAGAGTTCTACACAGACACTAGTTAGCGCAGCGGAATAAACAAACTAAAACAAAACAAAAACAAACACACAAACACTGATACACAGATTTACGAGGTTCGGGGATAACCTGCCCCTACTCCTCGGCGTGTCCGTAAGGTGGACGACTCCTTGATCTTCGGTAGATCGCACCCCGGAAGAATTCCGGCTAAAGATCCTCCTTCTAGGTGGAGTAACCTTCCCACAAAGTCTCAAGAAATATCTAATTTAAAGCATGAGACTTACAGAAACTCGGTGGCAAAGGAGAATGGAAATGCTTACAACCACGCGAGAATTAGTAGCAGAAAAGATCGCAGTTCACCCGAGAGCTCAAGAACTTCGCACAACAGCACACACTTTTCTTTCAAGCTTTCTTTCGTGTTATGTTCTTGTTCCCCTCTCGTTGTTTTTACTGCTTCTCAAAACCTGATCTCTGCTGTCACAAATCTGGTCCAAACTGCGCAAATCAGCGCTGCAGCCAATCCCTTTTCCTCAACACTGGCGTCTTCTGAGCTCGAACCAATCCCCAGGAGTCAAGCAGATCGCAGCCAGATCACAGCAGTATCCGTTGATGCCTGAAATGCACCATGCGCCGCTGAAACCAATAGAAAGACCATTTGTCGCATTCCTCTTACGAACTTAATTTGAAATTAGGCTTGGAATGATACTTGTTAACCTGCAAACTCAAAAGCTAACAGCACAGAGGATTACATCACATAAATGAATGAGATATATCAAAAGCAGTGAAGGAATCGTTGATACAACGAACAAATCAGAGTGTGTGGATCGGTCACCAGACCGATCACAGTGCCTTGGACCGATCAGGCAAAAGCTTGATCGGTCTGAGACCATTCTGATCGGTCGTAGTGACCGATCAGATTGAGTGTGGATCGGCCCACAGACCAATCCACCTCTTTTCTTTCTTTGCAGTCTCTTCTCCTGATCGGTCTCCCTGACCGATCAGATTGCACTCAGTGTATCCAGGTGTTCTCGATCGGTCGGTGGACCGATCAGTGGTATCGGTCAGACCGATCCACCTCTTTCTTCTCGCAGTTCTTCTCACGATCGGTCTCCGGCCGATCAGTTACCTCGATGTGCTCGAATGTTTTCGATCGGTGCGGACGATTTCACTGGATGTGCTCGGTGTCATCGATCGGTCATCGGACCGATCCGTGGAACTTGAGCTTTGGATCGGTCCGACCGATCCACTGATTCTTGTGTCACTGGATCGGTCTACCGACCGATCCAATGTACCATTGAAAGTCCACTTAACTCTCTCTCTGACTTAATCCGGAGAACGAGCTACCGAGCCCTCTCCGACTTCGTCCGGTCCAGAGAACGAGCTACCGAGCATCTCCGACTTCGTCCGGTCCAGAGAACGAGCTACCGAGCCCTCTCTGACCTAGTCCGGAGAACGAGCTACCGAGCCCTCTCCGACTTCGTCCGGTCCAGAGAACGAGCTACCGAGCCCTCTCTGACCTAGTCCGGAGAACGAGCTACCGAGCCCTCTCTGACCTAGTCCGGAGAACGAGCTACCGAGCCCTCTCTGACCATTCCGTGCCAAGTCACCATACTTGGACTTTTCCCGTGCCATGCTCCCTGCTTGGACTTTTCACCAGATGTCTTGACCCATCTGGATTTCCCTTGCCTGGCTTTACTCACCAGGACTTTCCCTCCCAACTGATCAACCTCGATCAGTAGTCATTCTTAGTTTAATCACTATCTGATACAAACTTAAATCAGTGTCAACATCAAAACAACAGCCAGGTCAGACTGTATCAACAATCTCCCCCTTTTTGTTGTTTGACAACACGATTTAAGTTTAGATCAGAATTGTTCAAATTTTCATAATTTTAGGGGAATCAAGATCCTCCCCCTAAGACGGATACAACACTATGTGAGGGTCTTCACATTTGCATTCATCTAAACTTAGTTATCTTCTCCCCCTTTGTCAAACACCGAAAGAACTCCCCCTTTACCCTTACTGTCTGGTTCTTAAATCACTGAGAATTCCCTCTAAGTGTATTATAAGACAGTAATAAGGAAATAAAAGACAAACAAGACATGCAAGTGAACAGCATATTAATAACGGATAGAAAATGAAATATAATAAAGAGCAAGTAAATATAAAACTGAGTACCATAAATACATGAGTAGCATCAGAAGTGCAAACATCCAGGTCAGTCATAAAGACTAACAAATAACATCCAAAATACAGACAGTCAACAAACAAACAGTATCAATCAACATCCTCACACTGAGGAACATCACCATCATCGGCAGGAGGGGTGAAATCCTGAGGCGGCACGCTGGAGGATGGATAGCCTGGGTAAGACTGCGGAGGCGGGTAGCGTGCCATCCATCCGAGTAGCAACTCCTGTGTCACCACCTGATGACTGCGCATATCATCGAAACGCTGGTCAATATGCCCGCGCAGGTCATCATAGCGCTGGTCTATCCGAATACGCAAGCCATCCAGCTCAGCAGATATCATCTCATCATGCCGATCAAAACGGCTCTCCAGCTCGGTGATCTGCCAGCGCAGATCAGGATCGTCCTCTCCATCGTCAGCAGCAGCAGGAGGAGCAACCTGTCGTGGAGGTCCCCGTGGTAACTCACCCAAAACTCTCCCATCCTTCCACTGAACACCCCCATTTTGTCCAATGATGCCAGACTTGGAAAATGCCCGTTTCCCAAGTCGGCAATCCTGCCTGACCATTTTGACTACCCTACCCTTAGACACATCAACCTGAAGGGTCTCGAGCCAATCAGTAATTATATGCACATAAGGCATATAAACAGTGGAGCCGCTGGGCCGAGAATATGAAATGATCGAAGAGTAGATGCTGGACATAATGTCAAAGTCGAGACGTCGACGTAACCCATAAAGCATCAAACAATGATAGGGTCGGATCTCAGCAAGAGGTTTGGATGTGATTGGAAGAATACAGTTTGTGACTATCTTAAAAAGAATATAGTCAGGGGCAGATAGTCGTAGGGCAGCAAAGGTGGGAAAGTCAACATCCAACTCATCCAGGTCATCTGGTCTAGGATGACCGAAGAAGTACTCATAGATGGAGTCAGGTGAGACATCAAGTGGAGGACGTAATGATTCTGGTAAATCAGGATAAATGGAAAAAAGATCCCCCGAACACATTCGGCAGCCTAGATACCCAAAAAATTCTCTGATGGAGAAATCGATAGGTCTTTTAGCGACTCGGGTTTTATAAACACCATCACTGTTCTGATGAAGATTGTTATAGAACTCAGAAACTAGGTCAAGGTTGATGTCCCTTTCTAAGTAGACTACCGAGTCAAGTTTAAAATAGGCTAGGGTTTCGGACACAGAAGGACAAAATTCATCCATATACTTGCGATCCACAGATCGACTTGGAAGCAGCTTGAATGTCCTCTGTTGAAATGCTTGCTCAAAATGGCGGTTTGGGAATCTACTAGAACCAGCTGGTTGGGGTCGAGAGGGAGCAGGAGACTTGGTTTTCTCAGCTGGGGACTTAGAAGAACTCTCACCGGCTGCTTTCTTCCTAAGGGTCAACAATGTGGTAAAATGGGGCAATGAGTGAGCACCGGAGCCACCAGCACAAAAAAAAAAAACATATACGGTGAGGAATGAAACCGAAACGCCAAAGGTCTAGAGAGGTAGAGAGTTACCTTGGTGCCATTTAGCTTTAGGCTAGGGCTTCCGAGGGCTAGAGCTTCGTCTAGGGTTCGGCGTGCAACGAGAAGAGAGTGAGGTTAGGGAAGGAGTCGGCTAGGGTTCCGCGTGAAAGAAGATCGGGAAGAGGGTGGGTCGGGAGGTGTTAATGAGGGGATAGTGCACAGTGTGATCTGATCGGACGGCTGTCCGAACAGAGAAATCCTGACCGATCAGGAAACATCCTGATCGGTCGTGGAGACCGATCAGGGATCTTCCTGATCAGTCCTTGGACCGATCAGATGTGGATCAGTGGGCTGCGATCTGTGCCGGTGTCTCCTGATCGATCCCGGGATCGATCAGTGAACCTTCTGTGTGAATTTCCTGATCGGTCGTGGAGACCGATCAGGTATCGTCAAATTTCCTGATCGGTCGTGGAGACCGATCAGGCATCATCCTGATCGGTCCCTGGACCGATCAGTGTCTGATATAATTTTCAGTAACTGAAAATATGAGCCGTTATCTATCGGGAATTTTGAAAAATTCAGAATTCAAGAATTCAGAATCTCCCAAATTCATAACCTAGAATCAACACCCACAAGTATATTAAAAAAAATGAGCTCTTATGGTCTTAGCTTGTGTAGAGCCCGAAAGTTCTTTAACTCCAAAAACTCAGATATTTGGAATCGTAGAATTCCAATCTCAGAAAACCTTATAAAACTATATAGTGAAACAAGGTATTAATTAAGACTTAAAATTGCTATGATCAGTTTCAAGTTTGTCAAAATATATCCAAGTTAATATTGTTGGTGCAATATCCCTCAGGTCAAGGTTGACCTGGGTAACCAAGCTGAGTCTTGGTTTGGGTTTAGATGTTTGACAATAAGATATTGATTGAAGAAGAGTCAAGTAGGTCAAGGTTGACCGGATACTTGACTGGGGAGTCCTAACTGGGATGTTAGGCAAAATGAAAGACCTAGTGAGTGAAGCTAGGCAGTATGAAAGTCCTGGTAAGTGAAGCCAGGCAGAAGAAAAGTCCTGGTGAGTGAAGCCAGGCAGAAGGAAGTCCTAGTGAGTGAAGCTAGGCAGATGGAAATCCTGGTGAGTGAAGCCAGGTGAAAGTCCTAGTGAGTGAAGCTAGGCAGATGGAAAACCCTAGTGAGTGAAGCTAGGTGAAAGTTCTGGTGAGTGAAGCCAGGTAAGGGAAAATCCAGATGGATCAAGGATGATCGGACATCTGGTGCTAGGAAGTCCAAGTAGGTCAAAGGATTGACTGGATACTTGGCATGAAAGAAAAGTCCAAGTAGGTCAAAGGGATTGACCGGATACTTGGCACAGAGAAAAGTCCAAGTGGGTCAAAGAGATTGACCAGACACTTGGTAAGGGAGTCCTAGCAGGTCAAGGGAGTGACTAGATGCTAGGCATGACATACCAACAGGTCAAGGTTGACCGGATGTTGGTTTGGGAGGTTTGGGACTTAGTTTTTGGACAAAAATCAAGTCTTTGGATCGATCGATGGATCGATCCAGCGATTGATCGATGGATCGATCCGACTGTCCCAAAGAACAGAGCCTCGGATCGATCCGTGGATCGATCAGAGGTCCCAATCGATCGATGGATCGATTGGGACGCTGCTGCATCAGGCCTCGGATCGATCCGTGGATCGATCCAGCGTTTATCAGTACAGAGGCGCTCTGGATCGATCCGTGGATCGATCCAAAGCCTCCCCGATCGATTGGGATCATTCGAATCGATCGGGATCCGACCGTTGGCGTCGATAAAGGCCGCAGGCGCACGATTCCTTCGGCATCTCTTCTCCGATTCACTCCAGATCTCTCGCCAACTCCTCCACAGTGCTCTCAAAGATCAGATCGCCAGTTCTTGAAGGATCTTGGAAGCTTTCCAAGTCAACAGGCGGATCAAAGGCAAGAAGAGAAGCTAGGGTTAGGGTTTTCTATACTCATTGTAAGCTTTGCGCTTGTATTTCGTTTCCCTTTCCTTTCTTCTTGTACTGAGAGTCTTGTAGGGCTTCTCCGCCCTCGGTAGTTACCGAAAAGGAGTGTTTTCATAGTGGAGGGTGCGTGCGTGGTGTGGATCCTTGGATTAGTCACCTCTTGTGAGGTGGATACCAAGTAAACCAACCTTGTTAGCGTTGTGTGATTGTTTCTGTTATTTTCCGCTGCATATCTTAGAAGAAACAAGCAACGCCAAGCGATGAGCACGCGACGAGCTATTCACACCCCCCCTCTAGCTACTTTTGGTCCTAACAAGTGGTATCAGAGCGAGGCCGCTCTTCACCGGAATCATCGCCGGAAGGGTCAAGCATATCAAGAAAAGCTAGAGGGTGAAGAAGTTGGAGCAAATTCTTCAAGTTCAAGACTTTATCAAGCTCAACTTCAAGATGCAATTCCAAGATGGGCTTGGATTTGACACAAGGGTGGCTCCACCATACACTTCTACGAGTTTCGATTCTTGGAAATCAAGAATCGAAAATTTTCTTATGATGGAGATAGAGCAATGGTTTGCTCTAATGGAAGGCTTCAAGGCTCCAAGAAATTCAAAGGGCAAAGTTCTAAAGAAAAGCAAATGGAGCCCGGAGCAAGTCCAAAGGTGCGAGGCAAATGACAAAGTGACCAAGCTTTTGGTCAATTTATTGCCAAGCACCATCCTTTGCAAAATTGGAGAGTTTGAAGATGCAAAGGAGCTATGGAGTAAATTGGCCAAGCTTCATAAAGAGATCCCCTCCACTGTACAAGATCATGAAGAATCCAGAGAGGGTGACTCTTTGGAGCAAGACCAAGAGGAGGACTCCGAGGTTGAGAGATGCTCAACCTCCGAAGAAGAGGAAATCCAAGAAGCTTCATCCTCAAGGGAATGCAACGAAGGGAACAAGGAGGGAGCATACTCCTTATTTCATGTTCAAGATGATGAAGCTTCCACCTCTAGGATTGAGGGGGAGCAATCCTTGGTGACTCCGGATCAAGAAGAAGGAGAAGCTTCTACATCCGGGTCAAGTGAAGAAGAAGAAGATGGTGCCACCTCGAACAAGAAATAGCAAATGGAGGTGCCATCCTACCAACAGAAGGTATAAATGTTTCAATTAAAAATAAAAATCATATAATATGTTTTGAGTGTAGGGAAAGTGGGCACTACAAGAGCAAGTGTCCCAACTTGGCCAAGAAGAAGGGCAAGGAGAAGCCCGAGGAGACCATTCCCGGAACAAAGAAGAGCAAGGAGCATATCATATGCTTCTCTTGCAATCAAAAGGGGCATTACCGGAGTCAATGCCTCAAGGGGAAGAAGATGGTCAAGGCTCAAGGAGGCATTAGTCAAGGGGGAGCCTCCAAGGTAAAGAAGAAGGTAACATTTATTGAGCCTACTCCTTTACATTATGGTAAAAAGCATGATAGTTCTAATTTTTATCATTTTAATGCGATTTACCATAAGAATAGGAAGCATGAGGGCTTTAAGGAAAAGCATGTGGCCCTACATGCCAAAACTACTACACCTAAGGCTAGGAATGTAGGTAAAAGTCTAGGCAAGAACTCTAAGGATTGTAGCTACAAGCCTAGAAACAAAAATGCTCATGGACTTAATGGAAAACCAAAAACTAAGGACTTAGTGATGGAAAATCAAGTCTTGAGGTCAAGACTTGATAAAATGGAAAAGACCCTAAGAAGGATGGAAAATATCTTATTAGGCCAAAATGAGCATAGCCTAGGTCTAGGAGCACAAAGGTCATCCAATGGTCATAGAGGTTTGGGATACAAACCCAAAGCTAAAAAGGATGTGCCTAGTTATCATAGGGTTCCATATAGCTATGGAACAAACCCTAAGTCTAGAGGTCAAGTCCAAGATACAAGGAAGATATCCCTAGAAGTATCTTTGCAACCAAAGTGACTAAGACTTCTAAGAAGTCTAAGAAAGTCACTAACAAGGTCACAAGAGAGGCTATTCCTAGAGTTGACCTAGAAAATGTGACCAAGGCTTCTAAGAAGCTCAACAAGGTTACTAGGAAGGTATCTAGGGAAGTTATCCCTAGTGAGTACCTAGAGCATCCAAGGAGCACCAATAGGTGTTGGGTTCCTAGGAGCATCTTCTCTACCCCATAGATGGGTTAGAGAGTGTCAACTCTGATTAGAAGGGTAGTTAACCCAACTTTGAGGAAATTGACACTCAAGGAGCATTTTCAAGGTTTTTGTTAACCTTTGAAAATGAAATGGAATTATTATTTACTCCTTGAAAGAGTAAAATGTGCCTAATGGTGGAAAATTGATTTTATCTTAAAAGGCATAAATTGGGAAAACCTAGAAATCCCAATTTGGGATTTTGGTATTCTCTTATAAATTTTAAGGCACTCCGGGCCTTGATTTATGTGATTACTCTTGAGGAAAAATGGAATATGCCAACATTTGAGGATAAGCTTAATTTCAATTGGCATAAATTAATCAAGAGAATTAGAAATGCCCATTTAGGTTTTGGCACTCTCTTGAAGCACTTTGGGCAATCTAGGGTTTAAGTTTTAGGATTAGCTAAGATTAACGATACTTAGATAGGTAATCTAGGTATATTTTATTTATGCTAAACCTTGCCATGATTGTTTGCTCATAATATGCCATGACATCATATTTTATCTTATTTGTATTTTGCATTCATGACTTATCATGAAAAATACAAAAATACCATGTCATGCCATACATACATCATGTAGTTATAGGAATCTTTCTTTTGAAAGCTATTTTATTTTGATGTATGCCATAACATTATCATGCATTATGTTTATTTCCTTAAAAATTAAGGACATATGGCATTAGTTAAACAAGTGGCATTTGTTTACAACAAGTGGAATAAACAAGTGACATTTGTTTAACAAGTAAATCAACAAGTAACATCCTTTGTGGATGTCTACCTCTCAAAATGCCTAGATAGATATGCATGATCCCTAGAATAGGGCAAAACCAAAATCTTACATCTCACAAAGACCTATAAGATGACTTGTATGTGTTTCAGTGCACATTAGATACAAGTGAGATGTTAGGATGATGAACAAAACTCAAGATGTTGATTTAGTGCATTCTTTTGAGTTTTAAGTTCATCAAAACACATAGTTATGTGTTTTCCCATCATTGGGAAAGCTAATGTACAAGTCATGTGCATTATGCCCAAGGAACATGATGGGATATTGATTTTGAAAATGTTTTTAAAATGTTTTTGGAAAACTTTGGTGAAGGCTATCTTTTGATAGTAATCACCATTGAATAGTTAGACACAAACTTGAAGAAAACGCTAAAGTTTTTGCAAGTTTTCAAGTTTGTGTCAATCTTTGAAAATATAAAGTATTTTCATAGAAAGCTATTTTTCCATGATTAAGTATGCCCTAAATAATGTCTACACGAAATTTCATGATTTTTGGATTTTTGTAGAATTTTCTAGGGGTTTCTGAAGTTGATTGAAATGGAATTTCAGCAACTATCAGAACTCCGATCGATCCATGGATCGATTGGAGTTCCTGAATCGATTCGTGGATCGATTCAGAAGGTAAATCTCGCGAGCAGAAGCTCGCTGGATCGATCAGTGGATCGATCCACACATACTGAATCGATCAGTGGATCGATTCGGTTGGTTCAATCGATTGGATCCCAACTCCAATCGATCCAAGTTGCTGATTTTGGCTGGGAAGGCCTGACTTCAGCATCTTTGAACCATGGTTAGTCTATGTAACCATTCCAAACCCTTAAAATACATTTGTATACATAAAAAGGGTGTTTTCGTGTTGAAAACAAGGATGGAATGGTTAAGGAAGACTTCATTGAAGTTTAGGTTGAGGTTTGTTTCAAATTTTGAACATTTGAACCTCAAAACTTCTAAATCTGGGTTTCCTAAAGGTTTAGGGATTCCAAGTCATTGTTGGTGCAATGACAGAAGTTACCACCATGTCTTTAGGGGGAGGGACTCTTTAAAGGCATGAAAATTATTTTTCATGAACCTTGGAAGGTGGTTAACCTTCTTTAAAGAAAATGCTCATGGACGAGCTTTTGAACTTGAAATGGGGAGTGGATATCCTCATTATTTCAAGTGGGAACTCAAGATGTTAGAAAATGCTCAAGGTTGGGTATTTGTCTACATTGAGGAAGAAGTTAAGGATAAATGAAGGGTATGGGACCTTCATTATCATGTTGGTTCAACGAGTGAAGTTGTAACCAATGATGAGCAACTCTTCGGGGAGAGTTTTCAACAAATGGATTTGTTGAAGTGTGCCCAAAGAGGGGCATAGGTTGATGTGTGCCAATAGGGGAGAATGAAAGGACGTGTGAAAGGGAGTGTTAGGCTTTCATTATCTAAGAGGAAGTTTTCCCTCTTGGGGAGAATGAAAAGCAACTTATGCTTTCATTACCTAGTGGCATGAAGAATGAGGCTATGGGATTAGCCTAACTTACATGTGGCATTGTAAGTGTTATTGTGGTATTGTCAAACATCAAAAGGGGAGATTGTTGGTGCAGAATCCTCGGGTCAAGGTTGACTGGTTGACCAAGTGAGTCTTGGTTTGAGTTTAGATGTTTGACAATAAGATATTGATTGAAGAAGAGTCAAGTAGGTCAAGGATGACCGGATACTTATTGGGAAGTCCTAATGGGATGTTAGGCGGAAGAAAATCCTGGTGAGTGAAGCCGGTGAAAGACCTAGTGAGTGAAGCTAGGCAATTGGGAAGTCCTAGTGAGTGAAGCTAGGCGGAGAAAATCGTGAGTGAAGCCGGTGAAAGACCTAGTGAGTGAATCTAGGCAATTGGGAAAGTCCCGTGAGTGAAGCCAAGAGAAATCCAGATGGGTCAAGGTTGACGGACATCCAGTGAGAGTCCAAGTAGGTCAAAGGTTGACCGGATACTTGCACGAGGAAGAAAAGTCCAAGTAGGTCTTAGGAGGATACTTGGCAAGAAGAGAAAAGTCCAAGTGGGTCAAAGGATTGACGGACACTTGGTGAGAGAGTCCTAGCGGCCAAGGGTGACCGGATGCTAGGTCTTATGTACCAACAAGTCATGGTTGACTAGATGTTGGTTTAGGGGCTTTGGGCTTGGTTTTGGGCAAAACCAAGGTTTGGATTGATCCGTGGATTGATCCAGCAGGTTTGGATTGATCCAGCGGGTTTGGATCGATCGGTGATCGAGAATACCTGGATCGATCCGTGGATCGATCCGGTGAGTCCCCAAGAACCTCTGGATCGATCCGTGGATCGATCGGTGGATCGATTGGGACGCCGCTGCTTCGATAGTCTTGGATCGATCCGTGGATCGATCCGAAGTTTTTAGCGCAGGCGCTCGGATCGATCCGTGGATCGATCCAGCCTCCCAATCGATTGGGAGCAATCCAATCGATTGGGATTCGACCGTTACGTCGCTTTATAGTCGAGCGTCTTCTTCATCAGAACTTCACCGATTCATTCCAGATTCAACACAGCTCCTCCCCAGCACTCTCTAAGCTCCTCACCGCCAGTTCTTGAAGGTTCTTGGAGGTTCATCCAAGTCAAGAGGCGAGTTGCAACGAGAAGAAGAAGAAGCTAGGGTTTTTACTGCATTTCTTGTAAGCTTTTGCTTATTCTTTACTACCCTTTCTTCTTCTTGTACTGAGAGTCTTGTAGGGCTTCTCCGCCCTCGGTAGTTACCGAAAAGGAGTGTTTTCATAGTGGAGGGTGCGTGCGTGGTGTGGATCCTTGGATTAGTCATCTCCGTTGGAGGTGGATACCAAGTAAACTCCTAGTGTTAGCGTGTTTGTGTTTGTTTATGTATTTTCCGCTGCGCATTCTTGAAGAAACAAGCAACACTGAGCAACGAGCACGCGACGAGCTATTCACCCCCCCCTCTAGCTACTTTTGGTCCTAACATTCTCAAGCAAGCTTTCGCTCTGACTTCTCGTCCCTCGGAATCATTGTCTGCTTCCTTCTCGTTCGCCAGCGTACTCATCCACAGTTCTTCGTCCCTCGGACGCACCGAGCCCGTCAGCTCTCTCCCATGCCGACCTGCTCGCTAGCTGCGTCTCTTGCTCCTCGAGTAATCTTCCGCTTCGGCTTCTCGTCCCTCGGAAACACTGCACGCTCCCTTCTCGTCCGCCGGTGTACTCTTCCGCAGCACCTCGTCCCTCAGACGCACCGAGCTCGTCAGCTCTCTTTCTCCAATGTCGTCCTTCTTGCTAGTTGTGTCTTCCACTCGACTTCCTGCACTCCTAAGTTCATGCACACTTAGACATAAGATTCAAAAAACCACAGAACCTAACTTAACTTGTTTGATCACATCAAAACAACCTAGGGTTCCAACACGCTTCTCCAAAAGATTCTTGTGGAGCTTCCCTTCGTCCTCCTTGCTCAAAAGGTGTATGAAGAAATACTCGAGGGCGCCGAACTGGGGAGAGAGGAGTAGGAAGCAAACAAGTAGGATCCTCCTCCTCTCCCCTTCTCGCCCTTAGATAAGCGGTTGTTGATATTGTTGGATTTAGAGCTACAGGCAATGCCCCCGAGCATTAACTTGTTGTTGTTACTGCAATATTTTCTATATTCTAGTGTTGATGAGTAACTCTATATCTTCTTGCATCATAGTTATGGTGTTAGGTTTCCCAGCTTCTTCTATCTCGTAGCTTCAAATTCAGGTGAAGATTCCAACAGACGACGCCAAATTTGTTCCTGTCTGAAATCTGTGAGAAGGTGCGTTGGCTTCGATGGACTAGGGTTTCTAGGACGATGAACTCCTAAAGATATGGAAGAACTCCTCAACGATCCTACGCACAGTGAGATGAGCCAACAAAGTGTTAGTGATCTAAGACCGGGGTGGGGATCCTTGGCTAGGTCCTCCGATGCTCAAGTCAGTTCCTCTCTCGAAGGTGGAAGAAGAAGGAGAAGAAGAAGAAGTGTAGTAACTGAAGTACTTAGAAACAGAGTTTCAGATGTGAGAACTTGCTTACCTTGCCAACGAAGAGGATCCTCCTTTTTATACTATCTCATATAACCTCCGTAGTTATGAGGTGACCCCTAGTTTGTTAGAATTTGTTAGAAGATGAAATCATACTTTAGGTTTCATGCAATAATCCTTTAAGGAATCTTTTCTTAGCCCAAATGTACCTTTTTTATTGTTTGTGACTTATATTCCTAATGAAGTATGCATAAGAACACGTCACTGTAACTATAGAAGCTTCTAGAGAATATTTCCCGTCAAATCTGCCAAGTTGTCATACTTGTGTGTTATCTTCTGTTACACATGTTTCCTTCGATCGTTCAAGCCATCACATATATTATGAGAATACCCTCTGTTAAGCATGTTCTGGTCGATCATTCAAGCCGATCGCATATATACTGAGAATACCATCTGTTAAGCATGCATGTCTTGACCGGTCGCTCAAGCCGGTCGCACATATACTGAAAATACCTTCTGTTAAACATGTTTAGGCCGAGAATGTATTAAAAGCTATATAAGGCTAAGTGTCTTTATGCTTGGTCGGCCTTTATCCGGCCTAGCGCATGTAAACACATTGGTGCTCGCTCGGTCTTCATTCGGCCGATAATATACTAAAAGTTGTATAAAACTAAGTGCCTTTATGCTTGGCCGGGCTTTGTTCGGTCGAGCACATGTAAGCACATTAGTGCTCGCTTGGCCTTCACTCGGCCGGTAATATACTGAAAATTGTATAAGGCTATGTGCCTTTATGTTCAGCCAAGCTTTGTTTGGCCGAGCACATGTAAGCACATTAGTGATCGCTTGACCTTCACTCGGGCGATAATATACTGAAAGTTATATAAAGCTAAGTGTCTTTATGCTCAGCTGGACTTTGTTTGACCGAGCACATATAAGCACATTGGTGCTCACTCGACCTTCATTCAACTGATAATATATTAAAAGCTTTGTAAGATCAAGTACCTTTCCGCTCGATCAGGCTTCGCCTGACCGAGCGCCTACAAAAAGCCTTTTATTTAGTAGTTCATTATCTTATTACTCCTACATTCACCCAGCTATAGATCCTTCCTATCTTTTTCGATCATGACTTCTACTTCATTCGACATGCCAACCTATCATATATATATATATATATATATATATATATATATATATATATATATATATATATATATATATATACCTCCTCTATTCAAGTTGGAAATCATATCCTCCATTGGATTTGAAAGAAATTATCATCCCTAATTCTGAGTTTTCAAATAATAATATTAATATTTAGAGTTTGATGAGAATGAGATACTTAATTATAACATAGATGATTATTAATTGTAATAAAAAAGATGATTATACTCATGTCAAGTGTTTCTCATAGTTCGTCATCAAATTATATAAAGAAAGATAAATTATAAGATCAACTTATAACCGACCACTAACTTAATTAAAAGTTAAGAAATTTATTTCTCAAGAACATGTACATATATAGATGATTAGTAAAAATAGACCGAGAATAATAAATGAAACTTATATTATAGGATATCCCACGTAAAAATTATATATATTTTTGGTTGATATAAACACGTTTAACTATTAAAAAAATTTAAAGAGTGCATTTTGATAATTCATATAAATATTAAAAGGTTTTTCTTCATATTAATAAAATAGTAAGGTGCATTTTGGAGGAGGGTAGCTAAAACTCTTAAAACAAATGAAAATAAAAGTCGTATTTTGAAAATTTTATTTATTCATTCCCCACGGCCATAAGTTTCAGAGCCATTCCTGCAAAAAATATTCAGCAAAAAAATAATAATAACTACGACATTAATTGCAGTCACGATTGCACAAAAGCTGAAGATCGCGACAATAATGGAGGATACGGGCGAGGAATATGGCATCAGGTTTGGGCCGTCGTAACAGAGGCAAATGCATTACGGCAACAACTCCTCCGTCCTCGCCGGGATTCCAATCGTATCGCGCCAGCCCTTTAGATACGCAGCCTCGCCCCTGTTCATCTACATCTCGCCCGACGCCCTCTCCCAGCTCGACCACGAAGTCGAAAGGAGTGACCTTTCGGACGATTTCGCTATCGAAGCGGTTCCTTTTTCCCCAAATCGGAAGCGGAAAGGAGTCATCTTGCTGAACTTTTAGGTCGAAATCGATCCGCTCGAAGTAGTTCCTTTTTCCCATCCGAACCGGAAAGGAGCATCTTTTTTAACTTTTTAAGTCACAATCTAAACCCTTTTCTCGAGTTTCGGAACCAACCTAAACCAGATAGATCCTTTACGCGCTTCAAGTTCTTGATTGGTGCTGTGTCACTCCGGCGACGAAGAAAAAGGCAGATTTTATTCTGAATACTGAAGAGAATCTAACGCCCGTATCTTGTGAGTTTGATTTCATTCATCTTATTTTTATTTAGTTCTCAGACTTTCCTTGTTAATCAAAAGGGTGAATCGGAATTCAGAATGAATCCCTCTTACCTTTCGTGTTCAGATTAAGGCTTTACTATGTTGAAGAGGAGATCCAGATCGGTAGGCGGCAAGGAGAGCTTCACGATGCCTGATTCGAACTCTCCTCAATCTCCCTCTGCGAGCAATAACCTCAGCAAGCTCGCTGCTTCCTCCCATTTGCTCTTCCGGAGCTTCTCCTCCAAGAGGTTCGCAGACATCGAGGCAGCCGTGAGCCCGACCTCCATACTCGAGGCCCGGCCCTTCTCCTCCTTCTCCAGCATCTCAAACTCCGATAGGCAGACAAAGAAGCCTCCTTTTGACGCCGTCGAGCCCATCGGCCTTGGCATAGTCGACGCACTCAATGGGGAAAAAGCCAGAAAGAACTCCGAGCGCAGAATGGTCATCTTTGGGTCGCAATTGAGTGTTCGGATTCCCTCCAATGGCTCTGTCGAGTTTCCGAATTCTCCAATCGAGTTCGGGGTCAAGAACAAGGAGTCTCAATTGGCTCTCTTCTCCCTCGCCCGGAAATCCTCCGGCCATGAGGTACCTACCGTCTCTAGGTCTATCTCCATGAGTGAGATGGAGCTCTCGGAAGACTACACTCGTGTGATCTCACACGGGCCAAATCCGAAAACCACTCACATCTTCGGCAATCGCATCGTGGCGAGCTGCAGCGATGAATCCAGTACGACAAGGAAGGAGAATTACCATGACGCTGATTCCGCAGATGGATTTTTGACTTCTTGCCATGCATGCAAGAGGATTCTTGGAGAAGGGATCGATATCTTTATGTACAGGTCAGTGTTCTTCCAACTTTGGCTTCAAACAAAGTTACTGAAATCTCTAGAGTTCGCCATGATCCCTGTCGATTACTTCTGTGATTCTGATCACCATGCAAAACTATAACAGTTACAACATGATGTCGCAGCAAACATGATGTAACTGTAACAGTTCTCCGATGATTAAGTATTTGTTAGTGTGATAATTGAACAAGCTGTTTTGTTCAAATTCTGTGATAATTGAAGTAATATCACTGCTCATGGATCGCCATGATTAACCAAGATTAAACACTACTTTCTCTGTTCATTGTAAGGTGTTCTATCATTTTTATGGTAACATTTCAGTAATGTTTCTTTCAGAGGGGAGAAAGCATTTTGCAGCATCGAGTGTCGGCAACGCGAGATCCTTATCGATGAAGGTGTCTTCGCGAATTCCTCACCGGATTTATCATCTTCTAATGGAGGTAGAATTAGAATGTTGTGATGGATCAGGCTGTTCATTGCTGAAAGAGAGACTTGCAAGGATAGGATCAAACTGTTTCTTTCCTTTTTGGCTCACAATTCTCAAGTTATTATGATTTGTGAACCATTTTTCTGGATGCTTTTGTGTTGTTGTTCAAGATAAACTTTCAATAAATTATTGGAAGTGCGATTAACTAGTTGTTTATGACAAAGTGACAAATTTTGCAGAATATAAAGGACAACGAATAGAGGGAGGGAGATCATTGAATTATGCAATAATTGTCCAGTTGAGTTGTGCAATTTATTTTATATTTTAAAGATATTATTTTTTATCACTATATGAATTTAAAAATTAAAATGCATCCACCAAAAGGAAGATGCGATTTGATATATAATACTATCATATCCTTTTGTTTTCATCACCAAATTGTACAAAATATATATATATATATATATTATATTTTATCAAAAAGAAAGGAAACAATAGACTACAAAAAGTAGATTGGAATGAGAAGACAAGAATAAATGATTTGTTCTTGTATCATTTAAATACAAAAAAGAGTTTAATATATTACAGAAAAATAAAAGGGAGAAAATAATTTTAAAAAAAAGGTGATTGGATGCCTGCCATTGGTCGGTGTGAAGGGGCCCAGTTGGTGTGGAGTCGCCATGATAAGTCAAGCAATGCTTGTGCTAGGCCTAACACAATCTAACCCGAACCGAGTTAGACGTAGCTCGAAGGCAACCGAAGTTCAGCTCGAGCCGAGTCAGACATAGCTCGAGGGCAACCCAAACTCGGGCACGACCCATCGACGCCTTGACGCGACTGCAACGGAGAGAGGCAGAAGAGGACAAGAACAGCACAGCAGCCAACAATGACTGCTCTCCTTTTGCCACTACTTTATTGTACTCATTAACTTGCAGTGGTGCAGCTGCGCCGACGCGGCGGAGAAAAAATTGCTACACGAATTGGTATGCTGTTGTTGTTGTTTGATTCTTCATTCACCGCGTCGTTAAATTGATCGGGGCAGTAATTTCCAATCGCATCCTCCGCAAATCCACCAACTTCGCCTCCCGAATCCCTCTGCATTTCCTCCACTGTTTCTTTGTCTCTTTCGCCGTCTCTTCTTTGTTTTTTTGGGATGCTTTTCTTGTCTGCTCGTTGATTTATTTTTTTGCCGGAGCGGGAGATGTGCGGCGGAGAAATGGGATGAATCTGGGTGAGAAAAGCAGCTGGATCTGGAAGAACGGCTGCTGGATGATCAACTTTGGGAGGAAGAACGATTTCTGCTCACGGTATGATTATATATACATATTTTTCTTCCCACTTTTTTTTTTTCGCTCGGAGACCGATTTCGATT
Source organism: Zingiber officinale (assembly GCF_018446385.1). NCBI lineage: Eukaryota > Viridiplantae > Streptophyta > Magnoliopsida > Zingiberales > Zingiberaceae > Zingiber > Zingiber officinale. Next base: position 99,402,282 of record NC_055993.1, read on the forward strand.
TCTATTTGAGGGTTTTTGGCTCTCTGATGCTGAAGATTTTTTCAATGCTACTTCTCCTCCTCTATGTTTGAGTTCTTGGATAAAGTTGCCCTAGATCTCCAGTCTCGCGCCAGCAGGAGATTATCTTTCCATCATCGCCTTAGTTTTTTTTTCTTCTTTTTTTGGCACTCAAATCAAAGCTTGAGTAAGTGTTTGAGAAGTTGCAGAGCGAAGTGAAGTATACGATTCAACTTCAGGCGACCAACTAAATCACTAATCACAGTTTTATGTTGCATCAGACACTGAGAAAAAAACAAACAAGCAAATGATCTCTAAATGCATTCATTGTTTGTTACAGAAAACAAGCGTGTTGGATTGTCTGAGAAGATTGATTGCTACCTCCCAACTTCAGGGTTAGAGAATATATCATTTTCTTTTCATCTTTCATTGATGTCTTTACGTTTACTAATCATGCTTTTACTTTTGTGGATGGTGTTGGTGGATGAATTTTTATTGTGTTTTAAGTGTGACTTTATCATGTTCTTCTCAGATGGTTCTATAAGCCATGAAGTCGGAAGCACACACTGCATGATCTTCAACTTCTTTCTCATATGCTTCATCAAAATGTTGTATCATTAATGTCTGCTACTGAAATTGATCTTCTTCGTTGTTGGAAATCCTTTGTTGAGCATATGTGAGATTGCAGAAGATTTTAGTTGCCTTGGTAACAGTCAACATGGCAACATTGTCAGAAGCTGAATCCAGACGCTTGTATTCATGGTGGTGGGATAGTCATATCATCCCCAAGCACTCCAAATGGCTGCAGGATAATCTTGCAGGTAATGCTTTTGACTCTCTTCTTTGTCTAGGTTGACAGCAAGAATTGATGCATTTTGTACGTTGAATCGAGCTTTCTACTTCTATAATTTCCTAAACTATAGTGGAGCATGAATATATAATTATTCATATAGTCAAAGACCAAAATTCACAAGCATTAATTGTTATACATATAAATATAACTCAGTAATAGGAAACATAGTTCCCAAAAAGATCATTCAAGTTTTAGCTGTTTTATCCTGATACATTATTCAATGTTAATGATGGAACATCATTTACACTTGCCGTTGCAGACATAGATGACAAGGTAAAAGCCATGATCAGACTTGTAGAAGAAGATGCTGATTCGTTTGCGAAAAAAGCAGAAATGTACTTCAAGAAACGTCCTGAGCTTATGAAATTGGTAGAGGAATTTTACCGTGGCTACCGGGCGCTGGCAGAACGATACGATCATGCGACTGGGGCACTTCGTCAGGCTCACCGAACTATAGCTGAAGCATTTCCTAACCAAACTCCTTTCGACTTGTTCGATGAGTACCTATCCCTGGATGCAGAGACAAATAATCCTGAAATGCCGCAAGGAAATTCACATGCAAATGATGCAGATAATGATCTTGATGCAACTTTCATGGAGAGTGAGGAAGGCAAAGTTTCAGAGTATAGATTACTTCAGAAAGAAATAGTGAGGCTGTCGACTGAAAACCAGGAGCTGAAGAAGCAAATTAGTTTGGAATCAGCACGTGCTGATAAAAATGAAGGTGAAGTTCAACGCCTAAAAGAGATCTACTCTGCAGCAAAATTTGAAAAAGAAGAATCACTTACTCGATATCTGGAGTCTATGACGAGAATATCTGACTTGGAAGATGAAGTCTCTCACACCAAAGCTGAGCTTAAGAAACTCGGTGAGGAGATGATCTTAGGAGCTACATGTTTAAACAACACCGAGGAATGGAGGCTTGCCTTGGAGAAGGCTAATCGATCATTAAATTTGGAACTTGACCTCCTAAAGAAAAAAATGGAGCATCAACAGGAGGAGCTAAACCAAAAGGGGCTGGAGCTGGAAATCCTCAATGTCTCCTTAGAAGATAAAGATCAAAGAAACGTGGAAGCTGAGATAGCTTGCCAATTGATTAAAAAGAGGCATACCGATACCCTTGAAGAGATGAGGCATCAGGTACTGGAGCTCGAAATGGAAGTTGAGAAACTGAAGGATGTGGATGAAGAACTTAAGAAGATCAGGGAGGAGAATGTGAAGCTAATTGAGGAACAATTTTCGTCTTCTCTAAAAATATTTAGCCTGCAGGATGAGAATTTTTTCCTGATGGATTTGAAAAGGAAACTTGAAGATGAAGCTGATCTTCATATGGACGAAAAGGAAGCTCTTCAGATACAACTAGATTGTCTTACACAAGAAAGAGATGATTTGGTAGTTAAGTGTCATGCACTTACAGATGAACTTCAGGGAGTTAATTTAAATGTAGAATCCCTTCAGACCTTAATAGAGGATTTGAGGGATGCAAACCTTGAACTTAGGGATACAATCATGGAAAATGAGGACAAAAGAACTCTTTACATGCTTAACCTAAACCATAAGCAAACAATGTCAAAGGAGATTCAAGTATTAGAAGCTACACTTTCGAACGTAAATGCTGAATTAGACAGATTAAGAAGGAAGGTAGATGAATTAGAAGACTCCTCTGCTCATTTGTGTGGTAGGATATCCATATATCTAGCTGAAAAGGCATCACTTTTGTCACAGTTGAAGGCTGCAAATCAGCAAATAGAGAAGCTCTCAAAGAAAAATGCATTCCTAGAGAACTCCCAATCTGATATGAATGTTGAACTCGAGGATTTGAGAAGAAAGTTGAAGAGTGTGAAAGAATCCTGCAAGTCTCTTGGCAATGCGAAATTATGTCTTCTTTCTGAGAACAGCACGCTCAAATCGCAGGTAAACATAACTTCTGGAAGCTGATTAAGGTATCTAAAATACTAATTTCTTTTTCCATTCTCCTATTCTGGAATTATTTCTTGATTGATTTTGTGGTTCTGACTTCAGTTTATATTTTGTTGCATCATGTAGAAACATGTTCAGAAATTAGTATAACAAGCATGGAAAATGCTAACATTGACGTCCTAGACTATTTAAAGTAATAAAAAAAAAAAACATTATTCAAAAGCAATTAGGTGAAGAAGCTCTAAGAAGATAAATTGAAAGTATGAACATCTCGAAAGACAATTAATAACTTCTACAGTTAACATTAATTTAAGAGAGATGAATATTGTTGAGGTATGTAAAATAGGATAGCAGATTCAAATATAATTAGCGATATAGCCCTGTATGTACGTAAATGGAAGGATAAGATCCATGGAGCTGATCACAAGAAGTTGGAACTAATACAGCTTGTTGTCTCTATTTTTATTGCATCAGGTTGAAAGCTTTAAACAGAATCTGCAGAGCTTGGAAGGCAGGTATTCTGAGATAGAGAGCAAAAGCACTAACCTAGAGAGGGAGAAAGATTCAATCCTTCGTCAAATAGAAGAACTTCAAGATTTATTAATCATGGAAAAGAAAGAAAACCATAACATTTTTCAGTCTAGCAAAATTCAACAGAATGCATTAGAAAATCAGATATTGCACCTTCAGGGACAAGCTAGGCAATGGGAGGAGAATTTTCAAATGGAACATCACCACATTGTAGATGCTCAGATCGAAATTTTCATATTGCAGAAATGCTTAAGCGATATGAGAGAGGTGAACTTGAACTTATCGTTCTCATCTCAAAAACAGGAATATGAATTAAGATGTGCTGAGAAACTTATGCTGAAGCTTGAGCAGGAATGCTTGAAACTGGAGAGTAAGATAACATCTTTAACAGAACATAACACGAAAGTAAGGGACTGGCTACACGTGATAATAAGATCACTTAGGAAGGATCTTGAGCATGCTTCTTTAGACAATAGCGAAGATGAATTAGTTTTGCAGCTTATTTTGCGTGAACTGAAACAAATGCAACAGACTAATTCAGAGGTCCAGGATGAAAAGCAGTGTATGTTTCAGGAGAAATCAGCTGTCATTAACCTTCTACAGCAGTTTGGGAAGTATGTCACAGAACTAAGAGAAGAGAAGACCATTCTTGAGAGAGAATCTGAAGTAAGAGCAGAGAATCTTACCTGGGTAAAATGCAAGAATGCTGAAATCCTTGCAACGAGTGAACTTCTGAGGAACGAGATGCAGGCAAGCAACGAACGAGAAGAAGCCTTGAAAATTGAAGTGGATTTGCTATTCAGACAGTTAGCTTGTCTACAAAAAACTCACAGCACATTACAAACTGATTGCTTTGAGGCACTGGAAGAAAATAAGTCTCTCTGTAGGAAGCTGTATAACTCGAGAGACAATGATGACAAACTGGAAGAGGAGAACAATCTTCTTATGGAATTTATTGCTTTGGACTGCCTTTCTGTGGTGTGTAGGAGTCTTATCTCAGAGATAAATTCAGCTCTGAATCTATTGATTAATGAAAATAACAATCTCCACAAGTCCAACAGCAAGCTTGAAGTGGAGAACACGCTCGTCAATGGGAAAATAGTAATGCTTGAAGATGAAAACACACATCTGAAGGACTCGCTGGCTGACTTGAAAGAGTGCAGAGGTGATTTGCTAGAAGTCCAGTATAATGTCAATCATGCTATAAGTGTTAGTGCAAAAGAACAAATGGAAATTCTCCAGGAGGAAATCACAGTAAAAAATTCAACTATACATGAGTTGGAGAAAAAGATTTATGTCCTCGAAGGAGAAACAACTGGACTAAGAAGCGATTTGAATGAGTATTCACTGTTTTTGGAGTCCCTCTGGGATGACATTGCAATCCTAGAAGATCTCACACTTTCCCTTGTGAGGCGGTATTCTACTTCTACTTCAATAAATACGATAAAAGAGGAGGTATGTTCACACTTTCCTTTCAACGAAGTGAGAAATGTTTTAGTTTCATTCATCTGAAGTTCTTTCTTATGTTCATCATACTGCAGTAAGAGTTCTGAGAACTTAGTAAATTAGATTACGTGGATGTTTGATGATGATACGGATGTTGTTTATTCAGGATGATCAGTTTCAGTCTTCTCTCTATACCAAGAGGGGCCAAGAAGAAGATAAGGAAGAATTTAGTGCCACCGGACCTATGGGACATCAAAAACTGCAAGATTTGCACAACAAGGTGAAGCTGCTTCAGGAGGCTGTGATGGATACAGGAAATGTTCTGGTGCTTGAACGATTAGATTCGAGTGCTAGTTTGGATGCTGCATGGAAAGAAATTGAAGGGTTAAAAACGACAGGAGCCTCCGACAATGACATCGCTAGATCAAAGTATAAGCAGCTCATGAGCGACATACAAATCGATATCGTTTTGAATTCTCCAAGGTACAAGAACGGTGTTCTTTCCCATGGCCTAAGAAACTCTAAAGAGGCTGGTGAACTGTGGGGAAAATATGAAGAGGGGTGCAGCACCCAAAATCAGAGCTACCGAACTGCAGAAATGGAAGGAAAGCTATTTGAGAAAGAATGCATTGGCAAGCTAGAACTCCCTGAGAAAGTAGAATCATGCCGTGACTGGAACAGAAAGGTCTTAGATAGACTCTTTTCTGATGCACAGAGGTTGCTGCTTCTGCAAGCGAGTATAAAGGAACTACAGAAGAACATGGAAACACCTGAAAGGATCAACCAGCCTACTAGATCAGAGCTCAATGCCATCGGCATGCAATTGAAAGACGCCGAGGGAACCATATCAGAGCTCAGTGAAGTTAATGGTAATTTGACAAAGCAAGTGGAAGACCTTTTTGCTTCCCCCGATGATCAGTCAGAGAAGAAGGCTAGTCACAGCAAAAGGCAGAAGCAAATCTCCGACTGGGCACAGAAGGTGTCTGAGAAAATCGGAAGGTTGGAATTGGAGATGAAGAAGATTCAATACGGTTTGCTGAAATTGAAGGATGAAAATGCAAATAAAAGAATGAGGACGATGAAACGGAGGGCTGGGATTCGCCTGAGGGAATACATCTATGGAAGGAGAAACAACAGGAGACAGAAGGAAGGTTCTTCCTGCGGCTGTTTGAGGCCTGCAGAGAACAGTGACTAACCCTCGTCCATGCTTGTTTTAATGGCTTTTATGTGCTTCTTTATGTAGTTGTTATCGTGAGTTGATTTAGGTAAATATATGAAAGTGCAATGTCATTTACTAATTTGAGGGTTTGTATATTTATTGTAGCTTTCATGTAGGTAAGAAACTTATGGAGCTCAATTATCTATTTGTATGGATTTTATGCATCTATTATTTAGGTTTTTTTTTTTTTCAGTTTTCTTCTTGAAAGGATGGTTGGAAAATTCTTCCACCATAATTTTCATTCAAAGATACAATAAAATCCAACACGAAATGGCAATGCAGAACAAAATTTAAAAAAAAATGAAACAATAGAATCCAGTACGATATGACAATTCAGAATATTTTTTTTTCAAAAAATAAGATACAAGAGAATCATATGTAATGTCTATTAACAAGTAAATTAATTTTTTAAAACTCCATTGATAAATAATTATTAGAATTAATCTGTATAATCATTTTTACAAAGTTAATTAATGAAATGTCATCTCTCTGTATTATATAAAATGTAGAATTATCTTCGATTATTTGTGAAATATTTTGTATTATATAATCCAATATATGTTCTAGAAAATGAGAAACCGACATCATGTAATACAATGTTCGCAAATTTGAGAGTTTGAGCACAAGTTGTAAGATCCGAAGGGCGCAACTCTTGGAAAACTACTACTGCTACCCATATCATACAATAATTTTGATAGAACATTCATCATATGTTTAGTGGCATTGTTGCAATCTTTGCGACCACGGAAAAAGATTAATCATAATTCGTAACTCCGAGAGTGGATAGTATACACATGATTGTCTAAAAACAGATTAGTCATCAAGAAAGAAAGAACAACCAAGAGGAGTCACCTCAATTGTAAGCTTAGCTTATGCCAACCATGAAGGTCCTCGGATCAGGGCAGGTACCGCTGAACTGAGCCTGAGAAAATTCAAAACCAAGGTTCTGCAAATTGTTTTTTTTTTCCTAAATAAGAAACATATTGAAACTTAAATTTGTTTTCATGATATCTATACTTCTAACTCAAAGTAGTGATGAGTCATGGATGGAGTAAATACTTGCGCAAGGAATTCTGGATTCAAGTTTGTATGTATTGAGGACCTATTTGGCTATCAGGAATCAAGATCATAGTAAAGCTATACTGAAACACATAACAATTATTATAGCATCATGAAAACTCAATCCTGTTAAAAGTCATGACCTCTTACAATGTAAAAAAGAAGAGAGAAAAAAAAGGTTTTACCTCTTCTTGAAACCTTTGAAGCATAAGGCGCTTCTGTTCAAGATCAGCAGCATATGAATCCAGTAAACCTTGACCAAGTACGGGAGATGACCAAGTGTTTCCTTTGTCCCTCTTCTGTAATGTTATGTGCATGACTTCATCCTCTAATTTGTAAAGACAGCAAAAACATCATTAATTGTCATAGTAAAAAATAAGTAAATGTAGACATTTAGGCTACGTTTGGTAGGGTGTAATCTATCTAGTAATATAATCCGGATTACATTACAAAGCTGATTATTTTGTTTGTTTTAACTTTAAACCTGTAATGTAATGTAATGTAATCTCGATTACAAAAGGTAGTGAAGTTTTGTAATCTTGATTACAAAGTAAATACTATGTAATCCGATTACATTACGAGGTCGCTGCTTAATCAAAATTTGAATGCCGAATTTACCCCTAGTCAGTCATCGCTCCGCCGCTGCCGGTGGCCGTCGGTCGGCGATCGTCGGCCACCGCCATCGTCGCCGATCGCCGGCCGTTATCGCCGCTGGCCGCCGTCGCCGCCGGTGGCGTCGGTCGGCGATCGTCGGCCGCCGCCGCCGTCGGTCGCTGGCCGCAAGCTCCGACAGAGGTGCGGCAACTGTCGGTAGAAATCGCAGGATATTTTTGTCATTTTATAATAATATGAATTACATTTCTTATAAAAAATAATGGATACCAAACAAAAGAATGTAATCACCCTTGTAATAAAAAATTACATACATTATATTACCAAACGTAGTAATGTAATCAAGATTACATTACATTATATTACAAATTTGATTACATTACAAGCTCGATTACATTACACCCAACCAAACGTAACCTTAGTGAAGTTGGTCAAACTACACAGGACCAATATCACCAACTAAGCTCAATTAAAATATTTCTAAAAGGATTTTTGTTGCTAAAAGCAAAAATAGTCCTCAATTCCAAAGAAAGTGCAACATGACAACCCCATTCTCTAGCTACTATAGCTAAGAAGACAAGCGCTGAGCAACAATTTCAAAGAATCGAATCTCACCAGTAGCATAGCTATGTGAGCACCCTCAATAATTAGCTATTTTATTAATTATTCTATGTGTTGACCGACTTCATGAATGGCAAGAAGCAATGCAACGCAACATAGATCCTAGAAGCTTCAATTGTACCAATGATGATCTCTTTGAGCTTGTTTGTAAACTGACGAGAAGTTTTCATATTTAGACGAATTTACTCCCTCAACTGTTCTGTCACGCATGTTTGATTCCAAGCATTGACTTACTAACTAGTGTCCAATACACAGCTTCGAACTGCCAAGGAATGTTTATACTAAATATGAAACAACGGTAGTCGTAATATAAAGGAACAAAATAGGAAAACTTGCAGGCAATAATAACGAATAGAAGGATAACAAGGATGCACTACCAAGGGTCCAGAAAGACGAGTCGGCCTTCACAGGGCAGGCGAGATCATAATGAAAAACAACCAATTCATTGAGAGAAGGAAAAAAAAAATGTAGAAGCAATCATAAATCTCACACAAAGAAGATAATAAAACAAAAGATAAGACATTGCATCGCATACATTGAGATAAGAAGGATTGCCCTTGATCCCCACTTCGAGGTGTTCGGACTGGATCTTGCAGTAAAAGAGTTTCTTGGGAACTTTGGGAGGGAGGTCGATGTACATGTCGACCTCCTCCAGGGTTTGATCCCATTCGAAAACCTTCTGACCTAGAGGATCGAAATCAACACCAGATGAGAAAAGAAACCCGAACCAACGGAAAATTTGTAGGAAGCGCGCAAGCACTCCAAGGAGAAAGCCAAGGATTTACCGCCATTGACGAAGCTGTGGCGCTTCTCCGACGCCAATTTCTCCGCCATTAACTGTGCTCCGTCGTAGATCGGCCGAGAGATCGGAGGAGAGAAGCAGAGACTTCTCCGGCATATATAAGCAGTTTAATATAAAAGATTGCATCATTGTTTATTTAACAACATTTATATATATATATATATATATATATATATATATATAACTTTTTTTTAAAAAAATGTCATGTTAAACATCATATTTATTTATTTATAATTAATTTTTTTTAATCAAATGAATAATATATCACAAGATGGTAGATTTGCTAGAGATTTAATCAAAACAATACTAGATTTAGTAACTACTATCTTAATTAAATAACTAACAGTTAATTGGATGAATTAATACTAAATTTACAAAGGCAATCTTGTTCTAACTAAGTTCCATAAAAACCCAACCTCGTAAATCCTTAAAGAATTTACATGTTTTCGGTGCAAGAAACATCGTAACTTAAATTTTGATATTGACAAAAAGAGTTAAAAATTTCGGTGCAAGAAACATCATAATCTATTGTCAAAAGAATTAAAAGTTAAGTCTGTTTGAGGATTAATATGCTCATCAAGTTTGTAAAAAAGTCCGAATTATGATTAGATAAAAAAAAAAAAAAAAGCAAGTTATAGTCAGTGGACTTCTCTATCCAACACATGTTAGTCCTCTTAATTATAAGTCAATAGTATTTGACTTTAATTTTTTGGGTTCGATATGATAAGAACAAGCTTGATTACAATATGCTCTCCTCTTTTGTCGCTTGCAAGTCTGATGGTTGATTCTCTTGCATTGAAGTGAACATAACATCTATGTATAGTATGAAACTACATCTTCAATCTCAAAACATTGTTATTTTTCATTAGCATAAGCAAACAAAAGAACTCCCAAATGGTCTCTTCCAATGTATGAAAACTAACACAACATTTAGACACTAAACGCGGCACTTAGACATCAAGCATCCGTGTTTATCTCAGATCCTCCGGTAAAAATGTATCAGTCCCTATCTATACAAGACAGTCAAAAATAGCATCTGGCAATCAAGAGAAAAGACGTATCTTCTACTTGGCCTCACAAATATCTTGCATGATGTAGTTTTACTTATGGTCATCATGCTTCAGAGTCTAATTATCGGATCTTTACTTATGATGTACAACTCACTTCATTGGCTGTTGGATACTCAACACAGCTTTGGGGAGAAGAATCCGTTATTGACGATAAAGATGATGCATTGGGTGCTTGGGTTGTGAGCGAAGGAACATGCCTTTGTGAATCTCTTCGGAGACTTTGTGCATCCAAGAGTGGATTATTTTGGGTGGTTTGTGGAGCATTGGGAGGTCGAGCACCCTCATCCGCTAGTTTTCGCAAAAGGTTCATCACCGTAGGAAGAAATCTTGTTGATAGTGTGAGGATGCCAGGGAGCTGCAATAGGAATGTTTGGGATTCATCAATAACTTTAACTACCCTCTGAGCTTGAAAAACAGCAAAAAGTTTCGTGCATTTGTAACATGCCAGAATTTACTTACTATGCCATTCTGAAACATCTCAGCAACATCTAACTGCACCCATAGAGCTTTGAACACCAAGAACATAACAAAAAGCAGCAACAGGTATAAAGGATTCCTGCTCACAATAAAATCAGCATGAGATAAAGAATGAAAGTTTCAGTTGTCCGTTTATTGGCTGTGAGGTAGATTGAAGCAGTAGGAAGAGTAAATGGAAGCAAAGACCTGAAGAGCACCATCAACTCATTGAAACCGAGGATTAAAATAGCAAGTATTGCCCATGGAGGAGGTAGCACACTGTTACTGCGCTTATGTGCTTCCTGAGATGAAGAGAATAATTGTGAGCAACTAATCCAACTATAGTTAATTTTGCCATAGTCAATTAGAAATCATGATCAATTACGAATTCCAAATCATGAACCAATGGTTGTTTCCTTGTTACTTGCAGTAGTGATGCCTACTTTAAGCTAATACATGCCAATATGTGTTTATAGTATCTTTGCTGAAGAATTCTGAACATAATAATATCATTGTTAAAGGAGAAAACTTTAATCTGAAATAAAATTAATTCTGAACTTTGATATTTTCACTTGCCAAATCAAAATGATTTCACTACAATTTCAAAAAATATATAAAATAAGAAACAAGAAGAGAATATGAGCAAAACGAGAACACACTCAAAAGAAAAGAAACTTATAATACAGGGATATGTACCTGTGCAGATATTGCTTGGGTGACAGTATATTCAGTCTCTGTCTTAAATTGTCTCCACAAAGACTTGCATTGCACAGGGGTGATCAATGTATTAGATGGAGAAACCTGAACAATATTCCACACATTAGTTTCTTGTCTTGCCTTTTCATATCATTGTAGACAATAGGATATCCACGCTTACCACTTCCCATGTGCTTGAAGCGAGTGATTCTGTTGTTGTTGTTGCAGTTCTCCGTACTAGGGAAACTGGTGCATCCATAAGTGCTGACATAAGAGTGGATTCAATTTTGTCTGGTTTTTCATCCAAACGAATAGCAGCCGTTACAGCCAACAGTTTCAGGGCCTGCATCATGACAGTGAACACGCAAGCTTCAAATATTTGTGTTTATATAAATGGTTGATTGTAAAATGTACTCCAAAGTTTAGGCCTTTTAGTGGGATAGTTCTACTGTGCAAATCCCCTACATGACTGATCTGGTCTGATCATGTGAAGAGGCGTTCTTCATGCACTCACATATCCTGAGGAAGAGCGTGCATGAATCTCAAAACAAGACCTTTTCGAGTTCACATGATCAGCCATGAATGGAGCCTGCACAGAACTTTCCCTTGTAGTGGATCTAGATTGAAATTTTGAAAAGATCACTCTATGCAAGGTTCAAAAGTACCGCTGCACGAGCATCCTTTGTGATCTTCCGAACATTTTCTTTTCCTGTCCAAACCCTAGGCATGGAGTCTTTGTCACGGCTAAACACTGTTGAGAACCTGATAATTAACACCATACAATCTCAGAAATGGGGAGTAAGTACAGATATGGTAAGTAGTTTAATTACCTATCCTTCATTCTGATCAGAACCTTGGCTGCTTCTTCTTTTGCTTTCTTTTCGACGACATTTTTTGCAAATTCTTTCAGATTCGTGATCCTCTCGTCGAAAGAAACTTTGTCTAGCTCAAATCCAGACAGTGAAGTAGAGAATTCCGAGAGAGCATTCCTGGTTTCACAGTGGTAAAGATTTCTTATGGATGCCCAAGTATCATTGCCTGCAGCCTCAAAAAGAGACTCAACTGGTTCAGCAAGTGCTTCTGTTAACTTGTCCTGGACAGCAACATCAACGGAAAGGTCATTTTTAGCACCAGAATTTGATGAATTCAGATCACGAAATGAAAGCATTGATTGACCTCATATCGATTTGTTAATTCAGAGAGTTTCTGATTGCGAAGAGTATTTGCATGAGCAGTGATATCACGATAAAGCTTCTCTCGGACTTTGGAAGCATCCCACTCAGCGCGACTGATGATAGCGTCTGAAGGTAAAAGATCAAATTGTATGAATTAGTAAGCATTGTATAGTTTCGACGATAGTTTCTTAGTAAAGGTGTTACCTGCACTTCCTTGATCAAATTCAAACATGGAGGACTCACTACAGTCTCGAACAGATGATGCAAAGCCTTTCCTGCTATTCAGTGAACTTTCCAAATCCTTTTGAAACTTTTCCAGAGACTTTGAACGTAGATGTCCAAGCAGGGCTTGGTAAGTAGGGTGCACAAGCTGTGTCGAACCAAAGAGATGAATATAAATGTCAACTCATGGATTAATATATGTCAACACATCAAGTAAGCATCCCTTTTACTAAGAAAATGCCAACTCAGCCGACGATAAAGGGATAAAAGATACATGAAGGCCCTTTTGTCAAGCATCTGATAAAGAAGAGCTTTAAAGAACGACACGGGGATAAATTCTCTTGAATAAATTTTTTGTTCTATTTTTTTACTGCCAACGAGAAGATGTCATGGTTTTGTGAGCAGGTGCCACAATTCTATTATTCTATTTCTACAACTAATGAACAGGTCTCAGTTCTATTTAACCAGGTGCAACTGTTTAAGCATGTGCTACAATTCTATTTTATTATATGCTACGGTAAGACACATGTTTAAATAGAATCATGACAATTATTTAAGATTAGATGCTCATGAAGGATGCTTCAGTAATCACGAGTCTACCACAGAAAAGACAAAAACTAGAGATTTGAATGGAAGCAAAAGCTATTATATCCAACAAAAGGGAGGATAAAGTGATTAACACTGAGTCAAAGAAGGGTATTTGTTCCATAGGAAAGAATCTAATTAATCAGGAATACATAGGGGAAAGTTTAGTAGTCTATTGTCTTACATGCAAGACTTTGGACTCAAGTTGCTTCCTCTTTGCAGTCCTAACGCCTTCATCAAAGTAAATAGCTTCCTTATCATACCTGCATCAAAGATGAATGGATCAGACAGAGATGATGAGATATTTGTTTATTTAACCTGAAGAAATAAATGCAAGAAAATAAAAGATATATTTAGAAAAAATACTCTTCAATATAAGCATCAAGAATAGCTTCAAGCTTTTTCCCAAAGCCAGAAACTGGACCAGAGTGCACTGCCTCCTCCAACTCCAGCCATTTCTGAAGCACAACTAAAATAACATAAATTTGTGGGGAATTTTAAGACAACATATAAACTTGATGGCTGATGTCACCTCATCAGAGGTTAAGTGACTGAGCTTCTCATTAGCAATCTCTTCGCAACGAACTGTTGCGACCATGACCTACAAAATTGTGTTCAAACACAGTTACAAATAAAGAAAAAAAAAAGTTTTGGGGGTTATATTATCATGTCATATTATCAGGTTGTATCTAATTATATTTAATATGGCCAACCCTAATTAATTTGAACAGCTCAATAAGTATGATGTACGACTGTACCTTATGGGCAGGAAGATCCAGATCCTTATTTTCACGCACAACCTTCCATATGTGTTGCGCGCTAAAGGAAAACCCTGAAGCAGGAACAACACCTCTTCTATCACCTGCAAGTCCTCCTGGGGCAATTGAATGCACAAACCGTTTTCGAAGTTCTGCAACCTGTTACACAGCAAATGCACAATTTTTTTTTTTAATGAGGCTATATTTATATCATATCCCTTTACTTATGTTAGAAATGCATGACAGCTATATTTGAATATAAGTCTTCAGTGGCAGATGTAAGGTTCTTACTTTAGGAGGACAAAATGCTACTATTTCTTTTTGCAGAAAGGGAAATATAAAGATTTCAGTCTATTATATTACATAGAATGCCCGACCCCCGTTTGTCCACCCTGTGCTATAAGCTTATCATTTGTGGTAGAGATATACATGGATTAGAGAATTTTATGAAAACATTTAAAAGTACAGTTAAATCTTAAAACCAAAACCGGAATACCATGAATACTAACAGAAAAGTTTTCGTCATTATCAGACAATAGTTCATGAAAATGATATACTTTATAGTAATGAAAGAGGAGAAAAACCTTATACCTGATCATGAAATTGATCTTCCTTCTCTTCATAACTAGATAATGCAGTGACCTCAACCTGATTAAGGGAACTGAAGTTATCAGATATAACAAGTCAATATATTTTGTTATCATAGACAATTCTTTTGCATGATGAAACTTACATTGAAGAATTCACTGAGAGCTGTGTCTTTCTGAGCCTCAGGCTTTGAAACACTGTCCCATATCTGATAACAATAATGACAATGGCTGCAAATGACAACAAATAAAAGGGAACATGATACAGAAGAAGATCAAACAACATGCCTTTTGTATATCCTCTCTTAGAACAGGTTCCAAAGCTTCCAGTGGTGTCTAATAAGAATCAAAAAGAAGGAATTAGTACTGCTAACTATAAAGCCTAAAGTTAAAAAAGGCGCAATAGCAGATCATACTCTTGTCCTGTCACGGATAACAAAGAGCAATGTGGTCTTGCGAGGGCTGAACAATCGCATCATGACCTATAAGAGAAATCAAAAGATTGATAACGTTAGACACAATGTAGTAACTAACACAACCAAAACATGAATAATAAAGATAAAAAAAACAAATAAGATCGTTTTAAAACTAAAATTTGTCATATAAATCAAGTTAACAAAATACTTAACTTAACAGTATATAAATTACTTTTGAAAAAGTTAACTAGATTATACATCATTAAATATTGACATAAGGTAACCCATCTCATGTTATGTTAGCATCGATTACAAGACAAATCAATTAGATTAGCAAAAGATATAAGATACCTGAAATACTGTTTTTAGCAAGGGTTTGTTAGCTGCTTGCTCTCGTCCAATATCATGGCACCACCTGGATAAAGCAACTTTAACAACAGATAAACCTAAACTTCATAAACTTCGCAAGAATAGTGCAGTCTTAGATAAGAGAGACAAGTGAATTGAAGTGAAAGATAAAACTCAACTCACATATTTATCAAAACTATGTCAGATATCGCCAGCGCAAAAAGTGCACTTTGCTTCTCAAATGCAGTATCATCCTAAAAAATAGTAAAAATTGTTTATCTTGATCATGATAAAGTGGCACCTGATCTCTTAGAAAACCAAAAGAAGTATATGGTCAAATAACTGTAAGCTGATAAAGAAGAGTTGGAAGGATGAATTTTATGGAGAATGTGCATCCGATAGGATTTTTGACCATTTCTTCAATAATTATAATGAAGGAATAATATAAATATAACTGACTCTAAATAGTTGGAACTCAATGTTGTGTTAGTGACCAGAAAGAGGTTACACATAATTTTTTATTTTATTTCCATGCTCAACTACTTCCTAGATGTGTTGTTTTATCTAGGCCAGTGACCCAATATAATGATGAATGTGATTAACTCAATGTAGTGAAGTGGAGGGAAATTTTATTTTTCCCTACAATGTTGGCCTCTTTCAAAATGCGCTCCTAAATTTCTAGTGGCCTAAATATGTCCCACACCCTTTGAGATTTTCAAACCCTTGTCATTTCACCCCCAAAGTATTAATATTTAATACCATCATGTTATTTGATAGGAAAGTGACGTGACATATAAGCCAATCATTACTTTGTTAGATAGATTAACACTCTTAATGGTTAGAGGGTGAAGTGACAAGAGTTAGAAAATTCTAGGGAATAATTTAAAAGAATATAAGTTTTGAGGGGCAAAATATAAAATTTTTCTTTCAGAACGAATGGAGAGCAATTAGAAAGAAAAAATACAAATGCAAATGTAAAATATTACCTCTCCTCTTTCTCTTCCATCAGTACCTTCCAAATCCATCACAATTGTACAAGGATCTATTCCGCGACATTTCGCTAGCCATATACCTTTCGTAGTTTGGCTCCTGATAAGAAGAAGGAACCAGAAACACTCATCTTAAACAAGTATTTCCAATAAATGGAACCGAGTGAACAGCTATTCTCAAGCACAGACAGAAGTATCAGTACCTTCCCCGCAAAGCATCCATTTCCCTAAAGTCAGTTCGGAAAAGATTATTAAGTAAAGTGCTTTTCCCTGCTCAAAAACAGCAATCATCAAATAGGTGTTACAAACGAAGAGAGGATGGCAAAGCTGAAACAATCAAGATCAATTTAAAAAGAAAACTAAAATCGGACAGCAGACAAAATAGGTCACAAAAAGGCCATCTCACCGCTGCTCTGGGGTCCCATGATGGAGACGACGACATATGAGAGTCCACATTCGGCGAGCCTCGTGGCCTTCATGAAATTCTCAACACCAGCATCATTGTACTCTCCTTCTCCATCGATGAGTTGGGCTGATCGGTACTCCTCCTCGGCCATCCTCCGATCTAGAACAAATCGGCGATGAGGGCGAAACAATGAAGTTCAATGGTACTAAAAAGCAACCGAAGCAGATCGATGGGAGATCTACACAACCCTCAAACTCAGGGTGCCTCTCTAGATCAAAATCTAGGATTCGCCAGGGGAGAGAGAGAGGGAGCGAGTGGAGCGGAGAGGAGAGAAGCTAGGCATTTCACAAGGATGAGCCAATTTTCTCGGCATTGTTGCCGTTATGCGACCTATTAATATTATAGGCATTGTCCCATTGGACTCCCCATTTGAAACGACTCTTTTATTTTATTTAAAAGCATTTTTAGTATAAAAAATTATTTTATTTAAAAAAAATTAGGATTAAAAATAATTAATAGGTTTAATAAATTTTAAATGTAGGAGTGCTTAGAGGATCCGTATCCAATTTTTTTTATTCAAAATTCAAAATTTAAAATTTAAAATTTAAAATGAAGAACTATTTTTAGATCATTAGATGTCTATTTTTCAATGAAAATAAAAAATTATAATTAAAAAAATATATTTGAATATTTAAGAAATAAATTTTATTTTTTAATTTAAAGAGGTATTATTTATAAAATTTAAATTTAGATAATGGATAGAATTTTTTATGCTAAACTTTTTTTATATAAAATATAAAATTTAAAATAAAATTTTTATTTAATAAATCTACATGAATGTTCTTATGCAACTCCTCGTGTGGATTCTCATGCACGACGCACACAAAATTTCAAACATCGGAATCACTTCAAACATCCGGCACACCCATATTTTCCCATATATATATATATATATATATATATTTCAAAAAAATATCTTTTATTGGTTTTTATCAAATGATAATAATTAAAAATTATTAAATGGCGCCCCTGATTGTAAAAATCACCTTTTAAACATAAATGTTATTTATATGATAAAACAAAAAAATGGTAACAAATATTCTATTTTTTCACTTTTACAATTTTTCTTGTAAAAGGAAAAAAATGGAAACGAGAAACTAGCAAAAACTTTCCATAAACAAATACACTCAAAAACATTTCTAACTCAAAACTGAATTGGTTTGAAATAACAATTTACAAGTTCATACAACAATTTTAAAAAAACGAAAAAAGAAGGGAAGGAAAAAATAAAAATAAAAATTCATAATTATAGCTGATCCTTGATGATAAACCGCTGGAAGGATTGTAGAGTTTAGCAGGATGGCATGAGTAACTACAAAAGGAAAGCCATGAAAACAAAATAGAAAGATTGCATTTATTTATAATGTAGAACGTCATCAAGGCGACAGAAAACATAATTGCAATTATTAATCAAAAAGAACACATAATCATTACCTGTTAAAAGGATGACAAGAGCTCCAATTTAGCGTATCCTTTTGGAAATGATCACGTAGAACTCTTGATTTTTATAGAATCTATTTATTTGGCCGGCCAAGATGCACTCCGGCATAATTATCCAATACGTTCTTGAATGCCTGCAAAAAAAAATACACAACACCCCTTGAAAACTATTTTCATTCTAATAGTGATTTTTTAAAAAAAAAAATTAGCACCAGATATCAAGCTTAACTAATCTGCCACCATGATAAATTAGAAAATCCTGGCAACAGACAACACATTAACCCAATGTTCTTAGGTCAACCGTCCGTTAATGGAAAATCATCCATTAAGAGAAAATCATCCGTTAATTTACCAAAGCTAGTATTCGATTCTTAAATATCTAGAAAACTGAGAAAACACTATGCTGCTACACCAGGGTTAATCTGCTAATGGTGATTCTTTTTTTTAGTTGGCACCGGTTACCTAGCTCTCGCCGTCTAATCCTGAAGTGACCGGTTCGGTCCCATAGAAGTTCTCCACCGACCATCAGGTAAATCGAGAAGCACTTACAACGAACGGTCCAACAACTCAACGGTCCATGAGCTCGGCGTTCTTAGATCAACCACTCATTAAAGGAAATTTATCCGTTAATTCACTGAAACTGGGACTCAATCCTTGGACATAAACTAAGAAGGCGCCCTAATAATGATTTTATTTTGTTGTTGAGAAGCGAACCTAAGAATATTAGCCATCTAGATGAGCCTCATGAGTGACTCTCGATTTACCTTGGTGGTTGATGGAAAATTTATGTGGAGCCGGGCCGGTCACCCTCACGATTAGTCAGTTCGAAAAATTAAATATCGGGTGCCAAAAATGACCTAATAGTGATTCTTTGAAGAATGAGGAATAGTGGAAATGCAAGACTTGCAATCGAATCCAATGCTGAGCACAAGAGACATTAAAGTACCTGGAAGGCAAATGATTCTTTTCCATTAAGTATCACATCCATTGCGGCAAACTGATCGTCGAATACACTATAAAACAGACGGTAGAACTCAGTCCTGCAAAGCATTGACAACAAACAATGAGGGTTAGTTTGGATTCTCCATGGTATATCTAGAAACTAAAAGGTCAACTTGAAACCCTCTCTTACTGTGCTTCTTTATTGGTTTGTTGATCCATCTCGTCGAACTTCCTTGTGAGAACTTCTGCCCCTTTTGGCGAAAGCATATAGAGGATAAGAGCCTCCAATGTTCTTGGAAAATTTTGCTAAAATGATAGCGAATTTGCCATTAACTCAGTGAAAAAAAAAATAGCTTGGATTTCATGGAAGATTCAAAGAAACGCTAAATGTTTTAATCAAGAATTTGTGATTTAATCAGACTCAATATACTTACTAATGGAAAAAACAAAACAAAATTGCACAGCTCCTGTTGGTCATTCATGCTCGATTTTCATAGCAAACAATCATGGCATGTGTATTCTTACAACAAAGTCTGTTTAAATTAAGACATTAAACTGAAAGACAAAAAATATGAGATGCTTACCACCATTGCGAGCAAGATGCTTCTTAATATAAGTGGTTCAACAGTGGAAAGGATGTTTGCAATTCTATCATTTACAAACATAGGTGAACTTTCCTCTACAATCTTGTTTTTATCTGTTGTATCAATCAAATCTTTTGAAGTGGCAGCTTGATTTAGATTATTGCTGTTCATAGCATCATGAACCAAAGATACAAGTTCGTGTACCATATCAAGTCCACAGGGTTCCAACTGTTGCAAAATTCCATTGCTCTTCCCATTTTCTTTTGGATTATCTCTCAGCTTATAGTGATCAGATCCATGATTTCCTGATCAAGCAACAAGAATATCATTATTGAAGAGAATACGTATATGATTAATGTGAGGCCCTAAGGCATATATAAGTTTATACAGTCTTGCATACAGCTCGATAGAGGGATAAGAGTCCTGTGACCCCAAATAGTTGAGATTTGGGATGAACATGGCTTGATGATGATGATGATGATTAAGACATATATACAACATTAAATTATAATTTCAATGATGATTAAGACACATTTTATACTAAAATCCCAACTAAGTTTTCTAGATTTGATAAGGTTTTCAATACTATCCATATCATATATTTCCTGAAACTAAAAAAACAAAAGAAGATACAAGATACAAAGTTGTATCTCGTCGCTCAATTGCATTTGTTCTATAGTAAGGTCTTGCTAAAGTAGGTTATGCATATATTCTAGAAGATTCTGGAGACATACATTAAGTATCCCAACACATCATGAAGCTGAAGGTAGTATTCGATCCATGACAACCATTAAGACAAAATTTGCTATGAAGTGTATTGGGGGGGGGAAGACAATACTCATCTGAACAACAGAATACGTCAACTAATTCATTTGGGAAAAGGAATTTTAATAGCAACTTACATCCCAATTTACTTTGGATCAAAACTAATCAGTTAAAATTAAACACAAAATTCAGCTCAGTTAAAAAAGACTGAACCAGAAAATCCTGATAGCTCAATTTGAACACAAAATCAACCATAATTCCACCTATTAAGCTCATTTGAGATCCACGTGAATCCAAATCAATTCATTAAATATAATTAAACTTAATTTAGGTCGGATTTTAACAAGTTATAACTGGATTAAACATGTATTTCTAGCTTAACTGAAAACTGAAATATAACTAACTATATAACATTAGTACGTAACTATATATTATTACTATTACAACGTTTTCATGTTGTTTCTACACAGTGACAACAGAATTGACAGTGAAATTTACTAGAATTCTTATTTTTTGCAAGTAATAGGCTACATAGGAGATCAAAGAGATGAAATCAATCCAAAACTAGGCTGGCACGATAAGGCCCTTACAGAATTTAACCATTTTCAAACATTAGTGAACTGACATGTATCAACAGAATATTGTGGAACTCCGGAGAACCTCTATTACCTATTTAAACAAGCACTTCAATCTTAGAATGGCCAACATGTTTTTGGATAAAGAAAACTGTTCTGAAGCACTAGTATTCTATATCAACACCAAAGCAATAGGACACATGCATACCCATGTTTCTACAAAGATCTAAGCTGGTAAACATAGTAGGCATGTAAAAACTGGGTACAGAACTGTAATCTACATCTCTTAAATCTGTATTTTTTTTTTATATTCACAAGTAGAGAAACTACTAACTAAAATCCAAATAAGTACTGATGTGATAGATATCAAAGGTTGATGAATCTGCCATTTCATTTAAGTATCTGGATATTAATAAAAGAAAGAAACTTTATTCAATTCCCAATCAGATTTGAATTCTATAAGAGGATGACACGAAGACAGTCATGAAAGTCAATTTTCAAAATTCAGGGATGATTCAATTTAAATGGTTTGGACAAACCTTCTGTGGCTTCACTACAAGGCTGATATTTTTCCATAGAACTTCCACTTGTTTGCTCATGTAATGTTTGATTCTGTCCTATTCCCACAGAACATAGAACAGTTTACATGAATCAAAAGTATAATCTAACAGGTAAAGAAACAAAATGACATCAACAACTGCATAAAAAATACATATTTTCACCAAAAAGACATACACCTTACTGGACATGGAAGACAAAGGTGGAGATTGCTACTGAGATCTGGTAACATGTGTAGCAAGCAGACTTGCAGACAAATTATCTTCTTTATAACTATTCACATGCTTGACACTTAGCATGACCAAGATGCAAGCAGGGATACACCAAGGATAGTACCTAGAGTCACAATCTTAACCTTTTGGCTAAGTCAAAATGTACTTTGTTTCTCAAGTCTCTTGTTTGTTTTTTCCTTTCTTACCTGTCTAATTCTTTCCCTGCTTTTCCTTCAATTTTTATACTTCACCCTTTCATTATTAAACAAGTTGAGGAAGCACCTTGATCAATGCACTTCAACTGTTTGATCTAACCCCATGATCCCATGAACCAGATGTCTAAGCAAATACCTTTACTAAAGTGATTAGTTTGATTATTGGACTTCATTAGCTTTAGCTTCATTGACAAAGTGGAGAAACAGGGGAAAATTCAAAAGATCAAGGACAGAAAAGGTAGAAGTCATTGCAATCACAAAAGGAAAGTCAATTCATTATCAACAAGAGAATTGCCAAAGATAGAAGAAAAAGGAGACTAAACGGAATAGGAAAAGGAAAAGAAAAGAGACTACCAATTACACAATGACTGACTTAAAATAATGCTTACCATTTCCTTTGCCACCAATCTGCTCATCAGGAAAGAAGATGTGCCATCCCATGTGGCAAACAGGAAAAGGAAGAAAAAAATCTCATTAGAGAACATCGGCAATTGCATTTAGAAGATCCAAATAAATTAGTATCTCAAGATTTACAAATAAGAAGCAAGCATGTGCTGGCAAAATTCTTTTCATTGTATAAGCTGCTAATGAACAAAAGGAAAAGACATTTAAAAGCATAATGCAAGATCATACCTATTTAGTATTCTCCTCAAATAGTATGCATCCATGTGTTCCACCATGTTAGACATCATGTCTGATTTCCACCAAAAGTTCACAGCTATTGTCAAATCATCACTGTCAACTTGATGGAACCTGATAAAAACATCATTCTAATTAGAGACAACTAAGCAAACAAACAATAGTTCAAACTAAAGAAACAAAATATGTGAACTAGGATGAAACAATGCAATAGTTCCTGGATGTCAAAGGTCAGACTAATTTTAATGAAACCAATCTGTAAATATATGTTGAAAGTTTAAAGTTGTAAATTAGCATCAACCGTCAAATAAGGCAAATGTACACCAATCTTGGGAATATTTTTCTCTGTCATTGTGATCCATATAGATCTTATCCTTCAATGTTTAGCATATATTGGAATAGAACCATCAAGCACTAATGCTATAGTTGGAATTCTTATAGTTCAGCAACTTCTCATGCAAAAGACAATTAGGTTAAAAAATTATTTTGTATAGGTGCAAAAAAGACAATAAAAAAGGATATACCCACCAGCAATTTGAAGGTTGGAGTAAGGCCAACCTGATCACAAGAATCTGCATCCATAAATATTACATATTATCTCTTTTGATAATTAGTATGAAGCCTTTCTACTTCTAATGTTGTGGCTGTGTTCAAGCAATAGCCCAAAGTTCTGTAGATTTAGTGTTCGACAACCAGTAGCAAGGCAAATCTTGCAATATGGTAACTAAAAAATTCCTAGAGACACTAAATTACTGCCAGAAATCGGAATGAGCACCTCAAACTTAAGGAAAATAGCTTGCAATGCAGATGGAAAGAATTGTAGTATAGAAGACAGTTACATGAAGTAATAATTGACTAATGGGAAAAAAAAACCCACCATCCTTCAGGAATAAAGAGAACATCTCCAGGGCGAAGAATAATCTTTTGGGAACTTTCCTCATAGTGAACAGCTCTCGGATGAAGAGAAAGATCAGGTTTTTCTATACTAACAGCACTGGAAAGAAAATTGAACACTTAAATGATTATGCAATGTTTTGTAGGGTAGTTGTGTTGTAAAGAACATCATACCTATGGTTTGAGGCCTCTCCATATACTGGCATTGGGTATAAGATGGGACATGCAGAAGGAGGCCACAAGACGACTGAAAAAGAAATGAACTTTTATAACTAACTAATCAATAAGCATAGTACTGAAATTCATATTGACTTAATAATCATGTGTCACACTAGTGGAACTTGGTTAGATGAGTAGCTAGTTGAGATTGTTCATACAACTCAAAATAAACTGAAAATGGAGGCATGACTATGAGGAGTTGAGGTAGCAAAATCTAGAGTAGAAAGAAAAACAATTAATAAAACCAGGCATTTGAGTCAATCAATATGAAAACTTAATTACCATAGTGCAAAGAATTGAAATTAAATGAGCACTTATAAAATGCACAAGAACCTAATCCATGATGAAATGGGCTTGAAAATCACAAGTCCACAGCAAGGGAGTTCAAACCTAATAATAACTATGGCATTATCATCCCAATGACATTATATTCCTGAAAAGGCATGAGTTATAGTGAATAATTACCATTTGGTACTCTTTTACACCATCTAAATGCATGGGGATAAATTACAAGAACATAGATTGTTCCAGCATTGGAAGAGTTGAAAGATGAGTTGTTTTGTGAAGTAAGTAAACAAAGAGCAAATATATAACCTTTTTTGCAACCAGAAACCATGCAAAGCAGATTATGGTGGGGATCATAATGTGTGCTTGACCTGGATTTGGCCATATTCATCCAGAAGTTGATAGATGCTAATGTGCTTGTCTGTAAAAATATAGGCTGCATTGACCAGCATGAACATGTAGAGTTATGTAAGTTCAAATACAGCCTAACTTAAAGCCAGATAGTAACAGACACAAACAAAAGGGCAGATCATAACTGTTTGAATGTCTTCTGCAAGAATCCGTAAAGGGCACCTTTCTTTATCCTCCAAATTCAATATGGGAACCTGTTAATAAAGGAAGTTCATTCTGTCACATTCAAACAAAAGCCATCGTTGAAGAAAACCCAGAGCTAAAGTACATTTGTACATATGAACAGTTTGCAACCTGAGCTACATAAAGTTCACCGAGTATATCTGAACTTGCATCTTCCAAGCAAGCAGATGCAGCTAAAGACATCACTGGAGGAGCCGAAGTACTTCTAGCATCAGAAGTCTGAAGAAATTTCTTGCAAGAGGTGATGAACGTAGAGAATGATATGGGTACCTATAATCAGACATTAGGGAAACTTTTAACGAAGCTTGCAAAAATTAGGTACAGGAAGCAAATAGATATGCTTGATTGTCAATATAAAATCACTACTTGAGAGGGGAGAATCATACTCTCTCATGACTTCTAATATCACCATAAAAAACGTGCCCTGATCTTGATAGCATAGCTTCTAGTACAGCAGACCCAGCTCTTTCCTGCAGTTATTTTGCCTTAAATTAAAGTACGACATATGATTACTAGTTAGAACACACAAACAACAAAATTGCTTGTAGAGATTACAGTAAACATGCAGTAGTTACTTAAACAACCTATTCAAACCATTTCTTTTCTACAGTTAGTTTGCTCTATTTCAGTTAAATAGCAAGCAACTAAATTGCTTGTAGAAAGTACAATAAAATTGTAAAATAAAAATACTTAGAAACACTTAATCAAAGTATCAAGTCCTCTCGAAACATTCAATTAAGTTCCTGCTTCCTCAAATATATCAGAAACAGGAAATCATAGCACGTAGGAAAAAAAGGACCTCCAAGTAGTCAAGGCCTCCATCAAAAGGATTCCACCTGGTGATGGCCCTCCATTCCTTGACGGCATCATGAAAGACCTACACATGAGGGAAATATTCGACCTAGATCACCCCCGAGAACAAAGTAAAAGGAGCAGTTTTGAGATGAAAACACAAGAGAAAACAAAGAGAAGGATACGATGGAATACCGCTGGAACATTGGTGGGTTCGATCTTCGAAGAGAAATCCGCTGGCGAGGGACGCTCATCGAAGCGGCGGGCGAGCAGCGACGAGTCCATTGGATTGGAGGTCTAAGTCGCTTAAGATTTGGGTTTCAGCCAAATTGAAATAGAACCTCTTTTATTTATCCTTGAAAATCAAAAATTTATCTAACGATATCTTTTTAAAAAAATTATCAAATACGCCATCAAATTTCACAATTTCAAAATATTCTGAAGGTTTGATTAATAGCAAATTACTACTTATAGGGGTAATAGGGGTAGTATATTCTTTTGATCGATACCTTATACTAAAAATGTGAAACTGTCATATCAATGGCCCCCTAGAATCGGTCCCATGAATATAGAGGGATGTAAATATAAGTACACAGTTGAAAGCGCATGACAAAGACGTTAACCCCGATGATCGAACCCTAGATCTCTCGGCCACAAGATCATACACCCCCAACTGTGCTACACCCTGGGGATAAAAACTATCCGGGTGAACTTTTTATAGTGACCGGCCTCACCGTCAAAACGACCCGATATCATAAAACCTCCTAAGGGATTTTTTTGAGGCACACTGTTGATAAGAGGTCCCATTGTTGAGACAACACCTCAATC
The DNA here is from genome assembly GCF_018446385.1 of Zingiber officinale. Classification (NCBI taxonomy): domain Eukaryota; kingdom Viridiplantae; phylum Streptophyta; class Magnoliopsida; order Zingiberales; family Zingiberaceae; genus Zingiber; species Zingiber officinale. The sequence goes on from NC_055993.1 coordinate 99,428,652, forward strand.
AATAGACCCCTCAAAGGGGGATTTATTTGTTGCTAAGGAGACTCGAACCTGGAACCCCAAGCAACACATGTCTCATGCTTACCACTTGGGATAAGTCACTTCGATACCTTACCCTAAGCACCTATTGTTCAGCTCTGATCTCTTGGACCCTAAACTCTGGTCTTCTCCTAGTCCCTTCCAAAACGATACACTTTAGATGTCATTTTATTTACGCACACAGTACCAAAAATGGTAAATTGGTGTTGTTTTAAACTTAGATATGTTTACTGTAGCATTTTTTTTTTTACAAATATAAGTATTTTATAAACGTGGGGGAGGGCTGTTTTTAGTTTTTTTCCATGGAAATTTGCAAGCTTTGATTGAATTTTTTTTTTCGCAAATTGATGTTATTTTAAGCTTAAGTATGTTCACTATGGCATTCTTTGCCGAAATTTAAGCTATGGGTGTAAATGAAACAGCATCTGAAGTGTGTCATTTTGAAGGATACCAGGGTTTAGGTTCCATGACACACTTCAGATGCTGTTTCAATTAAGTTTTCGATCCGAACTGATAGGTAGTTCAGATCTCTTGGACCCTAAACCCTTATCCCCTCCAAAATAACACACTTCGAATGTCGTTTCATTTACGTTTATAGTACTAAAAATGTCAAATTGGTACTGTTTTAAGTTTAGGTATATTCAGTATGACGTTCTTTGACAAAATATAGGCATTTTATAAACGTTAGGTGTTGTTTTTAGTTTTTTTCATCTAAATTTACAAGCTTTGATTGAATTTGTATTTTTCACAAATTGTTGTTGTTTTAAACTTAAGTATGTTTAGTATGACGTTCTTTGCTATAATTTAAGCTGTGAGCATAAATGAAACACTATCCAAAATGTGGTTCGACGGCAAAAGGAACACATATCTCCAAATCCAACTGAGCCACATAACAACAAAGATTCCACCCAGCAAATAGATAAGATGTGTCAGTACATGGAGAGGTCAGACAAAACCACAACAACACCAACACCCAACAAATAGACAAAATGTGCCAGTACATGGAGAGGTCACTAAATTCACCAAAGTCAAGAAAATAAGCTTCTATAATGAATCCATAATTACACAAAAGGAAGAGAATGTCCATATCCAGCGGTAACCTCCAAATACAGCAGCAACACAGGATCCCTACAAGAATGAAAACACTAGCCAATAGGACTTTAACTAAACTATCATATGCCTCAATGTCACATAAGCACCAACATGTGCATGAATGTATCACTAACTAGATAACAGAATAGACCTCTAGAAATTGAAAATGAAAAGTGAATTCCAAGAATGAACACATATATTTTTTAAAACAAGATCAAATTAAACCAAACTAAATTTAATCACAGGAACAAAACCAAACTAAACTAAATCAAATCAAATTTTACTAAACAGAACAAAATTAACCACCAAGTTTGCATAAAAACAAAGTTTAACCACCAAGTTTAGCCTGTCTAGGAAATTACAAGTTTAACTTGTCCAAAGAAATGATAATAAAACCTAAAGTCTACACCTCAAATATCTCCACTCAATAATATTTTTACAAAAACTCTTTTCTCATCATCTGGTATGGTGAAGAAAATATTTGTAGTTTCATGATCACAACCAATTTTTTTTTATCACTTTGTGTCGCTCCAACATGTTAAGCCCAGGTAACTTTGTTAAAACATCATTGACTTTCATTCTTTTTTCAGCGCATTCATCATATGCCAATGTTTTACTTAATCGATTACTTGCATTGTTAAGTTTTTCCCCAAGAATAATTGTCGCCTCTCTAATAACTCGAGACCAATCTTTAGTGCTCTCAGTCTTTCTCCTTTTTGGCTTAGAATTCTCTTCGTTTGATCCAAATATGAAATTTTGGGCATATGAAGCATAATCCCCCATCAACGCCTATACTTTCATCATTTTCAACTGTAACTTTGTCTAATTCTTCCACAATATCAGTAGGGCCTTGAGCATCTTTCCCAGATGCATGTTCTCCACCAAAGATGACAAAAAATTCCTCATAGTAAACTAATGATTTGTATAGAAATTGTTCTACATCTCCATGAGTCTATATAAATAAATTTTATATTACTAACTAAACAAAACAAAATAAAAATAAAACATTTTAATAATAAAATAAATTACCATAATATATTTATCCCACACGGAATTCTCAGTCGTAACAAGTTTTTTTCCTGAGTCCCAACCAAAACCGCTGGTACCAACTCCATACAACATGTCATGGACAACATTGGGGAGCTTCTGAAAAGTTCTTAACCTTGATTCGATGTGTGGTTTTTCCTTAATTCTATGTCTAGGCAAGCTAACTTCAAGCTTTTGTTGTAGCCTTAGTCCATGTCCTAGCCTAAAAACTTTCTCATTCTTGTTTCTAAGATCTCCATCATTATTTAATTGCATCAATGCTTCAATAAGTGCAGCATCTTCTATAGTAGACCATTAATGTTTGTATTTTACAGGTCTTTTTGGGTTGTAAGATTCTCCTGAAGGATTAGAAGCCATGTTCACCTATAGCACAAAAAATTAATAGCTCAAATAAAGAGAAATAGCAACCGGACTTCTATTGAGAAAAGATTACAGAAATCATTGATGATCTGCTTTCTACTACTGAATGGAAAATATAAATAGTATTGGTGCTGCTTTTATATACAGAAATTATTGGTACTTCTTTTATATAAATACATATGAGAAAAATTTACAGAAATAGTGTATAGTTTGTCATTCGTTAAAGCTTTACATGACATGGCCTTGCATGGACCATTTTAATTATTGAGGATCTTAAAAATAGATAACATAATAGTTCAGTACTGGTTACTATTGTGTTTCTTAATGGGTTGGTCAGAAAATGCAAGCTTGAAACATTGTAATTCAACATACTCAAAATAAGCTAAACATAAAATTGAAAATCATAAGACATGTAATGTAAATTACAAAGAAACAGAATAAGAATGATGGTCTTTCTCCATTTACAAAAATCTAATAATTTATAAGAATTACACAAATGATCTCATCTAGATCTTTTCCATTCATTAAACATGTTATTGGCCAAATTATCACGCCAATTGCTAAATTCACTCGAAGTCTCAATGTTTAACACCATGTTTTCACCAATGTCATCAATTTCATTTGGTTGACTATCTAACCTTCTCTCCAACCTTCTTTCTGTAAGATCCCTAGCCATTTCTCTCCTTATAAAATTGTGAAGAAGGCAACATGTCATAGTAATTTGATTTTGAGTTTGGATCGGATAATAAGTTGAACTTCTAAGTATTGCCCATCGTATTTTAAGTAGCCCAAAGTATCTCTCTATCACATTTCTAGCAGTCAAATGCTTCATATTGAAAAACTCTTGAGGACTTCTAGGTACTCGACCTTCTTTCCACTCATTTAAATGATATCTTTGGCCCCTATATGGTGTTAAATTATCTTAATAATTGGATGTTTAGAAGATAAGGAAAGTTTCTGTTTTTTCTTGAGTTTGATTTTCTGATCAGATTAAAATCTTTGTATGGTCCAAGCATCGTTGTATCGACAGCCAAGCATTTTTTGTGTGGCTTGATTTGGGTATATGGTTTATCTTAATGCTTGGCTGTTGATTTCAAGTCATGGGATGTTGGGTAGAAGGGTGTGTTGCTGTGGTATATTATATATTATATTTTGGTACATGAAAGCAGTGCAGTTGCTTTACTGATTACTATATTTTGCAAGGAGTTGGATTCAAACATGTAGGAAGCTACAAAATTCTTGGAAGTTGCTGATAGACCTACGTTTATGAGTTTGGAGTTATACACTCAAGAGTTCACTGTTTGAGTATAGTGACGATTTCTTTTTAAAGTGTTTGTAAGTATAGCGTTTGTAATTTGATTTGATTTAGTTTAGTCTGATTTTATTCTATTCGATTAAATTAAATTAAATTTCATTTAATTTAGTTTGATTTAATTGAGAGGACGAATAAAATTATTTAAATTCTATTATAAGGATATTTTTGTCATTTTTAAAAAATATGAATTACATTCCTTATAAAAAATAATGTACACTAAACAAAAGAATGCAATCACCCATGTAATCAAAGATTATATGCATAGTATAGTAATGTAATTCGGATTACATTACATTACATTACAAATTTAATTACATTACAAGCTGGATTACATTACGTCTCCAACCAAACGTAGCCTATAAATTAGACATAACATACCCCATGTAAACCAAAATTTGTCTGGCATCTATCTCTCTCATCTCCATAAAGCACAAGATATCTTCTCTTAGCAACCGTATATTTTTAGGATGTCCAAACATAGTGTCCTTAAACTCTATGTATATTCTTTCCAATTCATTCATCAATCTAACAACATGTGAGTAGATATAGTTGCATGCCATGGGTAATGCATTTTCAATATCCTTGAACTTGTCGCGCTGACTAGGAACATCTGATAGAGCAAATGGTTGAGGTTTTCCCTTTTTCTATAATTTAGAATATTCATACAAGTATTATAAACTAAACCATTGTCCAAGCAACATATATAAAAATTGCAAACATAAAATCAAGTGAAACTTAAAGTACCTTTATCGTAGGAAAAATTACCAACTCTTTAGGCCAACCAACAATGACTCCAACTACATCTTTGATGATTCTTAGTCCAGACTTAATTAGGATTGGAAGCTCTGCTTCTTCATCTAAGACAACATTAACAAATACTTGGAAAAGATTGAAAGCTCTACCTCCTTCTGATATTATTGTGACATACGTCACCACGTTTTCAAGTTGTTTTATGGCTAGGTGGCATTTCTTCCCCTTTTAAGAACAATAAGATATTAAAATTCATCATCTTAAGAACATGAAAAACTTGTTGGAAATGACCAATAGAATGCTCCATAGCTTACTGGTTCTGCCTCCAAGCCGATGTAACCCTTGTGAGATATTCTGTGGTGATATTTACAATGCATGGTCCGTTCTTTTTGTTTTTCATGAATGACCTACATCATTATGTTCATTAGTTAAGTATAGAAATTAATAGTTCTTAAAGGAAACATGACAATTTATAAATTATACCTCCCATGATGGATCCAGTCTCGCATCCACAAATGCTTTCCAATCTAATATTGGGAGCTGATACTGACTTGGTGGAGAAATTAACTTTTCAGGAATTTTCCTATTTGGTCATACAAATTTGCTAGTCAATTTGTTTTTAAATCTCACCACTTTTGAGTTGCTGAACTCATTACAGCAGACTCACTTTGTGGCACTAGTTCGAAAACATTCTGCGATAAAAAATATTAGTTGGTACTATTTCATATTGTATATACATACATGATCAAAAAAAATATGTATATAAAATGCTAATAAAAAAAATATGCATAGAATGTCTTGATTAAAGTGTTACATGCTGAATTCTTTTATATATATATATATGCACCAAATTCTCAACAGAAAAATATGCATAGAATATCTTGATTATAGTGTTACATGCTGAATTCTGCTATGTATATATGCTGAATTCTTGTAAACTATATATGCACCGAATTCTCAACAAAAAAACATGCGTAGAATTCCTTGATTAAAATGTTACATACTGAATTCTGCTATGTATACATGCTGAATTCTTGCATACTATATGTGCATCGAATTCTCAACAAAAAATATTCATATGTATGCATTTCATTTATGTTGTATAGACAAAATTAATGTGTTGTTATTGTTGCTCAAATAAGAAACATAACAAGCTGATACAATTGTAGATTTGTATAACTCTATGTACACTAATATTGATTGGCATATAAACACTTTATGTATAAATACTAATATGCATATTTGTATTCTATCCCTTGTTGAGAATTCAACGTGTATTCATAATCAATCCTAGATTAACAAAATCAAATGAACAGTAAAATCTAATCTTGTACTTATAGAAATTTCTTCTCAAACTTTTTGTTTTATGTTTTCTGGAACATCGGGCCAAGACTTTATATTGATTGACACCATGGATCTAGCAATAGAGCCAATGTATGATTGTAATGCCCTTCAATTTGCATTGTATGTCGGCCTCCCCATATTATCATAATCAATCTTCGCTTTTTTGCCCCATCTTGTAGCTACAGTTAGTTTACCCATCGATGTAGGTCCTCTCTTGTTCTTCTACACATCTACATGATGTTCTTCATTAGTAAGTTCATGTAGCTCTGCATCAGTAACTCCATGTAGCTTAGCAGCATTTAATCCTTGTAGCTCTTCAACTGTAGGTTTTTCCCCCTCCTTTTTACGACCCATTATACTCTCCACTACATAAGAACATAAATGAAACCAATATTAAAATATACACAATAACATGGATAATTAAAATATCACAGACATAAACATAACATAAATAATAATAATAATAACAGAAACATAAACATAAACATGACATAAATAATAACAATAAGACAAAAATATATATAAACATTACATAAATAATAACAATAAAAACATAATAAAAGTACATAACATAATTTTTTAAAGTATATAAAGTGTCTTTTCTTATTCATAACATAAAACATGACATAAAAGTATAAATCATCATTTTTTCTTCTTTTTTTTTCCCAAACACCCTAATTTTCTAATCTAACGTATCTTTCACGAATAGGAATGCAATAAGTATCAACATCATCAATTAGTCGAGACTCGGGAATATTAGTCCAACCATCATCCTCTCCCTCATAACATCTATTTGGCATTGGGAGCATAATTGACCATCTTTTTTTTAATGGGTCATCAATATAAAAGACTTGATTGACTTGACTTGCAAGGAGAAATTCATCATGCTTGTGGCCTCGTTTGTTCATATTGACTAAGGTGAAGCCACATTCATCGTTGATGATTACTCCTTTGTCATATGCAACCCACACGCGCTTGAAAAGAGGAACTTGAAATTGATGATAGTTCAATTCCCATATTTCTTCAATCACTCCATAGAAAGATACGTTAGCCATTAAGGGATTATCTTTGGCATTACAACAAGCATGGTGCTGGCAACTAGAGAAACCCAACTATTATGGCAAACTCTCTCATCATCCCGTGCATTTGTTTGGTATAAATAATCATTTATCACATAACTACTATACTTAATGACGTGCGCACGTGGTCCATGAGTCAACCATGTCAATGTCGATGTTGTTCCACCATTGCAACTGTCTATTTCAGCAGCCACCTGCTATGTGTTCAATTTGAATAGAGTGATTAAAATAGAAGCTACAACTTGTTCAGTGCAAAATGCATGAAAAATATTTTTACATCCACCTTTGCACGCAACCAATCAATGAACATCTTGTTGTGAGCATCTTATATCCACCTTTCATCAGACTCTTTTTTCGGAAACATTGACTTAAGGAAGGTTTTATGTTCACTGTTATATAAATTTGTGTTAGATAGTAGATATAGGCAATCACATAGTGTGAGAAATAATAAATTAATGTGGTATACTTACAATATATAGGGAGATACTTCTTCCGTATTTTCTAGCACAGCCAAATGTGCTTGTAGTAGATCGACTTGTTGCACTATAATTGGTGCTTTGCATGCTAAGAAACTGGGAATATTTGTTTTGGGATCTCGATTTGATTGAGGGACCCTAGCAGGATCAAGGCCATTGACGTATTCTGAACAAAACTCAATTGCTTCTTCAGCTAAATATCTCTGAACAATGCAACCTTCAGGATATTTTTGACTTCCTACATAACTCTTAAGCACCTTCATGTATCTTTCGAATGGATACATATACTGAAAGTAAACTGGTTCACATAATCGGACTTCTTGAACAAGATGGACTGTTAAGTGAAGCATGCCATCGAAGAAAGAAAAGGGAAAATATTGCTCCAATAAGCATAGCGTAACAACCAAGTCAGATTGTAACTTATCTAACTTGGCTACATCTATAATCTTACAACAAATATCTTTGAAGAAGAAGCATAATCTTATGATGACGTATCTAACATGTTTTGGTAGTGCATCACGTATGAGTATTGACAGGAAATGTTGCATTAGAACATGACAATCATGAGATTTCAATCCAGTTAACTTCAGCTCAAACATGCACACAAGATTCTTTATGCTCGATGAGAAACCTTTTGGAACATTTATATTCATCAACGACTAACACACCTGTAACTTTTCTTCTTTTTTGTGAATGAGCTGTTGGTTAGTCTTAGGAAAATCGTACTGGTTCCATTGTTCAAAATTTTATACAAGTGTCGAACCTTTCCTTAAATAACCTATTGTGTTCTTTAGAAGTTAAAATAGGAATCGCAGACGGAACTTAACATCATTGATTCCAAATTTAAATTATCTGTTCTTAATGGTTTAGATTTGGATCGCAAGCGGAACTTAATGTTGGGGCAATTTCCTTAGGTCAAGTTTGACCAGTTTGACTAAGCTTGAGTTGAGTCAAGCTTGAGTCGGGATTTGAGTTTTGATGTTTGAAAATATATAGAGATTGCTAGGGCAATCGTCCGTTTGACAATATATGGAGATTGCTAGGGCAATCGTCCGTTTGACAATATATGGAGATTGCTGGAGCAATCATCCGATTGTGGAGATGGTCAAGGGATTGACCAGGTTGATGAGAAGACAAGTCAAGTGGGTTAGTGTTGACTGGAGACTTGACCAGGTAAGTCCTAACTGGAGTTTAGGCAATGGGAAAGTCCTAACTGGAGGTTAGGCAAGAGAGAAGTCAAGTATGTCAAGGTTGACAGGAGACTTGACTGGGAAAGTCCTAATTGGAGATTAGACAAAGGTAAGTCCAACAGGAAGGTTGGCAAGAGTGAAAATCCAAGTAGGTCAGTGTTGACCAGACTTGGTGGTGAAAGTCCTGATAAGTGAGATTAGACAATTGGAAAGTCCTAGTATGGCTAGGCAAAGGGAAAGTCCTGGTGAGGAGCCAGGCAACCAGAAAGTCTAAGTGTGATCTTGGCAAAAGGAAAGTCCTGGTGAGGAGCCAGACATTTGGAAAGTTCAAGTGTGATCTTGGCACAGGTTGAAAGTCCAAGTGTGATCTTGGCAAAGGAGAAAGCCCTGGTAAGGAGCCAGGCAATTGGGAAATCCAAGCATGTGTTCTTGGCAAGGTAAGTCCTAGTGTGACTTGACAAGGAGAACTCGATAACTAGGATGAGGCTGAAGGAAGCTCCTAAAGGCAAGACGTGAAGGATGGGTAGATATCCGGAAACGCAAGGCTGATGGAGGAGGCTAGAAGGCTAGTTCGAGGTTGATCGAGTGTGGTGTATAATCCGACAACTAGGATGAGGCCGAAGGAAGATCCTAAAGGCAAGGCATGAAGGATGGGAGATATCCGAGAGACGCATGGCTGATGGAGGAGGCTAGAAGGCTAGTTCGAGGTTGGTCAGGTGTGGCCAAATGCTAGGCATGAAGACCCAACAGGTCATGGTTGACCAAGAGTTGGGTTGGAGAGTTTGGACTTGAGGTTGAGTCAAGTCCAGGTTGTTCAATCGATCAGGCGATCGATTGAACAAGGCTCCAATCGGAGTGTGCTGCGAGTGTGGAATGGCTCCAATCGATCGGTCGATCGATTGAGAGCATCACTCGCGAGCACAGAAGGCATCCCAATCGATCGGTGGATCGATTGGGAGCTGGAGTTCTCGCGCGAGGAGTCGCGAGAACAACTGGATCGATCGGCCGATTGATCCAGCCATTTCTAGAGAGCACAGAATGGGTCTGAATCGATCGACCGATCGATTCAGATGATCCTAATCGATCGGTCGATCGATTGGGAATTCGACCGTTGCGCAGGTTGCAGGCGATGGACGACTGGGATTGCGCAGAGCTGACGTGGCAATCGATTAGAGTTGTTTTGGATCGATTGGAGGCACTGTATATAGACGTTGCGGAGCGTTTTCTCTGTAGTTCTTTGCGAACTTTCTTGCGCGAGCTTACTGCGATCTACAGCAATTTTCTCCGAGCTTCTCCGCCAGTTCTTGAAGGCTCTTGGAGTTCATCCCCAAGGTTCAAAAGGCCACGACAAGCAACAAGTAAGCAAGAAGAAGAGTGTATTGAGTTGTATTTTTGTTTCTTCTTGTTGTATTTGTGTTGTGTTGTGTGTGAGTGTTGTACAAGGCTTCTCTGCCTCTGGTTGCGACCGAGAAGGAGGTTTTCATAGTAGAGATAAGCGTGTCGTGTGGATCCTTGGATTAGTCACCTCATCTTGAGGTGGATACCAAGTAAACCCTAGGTGTTAGCGTTGTGAGTATTTTGTTTTGTCTTTGTATTCCGCTGCACATTATCAAGACGAAGCAAGAACGAGCAACTAACGAAGCGATGAAACGCTATTCACCCCCCCTCTAGCGGGCACAAAGGTCCTAACACTTAACACTATTGATCCAAATCCACCTATGTTATTAATTCCATTAAATATTAATTTCCAAAATTAGCTTCTAGGACTGCACATGGCCATCTTGGATATGGGAGCAACCACCACCGCCTAGACAAAGCCTTTTAAGGAAAGCTAATATTTAATTTCCTTAAATAACTCTAGGTTTAACCAAAAAGAACAATCGAATAACAAATTCAAAAAACAAAGAAAACACAAACTCGAAAAATAAATTCGAAAAACTAGATCTAATGCCTCTTGTGTTTGGAATTCTTACAAAGAGAAATAACTAGCATGATGCAAAAAATAATTGCTAATTATACCTTCTCTTTGTATGCTAATGACCTCGAGATCTTCTGCCGTATTCCTCGCCTCGCCTTGGACGTCGTGTGGGCGACGATCCTCCAAGATGAAAACCACCCAAAAGCTTTCTTCCTCTTCCTTTAAAATCCGACCACCACCACCACCAAGGAGAAGAGAGCAAAGGGAAAAGAAGAAGGGAGAGGGAGGGTCGACCACCTAGAGAGACTCCACCAAGAGAATAAGAATTGATCTCACGAGGCCTCCTCACCCCTTCTTTTATATTATTTGCCCAAGGCAAATAAGGAAAGATTTTTTACAAAAGTTAAAATCTTCCTCTTGTTTTTCCTTTTCCCTTTTATTTTTCCTTTTTTTTCCTCTTGATTGAATCAATCACCAAACATTAATTGGTTGATGATTTTTTTTTTTATTTTGGTCGGCCCCTTGCTTGGGCACCAAGCAAGGTGGCCGGCCACCTCATCAAGGAAAGAAATAAAAAAAAAATTATAAAATTTTATAAACTCTTATAAAATTTTACAAGCTCTTTTCTAATTTCCTAAAGTAGGTGTTAAAAAAGGAAAGTTCTAAAAATTAAAACCATGTTTTAAAATTTAAAACTTCTCTTATAAAATTTCCTTTTTTAACATGGTGATAGAAAATTTAAATTTTAAAACTTCTCTTCCTTTTTTTCCTTAAACCATGAGGATGGTTAAAAAAGGAAAGTTTTAAAATCTTTTAAACTTTCTTTTAAAACATGTGGCCTAATTCAAATAAGGAAAGTTTTTAAATTTAAAATCTCTCTTTTAAAACCTGTAGTTTTCTACGAAGAGAAGATTTTAAAAAATTTAAAACACCCCTTCTTGTTTGAATTATTGTGGCCGACCCCTACATGCTTGGGCACCAAGCAAAGGGGTCGGCCCCTTAAAAGGAGATGTGACCGGCCATTGCTTGGTCACCAAGCAATGGACCGACCCCCTTCTTGGACACCAAGATGGGCCTTTCTTTGGATGGACTTGAGGCTTTAATGAGGCTACGACAGGAACCTAGAGGAGAAATTGGTTTTGGCCTTCCGATGAGCTTGAGTATCCCATGTTCGCCCGGAACACAACTCAAGTTCATTGATAATAACTCATTCCACTAGAGAGTTATTATCGCACTACCGCACCAATCCCAAATTACATTATGGGCTCCTTCTTATTATGAGTGTGTTAGTCTCTGTGTTTAAGATAACGAATGCCCACTAATTAAGTAAGTTACTGACAACTCACTTAATTAATATCTAGCTCCAAGAGTAGTACCACTCAACCTTATTGTCATGTCGGACTAAGTCCACCTACAGGGTTTAACATGGCAATCCTTATGAGCTCCTCTTGGGGACATTCTCAACCTAGATAACTAGGACACAGATTCCTTCTATAAACAATAACACACATTATAAGTAATATCATTTCCCAACTTATCGGACCTATTGATTTATCGAGCTAAATCTCACCCTTTGATAAGTTAAAGAAATAAATACTAAATATATGTGCTTATTTTTATATTAGGATTAAGAGCACACACTTTCATAATAACTAAGGTCTAGTTCTTTTATTTAGTCAGTACAAAAAGAACTTAACTAAAATGGTCCTACTCAATATACTTAGAGTGTACCAGTGTAATTTATTAGTCAAGATAAACTAATACTTAATTACACTACGACTATTCTAATGGTTTGTTCCTTTCCATCTTAGCCGCGAGCAACTGTTTATAATTTATAAAGAATCGACAACATGATATTCTGCGTGTGACACCACACACCATGTTATCTACTATATAAATTAATTGAACAATTACATTTAACAAATAAATATAGATATTGACCAATGTGATTCTTTTATTTCAAAAATAAATGTTTACAAAAGCTAGACTTTTAGTATACACTCTAACATGAGCATGCAGCAGGAGGAAGATATATTCTTTTTTCACCAAATTTAGGGGCCAATTCAGGCCTAATTCCTATTTGAACCATGTCCAATCTAACTGCCACATTATCCTTTGTTTTTCCTTTAACATTCATCAAAGTATTAATAAGGGATTTTAAGATATTTTTCTCAATGTGCATCACATCGAGACAATGCCTAACATGCAAGTGTTTCCAATAAGGAATATTAAAAAAATTGACTTATTCTTCCAACATTTTCTGAAATCTGTTACTCCGAAATCTTTTTCTTCTTTACTGTCTTTCACATTATTCTCCTTTGCATTTTTTTCTTTTTGCCTATTACACTAATTTTCTTTCCAAACTCACACCTTATGTCCGAAAGCTTGTTAAACAAGATAACCCCAGATAATGGTGTATAACCTTCTCCATGTTCTTCCATGCCATTGAACTCCTTCGTTTGCCTTCGATAGGGATGAAACCGTGGTAGGAATCGCCTATGACCAACAAATGTCATTTTCTTCCCATTTTCCAAATACTTTGCATAAGTATCTTCTCCGCATAGTGGACATGCATAATAACCATGTATAGTACATCCATTAAGGTTACCATAGGCTGGAAAGTCATTGATGGTCCATAATAAGACTGTTTTAAGAGTGAAAAACTTTTTTCGATAATCATCATAGACACCATCAACTCCTTCTCACAATCATTGTAAATCTTCAACTAGCACCTCGAGATAGACATCTATATCATTTTCTAGTTGTTTAGGTCCTGAAATGAGCATAGTTAGCATAATGAATTTCCTCTTCATACACATGTTTGGAGGCAGATTATAGGTGACCAACATGATTGGCCAACAGCTGTACCGATTACTAAGGTTGCTATAAAGATTAATGCCATCGGCTACAAGTGCTAAGCGAAGATTTCTTAGCTCACTTTCGAAGTCGGGCCACATATGATTCACCAACTTCCAAGATGATGAATCAGCTGGACATAACTGACCAACAACTCCTCTAGTGTTGCGTGTCATGTTAACTTTTTTGAGGTCTCTAAAGATTTAAACATGCACTTAAATCTTGGTATGGGAGGGAAATACCACATCACCTTGGCAGGAACACCTTTCTTCTCAACATTATTTTTGGTTAGCTTCCACCGCGACAATCCACATTTAGGGCAGCTTACGCAGTATTTATATTGCTTCCTATAAAGGGTGCAATCATTGGAACAAGCACGAATTTTTTCATGACTCAACGTCAAACAACTCAATGTCTTTTTTACATCATACATTTTTTTATTGCAGATTATGATTATTTGGCAGCATATCCCCGAAATCCATTACTAGATCTAAAAATAGAGCATTACTCATCCCATTTCTTGCTTTGGTATTGTACAGTTTCACAATTGCACTCAACTTTGTGTAACGTTTACATCCATTGTACAACGGTTTCTCTGCTTCCTCCAAAAATTCCATAAATGCTTCTGGATTTTCTATATAGTTATCACATGCTGCCTCACACATATTAGTGGTTTCAAAGTTGTCATGATAATTAGCAATTGACTCTTGGTTGGTACTCAAATTTACTCCATCATTTTCAACAAACTCACCATGCCAAATCCAATTTACATAATTTTGACTAAAACCATGAAAATAACGATGCTCTTGAATGGACTTAACCAATCCTTTTTAAATATTTATACATTTGCAACAAGGGCAATGAAATAAATTAGGGTCAATCTGAGGATTCTGTAAACAACGGCTAATGAACTGTTCAACACCCTCTTCATATTATTTGGACCTTCTATCCAATTGAATCCAAGATTTATCCATTTCAATACAGCAAAATCCCAAAAAATTGTAACGATAAACCTTTGTATTTGATCCTGTCCGAATCGCTGAACCAACGGACGCTGAGCACGTGGCGCTCTCCTAGTCGCTGACGCAGATCTCCGACTGATCGTGTGGAGCTCTGGCGAACCTGCAAAGAAGTCAGGCCGGGAAAGGGTTCCCAACGACGACCCTCCGACGCTCAAGTCAGATAGACGAAAAACAAAAAGGTGGCTTCCAGGATCCGAGATTTCATACCTCCGTTGAAGTCTAATGTCCTTTATATAGAGCCACGGGAACTTGGTGCACACAAATCGAGGTGTACACGTGTCATATCCCATACCGCAGCATGGGCTTGTCAGAAGAGCATGTCTGAGTCCATACCGCTACAGTCTGAGCGTCTCCTTGATGGGACAGCAGAACATTCGATCGCACCATACTGAGTATGGTCTGGTCTTCGAACATGCCTATTGTCAGCAACAGGGGTTACTGAGATGACGTACCCGTTGTCTCCTACTTTTTGACTTCCTCTTCCCGGATCGGCCATCAGGCCGCTCGGCCAAAATATTCGTCTCTGGTCCGGCGTAAGTGGTTGTCCGTCCGGGAAGGCTCAGAGTCGTCGCCAGCTCGGCTCTCATAGCCTGACATCCTGGCCGAGCGGACAGCCGCTTGGCCGTCACTCTTGATTTGCAATGCGGCTGAGCGGACTATCCGCTCGGCCCTATGATCTTTTTCCCTTGGAAATTTGGGCTCACGGCCAAATGGTTGCTCTCTCTGATGAAAATCATTGCCTAGTGATCGGCATGCCCCACCCGCTCATCGAGCCCATGGGATTGACCCCCCTTTGACTATTGACCTCCACGCGTCGTTGACCTTGCCCTCATGCGGGCCCCCCGGCCTTATCACCGGATCACTTGCCTCCCTTTTAAGTCCAGTCGAAACAGGCGAAGTCCGACTGACTGGACCGCCGTTCTGACTGAGTAACGACCGCCACACTGGTCCGCTCGGCTCACATTTGTTATGCCCGTTCGGCGATGTCGTGCCCGTGCCTTTAGGTACTCCCTTGGAACTCACGTCGAATTTTCTCCCTCAATGCCAGGCACGCGCATTGCGCGCAGTAAGGGGCGTTCATTTAATGCGACCTGTGTCCTGCTGACACGTGGCGATATCGCTGTTGTCAGCGTATGGCGGTGGCGTCACCTCCGATGGGACAACCGCCGTTTGAAATGAGCGGTCGGATGATAGCTTTGTTTTTCATGACATGAATTGGACGGCCAAGGTCATTCAAGGCCAACGTTATAAAGCTTCCGATATCTCCTTTCCGCCGCATTTCTGCTCCATCGCACTTCGACGCCTTGCTGCCCTTTCTGCTCCGACGACTTCGTTTCTCGGTTCTCCGGTGACCTCGCCGCCCCTTCGATCATTCCCTCGCTCGTAAGCGCTCCTTATCCTTCACTCCCTCATTCCTTTGCATTTCCCGTTAGCTGTCCATTTCGTTTTGCCCTCATTCTTCTCTGCTTGCTTTCTCTTTCTTTTTCCTTTTTCGATTTCCTCCTCCTTTTCGCTCATGGCGAGCACTTCCCAACCGAACGTTGGTGCTCCTGGTCTTTGGTACACGACCATGGAGAGCAGGTTTGACGAGGAGGACGCACTGCGCCTCGCTCGGACCTATGAACTCCCTGCCGACCACCACCTAGTATTAGCCACCCTCGCCGACCGGCCTCACGAACCGCCGCCCGGCACCGTTCTTTTCTTCCGAGACCAATTTTTGTCCGGGTTACGCTTTCCTTCACATAAGTTTTTCTTACAAGTGTGCAACTATTTTCGCATCCCGCTCGGCCAGCTAGTTCCGAACTCCATTAGGCTGCTGAGCGGGGTGGTAGTTCTCTTTAAATTGAACAACATCCCATTGGACCCCAAAGTGTTCCACTACTTCTACTACCCCAAACAATCCGAGTGGGGCGCATTTATTTTCCAATCTAGGATAGGTTTTGTCCTTTTTGATAATATGCCGAGCTCCAACAAACACTGGAAGGAGCATTTTTTTCTACCTGCGCTTCCCCGAGCCACCGGCTTTCCGTATCAAATGGCAGACGGCGGTGCCGGCACAATGATTTCGGCCCAATTTTGTCGCGAATTGGGCATCAAATGATGAATACCAAACCCCTCCTACACTAATGTAGCATAGGAATGACTCGGGTCGTCCGCCAACGAAAGTAACGATAGGATGGTAATCTAGGATCGTATGTTATTTCTATTTTTTGGAGTTTTCAATATTGAAATGAGGTTTGGGTTTTTGATTCTAAATTTAACAAATGAAAGGCAAAGCAAGTACAAAATTAATCTAATGCTAGAATGAAATCTAACTATGTGTGAATAATTAATCCACAACGCATTGTCACTCTACGCTATGGGTTAATTATCAACACGATTAATCTAGGGAATGAAATAGCGAAACATCAAATAAAATCTAACCTAAATAATGAAAGACAATACAAGTAATGAAACTAACCTTAATGAATAAAAGACATTGCAAGTAAAGAAACCTCTATCTAACCATTGACGATTTTCCTACATCGTATTGTCACATTATGATACAAGATTATCTATCAATGGGCATAACATGAAATAAAACATTAACGAAACTAAGAATGTAATGAAACCTAAAACATGAAACAAAACCTAAACTAATCTATCCTAATTGTATTCAATCAAAACTAGAACCTAATGAAATTGAAAGAACAAAACAAAGCAAGAATTAACTAAACTAAAATGCATTAAAATAAACCTAACTCTTGGTTGAAGCATTTCATCGAACACATTGTGTGCATAAAACTAATTGAACATAGTAAGTGCAATTTAAACATAGAAGATCAAGTTAATACAAGCATTCAACCACAATTCAACACAAACATCAACAATAATAAAAGAAACAGAATTAAACCAAGAAAATCTACACCACAGTTCACACTTCAACTACCGATTACCAACGACTACCTCCGCCGTCACACGGAGACCCGGCTCGGAACCCCCAAAACTGGTGGACAGAAGCAATCTGCTGGTGGCTGCAATCTTCGACAATGACGATGGTGAACGGATCTTGCTGGAGAACCCCTCCGGCAAGGTGAAGTTGGCGGGAAATGGTGGAATGCTATGCAGGAACGAACCGCCGCCTGCTGCTCCTTGCTCTGCCGCCTGAACCCCAAGCAGTGGAGCTGCCAGGAAGAAGCTGGACGGTGGAGATCACACCGGAGAACCCCTCCGACGAGGTGGATGATCGAGCTCGCTGCCTCCGCTGCCTCTTGACTCCCTGCTTTGCAACCACTACAGCAGAGACTCTAGGAAGCAAGGGAAGAAGATGAACTCACCGGAGAAACCTCTCCAGTGAGTTGAGCATGATCGAGTCGTTGCCGTAGGTTGCTGCCCCCTGCCAAGTTTACTGCTATCACTCGCCGCTGGAAATCTAGAAGAGAAAGTGGGCTGTGGAGGTCCGGCCGGCGGCGGGGAAAAGAGGAAGAAAGAGCCGCCGGTCGTAGAGAAGGAAGAAGAACGGCGCTGGTGTGAGGATGTCGCCCAAGCCCTAGCCGCTGCAGAAAATCGCGAATAGAGAAGAGAAGGGGTTGCCACTGTTCCGTGCGGGTGAGAAGGAGAAAAGGGGTTTTCTTAATGGGTTTCGGGTTTGGGTTTAAGGAAAAGGATCCGGATCCATTAATCAATAAGGTTTGAAATTGGGTTAATGAATTGGACTTTTAGATTGGCTTGAAGATTGGGTTGTGTTTGGATTTGGCTCTTCTTGATTCAACTTGGAATAACATGAGCCCTTGGATGTCTTGATCTCGATCAACGGTCCACATTAATTCATTTTGATCTCATCAATTTAAACTCCAAATCAAGTACAATTCGATCCAGCTTGACCCTAATCCATGGCTCTTTGAATTTCCTACAAAACCACACAAAAAATATGAAATTAAATTCCACAATTTGTAGGAAATTTATAATTAAGTCTAAACTAGATTATACTCACAAAATATAATATAACCACAAAATTAAACATGTGAGAAGGTAAAAACGCTAAGTATAAGAGCCAAAATAATACACAAAAATACTCATTATCACACAACCGGAGCTCGGCAAGTTTAGGGGCGATCCGGCCTATCTTCATGCAGCCGACCGGCTGGTCGGCCAGCACTACCACATCGACAAGCTGCTCCTTCCGGGAGTGTTGTATATATTCGGCTTGTCCCCTGTCCCAGCCGACTTGCCTTGCAGCATGAGTAAGTGCTCTTATCGTCCTCTTTCTTTTGACCTAACTGATTTATTCTTTGCTTCTGCAGCCGAAGTCATGTGGCGCGCCAAGGCTACCGAGCGGCTGAAATTGAGAGCTGCTGAGATTGAGGTGACAAAGAATAGGGAGGTCGCCGAACGAGGCTTGGTCTTAGCCGGCCCGGCCACCGGAGAGGGAGAGGGGACTCAGATTGTTCCTGAAGCCTTAGCCGCCTCCGCCTCTCTCAACAAGGCTGCGGGCAATATCGCGTCTGCTCAAGTCGGGGTAGAGAATCGCTCTGCCGATGAAGATCCCCTAGCCACTCGGAAGCACAGACGGCCAGAGCCAGTCTCTCAGCCAACTCCATCTGATGAACAGCGCTCCGAGAGGGGTGATGAAGCTCCAGTAATCTCCGGGACAGTCTCCATAGAGAGTACCCCCACGCCGCTCGGCTCTCCCCTGGCCACATCCGAGGTGCCGCCCTCCAGTCCTCCCCGGACTATGCGTCGCCTTAAATGATTGGGCGACTTTCCTTCCTCAAGCGGCGAGCCGTCTGGTAAAGCAACTGCGCCTGAAGGTGACCCGAGCGGCCCGCGGTTGATAAAAACTGTCCTGCGACTTCCTTCGGAGGAATACTTAGCGGCTGCTGATCGGCCAACGGTTCCCGAGCAGCAGATCACTCTCACGGGTCCACTCGCCAAAGCCTGGGAGGACGCTCGGCTCCGTATCGCTCTTATGACTCCCAGTCAACTAGGCGATAGCAATTTGCAGCAGGCGACTGGGGTATATCCTTTGCCTTGCTAGTTACTTTGATTTAACTTCTGACTCGATCACATCCATTTGCAGAATTGGGTGGAGCAGATTGCTATCAGCAACCGCTTAGCCGAGCTGGAGGATGAGCTGAAAAAGCTCAAAGTTTCGGGGGAAAGCAGAGGCCAATCCACAGCCGCTCTGGAGAAGGCCAAGAAGCTACTGGAAGCCGAACGGAGTAAGTCCTCCGACTTGTCGAGTGAAGTAGCTCGGCTCGAGGCCTTGGTCAAGCAACGGGACAAGGAAATAAAGACCGCGACCACTCGGAAGCGCAAGGCCATCGACGACATGGACACAATGAAGGTGGAAAATCGGGGGATAGAAAAGCGAGTGAAGGACTTGGACGCCCTATTGACCACCGAACGGGAGGGCCGCTCGGCCGACCAGGCTAAATCTGAAGGGGATTTGAAAGATCTCCAGGCTGACTTTGACGCTTCCAAAGCCACACTTAAAGAGTATCAAGATGGAGAGCCCGGTCGGTCAGCTGAAGTGCGCAAAGCTTTCGTCCGCTCGGACGAATTTGGTGAAAAGTTTAGCGATAAACTGTCCTTAACTTTTGAAGAGGCGATCAAGGTGACGGTTGATTATCTGAAGACTAAGGGCCACCTACCAGCCGAGTTGTCTGTCCCCCCCCCCCCCCCCCCGAAGATCTGGCGATCATGATGGGCTCTATCCCCGACTCCCTTTTTAATTTTGATGATTGTGAATGAGGGGTCTGTGAGATTTCTTTTAAGTATTTACCGTCTTTTGTATGCCCGCCGTTCGGGGCGAATACTGTTATTACTTTTGTCCGTCCGCTGTTCGGTGTAAATGAATTCTCTCCTTTTGTTATTTGTTTGTTCGACCAACCTCCAATCCTTAACTTTTGTCCCGGTCCCCATTTTTCTCGCGCTAAGTGCATTTTATAAAGGAGCCGCTCGGCCATACGATAACTTTATTCTTGTCTTAATAGTAGGACCGGTTATGGTTCGACGCTTACAACCGGGTCGTATCATGCGAACAACTATCTGTACGGAGGCTTTATAAACACCTGTTCATCGCTCGATTTTTAACGTCGGAGCTCGACGGTCTTCTGCTCGGAGGGTTTATAGACGCCGGCTCGTCTCTCGATTTTTAACGTCAGAGCTCGACGGTCTTCCGCTTGGCGAGTTTATAGACGTCGGCTCGTCTCTCAATATTTAACGTCGGAGCTCGACGGTCTTCCGCTCGGCGAGTTTATAGACGCCGGCTCGTCTCTCGATTTTTAACGTCGGAGCTCGACGGTCTTCCGCTCGGAGGGTTTATAGACGCCGACTCGTCTCTCGATTTTTAACGTCGGAGCTCGACGGTCTTCCGCTCGGAGGGTTTATAGACGCCGGCTCGTCTCTCGATTTTTAACGTCGGAGCTCGACGGTCTTCCGCTCGGAGGGTTTATAGACGCCGGCTCGTCTCTCGATTTTTAACGTCGGAGCTCGACGGTCTTCCACTCGACGAGTTTATAGACGCCGACTCGTCCCTCGATATTTAACGTCGGAGCTCGACGGTCTTCCGCTCGGCGAGTTTATAGACGCCGGCTTGTCTCTCGATTTTTAACGTCGGAGCTCGACGGTCTTCCGCTCGGAGGGTTTATAGACGTCAGCTCGTCTCTCGATTTTTAACGTCGGAGCTCGACGACCTTCCGCTAGAAGGGTTTATAGACGTCGGCTCGTCTCTCGATTTTTAACGTCGGAGCTCGACGACCTTCCGCTCGGAGGGTTTATAGACGCCGGCTCGTCTCTCGATTTTTAACGTCGGAGCTCGACGGCCTTCCGCTCGGAGGGTTTATAGATGCCGGCTCGTCTCTCGATTTTTAACGTCGGAGCTCGACGGTCTTCCGCTCGGAGGGTTTATAGACGCCGGCTCGTCTCTCGATTTTTAACGTCGGAGCTCGACGGCCTTCCGCTCGGAGCGTTTATAGACGCCGGCTCGTCTCTCGATTTTTAACATCGGAGCTCGATGATCTTCCGCTCGGAGGGTTTATAGACGCCGGCTCGTCTCTCGATTTTTAACGTCGGAGCTCGACGGCCTTCCGCTCGGAGGGTTTATAGACGCCGGCTCGTCTCTCGATTTTTAACGTCGGAGCTCGACGGTCTTCCGCTCGGAGGGTTTATAGGCGCCGGCTCGTCTCTCGATTTTTAACGTCGGAGCTCGATGGTCTTTCGCTCGGCGAGTTTATAGACGCCGGCTCGTCTCTCGATATTTAACGTCGGAGCTCGACAGTCTTCCGCTCGGCGAGTTTATAGACGTCGGCTAGTCTCTCGATTTTTAACGTCGGAGCTCGACGGTCTTACGCTCGGCGAGTTTATAGACGCCGGCTCGTCTCTCGATTTTTAACGTCAGAACTCGACGGTCTTTAAGGCTAACTTTATCACTGTCGTTCGGCGAAGCTATTTGTCATCCTTTAAATCGTTTTTGCTTCCTGCATTACAAGGACATAGGCGACCAATAAATACACAGTGAATTACATCAGCGCACCTCTCACCCAGCTCTGTACGGCTGGAGATGATTCGCGCTCCATGGTCGATCCAGCTACCGCCCGTCTTCATCCTCCAAATAATAAGCGCCCGATCGGAGCTTTTCAATGATTTTGAAGGGGCCCGCCCAAGGAGCTTCCAGCTTGCCGACGTCGCCGACCGGCTTTACTTTCTTCCAGACAAGGTCGCCCACCTGGAATGATCTGGGGATTACGCGCCGGTTATAGTTTTGCTTCATCCGTTGCCGGTACGCCATCAGCCGGACGGACGCCTTGGCTCGCTCTTCTTCGACCAAATACAGCTCCATGTTCCTCCGCTCGGCGTTGCCATCATCATAATTCTGGATCCGGACGGACTCGACACCAACTTCAACTGGAATCACCGCTTCGCCACCATACACCAAGTGGAATGGTGTCACGCCCGTTCCCTCCTTCGGGGTCGTTCGGATGGCCCATAGGACGCCCGACACTTCATCCACCCAGCTTCCTCCCAAATGGTCGAGCCGAGCGCGCAGAATATGAAGAATTTCCCGATTGGCTACTTCGGCTTGACCATTGCTTTGGGGGTACACCACGGACGTGAAGTGTTGCTCGATGCCATAGCTTTTGCACCAATCTTCGAGCAACTTTCCCGCGAACTGCCGCCCATTATCTGAAACGAGTCGACGGGTGACGCCGAACCGGCAGATGATATGCTGCCAAATGAACTTTTTGACCATTTGCTCGGTGATCTTCGCCAACGGCTCGGCCTCCACCCATTTGGAAAAATAGTCAACCACCACTATTAGAAACTTCCTCTGGCCGATCGCCATAGGAAATGGAACCACAATATTCATTCCCCACTGGTCGAACGGACAAGATACGGTAGCTGCTTTCATTTCCTCCGCCGGTCGGTGGGAGAAGTTGTGATACTTCTGGCAGGAAAGGCACGTTGCGACGGTCCGAGCGGCGTCTGCTTGTAGGGTTGGCCAGAAGTATCCGGCCAGCAGGATCTTCTTAGCCAGCGATCGTTCGCCCGGATGCCCTCCGCATGATCCTTTTTTTTTTATGAAAAGGTAAATATATATCATCAAAATGCACAACCATACAAAAGTGATCCTGGAACCCCTTATGTCATATCTGACGAAGTATCGGATCTGGAAGGGGAACCATGGTCATGTACATGTGCTCACTCGTGTACCATCTATCCCTGTCTCCTCTGCACATGCTGGCTGCCAGCTCGTCCTCAGTACCAGATACTGAGCTGAGGTATCAGCCGTCTAGCTGCTCCTGTGTCCTCTGAAAGCCTGTGTCCATGCTGCTCAGTCATGCACATGCTGCTCAAGTCTCCCATGTGTCCGCGAGTCTCCAGTGACTCCAATCCATCTGAGTCCAAATCCTCCTGTGTCATGGGTCAAGGCCCCATGAAATCACTTTTAGTAAGTGACCAGCTATCAACGGATTTGATGTGCCTCTACCGCGAGCCGTTTGCTGCGGGCTAGATAGGTCTTTATGGTGGACCTATGCACCCTCTTGGGCTTTTTGGCAAAGCCCCAGCCATAAATGGATTTGATGTTGTCCTTACTGCGAGCCGTTTGTTGCGGACTAGATAGACCTTTATGGCGGGCCTATTCACCCTCTTGGCTTTTTGGCAAAGCCCCAGCCATAAACGGATTTGATGTTGTCCTTACCGCGAGCTGTTTGCTGTGGACTAGATAGGTTTTTATGGTGGGCCTATTCACCCTCTTGGGCTTTTTGGCAAAGCCCCAGCCATAAACGGATTTGGTATGTCTTTACCGCTAGCCGTTTGCTGCGGACTAGATAGACCTTTCTAAGGTGGGTCCCTCCGCATGATCCTTGATGCACTTCTTGGAGGATGTACGCCGCGTCTTCCGAGCTCACACATTTCAACAGCGGGCGGGAGAAAGCCTTCTTGTATAGTTGATCTCCAATGAGTGTGAACCGGCCGGCTCTCCTCCTTAACAGTTGGGCTTCATCCCGATCGGACGGTGTGGAACCCGAGCGGAGAAACTCCATGATGGGTGTCCTCCAGTCACTTGGAAACGTGAGGCCCTCCATCCGGTCGACGTGCGCCACCAAAGATACTTGTTCAATCGGCTGCTGGATGGCGATTGGCGTTATTGAACTTGCGAGTTTGGCTAACTCATCGGCCGCTTGGTTTTCCGCCCGGGGTATCTTCTGGACAATGACTTCTCTGAAATTGGCTTTGACCTTTTCGAAGGTTTCGGCGTAGAGTTTGAGCCGAGCATTGTTAATCTCAAAAAGACCAGAGAGCTGCTGAGCGACCAACTGAGAATCTGAATGTATAGTCACCCGTCCGGCTCCCACATGCCGGGCTGCCTGTAAACCGGCTATAAGGGCCTCATATTCTGCCTCATTATTTGTAGCTCTGTAATCCAGCCGAACGGATAGGTGCATCTTTTCTCCTTGGGGAGAGAGCAGCAGTACTCCAATCCCGCTTCCGAGCCGAGTGGATGATCCGTCCACAAATATCTTCCACATAGCTTCAGGCTCAGACTTTTGTACTTCGGTGACAAAATCTGCCAAGGACTGCGCCTTTATCGCCGAACGGGGCTGGTATTGAATGTCAAATTCGCTTAACTCCGTTGTCCATTTGATGAGCCGGCCGGACGCTTCTGGGTTCAACAGGACTCTCCCCAATGGGCTATTCGTCCGGACGATGATAGTATGAGCCAAGAAATAGGGACGGAGCCGCCGAGCGGCGATAACCAAAGCGAACGCCAGCTTCTCGAGCCCAGTGTAGCGAGATTCAGCATCTTTTAAAATATGGCTCAGAAAATATACAGGTTCTTCTCCGCTCGCCCTCACTAGCGCCGAACCGACTGCTTGCTCAGTTGAAGATAGATAGATACAAAGTGGTTCACCCATAGCTGGCTTGGCGAGCACGGGCAGAGAGTTTAAGTATGTCTTCAGATCTTCGAACGCCCAATCGCATTCTCCATCCCAGTGAAACTTAGTGGCCTTGCGCAATATTTTGAAAAAAGGTAGGCTCCGGTCGGCGGTCTTGGAGATGAATCTGGACAGAGCAGTTATCCGACCGGTCAAACGCTGCACTTCCCTCAGATTTCTTGGGGGTGGCATATCTTGTAATGCTTTCACCTTGCTGGGATTTGCCTCGATGCCCCGCTCGGTCACTATATAGCCCAAGAAACGCCCGCCTTTTGCTCCGAACAGGCACTTCTGAGGGTTTAGCTTAACTCCATACCTCCTCGGTGTTCGGAAGGTCTCCTCCATATCTTTAAGGAGGTCGGCCGCTCGGACGGACTTGATAAGAATGCCGTCCACATATACTTCCAGATTTCGCCCGATCTGCTCTTTGAACACTTTGTTCATCAAGCGCTGATAAGTGGCTCCCGCGTTCTTCAATCCGAACGGCATCACATTGTAGCAATAGGTGCCGTCGGCTGTAACGAAGCTGACTTTTTCTTGATCTTCACGGGCGAGTGGCACTTGATGGTAGCCTTGATAAGCGTCGAGCATGCATATCAACTCGCAGCCGGCCGTAGAATCTACCAGTTGATCAATCCGGGGCAGAGGATAAAAATCTTTTGGGCACGCCTTGTTAAGGTCCCGGAAATCGATACACACTCTCCACTTGTTGCCGGGCTTGGAGACTAGCACCACGTTCGCTAACCAGCTCGGGAACTGGACCTCGCATATGTGGCCGGCCTCCAGGAGTTTCTCCACCTCCGCTCGGATGATGTCATTCTGTTCGGCGCTGAAATCCCTCTTTCTCTGCTTCACTAGCCGAGCGTCCGGTCAGACATGGAGCTCATGTTGCGCTATACTCGATGAAATTTCGGGCAGCTCATGCGTAGACCAGACGAAGACATCACGGTTTCTCTGGAGGCATTTGATCACCTCCTCTTTCTGGTTAGCCTCCAGATCGGACGCAATGAATGTCGTGACCTCCGATCGGGTCGGGTGAATCTGCACTTCCTCTTTTTCTTCATAAATCAA
The DNA here is from genome assembly GCF_018446385.1 of Zingiber officinale. Lineage (NCBI taxonomy): Eukaryota > Viridiplantae > Streptophyta > Magnoliopsida > Zingiberales > Zingiberaceae > Zingiber > Zingiber officinale. The sequence continues at coordinate 99,454,632 of NC_055993.1, forward strand.
AGAGGGTGGCTTTTCAGTGATAGCGTTCACCTCGATCCGGGGCGTCTTCCGAGCGGAATTGGCTTCTGCTCGGACCATCTCGACGTAGCATCGCCGAGCTGCTAGTTGATCTCCCTGTACTTCTCCCACCTTGCCCTCGACGGGGAACTTAATCTTCTGGTGGAATGTGGAGATGGCCGCTCGGAATTCACTGAGAGCTGGTCGCCCCAATATGACGTTGTATGCCGAGGGAGAGTCCACGACGATGAAGTTTGTAGTCCGCGTCCTTCTGAGCGGCTCCTCTCCCAGCGAAATAGCCAGTCGGATCTGTCCGACCGACAGAACTTCGTTGCCCGTAAATCCGTAGAGGGGGGTCGTCATGGGCAGCAGCTCGGCTTGATCAATTTGTAGTTGATCGAAGGCCTTTTTGAATATGATATTGATCGAGCTTCCTGTGTCAATAAAAACGTGATGAATAGTGTAGTTAGCTATTACCGCTTTGATGAGCAGAGCGTCGTCGTGGGGCACTTCAACTCCTTCCAAGTCCCCGGGCCCGAAATTGATTTCGGGTCCGCTCGCCCTTTCCTGGCTGCAGCCGACCGCATGGATCTGAAGCTGCCGGACACTCGCCTTTCTTGCTCGGTTAGAATCTCCTCCGGTCGGCCCGCCAGCTATAATATTGATTTCGCCTCAGGAAGTGTTACTTCTATTTTCTTCTTCCCAAGCGAACGGTCTAGGCCGCTCCCTAGACATCCGGGGATTGTCTTCACGCCTCGGAGTGTGGTACCGCTCAGGAGTCTGTCTCTGCCGCCTGTCAGGTATTGTCTGATCAGCCTCGCGAGGCCTCTGTCGCCTGTCGGATGATGATGATCGACGGCCGCCACTCCGGGGAACGGGGTGGGCGATCAGAGGAAGACTTCGGCAATCTCTGGTGTTATGCGTATCCGTCCGGTGGAATGAGCAGAACATTGGGGTCCATCTCTTCTTTGGCTTGGGCCGCTCGGCAGCTATCTCTTGCACTTGAGACCTATTCTGGGGGAAGCGGATTGCTTCGGCCCTCGGTCCTCTGGGCGGGTGATGAGCGGTGTGAGGCTTCCGCTCGGCATGAGTAGCCCGCTCGGTTGGCATTTCCTTTCTTCGTGCCGCTTGGGCTTCCTCCACATTGATGTATTCGTTGGCTCGGTGTAGCATATGGTCGTAGTCTCGGGGCGGCTTCCGAACGAGCGAGCGGAAAAAATCCCTGTCCACGAGGCCTTGTGTGAAGGCATTCATCATACTCTCTGAGGTGGCCGTAGGGATATCCATGGCCACCCTGTTGAACCGCTGGATATAGGCTCGGAGCGATTCGCGGGCTTCTTGTTTGATGGCAAACAGACTGACACTAGTCTTCTGATAGCGACGACTGCTTGCGAAGTGGTGAAGGAAGGCCGTGCGGAAGTCCTTGAAACTTGAGATAGATCCGTCCGGCAATCTCCGGAACCACCGTTGAGCCGATCCCGAGAGGGTGGTAAGAAAAACCCGACACTTCACTCCATCTGTATATTGGTGAAGAGTAGCCGTGTTATCGGAACTTACCCAAATGATCATCCGGGTCGGTGGTTCCGTTGTATTCACCGATCGCTAGAGGCACATAATGCATGGGCAGAGGGTCTCGTAGAATAGCCTCTGAAAATTGACGGTTGATCCGTTCAGGTGAGGCGTCCGCTCGGGGGGCTTTGCCTTTTCTACTGTCTCGTCTTGGTACTTCATCTGAAGATGATCCTCGATCACGATTAACTGCTGCGGCTTCAGGAGTGCGAAATAGAGCCCGATGGAATGGAACTGTGGCTGGTGGTGCTTCCGCTCGGCCACCAGATGCTGATGTTGCTTGCTGCTTAGGTCGTTCGGCTTGTGCCTTCTGTTTTTGTTCCACAAGTTTAGCGGCCCTCGACTCGATCAGAGCGTCGAGTTCCTCCGTGGAAAGCGTCACCGTGTGCTGTCGTCCAGCTTCGTCCATTGCTCCCGATCGGATGCAGGAGCATTCCCACAGACGGCACCAAATTGATCCTGTCCGAATCGCTGAACCAACGGACGCTAGGCACGTGGTGCTCTCCTAGTTGCTGACGCAGATCTCCGACTGATCGTGTGGAGCTCCGGCGAACCTGCAAAGAAGTCGGGCCGGGAAAGGGTTCCCGACGACGACCCTCCGACGCTCAAGTCAGGCAGATGAAAAACAAAAAGGTGGCTTCCAGGATCCGAGATTTCATACCTCCGTTGAAGTCTAATGGCCTTTATTTAGAGCCACGGGAACTTGGTGCACACAAACCGAGGTGTACACGTGTCATATCCTATACCGCAGCATGGGCTTGTCAGAAGAGCATGTCTGACTCCATACCGCTACAGTTTGAGCGTCTCCTTGATGGGACAGCAGAACATTCGATCGCACCATACTGAGTATGGGTTGGTCTGTTAGAATGTATACTAAAAGCCTAGCTTTTGGTATAAAACATTTATCTAGAAATAAGAATTACATTGGTCAAATGTCTACATTTGTGATAATTAATGTAGTTGTTCAATTAATTTATATTGTAGATAACATGGTGTGTGGTGTCACACACAGAAGATCATGTTATCAGTACCTTATAAATTATAAACAGTAGCTCACGACCATGATGGAAAGGAACAAACCATTGGAAGGTCGTAGTGTAATTAGGTGTTAGTTTATCTTAACTATATAATTACACTAGTATACTAAGAGTGTATTGAGTAGGACCATTTGAGGTCGTTTCTTTTATACTGACTTTATAAAGGAACAAAGACCTCAGTTATTATGGAAGTGTGCGCTCTTAATCCTAATATAATAACAAGCACATATATTTGATATTTATTTCTTTAATTTATCAATGGGTGAGATTTAGTTCGATGAATCAATAAGCCCGATAAGTTGGGAAATGATATCACTTATAGTGTGTGTTGTTGATTATAGAAAGAAACTGTGTCCTAGAGATACTAGGTTGATAATGTCCCCAAGATGAGCTCATAAAGATTGTCATGTTAAACCCTGCAGGTGGACTTAGTCCGACATGACGATAAGGTTGAGTTGTACTATTCTTGGATGAAGATATTAATTAAATGAGTTGTCAGTAACTCACTTAATTAGTGGACATTTGACATCTTAAACACAGGGAGACTAACACACTCATAATAAGAAGGAGCCCAAAATGTAATTTGGGATTGGTGCGGTAGTTCAATAATAGTTCTCTAGTGGAATGAATTATTATTGATAAAATTAAGTTGTGTGTTCGGGGCGAACACGGGATGCTTAATTTTATCGGGAGACCAAAACCAATTCCTCCTCTCGGTCCCTATCGTAGCCTCTAGTATATAGAGATTTATACCCACCGCATACCCACCTTCTTACCCATCCAATGGTGGTCGGCCAAGCTAGCTTGGAACCCAAGCTAGGGCCGGGCAAGACCAAGTGGATGAGCCATGTAGGTGGCCGGCCAAAGCTTGGGTCCCAAGCTTAGGTGGCCGGCCACTAGAATATTAAAAAGGATTTTTATTAAAATTATTTCTTATGTGGATATCATGATTTTAAAAGAGAGTTTAAAAATTAAAAATTTCCTTTTATAGCTTTCTACAAAAGATTAAGAGAAGAGATTAATCTCTTTCCTTATTTGTAGTTTAAAAGGATGGTTTTAATTTTTGGTAAAAACTTTCCTTATTTGTAAATCATCTACATGTTTAAAGAGAGTTTAAAATTTGAAATCTTTCCTTATTTGTTGATTAAAGGAGGATTTTAAATTTTAAGAAAACTTTCCTTTTTAACCATGTTCATGATTTAAAAGAGAGTTTAAAATTAAATATTCTCTTTTATAAGTTTCTACAAAAGATTAAGAAAAGATTTGATATCTTTCCTTATTTGTAGATTAAAAGAGATTTTAATTTATAGAGATAACTTTCTTTTTATCCACATGTTTAAAAGAAAGATTTTAATTTATTAAATTTCCTTTTTATAAACCAATCATGAAGGGATAAAATTATTGGAGAAATTTTTATAAATTTCCGGAAGCAAATAAGGAAGTTTTAATTGGTGTTTAAAATTTTATTTGCTTGGAGATATTATTTGTTATGGTCGACCATTGTAATTTGAAAAGAGAAAATTGTTTTAATTAAATAAATTTTCCTTTTCAATGACAAAAGAATTAAGGAAGTTTTTATTAAATTTTCCTTATTTGCCAAGACTAAGGATTATAAAAGAGGGGGTAGAGGAAGGCTTCAAGGCTAAGGACTCTATTCTATTTTTCTCCCTCTTTTCCTTGGTGTGGTGGCCGACCCTTCCCTTTCTCTTCTCTCCTCTTGTTGTGGCCGAAATCTATCATCTCTTGGAGCTTGGAGGATGTGGCCGGATCAAGGAAGGAGAAGAAGGAGAGAAAGAATGCATCCCTTGGAGCTTGGTTGGTGGAAAATTCTTCATCCTTTGAAAGTTCTTGTGCTTGGCCGAAACTTGAAGGAAGAAGGAAGAAGGTGCCTAGGTGGTTCTCATCTCGGAAGATCGTTGCCCACACAACGTCCGAGGTTAGAAGAGGAATACGGTAGAAGATCAAGAGGTCTTTCTAAAAGGTATAACTAGTAATTTTTCTTTCCGCATCATACTAGTTATTTTTGGAAATAATACTAAATACAAGAGGCATACGATTCTAGTGTTTCAAATTTGTTTTCGATATAGTGTTCCTTTGTTTTTCTTTTCCTTGTGATTTGATTGTACTTTTCGGTTGACCTAAAGTTATTTTAGGAAATTAAATATTAGCTTTCCTTAAAAGGTTTTGTCTAGTCGGTGGTGGTTGCTCCCATATCCAAGAAGGTCATGTGCCTTGCCACGTCAGTACTGGGAACCAATTTTGGAAATTAATATTTAATGGAATTAATAACTTAGGTGATTTGGATCAAACGTGTTAAGTTCCGCAGGAGATCCAAGTCAAAACCTAAAGAACAAATAGATTAAGTTTTGGATCAAACGTGTTAAGTTCCGCAGGCGATCCAAAATTTAATTTAAAAGAACACATAGTAGCTAGGAAAAGGTTCAGACCTTTGTACAAAATTTTTGTACAGTGGAACCTCTAGGTTTTCCGAGTAGCAACCAACATGGTCTTCGAACATGCCTGTTGTCAACAACAGGGGTTACTGAGATGATGTACCCGCTGTCTCCTACTTTTTGACTTCCTCTTCCCAGATCGACCATCAGGCCGCTCGGCCAAAATATTCGTCTCTGGTCCGGCGTAAGTGGTTGTTCGTCCGGGAAGGCTCAGAGTCGTCGCCAGCTCGGCTCTCATAGCCTGACATCCTGGCCGAGTGGACAGCCGCTCGGCCGTCACTCTTGATTTGCAATGCGGCCGAGCGGACTATCCGCTCGGCCCTATGATCTTTTTCCCTTGGAAATTTGGGCTCACGGCCAAATGGTTGCTCTCTCTGATGAAAATCATTGCCTAGTGATCGGCATGCCCCACCCGCTCATCGAGCCCATGGGATTGCCCCCCCCTTTGACTGTTGACCTCCACGCGTCGTTGACCTTGCCCTCATGCGGGCCCCCCGACCTTATCACCGGATCAGTATTATTTACTGCTAGATGAAGGTCTTCTTTAAACTACTTCAAGGACTTTACTTTTCTTTAATATGAATTTGATCAAAACCTAAAAAATATTATAGTAAATAAGCAAAAGGTTTAAAGTAAGACTGCATAAAGCTATAGAATCTAACACTTTGGAGATCATAAAGCATAATCATTTCAATGATATGCTTAAATCATGTATTTCTCTGATGGTAAAATAATATTATTTATTTTTGCAAAGAAATAATGGTAAAAGATCGTCCAATTTCCTTTTATCAATCAAATCAAAAGTATTATTCACAAGAATGCATATGATGTTACTTGACTATACAAATTACTAACTCTTTCAAAGAAGATGAAATAAATTTCCTTTTATCAATCAAATCAAAAGTATTATTCACAAGAATGCATATGATGTTACTTGACTATATATACAAATTACTAACTCTTTCAAAGAAGATGAAATAAAAAAATTCACAGAATTGTAATAAACTATCTTCTGGGCAGATTTGAAATTTCATTAAATAAATAATATAGACTTATTTCTAGTTTATCTAAAAGACAAAAAGGAAACTATATGGGCACTAATAGACTATGGCAACAAACTCCTTCCTGTAAATGGCATACACGAAACAACAAATAAAATATTTCTCAGCTCACATATTTGTTTCGAGATGACTATTTTTCTTCATTGTTTGTATATCAACAAGAATATACTAATGTGAAAATATAGCATATGCGACTTCAACATACAGAGGTATATGACCTGCATTATCATCCAGTTTTACTGGAATAGACATGTAAGTAAAACTACTTTCAGCACATACCACCAATCCTTCCATTATTTGAGTAACGAGAAAAATAGAAAACAATATAAACAAATTTGAGACTAGAACAGGAAAAATAAAATTAGTGATTACAGGTTTAAAAAAAGAACATCAAATTCTTAAATAATCTCTCAAAATTTCAATGATCGCTAATTACTTGAGAATCGAATATGATGAACTAGAAATCAGTCAAAGTAAGAACTTAGAAAGCAGATTTCTACAAATACTGAACTAGATCCGAGAGAGAGCGGTAGAATACTAACCCTATAATGCAAGGCTGGAGACGTAAAATGGAGGACGGAGACGCAAAGTTGGAGATGTAAAAACGGAGGGCAGAGATGCAAGGCTAGCGACGCAAGGCAGGAGGACAGAGATGCAAGGTTGGAGACGCAAGGCTGGAGGATGGAGATGCAAGGCTGGAGATGCAAGGCTGGAGACGCAAGGCTGGAAGACGGAGACGCGAGTTGGAGACGAAAAAACGGAGGCAGTGGAAGCTAAGGTTGGGGGTGCGCGGCTGCTAGGGCTAGCAATTGGGATTGTGAGCATTAATGTCTTAGCGAGGTTAATATGTTTAATTAGGACTTGTAAAAATTAGAAGTGACGATAGGATAAAAAAAGTTTAATTAAGTTTTTTATTCGTTCATCTTTTTACTTTACACATAAAAAATTATAATTTTTTTTAACTTTTTACTTCATCAAAACTAATATATCAAAGTAAAATATTATTAAAATTTAATAGTGAAGCCCTTGTTTTTTAAATTCTGAAGTTTACTTCGCTGGTGTTATTAACGAAGTTGATTGTTATATATTACTTTGTAATTAATAATCGTCGAAGTAACTAGTGGCGAAGTAAAAACTCAAAATTCTACTAGTGATAGCAAAAAATATTCTAATAAAAGTTATTCTCTAATCGGAGAATACGTATCAAAGTAATCAAAACATTCTCATTGTCGATATTCTTTGATTACCAATCTAACATTATACTTATAAATCATGTTATCCGATTTCATTTTCTTTTAGAAGATTCACTTGCAACCTAATAGTTTACTTGTCGGAGGAAGATCCACAAGTTTCTAAGTGTGATTTTTCAAGATAAAGGCTATTTCAGATGCAATTGTCTCTTTCCAATGAATTCCATCACAAGAGTTCACAACTTTTGAGTAATTTCGGGGCTCACTTTTCAACATAAAAGTGATAAAATATATTTCGTAGGATTTTTCCACTCAATCTCTTTTACTTCCTCTAAGCTCAACCTCAATTGGTTCATCATCTTCTTCTTGTTATATTCCATATGCCCGTTTTGAGGAGCTAGCATCATCTCAGGTCTTATACGGAAGCACATGCTCAAAGAACAAGACATTTCTCAATTCTATTATCGAGTTATTATGTATATCTAGTATTTGTGACTAATACATAAAAAACCTGATACACACTGTTGTTATGTGCATATCTAATAAATATGCAATCAACACCTTTTAGTCTTATCTTTATCTTTTTTGGATCAGAAACCAAAGATTTGACAAGACACTCTCACATGCATTCACAAATATTTATAGGACGGTTGTATTTCATTCCACAACTCACAGTAGACTCTTATCTATGTTTTTTCTAGGTACCTTATTTAAAAGATAATTAGTTGTTAACATAACTTCCCCCACATGGACTCTGGCAGTGCAGAGTTCAATAGAAGAGTATTCATCATCTCCTTTAGAGTTCGATTCAATTGCTCAACAACTCCATTTTGCTGAGAAGACACTACTAGAAAACTAGGCTTTTGAGACACAACAAAATGTGTCTTAAATTATAAATTTAGTGTCTCAAAATGTTTTTGAGACGGTGATGAGACAGTAATGTAGTCGTCCCTAATACAAGCGTCTCAAAAAAATATTGAGACAGTTGTACTGTCTCAAATGCTATTTAAGACGGTGATGAGACAGTTATTCAATTGTCTCAAAAGTATTTAAGACAGTTATTATTTTGTCTCAAATGTTATGTCTTATTCTGTGAAAAAGCTAAAGACACTAAATCGAGATGGCAATGTGCTGTCTCAAATAGAAGTGAAAATAGTAAATTACTGTCCTTAATATTTTAACTTGTTAGATGCAACAATTATGACAAAAATTAATAATCATTAAAGAACATTTATTATACAAATTAATCTAGATTAAATCTATTAAATTGTCATTTCAAAACAAAAGGAAAAGCTCTCTTTTTATAAATTAAAAATGATATCCATAATATAAAATTCTATAATCATTAATTAAAGTGCATCCAACATCCATCCAACATTCATCCAATAAAAAAACAACTATTCCCATGAAAATTACACAAAAGAAAGTCTAAAGAATAACTCCTCGTGATTTAGAGATAACTTCTATAATCCTTCTTCACGAGAATCCTGAACATAAAAAAAAAAACTCTTATTAGAGGTAAAGATTTATAATATATAATGTTTAAAAAAATCAATAAATAAAACATTTCAATAAAAAATCTTATCATCTAACACATAATCCTCTTTCTTGCATGTCATATATCTAATTAATCTCTTCACAACAAGATCTGCATCATTGATATCTCTGGTTCTAAAAGTCTTCCACTCTTTTACATCAGTCAAAGAAACAAGCAATCACATTGACAGAGAAACTATAATCATCTCATCCTGATGACTAGAGTTAGGATAGTCGACAAGTATAAATAAACCCAATGAAACTAGTCGTTGTGTTTGGTGTATCCACTATTAATAAACAAAAGTTTTTTTTGTGTATCTACAAGCCAAAGGAAAATATGTCAACAAAATAACTATGAATTGATGATTCTGATATCACTATGAATTTAGCATTCAATGTTAAAAACAATGCTGCAACCAATTTAGAATACAAAACTAATAAAACATTGCATATCAGTTGAGTTAATAGTTTATAAGAGAATTCCAAAACATTTTGTGATACATTTTACATTTCTAATTTGCTACTTCGACAAAATTGGTGAGTGAGTAACAAAGAAAAGAAATGACCTTAATAAATTATTTGATATCCATGCACTGCTCATGTGATCTTCATAGCAATTAGCTAATGCTTCCCATTCTTCTCGAAGCTGTTATGAGACCTCTTTGATGACCATATACCTCTTCCATACTACAAATTATTAGGATGCATGTTATAATGGAGTCGAGTTCAGGTTTTGTAACATGTTATTATACTACATGCAAATTGGAGACCCACAGTCAGATCTAGAGTGAAGCACCATCATTTAATTACCTCTCTACTTTGATTTACATGCAAGGGAAAAGATTAGCACATATATCATTTTTGGTGTTTCATTCAAGGTCTACATGTATGCATCATACTCACTGAGTAGGGATTCTATTTCCATGACCAATGAAACTAGATTAATTTACAATGATCATATATACTTTCTTTGCATTCTCTTCTATACTCCTTACACCATCCTCACATCACACTCTGATAAATTCAATTCTTTAAGAATTTATTGGCTATGTAGTATGTCCCTACCAACTCATTCTAGCTATATCTTCTATCCAGCCCTGAAAGACATGCAAGTCATATATAAAAATTCAAAGAAAATAAAAATTCAATCTAGCTATATCTTCTATCTAGCTTCACTTTTAAGAATTTAGTAGCTGATAGTTTCTCATATAAAAAAATAGAGGATGAGCATATCAGCTCCCACATTCATGAACCTAGTTCAACCATGCAGCAGCATGATGTTTCCTTTTTGAGTCATATCCATGCAGTAAGTATGCATGTCGTTTCTGAAAAAGAGAATTTAACACTTCCTATAACAAACATATAGGGAAGCAATTAGATGCTACGCCAGTATCATCAGTGAACTCTGAATGCTGGTCATAATTCTGACCTAAATGAAGATGACTACTATTGTCGTGGCGGTTTGGAACCTAGTAATATTGCTGATGAAGCTGATGCATTTGATGTAGGTTTCAATAATCCACCTTCACAGCCTTTCCGAGGTTACCAATCTGCAAGTCATCCAAGGGAGCAGTTAGAGTTCTTGAACTGATTATCTAAATCTGATGATTCCCCTGGCTCTCAATATTTAATAAATCAAGCGTGCTTGCTTGCAGCTCAAGAATCCATTGCTGAAAGAGCTGATAACATAATTGAGGGAGAGTTGGTCTCACATTCTGAGAAGTCTTTATTATCTACAAAACCACCATGCCAAAGTAATGAAACTATCAAAGATGATTTCATGCAGTTTGAAAAAAAATAAACAATTGGTCAGTACACCTAGTCAAGCTAATAAATTGGAATTTGTCTCCATTCCACATGGATCAGAGATTGTTAAATTTTCTCAAGATATCCATAATTCAACTAATCGGGCTATACATGACTAGCATGAAATTATCTCCAATCCTGTCCTTCATGTAGGACCTGTTCAACATGATGGTATCGCTGATGAAAAATGCTATAAACAAGGGAGGATGGTTCAGAAGCCTGAGTTTCAAATTGCACCTTCAAAGTCTGTGTCTGATAACCCTGCTGTTCATGAGGAAAGGATCTTACAGGAATCCAATATGAGCAAACACACAGACAAGCCCATAAGTATTGTTGATATAAAAGATGCACATGCTGACGGATCTTCCATTAAACCTGTGGAAGGTCATGTTCTTCCTGACAATTCCTGGGCTGAAACACCTAATGATATCACACATAGAAACATATCCATCAAAATTGAAAGAAAATAAACCAACCACACATACAAGTGAAGCTTGCTAGATAAGGACTGAAACTTAAAACTATTTTTATATATACCTATTTGATTCTGTAGAAAGGGGCAAGGTGACTATCAAAACTTCCAATCCACAACCTAAAAAAACAAGAAATGAATAAGAAATGAGCAAAACTTCCATAACTATTGTTCCTCTATTGAAGTTCATACCGACAGTACCTTTGGCAGCAGCGGCGACTGGCAGAGGAGCGTCGATGGTGAGAGGAGCAGTAACAGGGATGGATGGCGATAGCAGGTTAGGGAGGAGAAAAGAGGAACGACGACAAGGATGGGTTAGGGAGCAGAAAGGCAGAATCACGGTAGAGGCAGTGTTGTGGAGCAATCGTGGTGGCGACACGCGATGTAGGCCGGTGGCAGCACAGGTATGCGTGAGAGTGGATGAGAGAAGCGGCGACGGCGAGAGCAGATTAGGGATGAAAAAGGGAGAGGAGTGGCGAGAGCAAATTAGGGAGGAGGAAGGGAGAGGAGCGGCGACGACGAGAGGGAGGCGAAAGAGAGAGAAGCGGTGACGACGAGAAGAGAAAGGGAGAGGAGCGGCGCTTGAGTTCGGGTGAGCGGAGGGACAGCGAGAACAGGAAAGAAAGAAAGAAATCGGCGCGGTGATGAGGGATTAGCGTTAGGTTAGAGTAGGGAAAAACAAAAAGATGCAAAATAGGCTTAATTAAGTTATTATTAGAATGGTATATGGAGTATATAGTGACATTAATGAAATCTATCACTATATATTATCTAAAATGATACTTTTATATTTTAAAATTTTTTTTTTTGATAAATATCATTAAAAATTATTTATAGTGACATTTAAAATTAAATGTCACGAAGAAAGTGTCGTGATATGTTATATTTCTAGTAGTGGCAAAGAGGAAAATAGTCGATTACGAAGAGATGCAGAGGGGAAAAGGGGCGGCTGCGGAAAGGAAACAGGCACAAGAGGGAGGAAGTTAGGTTAATGTAAAAATAAAAAGTAATTAATATTTATGATATTTATAAAATATGTCATTATAGATAGTCTAATCTGATATTTATTTTTAAAATCAATGAGTGTCGTTATAAAATATTTATAAGTACATATTTTAATAAGTGTCATCAAGAAAGTGTCATTATAGGCCTTATTTCTAGTAGTAATATTCAAGATAATTTGAGACAAATACTTTTTTACCGTCTTATTTGAATGTCTTATATAATTATATTTTTAACCGTCTTTATTATGTGTCTTATTTAGTTGAATTTGAGACAAAATCTTAAATACTATCTTAAAATTAATGTCTCCATGTTAAATTTTGAGACGTCTATTATTACTGTCTTAATTACTTAGTATTTGAGACGAATTTTGTGACTGTCTTAAAATATTTGTCTCAAAAGCCTAGTTTTCTAGTAGTGAGAATAAGGGGATGTTGTTGTTGGTGCAAGTTGCACCAGAATCAAACCTAAGTTTTGATGTTGTCAAAGGTTCAAGTTAAGTCTTGTTGTGATCTAACAAGTTGATTGAGTGTGCAGGATGTTTACTCAACCGGGAAAGACCTAATTGGAGGCTAGGCAGGAGAAATCTTAGCAGATCGTGGAACCCAGGTGCAAGTCCAAGTGAGTCGAGAGGACCAGATACTTGGCGGTGTGATCGAGAGGTCTGGAGGACCAAAGATCAAAGGAAAAGTCCTGGGGAACCGATCAAGGCTGAGTGAAAAGTCCAAACTAGATCTGGAGGATCTAAGTTTGGCAGGTAGGTTGAGGTAAACAAACTGGAGGAGCGACAGTGAGGTTGGGTTCCAGAAGGGAACAACCTTAGGTCGCTGATCCAATTGAAGAAACCGAGAAGGTTTCCAAGTTGAGATCAAGACAGTTCTACTGTCTTTAATATTATTCTTGCATTATACTGTTACTGTGCTAATCTCTGTTTTGTAGGATATTTTGCCTAACACTGTTCTGCAGGTATTGACTGCATGATCGGTCGACCGAACCAGAGGATCAGTCGACCGAAACAGCAAAGCTCAGTTCAGTATTCAGATCGAACCAGAACATAAGCTCAGCTCGATCAAAGCTTGATCGGTCGACCGAACAGTAAGATCGGTCGACCGAACTATACAGCACAGGACAAATCATCAACACCGATCAACAGCAAAGGAAATAGGTTGATCGGTCGACCGAACCTGGGGATCGGTCGACCGATCCAATGAGCATTTTTTCTGCATTAAATGATGATCTCGGCAAAATCACGACGAACAGGGAAGGAAGCTGTTCGGTCGACCGAAAGGCCTGATCAGTCGACCGAACCATTAAAGACCAGTAAATGTAAAAGATCGAGTCAGCTTCGAACTTCAGCCAGGAAGGAAGGGAGTGGGTTCGGTCGACCGAAAAGTAGGATCGGTCGACCGAACCTCCAGTACATCTATAAAAGCAGGCTCGAAGACAGAGATCAAACAGTATTTTCTAATCATCTTCAAGTCTTCTTGTTGCGTACGGATTGTGCTACAAGTCTTAGACTCCGCAAATCTACTCCGTCCGGAAGTGCCGACCGAGCTTCAACCTATACATAATTGTCGGTATATTTTTATATTGCACTTAATTTCTGATCCTGTCCGAACACTGAATCAACGGACGCTGGGCACGTGGCGCTCTCCTAGTTGCTGACGTAGATCTCTGGCCGGTCGTATGGAGCTCCGGCGAACCTGCAAAGAAGTCGGGCCGGGAAGGGGTTCCCGGCGACGACACTCCGACGCTCAAGTGAGGCAAGTGGACAACAAAGGGGTGGCTCCGAATATGCAAGAATGCGTACCTCCGGTGAAGTGCGAGGCTCCTTATATAGAGCTGGGAAGGAGCTCATGCACGCATATCGAGGCAGATACGTGTCCTCAGCCCATACCTCAGTAAGGGCTTGTCAGAAAGCTTACCTGACACCATACTGCTACAGTCCAAACACGTCTTCGATGGGACAGCGAAACCCCCTGGTCGTAAGGCTGGGAGTATGGCCTGGTTATAGAGCATGCCCGCTGTCAGAAGATGTTCCTTGTCCTTTTCTCCTTATTACCTGCCGGGCGTCCGGCCGGCCGGCACTCTCCTCACGTCCGGCCGGTCCTATGTACTGGTCTACTTGGGAGATCCTCGGTAATGTGCTCTGTGGAGACTGTTCGCAGTATGCTACTTCATCTCTTCGGCCAAACGGTCTATCCGCTCAGCCATATGATTCCGTTCAACCCGAGCGCCGGAATCCATAACCGGGTCGTCTTTGGTTCAATTAAACACCGGTCGTTCGGCTGGTCGGCCGATCCACCCTTCTCCGGTCGGCCGGTCGAGCCAACCTTTTCTCGGTCGTCCGGTCGGTCCATCCTTGTCTGATTGACCACCCGACCCTTTGACTTCCACGTGGCGTTGACTCCACGGAACGGGAGTCCCCTGTTCTTACCGCCGGATCAATTTCAATAAGATAGTAGGATTGTTACTATCTTATTCTATTTGTACGTGTACAATCTGCTTCTCTCCGAGGATTTCGGAGAGAAGAGTTATAGTGATTTGCCCATCGGTGCCTTCGAGTAGGAGTTGAGCTAGGCTCCGAACGAAGTAAAAGAACGTGTCTCCTTATTTATTTTCCGCTGCTTAACTTTGATTTTTAATATATGAAAAGAAGAGTTTTAAAAAGCGATATTCCCCCCCCCCCCCCCCCTCTATCGCAACTACTCTATCTATCAATTAGTATCAGAGCAGGTTAGCTCTGAAATTTCTTAACCGATTTTCAAAGCAATTTTTTAAAACTTTTCTCTTTTCTTTTAGAAACATTTTTTTTATTTATTTTATTTTTTCTTCTCAAGCACTACTAATCCCAAGACGAAAGTCTTGGAAATATTTTTCTCTTAATTCTTATCTTGCAAGGATGTCGAATTATTATCAAGAAGGTTACAGCACCGTAAGGCCTCCACTATTCAAAGGAGAAAACTTTAGTTACTGGAAAAATAGAATGGAGTGTTACTTGAAGTTCGATATTGAGCTCTGGTTCACAATCCTAAAAGGTTACACTCTACCGACGAAAGACGGAATAACCCTAGAACCAGAAGAATGGACTCCTCAAATGATCAAGAAGGCTCAACTGAATTACAAGGCAATCAACACCATTCAGTGCGGGCTCACAATGGAGGAGTTGAACCGAGTCGGTCCCTACGACAACGCCAAATAATTGTGGGACTCACTAGTCAAACTACACGAAGGAACTGACGACTCGAAGATAAACAAAAGGGATTTACTTTTAAACAATTTATTTAATATAAAAATGTTCCCTGGAGAGACGGCCTCGCAACTACACGCTCGTCTAAAGGACATACTCAACGGCCTCCACCTAATCGGACACAACCTGGAAAACCACGACACGATAAGGTACTCTCTGAATGCCTTTCCGAGGAATACTTTGTGGGCATCGATTGTAGATGCATGCAAAGTTTCCAAAGATCTTTCAATTCTTAAGTTAGACGAGTAATTTTGTGAATTAGAATTACACGAACAGTCTAACACAAGCCATGTCGAGAAAGGTGTAGCATTGTATGCAGGTTCAAGCAAGGAAACAAAATCAAAAACGAAGGTGAAGTCAGAAAGCGAACCAGACTCGGACTCAACGAACGAAGAAGAATTAGTCAACATGGTCCGAAAGTTGTTGACTAAGAAGAAGTTTAGAAGAAGCACCAAGAAGACCCCACCGAACCAGATCCAAAACAAATCAGAAGTGATCTGCTATGGATGCAACAAGAAGGGGCATTTCAAAAATGAATGCCCAAATCAGAAAGAAGAAAGACCCAAATCAACAAGACGAAAGAAGGCTCTCCATGCAACATGGGACGAAACTTCTTCCGACGAATCCGACATGGAGCAAACGAGGCACTCGAGCCATCTTGCATTTATGGCAAGAAACGAAGATTCCGGGTCCGAGTCCAACGAAGAGTATGAATCCGAGATCGACATCGAGTCCGATGAAAGCAACGGATCAGAAGATCCAAATATGGTAACAATTTATTTCAAGTCTAATTTACTTAAAGTAGTTAAATGTTTGTTTAAAAAATTATCAAAATCTGAAAAACAAAATAACTTGTTACTTAAGGAAATGGACCACCTTAAGCAACAAGTTAACTTGAGTGACTCGACTAACCAAGTTCAAATCGGAACTTCAACTCAAGTTGAAAAGCTTGAGGAAGAAAATTATGATTTGAAAGGTCAAGTCGAGCGACTCAAGAAAATATTGGAAAGGTTCAAAATGGGATATCCAAGTGTCTAAATATGGTACTTGGATCGCAACGAGCCGTGTACAACAAATCAGGACTCGGTTACAAACCCAAACAAACAAACAAACCATAGTTATCCTTGATCAGTCAAAATAATGGAAGGCAAGTCCAAGCATGGGTTCAAACAAAATTTTTAATCAAACAAATTGAACCAAATCTATACTTGGTCCCTAAGAGTCAAATCCATTACTTAGATAGACCTTATCTAAGCTATGACTTAGGGGGAGCAAGTAGAAAACTAATACAACCAACTTGACTAACCAAACTCAATACTTAGGACTAGGCTTATTTCTGCTTAGAACGGTTAGATGAAAAAGGTTTACCAAACCCTATAACATAGCATCGGAATGGATTGGGATGATAGTACGTCAAGGAAGCTTTGTCGAAGGCATGTCTAGGTTGAATATGGAATTCTACCTGGTGCACTAGACTTAGTGGATCTGGCCGAAGCTACCCCAGTCAAACATGGGCTAGTTAGACCAAAATTTAGTATTAAATTTTTTGGGCGGGAACAGTTTGGAAAGCCTTCGGCAAGTGGTCTAATGATATCCAAGTAGGTCGTATGTCTCGCCACTGAACTGAAAGCTTATCCTTAGGACGCCTGCTTGATTAACCCAAAGCTAAGTTTGAATCTAACATGAGTTCAATAACCTTTCTCGAAAAATTAATTATCAAACCTAATTCAAAATTAAATTCAAAATTAATTATCAAACCTAATTAAAATTATTTAAAACTTATTAAAAATTATTAAAAAATAATTTTAAAATTTATTAAAATTTATTTTAAAATTATTAAAAATTATTTTAAACTTATTAAAAATTATTTTAAACTTTTTAAAAATTATTTTAAACTTATTAAAACTTATTAAAAATTATTTTAAACTTATTAAAACTTATTAAAAATTATTTTAAAACTTATTAAAAATTATTTTAAACTTATTAAAACTTATTAAAAAAATATTTAAAACTTTTTAAAAATTATTTTAAACTTATTAAAACTTATTAAAATTTATTAAAAAAATTATTTTAAAATTTATTAAAAATTATTTTTATAATTATTAAAAATTATTGTAAACTTATTAAAAATTATTTTAAACTTATTAAAAATTATTTTAAACTTATTAATAATTATTTTAAACTTATTAAAAGTTATTAAAAATTATTTAAAAAAATATTTTAAAATTTATTAAAAATTATTTTAAAATTATTAAAAATTATTTTAAAATTATTAAAAATTATTTTAAACTTATTAAAAATTATTAAAAAATTATTTTAAACTATTTTAAACTTATTAAAAATTATTTTAAAACTTATTTTAAAACTTATTAAAAATTATTTTAAACTTATTAAAAATTATTTTAAACTATTTTAAAACTTATTAAAAATTATTTTAAACTTATTAAAAATTATTTTAAACTTATTAAAACTTATTTTAAACTTATTAAATAATAATAATAATAATAATAATAAAAATAAATTATTAGTTAAAAACCTATTTATCAAATTTAAATAATAAATATTAAATGCATTTCAATTAACTATAGTTCAGAACAACTTCCTCATTTAATCTTTTAACCATACTTTGGTTTTATCCTAAATTATGTAGGATTCCAAAGCTCTGGATAAATGGATCTTGGATAGCGGGTGCTCCAGACACATGACTGGGGATCAACACAAATTTACCAACATTGAATTCAAAAATTTAGGGTGAGTTGCCTTTGGAAACAATGACAAGCTAAAGGTAATTGGTACAAGTGAAATTCAATTACCCAACATTTCAATTAAAAAGGTTTTACTTGTTGAACATTTTAATTATAATTTACTTAGTATAAGTCAACTTTGTGATTCAGGATTTAAAGTTAATTTTTTAGCTTCCGAATGCTTAATAAGTTACAATGACTCAACTAATATATTACTAAAAGGTTTTAGAGATAAAAATATATACTCTATTCATCTACCTAAAACAATTTCCAAATGTTTTCTAACAAATAATGATGAAACTTGGTTATGGCATAGGAGATTAGCTCATACTCACTTTAGAAATTTATTAAAATTAAGCAAACATGGGTTAGTAAAAGGTTTGCCAAAATTAGGGAATCCTATCAATAAATTTTGTAATTCCTGTCAACACGGAAAACAAATTAAAACGACTTATAAACTTACAAATCAAAATAGAACAAATAGAATACTTGAATTAATACATTTAGATTTATTTGATTCTCATGGAATAAAATCCTTGAATGGAAATCTTTATTGCTTGGTAATCATTGATGACTACTCTAAATATACTTGGGTAAAATTCTTATCTAATAAAAGTGAAACTTTTGAAACATTTAAACATTTTTATAAACAGGTAGAAAATGATAAAGAAATTAAAATTAAAAAAATTAAGAAGTGATAATGGAGGAGAATTCAAAAAATCAAAACTTTAATAATTTTTGCTAGAAAATGGCTATCACCATGAGTTTTCTTGCCCTAAAACTCCACAACAAAATGAATTAGTTGAACGTAAGAATAGAATCTTACAAGAAGCTGCCCGAACAATGTTGAATGAATTTAATATACCAAAATATTTTTGGGCTGAAGCTATTAATACAGCTTGTTATGTCCAAAATCGAATTATAATTAATAAAACTCACAACAAAACATCTTATGAAATTTATTTTAATAAAATACATAACATAAAATATTTTAAAGTTTTTGGTTGTAAAGTTCACATTTTAAATCTTAAAGATTACTTAGGCAAATTTACTTCAAAAACTAATTAAGGAATTTTTCTTGGGTATTTATCTACAAGTAGGGCCTATAGAGTTTACAATAAAACTACTTTGAAAATTGAAGAAACAACAAATGTAACATTTGATGAAAATGATCACATTTCAATTAATGCACATGGCTCAAATCCTAATCAGGAGGAAGAAGAGGAATTAACAAACCCCAAACAACCTGATAATTCTAATCCAAGAATAATAAAATCTAACCCTAATCATCTAGTTAACCAAATCATAGGAAATCCTGAATTAAGGGTTCAAACAAGATCTGCTTTTAGAAATCTAAGTCAAATAGCATTAATTAATATCTAAAATTGAACCTAAAGACATAAATGCTGCATTTACTGATCCTAACTGGATAATTGCAATGCAAGAAGAATTAAATCAATTTGAAAGAAACCAAGTTTGGGATTTAGTACCTCCACCGAAAGATAAAACGATTATAGACACCAAATTGATATTTAGGAATAAATTAAATGATCAAGGTGAAATCATAAGGATGTTGCTCACTTATGCCGCATTTAAAGGTTTCAAATTATACCAAATGGATGTTAAATCCGTATTTTTAAATGGATACATTAAGGAAGAAGTCTACGTAAGTCAACCACCCGATTTTGAGAATATAGTACATCCAACCTATGTCTTTAAGCTAAAAAAGGCATTATATGGCCTAAAACAAGCGCATAGGGCTTGGTATGAAAGACTATCTAGCTTCTTAAAATCTAAAGGGTTTAAAGGAGGACAAATTGATCCTACCCTATTTATAAAAACATTTAATTCAGACATTTTCATAGCACAAGTTTATGTTGATGATATTGTATTTGGTTCAACTAACTCACAATTCTTAAATGAATTTGTAACCTTAATGGAAAATGAATTTGAAATGAGTTTAGTTGGTGAATTAAATTACTTCTTAGGTCTTCAAATTATACAAACTAAAGATGGTAACTATGTACATCAAACTAAATATGCAAAAGATCTTATTAAAAAATTTGGTATGGAAAATTCAAAAGAAAGTAAAACTCCTATGGCAAGTAACATTAACCTTGATAATGATGAAAATGGTAAACCTATTGACTTAAAGCTTTATAGAAGCATGATAGGAAGCTTACTTTACCTAACTGCAAGTCGACCTGACATTTTATTTGCAGTTAGTATGTGTGTCCATTACCAAACTTGTGCGAAAGAGTCCCATTTGTCCTTGGTTAAACGAATTATTAAATATTTAAAAGGAACTATCAATGTAGGAATTTGGTACCCTAGAACTTCACATTTTTGTTAGGATCGGTTGAGCTAGAGAGGGGGGGGGGGGGGGGGGGGAATGGCTTACTTCGTTTTCTTGATCAATTTACTCTTTCGCAGCGGACACTTGAAGACAATGCTAACTCTTATATTTACTTGGTATCCACCTCCTCAAGGAGGTGACTAGTCCAAGGATCCACACCACTCACCACTCTTCCACTATTAAAACCCTCCTTCTCAGAATCACACCGAAGGTGGAGAAACCTTACAAGATTACAACTCTCCCTCTCCAAAGTAAAGATCACAAACACTACAATGAAGAAGAGAAAAAGGATCACAAACTTTAACCAGCTTCTTCTTTGCAAGTGAGACTTCAGAAAATGGTGGAGAGGAGAGCTTGAACACTTTTCAAATCTTGATCATTTGAAGGATTTCTGAAAACCTTTGAGAGCAATGGAACAGTATATTCTTTTGGATAATCTGTTTTCTTTTTCTTCCACCCTTTTAAACATTGAGAAAACTAGCTGTTTCTAACATAGCCGTCGCCATGAATCGATTGGGCTTGTATTCCAATCGATTCAAAGGTATCCGTTGAGTGTTGTCACGTTAAGATCAACGACGTAGATCATCTGAGTTGAACCTTAATCGATTGAGATTTTGCCTTGATCGATTCAGATGTGCAGTGCTTCATCGCAGAATCGCAGAGCCTCTTTGAATCGATCGGCCGATCGATTCAATACCTTGAATCGATCGGCTGATCGATTCAGGAGGAATCTGTGCTTCGCACAGATCGTTCATTGATCGATCGGCCGATCGATTCAATACCTTGAATCGATCGGCCGATCGATTCAGAAGGAATCTGTGCTTCTCACAGATCGTTCACCGATCGATCAGCTGATCGATTCAGGACAATTCTGTGCTTCGCACAGAACCTTACTGATCGATCGGCCGATCGATTGACTTCCCTTCAATCGATCGGATAATCGATTCAGAGGCATTCTGCCTCACAGTTATGTCTGAATCGATTTACAAATCAATTTCTGACAGTGAGCTTAACACATATCCAATCTTCTGACTTGCAGGAGCTTCTCTTGCCAAGAATCCGGTCCCCGAGCTTCTTGGACTTCTCTTGCCTTGCATCTGGTCTTCTGACCTGCAAGAACTTCCTTTTTCCAAGAATCCAGTTCTCGACCTTCTTGGACTTCTCTTGCATCTGGTCTTCCGACCTGCAAGAAACTCCTCTTGCAAACTCACAATGAATGTTAAATCCAACGTATTAACCTAAACTTAAATAATTGTCAATACATTGAAACTTCTAGGGCATGATTGCACCAACAATTTTGACCTAGTAGGATATTCTGATTCAAATTATGCCGGGTGTAAGTTGGATAGAAAGAGTACAAGTGGAGGATGTCAGTTGCTAGGTTCATCTTTAGTTAGTTGGTTTAGCCGTAAACAACAATGTGTTGCCTTATCAACCACTGAAGCCGAATACATAGCAATGGGCGAATGCGTAGCTCAATTGCTATGGATGTCACATACATTAAAAGATTTTAATCTAGATTATAAAAATGTAAAAACCTATATTGATAATATAAGTTCTATAAACCTAACTAAAAATCCAGTACATCATTCTAGAACTAAACATATAGAGATTAAACATCACTTTATTAGGGATCATGTGTCAAAAGGAAATATTGAACTAAATTATATAGAATCTAAATCTAATTTGGCAAACATTTTTACTAAACCATTACCTGAAGCAGAATTTAGTAATCTAAAACGACAATTAGGAATGTACTTTATAGATAGGTTCTTTTGTTTTGGAAATTATTACTTAGTTTATTTTTCAAAATTATTTTTGTAAAAATCCCTTTTTAAATTTGTGGTTTTCAAAATTTCTTTCAAATTATTTTAAATTTTCTGGAGTAGCCTAGGTCTTACCGTAGAATTGCATGATCCTATAGTCCTAGGAGCCAGCATCTCACAAGCACAGTAGGATCCCTTGTTTGATAACTTAGAATGGGTGAGATGCTTAGATCTTAGCCCTAGATTTCAGATGCTTATGTCAGTGCATCGATATAAATCTGGACTTTAAATAACATATATGAATCAATTTGAGTTAACTAGCTAGTAAAAACCTAGTTAGTACTAAATACTCAAATTGACCAACCTGAGTCATCAGCTACTATCTTGTGGTAGTTAGCCTTGAACAACCGTTAGACATTTCATCATAAGGACAAATTTTCCTTAGTTTTCCTACCCATGCTTGGACTTTTAGGAATTTGTCAATTTTAGGGGGAGCTTCAAAACAAATTTTTTTTTGGTGACCAAATCATTTTCAAAATATAATTTTTTCTTTTCAAAATATTATTTTCAAAATGTTTTTCAAAATTTACTCTTTTCAAAATTTAATCTTTCAAAATATTTTTCAAAGTTTATTCTTTTTAAAATATAATTTTCAAAATGTTTGTCAAAATTTATTTTCAAAATTTTTATTGACTTAGTAAACTTTTTAATTGTTATCATTTTCAAAATTATTTTACTTAGTAATGTTTTTCAAAATTTTATTCAAACTTAGTAATATGTTTAAAATTTTAACTTAGCAAAAATTTTCAATTTTATTCAAAATTTACATTACTTAGTAAAATTTTCAAAATTTCACTTAGCAAATTTTTTAAAATTTCTCAAAATTATTTTGCTTAGTAAAGTTTTTCAAAATTTAGTAATATGTTTACCTAGTAAAAATTTTTTTAGAAAATTTTATTTTACTTAGTTAAATTATTTCATATTTTAATCATTTTACTTAGCAAAACTTTATGGTTAAAATCTTACTTGGTTTTTGTGTCTACCCCTATTTTTGATGTATGTCAAAGGGGGAGAGATAGTGGATTCAGGGGGAGTTGTTTAACTTAGGGGGAGAAAAAGTTAAATTGGTTGTTTATTTACTTTTTGCATATGTTTAAACTTAACTTTGAACCTTGGTTGCCAAACATCAAAAAGGGGGAGATTGTTGGTGCAAGTTGTACCAGAATCAAACCTAAGTTTTGATGTTGTCAAAGGTTTAAGTTAAGTCTTGTTGTGATCTAACAAGTTGACTGAGTGTGCAGGATGTTTACTCAACCGGGAAAGACCTAGTTGGAGGCTAAGCATGAGAAATCTTAGCAGATCGTGGAACCCAGGTGCAAGTCCAAGTGAGTCGAGGGGACCAGATACTGGGCGGTGTGATCGAGAGGTCTGGAGGACCAAAGATCAAAGGAAAAGTCCCAGGGAGCCGATCAAGGCTGAGTGAAAAGTCCAAACTAGATCTGGAGGATCTAAGTTTGGCAGGTAGGTTGAGGTAAACAAACTGGAGGAGCGACAGTGAAGTCGGGTTCCCGAAGGGAACAACCTTAGGTCGCTGATCCAACTGAAGAAATCGGGAAGGTTTCCAAGTTGAGATCAAGACAGTTCTACTGTCTTTAATATTAATCTTGCATTACACTGTTACTGTGTTAATCTCTGTTTTGCAGGATGTTTTGCCTAACACTGTTCTGCAGGTACTGACTACACGATCGGTCGAGCGAACCAGAGGATCAGTCGACCGAAACAACAAAGCTCAGTTCAGTATTCAGATCAAACCAGAACATAAGCCGAGCTCGATCAAAGCTTGATCGGTCGACCGAACAGTAAGATCGATCGACCGAACTATACAGCACAGGACATATCATCAGCACCGATCAGCAGCAAAGGAAATAGGTTGATCGCTCAACCGAACCTGGGGATCGGTCGACCGATCCAATCAGCATTTATTCTGCAGTAAATGATGATCTCGGCAAAATCACGACGAACAGGGAAGGAAGCTGTTCGGTCGACCGAAAGGTCTGATCGGTCGACCGAACCATTAAAGACCTATAAATGCAAAAGATCGAGCCAGCTTCAAACTTCAGCCGGGAAGGAAGGGAGCGGGTTCGGTCGACCGAAAAGTAGGATCGGTCAACCGAACCTCCAGTACATCTATAAAAGCAGGCTCGAAGACAGAGATCAAACAGTATTTTCTGATCATCTTCAAGTCTTCTCGTTGCGTACGGATTGTGCTACAAGTCTTCGACTCGGCAAATCTACTCCGTCTGGAAGTGCCGACCGAGCTTCAACCTATACATAATTGTCGGTATATTTTTATATTGCACTTAATTTCAATAAGATAGTAGGATTGTTACTATCTTATTCTATTTGTACGTGTACGATCTGCTTCTCTCCGAGGATTTCGGAGAGAAGAGTTATAGTGATTTTCCCATCGGTGAGGTCAAGGACAGCGGGCCTTCGAGTAGGAGTCGAGCTAGGCTCCGAACGAAGTAAAAGAATGTGTCTCCTTGTTTATTTTCCGCTGCTTAACTTTGATTTTTAATATACGAAAAGAAGAGTTTTAAAAAGCGATATTCACCCCGCCCTCTATCGCAACTACTCGATCTATCAGTTGTTTCATCTAATTCCATATTCAACACACAACTTAGTGAATGGTGAAACATATTCATCGCTTTGATCACTTAGAACCACCTTAATTTTCTTATTAAGTTGGTTTCAACCTCATTCTTTTAGAGACCGAATTTCTCTATACCTTCATCCTTACTTTTGAGAAAATACACATAATAATATTTTGTGTTATCATCTATAAAAGTGATGAAGTATTTATCCCATCACATGTTGGTGTACCTTTTAGGTCACATACGTCGGTGTGAATTAGGTCGAGTGGTTCTTTACTTCTTTCAACATGTTGAAAGGATGATCTTATCATTTTTGCTTCAACGCAAATTTCACACTTGTGTTTTGGGTCAAAAAGGAATATAGGTATGCTTTGTATGTTAATTAATCTTCGCAACACATCGCATTTAACATGTCCTAGTCTGCTATGTCACAAACATAAAGATTCAAGCATATATGTTGAAGAGTTTGCAATTTTATTAACTTAGGCATAATCACGATTACACTGAGCTTAAATAACCCATCAGTCATGCAACCCTTTCTTAAATACATTTTATTTTTGGACAAAATAACTTTGCCCGACTCAAAAATAATGCGGAAGCAATTCTTGCTCAAAAGTGATCCGGATACTAGATTCTTCTGAATCTCTGAAACATACAATACATTGTTGAGAGTCAATTCCTTGCTCGAGGTCAACTTCAGTACCACTTTTTCTTAGCTCATGATGCCCGAGGTTACTGAATTCCCCATGAATAATTTCTCTCCATATTTGATTTCTTCAAAGTTGTGGAGCAGCTCCTTGCTGCAGCATATATATCTGGTGACTCATATATCAATTCACCATTGTCATGGAATTGAACCCACTAGGTTCAGTTCAGAGACTACGACGTAGAGGTCATCCATTTTTGGTCCCTCATTCAAGTTGGTTTCCTATTTCTTCTTCGACTTTTTGCACTCCAAAAATTTATGACCAATTTGGCCACAGTTAAAATACTTCCTAGAGAATTTCTTACTTATGATTCCTCTGGGTTCTATCTTGGAAGTCTTAGGGTTCTTCCATTTTGAGTTTTGACCATGCTCGATTATGTTGGCTTTCACAATAGCCTAACTCTTATTGTCTTCTTCAATTCAAAGTCTAACAATGATTTCTTTCACATTTATCTCCTTTCGATTGTATTTCAGATAGTTATTGAAGTCCTTCCAGCCGAGAGGAAGTTTCTTAATGATTGCCTACCTAGAAGGTTTCACTCAGAATCATACCTTCTAGGTGGATCTCGTGCAAGATCACTTAAGGTTCTTGGACTTAGTTGATCACCGTCTTAGAGTCAACCATCTTGTAGTTCAGGAATCAATCCGTAATGAATTTTCTTAGTCTTTGCATTCTCTATCTTGAACTTCTTGTCTAAGGACTCCTACATTTTCTTAGTCGTTCTCTTCATGTTATACACAACGTACAGTGAGCTGGCAAGGCAGTTAATGATATAGTTTCGGCAAAGGAACTCAGAATGATTTCATGCCTCCACTACACTAATGGTCTGAACATCAGCATCATCAGTTTGTTTAGGAGGGTTCTCGGTCAAGAACCAGACTAGATTGAGCGTAGTTAAGTAGAAGAGCATTTTCTTGTTGGTTAGTCCTAGGAAAACGTACCGATTCCACTGTACAAATTTTTTTTTTACAAGTGTCGAACCTTTCCTTAAATAACCTATTGTGTTCTTTAGAAGTTAAATTAGGAATCGCAGACGGAACTTAACATCATTGATTCCAAATTTTAACTTATCTGTTCTTAATGGTTTAGATTTGAATCGCAAGCGGAACTTAACACTATTGATTCAAATCTACCTAAGTTATTAATTCCATAAATATTAATTTCCAAAATTAGCTTCCAGGACTGCATGGCGAGGCACATGACCTTCTTGGATATGGGAGCAACCGCCACCGCCTAGGCAAAGCCTTTTAAGGAAATCTAATATTTATTTCCTTAAATAACTCTAGGTTAACCAAAAAGAACAATCGAATCACAAATTCGAAAAAGAAGAAAACACAAACTCGAAAAACTAGATCTAATTGTCTCTTGTATTTATAATTCATACAAGGGAAAATAAACTAGCATGATGCGGAAAATAAATACTAGTAATACCTTTCTTTGTAAACTTTAATGACCTCTTGATCTTCTATCGTATTCCTCTTCTAACCTCGGACGTTGTGTGGGCAACGATCTTCCGAGATGAGAACCACCAATCACCTTCTTCTTCCTTGTAGGTTTCGGCCACCAAGATATCTTCATAAAAAGATGAGGTTCGGCCACCACCAAACTCCAAGGGATGCTAGGTAACAAAGCCTCCTTCTTCCTCCTCAAGTAAAATCCGGCCACCAACCATGCTCCTAGAGAAGTTGCCGCCGGCCACAAGAAGAAGAGAAGAGGGAGAAGCTAGGTCGGCCACCAAAGAAGAAAAGAGATGAAGAATAGAATAGAGTCGTTAGCCATGAAGGCACCTCTACCCCCTCTTTTATATTCCTTTGTCTTGGAAAATAAGGAAATTTTAATAAAAACTTCCTTAATTCTTTTGCCATGAAAAGGGAAACATTTTTAATTAAAAAAATAATTTCCTCCTCATAAACATCTTCTCGGCCACTTCTAATTCTAAAACAAGGAAAGTTTAATTCACACAAGAATTAAAACTTCCTAATTTGTTTCCAAAAATTTATAAATATTTCTCCAATAATTTTTATCCCTTCATGATTGGTTAGTAAAAAGGAAATTTTATAAATTAAAATCTTTCTTTTAAACATGTGGATAATTTCCAAAAAGGAAAGTTATCTCTAAAAATTAAAATCTTTTTTCAATCTACAAATAAGGAAAGATATCAAATCTTTTCTTAATATTTTGTAGAAATTAATAAAAGAGAATATTTAATTTTTAAACTCTTTTTTAAATCATGAACATGATTAAAAAGGAAAGTTTTCTCAAAATTAAAATTTCCTTTCAATCTACAAATAAGGAAAGATTTCAAATCTTTTCTTAATCTTTTGTAGAAAGCTATAAAAGGAAAATTTTAAATTTTAAACTCTCTTTTAAAACCATGATATCCACATAAGAAATAATTTTAATTAAAAATAAATTCCCTTTTAATATGGTTGGCCAATCAAGCTTGGGCTCCAAGCTATGGCCGGCCCAAGCTTGATTGGCCGGCCAATTAACTTGGCTCAACCTTTGGGTCTTGGCCGGCCCTAAGCTTGAGCTTCAAGCTTGGCTTGGCCGGCCACCAAAAGTGGGTAAGAAGGTGGGTATGTGGTGGGTATAAATCTCTATATACAAGAGGCTACGATAGGGACCGAGAGGAGGAATTGATTTTGGTTTCCCGATGAAATTAAGCTTCCCGTGTTCGCCCGAACACACAACTTAACTTCATCAATAATAATTCATACCACTAAAGAATTATTATTGAACTACCGCACCAATCCCAAATTACATTTTTGGGCTCCTTCTTATTATGAGTGTGTTAGTCTCCCTATATTTAAGATGTCGAATGTCCACTAATTAAGTGAGTTACTGCCAACTTATTTAATTAATATCTTAGTCCAAGAGTAGTACCACTCAACCTTATCATCATGTCGGACTAAGTCTACCTGCAGGGTGTTGGAGTGTATACTGAAAGCCTAAGCTTTTGTAAACATTTGTTTTGAATAAAGAATCACATTTGGTCAAATTGTCTACATTTAGTTGTAGTTGTTCAATTAATTTATATTGTAGATAACATAGCATGTGGTGTCACGTGCAGAAGATGATGTTATCAGTACCTTATAAATTATAAACAGTAGCTCACGACCAAAATGGAAAGGAACAAACCATTAGAAGGTCGTAGTGTAATTAGGTATCAGTTTGTCTTGACTGTATAATTACACTAGTACACTTAGAGTGTATTGAGTAGGACCATTTGAGGTCGTTTCTTTTATACTGACTTTATAAAGGAACAAAGACCTCAGTTATTATGGAAGTGTGTGCTCTTAATCCTAATATAATAACAAGCACATATATTTGATATTTATTTCTTTAATTTATCAATGGGTGAGATTTAGTTCGATGAATCGATAAGCCCGATAAGTTGGAAAATGATATCACTTATAGTGTGTGTTGTTGATTATAGAAGGAAACTGTGTCCTAGAGATACTAGGTTGATAATGTCCTCAAGAGGAGCTCATAAGGTTTGTCATGTTAAACCCTGCAGGTGGACTTAGTCTGACATGACAATAAGGTTGAGTGGTACTACTCTTGGACTTAGATATTAATTAAATGAGTTGTCAGTAGCTCACTTAATTAGTGGACATTCGATATCTTAAACACAGGGAGACTAACACACTCATAATAAGAAGGAGCCCAAAAAATGTAATTTGGGATTGGTGCGGTAGTTCAATAATAGTTCTCTAGTGGAATGAATTATTATTGATAAAATTAAGTTGTGTGTTCGGGGCGAACGATGTAATTTTATCGGGAGACCAAAACCAATTCCTCCTCTCGGTCCCTATCGTAGCCTCTTATTTATAGAGTACTATACCCACCTATACCCACCTTCTATACCCATATAAGGGGCCGACCAAGCTAACTTGGGAACCAAGCTAGGGCCTACCTAGGTATAAGGGCGGCCCTAGCTTGAACCCAAGCTAGTGGGGGCCGGCCAAATTAAATTAAAAAGGGATTTTAATTTTAATTTTTATTATGTGGAATAAATAATTTATTAAAGAGAATTAAAATTAAAATATCTCTCTTGTAAAAGATCTACAAAAGATTAAAGAAAAAGATTAGATCTCTTTCCTTATTTGTAGATTGGTGAGATATTTTATTTTCTCTTTAAAATTATCCACATGTTGATAAAATTAAAATTATAGAAATTTTCTTTTATCAACCATGA
The DNA here is from genome assembly GCF_018446385.1 of Zingiber officinale. NCBI lineage: Eukaryota > Viridiplantae > Streptophyta > Magnoliopsida > Zingiberales > Zingiberaceae > Zingiber > Zingiber officinale. The sequence goes on from NC_055993.1 coordinate 99,484,433, forward strand.
AGAGATTTTTAAAGAGAAATTTTAATTTTAAAATTTCCGGAAACAAATTAGGAAGTTTTAATTGTTGATTAAAACTTGTCTAATTTTTCCCTTCATTGATGTGGCCGGCCATTAGAGTTTATTTGGGAAATTTTATTTTATTTTTCTCAATTAAATCATGTCAAGGAAATTAAGGAAATTTTATTGTAATTAAATTTCCTAATTTGCCTAGGTCAAGGAATATAAAAGAAGGGGTGGGGGTGCCTTCATGAGACACGGCCTCTATTATTTTCTCTCCCTCTTTTCCTTGGTGTTGTGGCCGGCCATCATCCTCTCCCTCTCTTCCTCTTGTGGTGGCCGAATACTTCATCCCTCTTGGAGTTCTTGTGGTGGCCGGATACTACTTGGAGAAGAAGAAGAAGGAGGAGAGAAAGCTAGCATCTCTTGGAGCTTGGTTGGTGTTTTGATTTTCTTCCTTGGTGAAGCTTCCTTATTGGCCGAACCTAGCTAGGAGGAGAAGAAGGTGGTTGGTGGTTTCTCATCTCGGAAGATCGTTGCCCACACAACGTCCGAGGTTAGAAGAGGAATACGGTAGAAGATCAAGAGGTTTTTCTACAAGGTATAACTAGTAATTTTTCTTTCCGCATCATACTAGTTATTTATGGAAATAATACCAAATACAAGAGGCTTACGTTCTAGAATTTCGAATATGTTTTTCGATGTTGTGTTCTTTTGTTTTTTCTTTTCCTTGTGATTTGATTGTTCTTTTTGGTTAACCTAAAGTTATTTTAGGAAATTAAATATTAGATTTCTATAAAAGGTTTTGTCTAGTCGGTGGTGGTTGCTCCCATATCCAAGAAGGCCGTGTGCCTCGCCACGTCAGTACTGGGAACCAATTATGGAAATTTATATTTAATGAAATTAATAACTTAAGGTGATTTGGGTCGAACGTGTTAAGTTCCGCAGGAGATCCAAGTCAAAACATAAAAGAACAAATAGATTAAGTTTTGGATCAAACGTGTTAAGTTCCGCAGGCGATCCAAAATTTAATTTAAAAGAACACATGGTAGCTAGGAAAAGGTTCAGACCTTTGTACAAAATTTTGTACAGTGGAACCTCTAGGCTTTCCGAGTAGCAACCAACACAGGGTTTAACATGACAATCTTTATGAGCTCCTCTTGGGGACATTATCAACCTAGATTACTAGGACACAATTTCCTTCTATAATCAATAAGTCACACTATAAGTAACATCATTTCCCAACTTATCGGGCTTATTGATTTATTGAACTAAATCTCACCCATTGATAAATTAAAGAAATAAATATTAAATATATGTGCTTGTTATTATATTAGGATTAAGAGCACACATTTCCATAATAACTAAGGTCTAGTTCTTTTATTAAATCAGTATAAAAAGAACTTACCTTAAATGGGCATGCTCAATACACTTAAAGTGTACTAGTGTAATTTATTAGTCAAGATAAACTAATGTCTAATTACACTACGACTATTCCAATGGTTTGTTCCTTTCCATCTTAGTCGTGAGCTATTGTTTATAATTTATAAAGAACCGATAACACAATCTTCTGTGTGTGACACCACACACTATGTTATCTACAATATAAATTAATTGAACATCTACATTTGGTATATATATAAATGTAGACATCTGACCAATGTGATTCTTATAAATGTTTATACAAAAGCTAGGCTTTTAGTATACACTCCAACACTTCTGTAGCCACATCTTGAAGTTCAACCCAGTGAACTTCTCTGGCTTTTCTCCTTAGTTAATTTGAACATTCCCAATCGAGCGGAGGGGGGCTTTCACGTGATGAGTTTGTTGCACCTTAATACTTTCTATGGTCATCTTAATAGAACTGAATCTATTTTAAAATTGTTGGACAATCTGCAAGAGATTTTGGGGACTTAACTCAATTAAAATTACATTAAATCAAATTTAACTTATCTGTTGAGATAACCTGCGTAAATAATCTCAGGCTGCCATTGAGGCTGGTTTCTGCCAAGTGTTGAGTGCTGACTGTCGAGTTCACCAAAGTTTGAGTGCAGAGTCAGGGGAGAAGTCACCTACCTGACTGCCAAGTCCGAATGGATTTCCAAGGGTTCGATAATTGAGAGGCTAAGCCCGGCCTTTAACGTAGTCCCCTTAAAATAGATTCACCCATCGCCATCGATGCTGTGAGGTTGACTTTGAGTCATTTTTTTCAGGATACAATGGCGAACTGCAAGTCTCCATCGAGCACTATTAGTTATGGTGAACTGAATGAGTATTATACTTTTTTCTTATATTTTTTCCTCTTATGCTTAAGGCCTTTTACAAGGTGTTATTTTTTTTATTTGACATTTCTTATTAATCACATTAAGCGGTAATGCACTGTATTTGAGCAAAGAATAATTTATGTTGCAAAATGTCAATTAATTTTTTTAGATGCATTTATAGGTCGTGATCACACAAGAGTTAACTTAATTTGGGATAAATTCAGATCCTAGATGTGCACCCTATACACATTCACTTATAAAAGTGAGTCTTTTTTCATACATGTATTCACAATATATATTCTTCTAAAATAATATAAACCAATTATTAAATCTTGAAACGGCCAATCTAAGACTAAATTTTCATGCGCAATAAAATCTCTTTCATCCATTACACCATTTTCTATTCGATTTTCCCAACAGCGTGTTCCCTAATTTGCCGAAAAGTTTCGATTTTGAGGGCACGAAACTCGATTTTAAACGGGTGTGGCGGGATTTGCAATTGGTGCCTTGCGCGAGCGCGGCGGAGAGAAATCTCTTCACAGGCGCATTGAAGATATCGAGAAGGCGAAGGTCTCAGAACAAGCGCATCTGCCGGAGGATGGTCGTGGATGGGCTTCGCCTCGCCAGCTACGACGCAACCATTTGCAAGTCTCAACGGCATAAAGATCCCTCTTTTCCTGCAAGGGAGTATGAGTACGTCGACGTAGTGGTAGCGGCCGCCGGAGGCTGGCAGGTTCATCTGATGGACGCGGACTTCAAGTCGGATTTCGAGGTGGCGTGGCCGAACAAGTCTGACGGCTCCGTCATCCAAACCCCTCCTGTCGCTGTTCATTGGCCGATCCGATAGGCTCCAGCGGATCGTCGCTCTCGTGCCGGCCGCGGCATGACCAAGCGCACCCCGTAGAAGCCCAAGATGAGAGCAGCTCCGGCGGCGGCGGCATTATTCTCCGGCCGATCTCTGCCTTCAAAGTTTCCAGCAAGTTCAAAGGCTCTGACGGGGAAGACGAGACCAATTATTAACAAAAGACCCCCCAACTTTCTTTATTATCTCACTCTCCCTCTTTATTTTATTGTGCCGTGGCAGTTTCACTATATTATAATAAAGGAACCGCACACTTCCCCTACTCCTACCACACCACCAAACCCTTTCTCTTTCCCACGCACTCCTTCATCCCCTCCATGCTTTATGAGCCCCCCTCCTCTCCGCATCTCCTCGCGCAATCGCCATGGCGGGTCAGGTCCCGCCGCCACCCCCGGAGGGGCTAGGTGATGACTTCCTGGAGCAGATCTTTGCCATGCCCTCGTCCTACGGAACCGGGGACGAGGCTGCGCTCGCCGCCAGCATGGCACGCTGCCGCAGCTCCGCCGATGGACCATCCGCTTCTGGTGGTGGCATGGCGTTCCCTCTGGGGCTGAGCTTGGAGCAGGGTTCGTCTGTTGGGAATCGGCTCCACGAGGGGATCGACCGCAAGGCGGTGAGCGCGTCACTTTCTCCTATTGTTTTGACCGGGTTTGAGCGTTCGACGAAACGATGGGCGTGTCGAATCCCATGTCTTTTGCTTCAAGTTGATCGTTTGTCGTTACCGATGAGTTGGGAATTATCGGCGTCTCTGTGGAGCAGGAGAGAGAGTCGATGCAGTTGGCAGGATTGCTTTCGCCGGGTTTTGGCCAACTCCGCCCTCATCAAGTCCAGCCAACTCCTCCTCCTCCGCAGGTGGTTGGTACTCAACAAACTTGCTTTTTGGTTATTTTTTGGCTTATTTCTCGTTGTGGTCAATGATCCTCTTGTGGAATATTGAAACGGTTGAATTTTTTCTTTCTTTCTCCCCTACTTGGTTCAAATTCTACTGATGATCTCGTATTATCGGGCTTTTACAGGGAACACAATTTTTTTCCATCTACGGTCAAACCCACTTATGGATACAAATGATGTGTTTTTATCATCTTAGTTTATATTCTGCACTGTCAAGTGAAATTTAATGTTATTTATGATGATAGGTAAAAAGTCATCATATCAAATTTGAACTAATCATTTTCCAGAAAAGAGGATGAGTACGCTCTCCATTTTAGCTCTTCTATGTATCAGTTACGAGCATTTCATCTTTGTGTTAGCTTTATATGCTCCTCTTTTTTATGTACCATCCAATGCATAACTATTAATTAGCTCATTATCTATGCCTAGAAGAAGTTCACATGTTTTAATGGTGTATAATTATGATTTTTATCATTCTGTCCATTGTTTTACAGATCTTCCATGGTCAAGTGAAGCAAGGTGGAATCACAGCAGCTCCACGACCGAAGGTGCGAGCAAGGCGTGGTCAAGCCTCAGACCCTCATAGCATTGCTGAGCGGGTAATGTTTGGTCCTCCTACATAGTGCATCTGATATCTACCTCTTCCTATTGGCTGAGCTGTGATAATAAACTCAGACTTGCCTCTAAAATAGTTACACATTATGAGGATTTTAGTTAATTGATGGTTATCTTGACACAGATATGTTTTTGTACACCAGAGTCCACGCTATTTCTGCCCACTAAGCAGTAACTATTATTCATACTAGAATTTCTCATGGTTTTCATATGTTTCTACTATGCGGACTAGGTTTTTAATTAGCTTAGTTTGTCTAATCTGTTTTCTGATGTTTGAATTTGAGAATAAATTGCTGAAAGTAACTTCATATTCAAGATAATTTTTAGCCTCATGTTTAATGGATACTATATCAGCATAAATTCCCTCAGTGTATTATCTTTTCTATTGAACAGAGATTATGTTTTTAATATATGCAAAAAGACCAAGAATAACAAGAATAATATTAAGTTGTAAAGACATAAGGATCCCTTTTGTATTTGACTTTATTTTCTCTTGCAGCAACAGAGAGAACGAATAGCAGAAAGGCTAAGAGCTTTGCAAGAATTGGTTCCCAACACAAATAAGGTCAACATTGAAATCTCTGACTCTCTTATATTTGATGCACACTTTGTTACAATAAAAGTATAAATCAGTTTGTTATGCAATCTCAGAAAGTAGAGTCCTTCTAAATTAAATTGAGTTGTTTGCTTGAAGATTAGTATAGTTTATTTTCTATAGTATGTCATCATTCGGAGGGGAACATCACTATGCTGTTTTCCCCCTCTGTTCATTTTAATGCTTTATCTGAATATTGTTTATACTATGTGCCCTGCAATATATATGCTGAAAGTGATTTTTGTTTTAATTGTTCCATACTTCGACTGTCTTGTTATGTGTCATAATAAAAAAAAATGCTAAAAGGAAAGTGTCACTTCACTGTCTTCGTTGAGATTGCTTTAAGTTGAAAATAACTTATATTTTTTCTGTTCTAGTTAAATATATTATATAAATGACTTTCAGCACAAAAAGGTGTTTGGGCATCTAACTTTTGGCAAAAGATAATGTAGTGATCCACTTAGTCTATTTTGAAAAGCCTGACCATGACAATTGTGAACACCTGATTCCTTGGCTATGTACTAAAAGTTTACTTACCATCATATGCAGACTGATAGAGCAGCAATGCTTGATGAGATTCTAGACTATGTTAAATTTTTGAGGCTTCAAGTGAAGGTAAATATCTATCATTCCCCATAAAATTAATCCTTCTAGTTGGTTTTATGAAAGAAAATACATTGCTTGCCCTTGAAAAAGATTCTTAGACAATGACCTTGCACTCCCTTTTCTTTTAGATTTGTGTACTGGCTCACCAGTTTTGTCCTTCTGAAATAACAAACTTAAGTGTGCTCTTGTGGTTCCAATTGCTTCAAGCATTGTTTACATTTAGGGGTATTTAACAATGCACGGTACTTTGGTATCTCATATTCATCTAAGATCCAAAGAAAAAACACAATGGAGATGGACTACTATATTTTTTTTTTCTCAATTGATGACTGACATGGAGATCTTGACCTTCATAACTTGATGAAGGTTTAGACTGTATTCCATGGTACCTGATAAGCCCCTATTTTTTCTTGCCATGTTTGTGTCTTGGTGAAGGTTAAGGCCATTTTCAACGATTTAGACTGGGCATATCTCATTCGACCTAGGCACCTTTATACAGGAATGCATTTCTGCAGTACGTTTGCTGTTAGGAAGCAACTCTCTCTCCTAAATGGCTTGTGGAACAAGTTATATTTTTTGTTCACTACATCTTTGTTTTATTTTCACAAGCTCGAATTCCTAGTTGCCTCATGATAATTCTTGTGTTCATATAATTACATTCAGAATCACTCTTTTTAAATATATTGATGGTTTGCTCTAAATGGAAAGTTGGAAATTTCATTATACAAATGTGTTTATCCACTGAATCATGTTCTAAGCATGAGCAAACTAGGTGGTGCTGGTGCTGTTGCACAGCTGGTAGCTGAAATCCCTGTGCCGATGGAGGTAAAGTTTCTTGGTAAATTATAGCATGTGGAATAGGGCATGCAAGAACTTCTTCTGTTGCTCTATTGATAGCCTGATTTTGCATTTTTTTTTTCAAATAACTTTGACTTACTTGTTAGTAATACATTTTAATATAATACTAATTTTTTAGCGAAACATCTCTTTCAAGTGCTAATGTCTATATTATTTGTCACGTCCCCAGAAGAGTCCCTGCCAGACAAAAATCCGACGGCATCTCCCCTGTACCGGTGACAATATGAAGCATACATACATACATCACAATACATAAACATAAACAACATATTCATCAGCCCACACGGCTGGAACATACATAAAATAGAAATAACATAACCACGAAATGTATCAAATTTATATATATGTCATATTTTTCATAGACTACAATTACTATACAGATAAACATCTGTAACAAAATTTCAAAATGTAAATACAACGAAACAAAAGTAAAACAAACGAGAAAATCAGCATGTCGAGATCTCTGAGCAACTCTATGAAAGTCCAAAATCAACTATAATATCAAAAGGATCCCTGTGTCTGTAAAACTGGAGACTAAGGAATGTAGAAAGTTAGTCAAATGGCTAAGTGGATACTCAAGAAAGATGTGCATGAATTTAATCTTGTTTAAGAAGTCAAAGAAGTAGAGTAATTCACAATCTTTTGTTACAACTTTAGGTTATCCTTAAAGTTCTACATTTATACATATATATGTATAATCATCTTCTCATTATCTTTAATCAGGTAAAATTTTTATATTAGAGTTTAGGATCTTCACCTTATCATCATTTGTCATCATCAATTAAAATCAATTCTTCAATCTTATTATTTAATCAATCGGTATACAAGTTATCATAGTAATATCAACATGTATATCCATAGTCTAAATCTGATAGATCAACTAAAAAGTGAATCACTTGAGCCAATATCATCAAAGTGTAATATCACATGGATAGGCTAAAAGCCTCCTCAGAGTATAAAACTGTGGCATACGTCATCTGACGTACGGGCTATCAGCCCTCACAGGTGGAAGACATAATAAACACTGACCGAGGGCTACATCACGCCACCACACCTCGAGTGTACGGTCAGGTACTCTAGACCGAGGCCGCCGCGCTACCACAATGACATGTGGGCGGTCCAGTACTCTAATATAGAGCTCTGGTATAAAGCTAGGCTCATAGTCTTCACTTTTTAATTATTTATTATCATCTTTATTATTTCACTTTGAGGATTCCATTTTATCCATTTATCAAGATTATTCTCTTTTCATAACAAATGGTCAAGCAAGTCAAAAAGACAAAGTATCAACAGAAGAGTAATTCAGAATATTTCTTTAATTTTTAAAACAACCCTTCCCATATAAATCCCAGTATTAACCCACATGTGAACAAGAAATAATATCAATTATTTACCCTTCAATGATTTAATTATTTAATACCCATTTCACTATTTTAAGTATCATTTTTTTTAAAATAATTATATAAATATATATAATTTCATTATTACTTTATTCATGCACAAGGATAAATATATGAGTCAAAGAGAAATGTACCCACTTTATATACAGCAAAATCTGCGAGTGTCGGTAGGTCACCGTGCTCCACTCGAGCTTGTATCTACAAAATATAATAACTCTAATAGTCAAAATGATAATAAAATCATAACATCAATCTAAACATGATCTACGACTCGAAGCCACTAGATCATTATTTTTAATCTCGCTATCGCGTAACACTTCGCATTCCTTAAAGACACCTCCATTATTATCTAATTCTTTACCCATATTAACCACAATTCGATCAGCATAAGGTATATAAAATATACCTTTTATGGATCACTGTGGTTGCTGGAAGAAGAGGGCAGCAACTAGGGTTTGTCACTGGCCGTCTCAGCTAGCTCCGGCGAACTCCGGCGGTGCTGCCAAGAAAAAGACAGCAACTAGGGCTGCTGTTGAAGCTATCGGAGGAGAAGGGAGGGCTGAAAACAAAAGAGCACGGAAATGGATGATCTTTCTCTCTTTACCCGTGGCCTCGGCGAGTTCAGCGTGACCATAGTTAGCTCCGGCGGAGCTCCGACAGCAGTTGTGATTGGTTGGAAAAGAGAGCAACAACTTGCTGCTCTTGTTGCCAAAAGAGGGCAAAAGCTAGGGTTCCTTCCCCTCCTTTTTCCAGCAAGCTTCAGCGAGCTCCGGTGGTGCTGCTCAGATGAAGGAGAACAAGGAAGAAGAGAAAGAGAGGGAAGGGAGGGGCTGTTGTGATCTCTCTTCTCTTCTGTCGTCGGAGAGAAAAAGGAAGGAGAGAAAGGGAAAAGTCGTGGGGGAAGAGGATAAAAGAAAGGGAGAAATGAAAGAGGTATGAGGTGGCACGTGGGTGGTATGGTAGTTGTCATGTTTTGTTTTGTTTTTTTTTATACTTAACACTAAAGCATGAGTATCCCTTCAATACTAGTTGTGATGCGATTGAAAAATGCTCAAAGTAGATGAACAAACTTTATACTTCCAAGAAATAATTAGAAGTACCATCTAGATACCATAGTGAAAATAGCTGCATACGGTGTGTGGTAAGGCACCTGACTCAATCTGATAGTGCACATTCTTTGTACAGTTAAACAAGGGAGAATTACATTTTTAGTCCTGCAGTTGCACTTTTTCCAATTTTGATCAAATTATCTACAAATTCACATTCTTAGTACATTAACTTGTATTTTTTTTTTTCAATTTCAATCATTTTTGCCCGGAATTCGAATTGATCATCCGTAATTGCCTATTTGGTGGCGGTGATGCTCACATGGAAAATGAATTTGGGCATTTTTTGCTTTTGGTGGACAAATCACCTATGTGGCAAATTTTTTAAATCCACGACATTAAAATAAATAAGGAGCACAAGCAAAAATGCCCAGGTGGGCTTAAAAAATTTGCCACGTAGGTGATTTGTCCACCAAAAATAAAAATATCCAAATTTATTTTCCATGTCAACGTCGCCGTTCTAAGCTAGATAATTACCAGTGGTCAATTCGAATTCCAGACAAAAAAAGATTGAAATTAGAAAAAACAAATGCAAGTTAATATATTAAGAATGTGAATTTGTAGATAATAGGACCAAAATGAAAAAGTGCAATTTGCGGGACTAAAATGTAATTTTCTAGTTAAACAATGGTAGGCCATACTCCTATAGCAGGTTAAGCAATGGTTCTTTCCTCATGAATGCAAAATGGGGTTTTGTAGGTGTCATGAAGTGATTGGAATCACTGCAAATCCAGGACTTTCAAGTTAATTTAAGCAACATGAAGAGCGACTATGTTTGTGCTTCTTGAATTGACTTTAATGGTCCGCATACACAGGCATCTGTTTCCTTTGAATTTTCTCATACATATAAATTTGTTGGAGAATTCTGTTTGAAGTTTTCAGCTTCTGACTTAACTTCAAAGCACTTTTGTGACAACTGTAATTGGATTTCCATGTTTCTCCAAAATTGATGTGAAGTACTTCCAAATCATAATGTTCTCACACCATATTTGTTTTCTAAAGGTTTCTTAATATTTTCTAGACATTCATTATGACTGCTTGAATCTCAGTTTTCCATGTCTATCTTGTTCAGCTTCTAGGAATCAATTTCATGCAATTCCATGGAATTTAGTCATATTTCTATCTGATAACATAGTGAATTTGCTGTTTAAGGGTGAAACTAGTGCTGGCGGTAGCACACTACATATTTGGGAGAAATGGTCGACCGATGGCACAGAAAGGCAAGTTGCAAAGCTCATGGAAGAAGATATCGGAGCTGCAATGCAATTCCTCCAGTCCAAAGCCCTCTGCATTATGCCAATCTGACTCGCCATGGCCATCTACGGTACCCAACACCAATCTGAATCCAAGACAGTCAAGCCAGAACTAGATACTCCTTAAAAAGCTATACTTCATAGCTAGCTAATCCATATCTCCATCAGCGTCTCCAATAGCAATCCAACCCCACACAGCTAAAGGATCCTGTATGCCTTGCGACTGCTAGATGTTCACATCACATATGCTCACCCTACATTTTGTCAAAAGTGTATCATCGCACACACGGCCGGCTTAGTAGACTCCACCTAACTACATAATTTTTCATGTGTTTTTGAATGGCAAGAGGCTACCAAATAGATCTGCCCTTTTAGTGGATTACTGTAATGCACTAACAGGATACTTTTGGCTGGTGCGTGCTAATCAAAGCTAAATTGATAGTCTGGACTTACACGCTATGCATAAGAATTGAAAGCAAGTCGACAAGGTCATATATATATATAATGTTTTATATGAAATGATAGTTTCATATAAACATCTTATTTAAATATAGGATTTTAAAAACGGAAGATGCAGAAAGCTGGGTGAAAGACTAATAGAACACGGCCAAAAGGCAAAAGCTGAGGTGAGAACGCAAATCCACTACAATGATAAGTACATATCAGAATGGTAAGAACGTATCAGCAGCCACTACCATGATAACTATACAGAATATATATATATATATATCAAAGTCTGCGATATGATGTGTAATAATTTTCTTCTCTCTCTTTTAATTGTATATAAAGCGGTCTTAGTTTTTATCATCTATCTTGGTACACCAAGATGATATTAATTTTTATAAATCAGTATTAAGATGATGCTAATTTATGAATCAAATTCTAGTTTCTACAAATCAACCCTACTTGATGTTGCTGTTGGTTTTTAAAGATCAGCTCCAATATTGACTCCAATGTGTTGGTATTAGTCTTTAAAAGTCGGCATGTTAGAACATGTTGGAGTTGACCTTTAAAGATTATCCCCAATGTTTTAAAGACAAGCTCCAACATTGGAGTTGATATTATGTTGGAGTTGATTTTTAAAGATCAGTTTTAATGTTGGAGCTGATCTTTAAAAAGTTGATCTTAAAATCAGCATCAAAGTGAATGGTACTGGTTTGGTAGTGTCAACACTACTTTAGTGCTGATTTCTACAAATGATGGTGTTGGCGGCACTAACATTATCTTGCATGTAATCAAAGGAAAGAGAAGAGAATTATTATATGTAAATAAGAGAGAGATTAAAAAAATTTAGATTTTAATCATATCAGATGTTCATATCGGATGTCACTCTTGGTCGTTTGCATAAGGGTATACAAAATATCAAATATATATATATAATCATTACATTAATTGTATAAAATCTAGTCTATTTTTTTAATATAAATATCAATTAATATTTTAATGATTTAATTTAATTTTTAAAAATTTTAATCAAGCTTGAAATGTAAATTTAAAAATGATATAAATTTAAAAATGACATATCTAGTGAATAGAATTAGTATTATCAAATAATATTAATATTTTAATAGTTAATCTATATTCTTTTAAAATTAAGAAAAATAATAAGATATATGCAATTCTCACTAATGAAGGGAGCTCCTTCCTTAATTACAAGATCACGGAGCCATTTCTTCGTTGTTTTTTTATTTTTATTAAATATTTTTATTGGCAATTTAAAAAAGATAAAAATATTAAAATATAAAAAACTAGAGTTTATTATTAATGTTATTTCAGATTAATAATTTATGAAATTAAATTTTATTAAAATTTAACTATGTATAATGTAGAATAAAAAGATGAGAGAAATATATATAATAAAAAGTGTGGGATCCGAAGGAGTTGTTGAGAGGTCTTTTGATAATAGAAAGATGTGTGAGATTTTTTACTTTTGATGTTGCACATATATTATAACAAAGGAGCTCATATAGAAGTTTCATGACTATGAATACACTAAATAAGTTTGTCAATACTTAATAGCGACTCCAAATATAAAAATACTTTATTATTTAATTTATTAAATTCTCTTTAATTTTGTTTTTTATCTTACTATTTTTTAATTATATGAATAATTATAGTTTGACGAAAATATTTAACAAATGAATTAAATAATGATTCTTTATAAAAATTATTAAACGTGCATTGAGAGTACTCAAAATTAGATAAATGATATTTGATAAAATAAATTTAATTAATGATTCTTTTAATTTAATATTTAAATATTTAAATAAACTTAAATTGATACTCATACTAGTCGATGAAAATTTGTATTTGACAAGGTTCGATTTTAAATTCTTCATTTTTGATATGTCACTCATAACTGCCATTCAATTAAAAATTATAGAAGATTTTACCATACTTACATTTTGTACATAAGTTCTTTTAAATAATAATTTTTTTATAATATTTAGTAAAAATAAGATGATTTTAATGATGAAGTATCTTAAACCTTTGAAGTTTGGTATTTCCTTATGTTCCGCTTTCAGAAATTGCTTTGATTCATTATCAATTAATTGAATATCATCATGAGCGAGCGGATCTAAGATTTTAAATAGAGGCCATAATAAGAATCATCTACTCTTTGAACCCAGAAACTACCAAAAAATATTTATCAAGAACCTAAGCACAACCTTAAACATTTGAATTATCTAAAAACAAGAATGATCAAAACCTAAATTCATATTTATAATTCCATGTACAGAAATCTAACATAGCATAATATAATTACTATGTGAATATTCGTATTTATCATGTATTTATCATATTTATGTCAGACGGATGGAATGACAGTATAAATAATATAAATTAGTCTCATAGTCTAATGTAAATTCAATTAAGTATTAAATATAATTCTTTAATTAAAAGAAATTCTTTGAAAATTTTAAGGCACCAAAACATTCAAATATTAAATTATCTGGTCTATTTTTTTTTTTTTGGATGAGGAGATGATTTACAATATAATTATGATCAGATAATAATCGCGATTCAGTTATAATTAGTTACGATCTTTCCTTGGATTCACTTTCCCATCTCCGCCGACCTCCAGCCGTCCACCTCGACCCAAATTATAATCTGAATGAGAAGGTGAACCAAAGGAAAGATCATAATCAATTGTGATCGATCGCGATCACGATTTAGCCGAAATTGTATTGTGCACCATCCCCTGATCCAAAAAATGGACCAGAGGATCCTCTCTAATTATATGGCACTAGAAATTCAAAATTTTCTAATTAAACAAGTTATTTTTTTTTAAATGCCCAAATAAATTTAGAAATTCGTTCAATATCTTAAAATTTATACAAAATTCGTACCTACATCAAAGATACAACAAATATCAATTTTGATATCAAAATCGAACCAAAATCGCATAAATCAATTAAAAAATTTGTTCACTCTCAAGTAGCCTCGAAATTCTCCATTTAGTGTTGGAATCAAGCCCAAAACTTCTTAAAATTTACTGTCCCAAGTTGCACGGTGGTCGACAACAGTGATAAGTTCACGGGCAGCTAACTTCAACACGAAATAAGGGCCAACAACTCGTCTCAAGGTCACTATTAGGTGTGAGTAAAAGTTTGATTAAATCGAATTAACCGATCAAACCAACCTAAGTTAAAAAATTCCATTTGGTTAATTCGGAAATTCAGTTTTTTCTAGAAATATTTATTTAATTAGTTGGATTTCGATTTTGAAAATCAAAATTTAACTAAATTGATTAAATCAGTTAAATCGATATTATTCGTTGAACTGAACTAAACTGGAACCAAATCAAATCTAACCAAACTAGAACCAAACCGAACTAATATTATGACTTGAACCGAACCAAACTAAATTGAAACCAAACCGAACCTAAAAAATTTGGTTATTTCGGTTTAAAACTGAATTAATCGATGTTTTATTGATTCGGTCGGGTCAGTTTTTTTGAAAAGTTTGGTTGGTTCGGTTGATTTGAAAAAAATTAGGTCGGTTCTGTTTAAACCGATTGCTCACCACTAGTCGCAATATTACTTTGCAATTTCGGCAATTTATCAAAGGGCGCATATAGAGATCTGAATTTACGAAAAGGCGCACTCTACTTTGATATTTACCAAAGAACGCACCTTTTTAAAAGCATTTCCTATTTTACCCTCCTGACAATTTGACTTTTTTACCTTTTTCTTTTCTCCACTATTTTTCTCTCTCTTCTCTCTCATCTCTTTTTCGCAGAACATATGAATAATATTAGTTAATCTTTTAATAACATTTTAATACATTTGAAAAAATAAAAAAAAAATAATGAATAGCATATTTGAACTCCTTGCAATTTCAGAAATCCACCGGAACTAAAATGAGTGTAATCGGAGCTCTCTAGGTCAATCAGTGGGTTTCGACCGAAACCCACTGATCGACCTAGAGAGCTCCGATTACATCCATTTCAGTTTCTATGGATTTCTAAAATTGCAAGGAATTCAAATATGGTGTCCATTATTTATTTTAGCTTTTCATAGACGTTAACATGTAAAATCAAAGAATCGGCAAAAAAACTCACGTTGGGCCTGATATGGAATCATATCAGGCCCAACATGGGCCTGATATGACTCCATATCAGGCCCAACATGGGCTATTTTTGCCGATTCTTTGATTTTATGTATAAACATCTATAAAAAGCTAAAATAAATAATGAACACCATATTTGAACTCCTTGCAACATCAGAAATCCATAGGAACTAAAATGGGTGCAATCGGAGCTCTCTAGGTCCATCAGTGGGTTTCGGTCAAAACTGACTGATGGACCTAGAGAGCTCCGATTGCACCCATTTCAGTTCCTATGGATTTCTGATGTTGCAAGGAGTTCAAATATGGTGTTCATTATTTATTTTAACTTTTTATAGATATTTATACATAAAATTAAAGAATCATAAAAAAAACTCATGTTGAACCTGATATGGAATTATTTTAATACATATGTTGCATTTTTTTTATTTGTATGTATCCTTGAATCAGTAATAGTTACATGCATAATACTGAATACGTAAACTTATAGTAACTCCATTTGAGATAGTGATAATGAATGTTGTACTGGACTGAAGGGAGATCAATTGGGATAGGGACACAGCTCCAACCCTGACCAATTGAACAAGTTATTCACAACCTCAGAGTCCAACCGGGCTTGATTTAGTCATGCAAAATTCCATTCATCATGCAGTTTTCACTACGGAGGAGCATTCCCATTCATCACCTACTGATCCATTTGTTGCAACTCAGCATTCCGAATTAATACTTTTTGCAAGGAAACACACGAGAAATGGAATTGTGCAACCGAAATAGAGAGGAATAATTTCTTGATCTAGGCATAGATTCAGGCAAAGAATGTATTGGAGAATCACTGAGAGCCCTGTTGGACCTGATATGCTTTCATATAAGGTCCAAGTTGGGCCTGATATGCTTCTATATCAGGCCCACTTTGGACCTGATATGGAATCATATCAGGCCCAACATGGGCTGTTTTTGATGATTCTTTGATTTTATGTATAAACATCTATAAAAAGCCGAAATAAATAATAAACACCATATTTGAACTCCTTGCAACATCAGAAATCCATAGAAACTGAAATGGGTGCAATCGAAGCTCTCTAGGTCCATCAGTGGATTTTGATGTTGCAAGGAGTTCAAATATGGTGTTCATTATTTATTTCAGTTTTTTATAGATGTTTATACATAAAATCAAATAATCAATAAAAACAGCCCATGTTGGGCCTGATATGGAGTCATATCAGGCCCAACGTGGGCCTGATATGGAATGATATCAGGCCCACGTCAGCCCACGTTTTTTTGCCGATTCTTTGATTTTGCATGTTAATATCTATTAAAAGCCAAAATAAATAATGGACACCATATTTGAACTCCTTGCAATTTCAGAAATCCATAGAAACTGAAATGGATGTAATCGGAGTTCTCTAGGTCCATCAGTGGGTTTTGACCGAAACCCACTGATCGACCTAGAGAGCTCCGATTACACTCATTTTAGTTCCGGTGGATTTCTAAAATTACAAGGAGTTCAAATATGCTATTCATTATTTATTTTTGTTTCTTCAAATGTATTAAAATGTTATTAAAAGATTAACTAATATTATTCATATGTTCTGTAAAAAAGATGAGAGAGAAGAGAGAGAAAAATAGTGGAGAAAAGAAAAAGGTAAAAAAGTCAAATTATCAGGAGGGTAAAATAGGAAATGTTTTTAAAAAGGTGCGTTCTTTGGTAAATATCAAAGTAGAGTGCGTCTTTTGGTAAATTCAGATCTCTATATGCGCCCTTTGGTAAATTGCCGTTGAAATTTTGATACCAAACTAATAATAGAAAGTTTAGGTCGCAGATTTTTCGAATATGTGATCAATTTCAAATTTCAGTGATTGATGGAGGCATAATAAATGGTGACAGTAGTGGTGAAGGTTTTATTAAACCGATATAATCAGTTGAACCGAACAAAACCAAATCAAATCAAATCAGAATCAAATCGAACCGATATTCTGAGTTGAACTGAACCAAATTAGAACCAAATTTAATCAAATCAAACCAAACCAAAGCAAACTGGAATAAACCAAATCGAAAAATATGATTATTTCGGTCGAAAATCGAATTAACTGATATTTTATCGATTCAGCCGATTCAGTTTTTTTTTTAAAAGTTTAGTCAGTTCGGTTGGTTTGGAAAAAGTTCGGTCGATTTAATTTTTGGTGCGATTCGGTTTAAACCGATTGCTCACCCCTAGTTGTAATATTACTTCAAAAATTAGTACCAAACTACCAATAGAAAGTTTAGATCGTAGTTTTTTCGCGTATATAATCAATTTCAAATTTCAACGATCGACGAAAGCACAATCAATGGTGAAAGTAGTGGCGAGGGTTTTAGGATGATTTGATCGGGAGAGAAGGTAAATTTTGGTCGGCCATAATTTTATTTGACGTAATAAATTTTTATTACAAACTCCTATTTAAAATTATTAATTCCATAAAAGAGTAATTATTAATTACAAATATTATTAACGGGTATTAATTACATATATCTTATAGTTTAATTTACTTGTGTCAAAACGAAATCCGCTCCTAGATTATCATCCATATCTATATTCAGAGGAAATATTTTCTTATCCTTCTTAGATTGATAGAAGTTTCTCATATACTAGTCACTATTTTAAGGTTATTAGTTATTCATGATTTATCTGTCTGAAACGAATTGATGGGAACACTAGGAGTGAGCATATTTCTTTACATCTTGACTATATGACGTTGTTTTAATTCATCGTAAAAAAGAAAATTGAAATATCATAAAAAAAATGATAATCTCAGTTAGCTTCATTGATTATCCCTAGGGATAATTGATCCAATCCTATAAAAATTTCTTACCGGCCACTATGATAAATATCATCAAGATTTATATTCCAACGGTCATATATATAAAATTAAACCCGCAATTCACACACTTGGTGTTTTTCTATTAAAATTAGGTTGGACTAGTAATATGCCCGTCCAGTTTCGGCCCATTTAAGTCAATGGGCAACCCATTGACCCGATTGTGGTCCCGTCTATCTAAACTAATTTATTTATGTTCATCATATTATACATTCTACTTGATGAGTTTTATGCTAAGCAGGAAAATCATAGAAAAATTGCACTGTCACTTCTTTAAAATAAAATCATCAACACCATGTTGTTATCATAATTATTTCTTAATGGATTTGAATTGACCCGTCATTTTTTTTTCAATTACCAAATCATGCCAAAAAATCAAGTCAAAGAAACCCCAAATCTAAACCCAGATCGTTATCCTTTTAATTCCCCTCTGGAAATGAACCAAAACCTTCTGGGCAAAGTCACAAGAGAGTCCCTATTTTTTAAAAATCATCTATGACGTTTCATTTTAATTTTTTTTATCCTATCCACTCCACTAGCAATATATATTATTATCCAACTATTTTCTAATGTATTATTTTTATTATTATCTCTAATTTATATTTTCTATCTAAAATTTAAACTATACATTTATGAAACAATAACTGTTACAACATATAATTACTATAACATATACTTAACCTATTTAAAAAAATACCAATTGTAATATTTACAATTTCATAGTTAGTATAACACAAATTAAATCATGTTCTTTTATAATTCATATTGTAGTAACTACGACACATATATTGTAACAACTACGATTTTATAGCCGATACAATCAAGATTCGACCTACTTATCTAATATTCATATTATAACAGTTACGATAATTTCGTAACTGTTATAATCATAAATTAGGAATAAATTAATTTGTTATAAATTATGTAATAATTTAATTAATTATTGTTTGATAGTAAATATGTAGGCATGACTATGATATGATAAATAATACTTACCATAAATAATAACTCGTTGTAATTGTTCGTAAATTATAACTATGTTTACAAATTAAGTATTTTAAAATAATCAAGTATGATGATCAGTGTTTACTTAATATACAAGTAACTTTGTAATTATTAAATAACTAATTACATATAATAAAATAAATAATTAAAAATTGTAATTTAATAAAGTAAAAAAAAAGGATAGATGGGTGCATGAAATTCTCGTCATACGAGTCTAATTTAATTTAATTGAAACTTGACATGGCTAAAGATGTCACGTGGGACCTAATTGATCTCCAAATCTTTTCAACTTCAACTATAAAAAACTCCCAAGGGCGAAAAGCCCAATGATCGTTTTGGAATACAGATCCAATTATTTGGCAGAAAATTCAAGTCGTCGTCTTGGTTCTTCTGCAGATCTAACAGGATAGCGTTCCAGCTCTATTCAACTTCAACCAGGTAATTAAATCATCTTTCTTCTTCTTTAGCTAGCAATTCTTCTGCATATTCCTCTTTGTTGCTCTTTTTTTTTTGGTTTCTATTACAGATTTACTTCTGAGATCTCAGGTAAACTGTATGCTTTTGTTTCCATTGCATATTTGTTTCTGAGATCTCAGGTATACTGTATGCTTTTGTTTCAATTGCAGATTTGTTTCTGAGATCCCAGCTATTATGTGTTTTTTAAAAGATGAAATATGATTATCAATACTGTCTAATTTATCCAAAATCATTGATCAATAGCAGCAGCTATGGACGTAGTCTCGCCAATACTGCAGGTTTCTGGTGCAAGTCATGTCGTCAATAAACTAGTTGATAAAGCCACTACTTATGTGCGAGATCAGTACTACTGGAAAACTGACTTGCAAGAAGAATTGCAAAACCTCAGACGCTTACTTCCTCAGATCCAAGTAATTGTTGGTTTTGCCGAAGATAGATTAACTTCGTATGGATCCTCTAATCGAGCATTAATGGAGTGGCTTGGGCAGTTCAGGGATGGGATCGACGAGGCTGAGGAAGTGCTAGATGAGCTGGAATATCTTGAACTAGAGAAAAAAGCTAACAGTGACAAAAATAGGCTTTCTAAAACGGTTGATGGTTCTGTTAAGGCTGCAAAAAGATTTCTGAAATTTGATGATCTTCTTATTGAGAGATTAAGGGCATGCGTAAAGAATTTGAACGCCTCTGCTTCAAATGCCCATAATTTTCTGGCAATATTGGGGCAGACTGGTGGCATCGGCACTGGACAAATGCAGCAGGAGTTTCTCCCGTTGACCGATCAAAGTAGGATCACCTCTTCGTTGCCTGAAGTATCATTCAAAGGGCGTGAGGAACAAAAACAAGAAATCATCCGCTATTTGTCGGGGGAGTCAGTGGAAGAATCTGAAATTCAGATAAGTGAGAATGTGCATTGCCTTCCTTTGGTAGCGATGGGTGGTATGGGGAAGACGACGCTCGCTCAACAAGTCTGTGATCATTTTGAAAACATGAAGAAGGAACACTTCGACATCAGAATCTGGGTATGTGACTCCTTACCTGATCTTGATGCAACAAGTATTTTGAAGAAAATTCTGGATTCAACCCGCCAATCAGATGACTCCTCAACTAATCTCGATGCATCAAATCTTATGAAGAAAATGTTGGATTTAACCCACCAATCTGAGCCATCTGAACTAATACCGGTGAAGCTCAAGGAGAAGTTAAGTTCCAAAAAATTTTTACTCGTCCTAGATGATGCTTGGGATGACAAAAACCAGACAGCGTGGAAGAGATTATGTGATCCACTGCTACACGGTCAAAAGGGTAGCTGGATACTATTAACAACTAGAATGGAATCAGTTGCGAAGATGATCTCAAAAGTAATCAAAGGCACAATGAAATCGATGATGTTGCAGGGTTTATCAAAAGATGAATGTCGTCCACTCCTCTATGAGCATGCATTTGATGGTCAAGACCCCAATAAATTTCCGCGGCTTAAAGAAATTGGGGAAGAAATATTGGAGAAATTGAAAGGTGTACCTCTTCTAGCAAAGTCAATTGGAGGAGCGTTGAACAGTAAATTGACAGAAGATCATTGGACGAACATTTCGAGAAGTGAATTATGGAAAACACCACTTGAATCAAAATACGAATTCAGGCCAATTCTAGTACTAAGTTACTTGATGCTTCCACCACGCTTGAAGCGGTGCTTTTCTTACTGTGGCATATTCCCTCAAGATTACCGATTCAAAAAGCAACAGCTAGTCTGCATGTGGGTGGCAGCAGGCCTAATTTACTCAGAAGGATCAGAGGAGGGCTCAGATGAGGACATAGCTAACCGTTGCTTTGATACGTTGTGCAACAAATCTTTCTTTGACAATCGGAGTATGCTTTGGATGAAGAAAATATTGTTCTATGATACAACAGAAGAGATTTACACAATGCATGATATGCTGAACAGTCTTGCTTGTCATGTCTCACGCTATGAATGTTGTAGAATTGTGCATGGTACTCCAAGTCGCATTTTGGATTCTAATGCCATCCGCCATATATCTATTACCTGTAGTATCGATGCTCAACTCCTTGATCTAGCTAAAATGGTGTGCAAACTCAAGCACTTGCGAACCCTCTGGATACAGTATAATGGGGATCCTCAAAAACTTGATGATTTTATTCGAGATGCGTGTAAATCACCGAGAAGAATTCGAGTATTGATTGTTCGGTCTAATGATTTCAAAGTATCTAATCAGTGTTTGAAAAGTATCAGTGACTTTGTTAAAATACGATTTCTTGAAATTCAAACTATTCTACCATCGCTATCAATGCGTAAGTTCTACTTCTTACAATATCTAATTGGTGACCAATACGGTTCTCATTTGGGCCGTCTGGCAAAAGACGCAAACAAGTTGACCAACTTAAGACATTTATACCAAGTAACTGAGGATGCACTTCTCTCGGTGGCTGAAGTAGGAAAGTTAACATCCCTCCAAGAATTATGCTTCACTGTGGGCACAAAACCCAGATATAGAATTGATGAGTTGATGAATATGGATAATCTCCGCCAATTAAAGATTAAAAAACTTTCCAATGTACGGAGTCTTGAAGAGGCTAATATGGCCAACTTGGTCAAGAAATATCATCTCACCGGATTGGACCTGCACTGGATTGGAGCAAGTAATCCTGACCTTGATGAACAGGAGGTTCTGGCGGCTCTACAACCCTCTACCACAATTAAAGAACTCATGATTAGATGGTACAAAGGTGGTAGGCCTGCACCATGGATGGATACTCCATCTCTTTCTCGGCTTGAACATCTCCAACTAGAATTTTGTACAAGTTTGGAAGAGCTGCCCCCTCTATGGAAGTTGCCCTGCCTTAAATTTCTAAAATTGAAATACATGGAAGCTATAAGAAGTTTGGGTGGTCACTTCTCCGATTGGATGGGCATACAATTTCCAGTTTTAGAGGAACTTGAATTTTGTGACCTTCCCCTCTTAGAGGAATGGAATGGTGCGGATGATTATGTATGGTTCCCTCTTCTTAAAAGTTTTCAAATTGAAAAGTGTCCCAGACTAAAGAACATTCCTGACCTTCCTTTGTCTATAGAGAATCTCAGATTCAAAGATTTGGGGT
Organism: Zingiber officinale; assembly: GCF_018446385.1. Taxonomy (NCBI): domain Eukaryota; kingdom Viridiplantae; phylum Streptophyta; class Magnoliopsida; order Zingiberales; family Zingiberaceae; genus Zingiber; species Zingiber officinale. Next base: position 99,506,898 of record NC_055993.1, read on the forward strand.
TAGAAGTTCTTCCACGGTTCTACAAGTGTTCTAATGGTTCTAGGACATTTGGAGGATTTCAGCAGCTGATGTTTCTCAAATCCCTTGAAATTTATAAGTGCCCGGGGATTGTACAGATTGGATCAATTGGTGAAGAGGATGATCATCTCCTACCATTGTCACTGGAAACACTTGAACTTGAAAATATTGAGGAACACAAAGATTTGGCAAATTATCTACGAGGTCTCACTTTGCTCACTAAATTCCATTTACATTGTTCTCCGGGCTTGGAATCATTTCCTTTAGCAAGTGAGCTGGAACATCTGACTGTACTCCAAGACTTGGGTATTTCGGATGGTGAATCTTTGACTTCACTTGGAGACTTGTATATTTTAAAATCTCTTAAATCTCTAGAGATTTTTGATTGTCCAAAATTCCTCGTTGCTGAGGTTGAGTCAGAGGAGTTTTTAAAAGACACGACAAGGAAGCATGCAGTATCATCTTCCTCAATTTTTGATCAGTCTGCAAGTAATAAAGCTGCTAGGATCCTTCCCTCCTCCCTTGAATCCCTGGAATTTAAAAACTCAGGCATTTCACAAGAACCATTGGGTCGATGCCTTCAAGGCCTTACCTCCCTCGAAAGGTTGATAGTATCAGGTTGCCATCATTTGGTGTCTCTTCCCAACATAGAGTATCTGCATAATCTGACAGCGTTGCAGACATTGAATATTTCTGATTGTAAAGAATTATGTGAATTGGAGTCCTTGACGGCAATTGCCTCACTCAGACATTTGTGTATTAACTGCTGTCCCAAATTACTAGCTACAACATTTTCCGCTCTACAAAATCCTGCAACAGCAACAGAACATAGTGCCACAAAGAAAAAGAAGGGAACATTACCTTCACTTGAAAACATTTATATCGATGATATCTTCTATCTACCAAGTTTGCCGATTTCAGAAAAGCTAAAGACCCTTTCTATCCAAAGTAGTGACAAAGAGTTCACTTGTTTCCCTTCTGAGATAGAGGAGTCGTTGTTGCAATATCGGAAGTCTCTGGAATATTTGAGTTTGGGAGGGATGCATCATCTGCAATATTTACCCGCAAGTTTGGAGAGCTTTTCATCGCTCAAGAATCTTGGTATATATTCTGCTCCAGCACTCAAGTCACTGCCCAGGATGCCTGTCTCACTGGTGCGACTGAGGATTTTTGGATGCAGTGCAAAGCTTAAGAAGCGTTGCCAAGAGAACATCGGTCGGGACTGGCCTAACATCAAGCACATCCCTTACATTGATATTACAGCTGGCAATGAGGACGAGGCCGAGGTGTGTTAATGTTAACAAGGAATCGTCACTTTGTTCATACTGCATCTTGTGTTTGCTTATTGAATTACCTAATTATCACTTACCATGCCATCGACTAAGTTTTCTCAAATCGCTTGTGTTCATTTTAAAATTGCTTGTGTTCATTTTATTCTCTGAGTTATTTAATAATGTTCATGTTGCTTATTTTGTGTTTTATACGTATCACCTCAGGCTCAAGTCAATTGCAACTGGCTCAGCAGCAGGCTTTGGAGTTCCAAATGATCACATTTATATATATATATATATATATATATCTAATACGAAGCACATCACCTTGTCATTTATCAAAAGGGCAAGTTATCAATTTTGAACTCAATCTCTTTGTGCTTTAAGTTTTTGTTTCCATTCATTTTTAAAATAAACCATGAAGAGGAGAACCCATACCGTGATAATACTTACCTTGGGTGCTGTTTTCCACATTTCTAAAACATAACTGATTTATTTGATGTATTCATTAGAAGGGTCACACTTTTAAAACACAACTGATTTAATTGATGCTTCTGTTAAAGTTGCAAAAGAATTATTGAAATTTGATGATGTTCTTGAGAGACTAAGGGCATGTGTGAACAATTTGAATACCACTGCTTCAGATGTTATCAAATTTGAAGAAATATAATCATGGCTAGCTATGCATAGTATAATCTCAGCTTTTCCTATTTGACGTTTTCCTTCAAAAATGTCCCGAGTATATTTATCTATTCAGCATTATATTATTTGTTTTCATGGTAAATTAAACTTATCCATTTTGGAACTCTTGAAATGTTTGCAGAGTGACTTATAGTCTTGAAAAAAACAGCATATGCATCATCAATCTCAGAGGTAATATATATTTTCTCATGCTAATTAAGCGAAAACATTCAATTGCTGATCTTTCTTCACTGTTTCTATCAGATCCACATTCAACAGTGAGCAAACATGGCTACCAAGAATTAGTGATGATCTAACTTTTCTTCCACTCTTGTTGTCGAACCTACAACCATTGTAGCTTCTGATGAAATATATGAACAAAGACTATGTATCTGAAGTGCATCTACAGCTCCCTAAAGCTCTCTCCCCTCTCCTCTTGTTGAGACACTTAATCACTCTATTTAGTTAATTTGTCTCAGTACTAATTCGAACAAATCTATTAGAATTTCCAACAATGTATTTGAATTTAGAACCTCTTATAGTTTTTGTTGAACAATTGTGTGGTTGAACATTTAAATATTTGGACTTTATATTATTTGTTTTCATGGTAAATTAATCTTCTTGAGCATTTTCCAACTCTTGAAATGTTTGCAGGGTGACTTATAGTCTTGAAAAGAACGCCATATGTTCCATCAATCCCAAAGCTAATATATATCTTTTCATGCTCATTAAGCCAAATCATTCAATTGCTAATCTTTTATGATTGTCTCTATCGGATCCACATTCAACAGTGAGTAGATATGGCTACCAAGAACTAGACGACGATCAAACTTTTCTTCCACTCTGGTAGCTGAACCTAAAAGCATTGCAACTTTTTGGTAAAATATATGAACAGAGACTAAATATTTGAAGTACATTTACAGCTTCCTAAAGCTCTCCTCTCTGCTCTTGTTGAGAAACTTAGTCACTCCAGTTAGTTTGTTTTAGTACTTATTCAAAGAAATCTATAAGAATTTCCAACATTAATGTATTTGATCTCACAAGCTCATATATTTTGTTCACCGTCTGTGTTGTTTAACATTCATTTTGAGATGCTCATTGAAATGAAACATTTATATGTTTTTACTTGATTACTTATCCACTTTCATCAGTTGTTCAATTGTTGTGACAATTTCTATGGAATTTTAAGCATTTTCTTCTTTGTTTGTGTCTCATATATGCACAATTGTCGAATATAGTGTTTGTGCAATTTGTATTAACGAACTAATTCAAGTTTTGATGAATGACAAGTGAGTTAAGTTAGGTGTAATAATGTTCTAACCTTGTTATCAAGTATGCAGGGTTGACTGATTTGACAGGTCAAGAGGACCTAACACCAGACAGGAAGTCCAGTCGGGATGTTCGATTCCTAAGTGGCGAAGTCCGGATGTGTGATTCCGACATGAGATCGGGAAGTGCGATTCTCGAGTGGCGAAGTCTGGATGTACGATTCCGGCAAGAAGACATGGTGGATCAGATTGACGTCAAGTAAGTAACTTGACGCATGGAAAGTAAAGGTAAGTTACTGGAGAAAAGTGACTAAGTAAGGGCGTGTCCCGGTTAAGGGGACAGTAAACGTTGGTCCAATTTAGGTCCATTTTGGAAACTTAAATTGAGACCCTGACTAGATCCTGATTTGGAAGACAAGGTCTAAGAGCATCTGCAACGCTAATTCGTTATAACATCCACCACCTCATAAAAAACATGGGGTCTACTGTCACATACTCATTATAACAACATATCTCTTTCACTTATATCCTTTTTAACATTAACACTCATTATTTATGAGTCTCACCGTCCACTCACTCATCTCTTTTACTATTTTTTTAAATAATATTAAAAATTTTAAAATTTTAAAAAATAAAAAATAAAAAAAATTGAGAGAGAGTATTCAAAGGTGTTCAAACCTTTGAACACCCTCTCTCCTCTCTCTTGTGAGTGGGCATTATAATGTCCACTCACAATGGGGAGGGGGTGTTAAATAGACATTATAATGTCCATTTAACACTCCATTGAGGATGCTCTAAGTTATAAATTAATCTCATCATTATTGCTAATGTTATTTTGCAAGTTAGATATTGTCGAGTTGGACCAACCTAATTTATAGGGTAAAAAGAGCAAAAAAAAAAACCTCGAGTGAACAGTACCCGAGACGTCTTCAAGTATTGGAAGGCTCCTTCAGTGCTATGGAAGGCGCATTCTAAAGGATAAAATTTAGAGTTCGTCGCAGATAAGGAGCAACAAGTTCGAGATCAAACTTTATAGGTTGGAGGCACCTTCCACACCCTTTATAATTAAGGATGTCTTGACCAAGCTTCAAGATACACATTCTCTACGAGCTTCTAAGCGTTCGATTGACTTTCCGACTGCTCCAGCTTCTTGCAACTGCCTTGCTACAACTCTGCTACGCTCGACTGCCATTGGGAAGCCGCCCAAACACCAAGCTCGAGTCGACTGACTACAAACAGTGTTTGGTAACAAAGTTAATTACTGTACTTAATTTCTGCAATCGGGAAGTGTAATGTGTTACACTTCTCCGACTCTTTTTGTACTTAATTTCCTCTTCTGATGGTTTGAAAGAGGTACTTAGTGGATTACCCATCACTAGGGTCTTGGAGTAGGAGTTGTCGAATGCTCCGAATCAAGTAAAACTGAATGCGTATTCTTTTGCTTGCTTTTGCATTTCTCTTTCTTACTTAGTTTTCCACTGCGCACTTTATTTTCAAAACCAAAAAGAATAAGTTTTTGAAAACCATATGATTCACCCCCTCCTCTCATGTGCGTCTCAATCCAATAAGTGAAATCAGAGCAGGTTCTACTCTGAATTGATGCAACCACCAATCAAAATCGAGGAATCATTTTTTTGGATTTCATTTTTTCGTTTCTTATCTGAATTGGTAAAATACACTTCTTCAGATAATTATTTCTCGTTCAGTTTTTACTCGAAATTGGTGTAACACCACTCGATTTCTCAATATTTTCTTCCTAATCAAGCATTGCTAATCCAAGACAAAGTCTTGGTATCTTCTAGTTTCTTTTTTAGTAATCAATGACCCAACTTGAGGGATTCAACACCGCTCGTCCTCCTCTCTTCAATGGAAACAACTTTTCTTATTGGAAGAAGAGTATGGAGGTCTACTTAAAGACAAACATCGAGCAATGGTTCACTATTCGACGGGGGTACCGGGTGCCTATAGACGAATCAACAAAAGTACCACTCGATCCGGAAAGATAGAGTCCAGAGGATAAGAAGAAAACCTAGATTGACTCAAAGGTATTGAACACGATCCAGTCTGAACTCACGAAGGAGGAACTGAACCGAATCGGTCCGCACAAGAATGCAAAGGAGCTATGAGACAAGCTCATCGAACTACATGAAGGAACTACTGACTCAAGGGTAACGAAACATGATTTGTTACTAAATTCTTTGTTTAATATTAAAATGCAGGATGAAGAAACCGCAAGCTAACTACACGCGAGGATCAAGGATATCCTCAATGACCTGCACATGATCAGACATCAACTCGAGAACCGTGATGTAACCAAGTACTCTCTAAATTCATTCCCTCAAAGCTCACTTTGGGCATCGATCGTAGATACCTATAAGGTTTTGAGGAACTCTTTAAATTAAAACTAGATGAATTATTTTGTGAATTAGAGTTGCATAAATAGACTAACAACTCAAACGTCGAGAAAGGAATTGCTTTTTTTTGCAGGTACTTCGAAGGGAGCTAAACCCAAAGTAGAAAATGAGTTCGACTCGGAATTAGATGAAGAAGAGCAGTTGGTGAACATGGTAAGGAAGATGTTCACCAGACGTAAGAAAAACTTCACCAAACATGACATAAAGAAGATGTCCAAGTTTGCATCCACTAACTCAAAAGCAAACGTAACTTGCTATGGATGCAACAAGAAAGGGCACTTCAAACACGAGTGTCCAAGTGAAGATAAGATCAAGAAGACAAATAAATCACTCAAGGTGACCTAGGATGAGTCTTCCTCAAATGGATTGGGAGCAGACGAATCAAAGCAAGCCAGCTACCTCACGCTAATGGCAACCGGAGGTGAATCAGATCGAGAATACGAGTCCGAATATGAGTCTAGCAACGGATCCACATCCGATTCAGATGAACCAACTGAGGTAACATTTAATAACACTGCAAATAGATTTAAAATTATATCCTGTCTAAACAAGAAATTAATGAAAATTGAGGGACACACTAAACTCCTCCTTAAGGAAAATAACATCCTTAAGGAACAACTGAGCTTGATCTCCTTAACTGACCAAGTTCAAGTCAGAATTTCAACAAAAGCTAAAAATCTTGAGGAAGAAAATTTTATCTTGAAATGTCAAGTTAAAGAGTTAAAAGAACATTTGAAAAAGTTTATCTCAGGATCTAAGTATCTAAATATGATACTTGTATCACAAAGAGCTGTGTATAATAAATCCGAACTCGAATACAAGTCTAACTCAACATTTAAATTATTTGTAACTTTAGCTCAGAATAAGAAATTAACCAAAACTTTGGTTTCGAAAGTGTGGCTAACCATGCAAGTATGATTCAATCAATACTATATACTAAAAACTAAAATTTATTACATAAATCAAAATAAACCAAATAACTCACTCTTAACTTCAAAAATCAAATCTTTAAAAATAAACTCAAACCTAAAGAATAAAATCAAATCAAATAAATCAAAAACCAAACCTAAATTGAATAAAAATAAAATTAATCTAAACTCAAACTATAACTAAGTCTATTATAACTATAAAGCAAATCAACACAAACTTAAAACGTAAATTCAAAGGTCAATAATTTATGGGAAGACTCCAAATTAGTTGGCAACTCAAAAAATAATAATTTACCTGGCTGGGTAATCAGGCTAGAATAAATAGGGACAAAAGTTTAACCTGATAAATGGTACTAGAGAAATTTTGGATGATAGTAGGTTAGGAAAGCTCTGCCTATTCATGTCTAGGAAGATATTGTTGGAACCCCAAGGTTGTTTTGGTGTGATCAATAAGTTAAGTTGTCACGCCCCGGAGGAGTCCCTGTCCGAAAAATTTCGACAGCATCTCCCTTATACGGCGAACAATCTGAAACTTTCTACATCGCCCTCTGGGCCACATATACCTCGGCCAACACGGCCGAAACAATAACAATAATATAAACAATCACCCACGCAGTTAATAATTTAACAAACTATAACAGTGATAATATGACTCAAAAATAACCCTACTCAACTACACCCATAAAGCTCAAATCCGACGATAAGATCAACTTACCTCTTCTGTCATCTAGGCAGGCATGTAGTAAAACAAATCCAAGTTCAAACCCATCGATAAGTAAAACAATCCATACACAAGATCCAAGTATCAAAACGTAACAAGTCCAAATACAGTCTAATAAAGAAAACCACAAGATCAATGCTCGTCCTCGTGGACTGCAGGGGACTAGCAACTGGAACTCTCTGGACAACATCAACCTGAAAATAACAACGGAGGCGGGGGTGAGTCCAACGCTCAGCGGGTAACAACTGATATACATAGTAAGGAAATAACATCTATCACTAATCATGTGTACAGTCTCCTGACATAATAAAGGTAAATGTAAACTGAAATAAACAGGAGAATACTGTACTAACCAGGACCTAGTACCAGGAATAACAGTTCGAGAGGTATAGAAATCCTGTATGCATGTCAAGCATGGGCATCCAACCAATATGCAGCAAATAAATGCAGCAAACACAATCACAAGAAATAAATGCATCAATGTGTATGATGCCAATGATGCGTCCTGGTCACCCCTGACGCCAGTCAACCATCTCACACACAATGGTGAGACTGAGTGGGTAGGGCTGTGACAACCGTGCACTCTGTCGTCACTGCTCCTGATGAGTGACCGAGCGGACGGGATGCTGTCGGAGTACACCTATCCTCCTACCCCAAATCATAAATGGGGGAGCGCAATGCTCTCATCTCCCGGTACACGATGACGGGGAGGAATCTCTGCCGGCTACCACGCTGTGTCACACTACCCATGAGTGGACCAACGGAGCCAAACAAAGTCCCTGCTGCAACACACTTTGCTTGAATCGACCACTAACCCATGAGTGGTGGTGTGTGCAGATCCAGGTAACTGGAGATGTGCTCAACACTAATGGAGCGGACTATCGCACAGCATGCAATCATGTGAATGGTGCATGGCACTAATCATGAAAATATCCTGAGCTAAACCATATATATATAGAAGGTGCACCTTAGGCCAATGAATCAAATCAAAGGTACACAGATAAGATAAGGTATAAAACCTAGGTCCTGAACATGGTGAAGCATGGTATATCACTACCCCCTATAAGCATGTATAAGCAGGTAAGGAATAACATGAGATGCAAAACAAGTATCAACCAAGCATGTGACAAGTATCGGGTAGTGACTAACCGAAACAGATAAGAAACATAATTATTGTAATATATTAAATTCACTACTATGCATATCAAATGACATAAAGTCAGAAGTAGCCGCCTCCAATAGGAATGCCCAAATCCGACATCGAGATACTCGTCTCGCGTCAAAGTCCTGTATCCAATAGATATACGATTATTTAGCTAAATTCCTATAAATAGCTAAATAAATTCTTTAACCCTAAATTAGGGCAAAACCCTAATTTCAAAAACACATAAACTTAATCAACCGACACATGAATAATCATCTAACAAAATCAAGTACACTATGATTTACAACTAAGCAAATGCTTAATCCAGAGACCACATCATCTCAATACGTACCAAGATTCCCACTCCTTACCTAAATTCACAGCGGTTGTTGATCTACACCTAGGGATAGTGCCACCGAAAGGAGTAGCCGCTGCTGGAGACTGTTGGTTGCAGACACCGCAAGCTACTGTTGAATTCGCCAAGAAAGAATCAACAGAAATATTCATATCAGATTACAGAATGAAGAATTTCCTATCTGGTAGGCTGACCACAACCAAACCCAGTGGAGCTAGGGTTCGGATCCGGCAACAAGAGGAAACCTAGGCAAAAGGAAAGAGTCGGCTACCTTCGCTAGGGCAGAGACGCAAGGGTGGTGCTGATCCTTCTTTCCGGCCAGCTCTTGTGACGATTTGGTCAGCGACGTTAGTGCTAGGGTTCGGACACAGAGGAGGCGGCAGTCAGCAATCGGGCGGCGTCAGGCAAAGATGAAGAGAATTGCTGCCGACGCGGTAGAGGAGAATCAGGAGGTTCGTCGGCGACGGTGGAGAACTAAGTCACAACATGGAGGCAGCCGGCGCTAGCTAGGGTATAAATTAGGAAAAGGAAGAACCTTGACGTCGGCCGGGGCTAATTCACCGTGAGGGCTCGGGTGGCTGGCGGCTAGGGCACAGAATCGGTGAGGAAGAAGATGAGAAGAGGGGAGAAGTGGAGATCGGCTCGGGAGAGGAGAGGGGATGGAGAATCGCCTCGAGCGGTTAGGGCTCTGGAGGAGAAGGCGCGGGCGAGGCTCGTGTTGGTTGCTACTCGGAAAACCTAGAGGTTCCACTGTACAAAAATTTTGTACAAAGGTCTGAACCTTTTCCTAACTACCATGTGTTCTTTTAAATTAAATTTTGGATCGCCTGCGGAACTTAACACGTTTGATCCAAAACTTAATCTATTTGTTCTTTTAGGTTTAGACTTGGATCTCCTGCGGAACTTAACATGTTTGATCCAAATCACCTAAGTTATTAATTCCATTAAATATTAATTTCCATAATTGGTTCCCAGTACTGACGTGGCGAGACACATGACCTTCTTGGATATGGGAACAACCACCACCGACTAGACAAAACCTTTTATGGAAAGCTAATATTTAATTTCCTAAAATAACTTTAGGTCAACCAAAAAGAACAATCAAATCACAAGGAAAAGAAAAACAAAAGAACACTGTATCGAAAACAAATCCGAAACACTAGAATCGTATGCCTCTTGTATTTAGTATTATTTCTAAAAATAACTAGTATGATGCGGAAAGATAAATTACTAGTTATACCTTTTAGAAAAACCTCTTGATCTTCTACCGTATTCCTCTTCTAACCTCGGACGTTGTGTGGGCAACGATCTTCCGAGATGAGAACCACCAAGCACCTTCTTCTTCCTTGCAAATTTCGGCCATCAAAACTTCTTCTAGGATGAAGAGGTTCGGCCACCACCACCATGCTCCAAGGGATATTAGAAACGAGACTTGCTTTCTCTTCTTCTTCTCCTTCCTTGATCCGGCCACAAACAAAAGCTCCACCAAGAGATAAGTTTCGGCCAACAAGAGGAGAGAAGAGAAATAGGGCCAGCCACCAAAACCAAAGAGGAGAGGAAAGAAAAGAATAGAGATCATCCACCATGAAGCCTTCTCTACCCCTTCTTTTATAATTCTTGGTCTTGGCAAATAAGGAAAATTTAATAAAAATTTCCTTAATTCTTTTTCCATTGAAAAAGAAAATTTAATTAATTAAAATCAAATTCCTCTTCTTAATCAACATGGCCGGCCACACAACAAATCTCCAATCAAAGGAAATTTAATTCAATCAAGAATTAGAACCTTCCAAATTTGTTTCCGGAAATTTATAAAAATTTCTCCAATAATTTAATCCCTTCATGATTGGTTTATAAAAAGGGAATTTAATAAATTAAAATCTTTCTTTTAAACATGTGGATAAAAAGAAAATTATCTCTAAAAATTAAAATCTCTTTTAATCTACAAATAAGGAAAGATATCAAATCTTTTCTTAATCTTTTGTAGAAACTAATAAAAGAGAATTATTAATTTTTTAAACTTTCTTTTAAATCATGAACATGGTTAAAAAGGAAAGTTTTTACCAAAATTAAAATCAACCTTTTAATCTACAAATAAGGAAAGAGATTTAGCTCTTCTCTTAATCTTTTGTAGAATCTTATAAAAGGAAAGATTTAAATTTTTAAACTCTCTTTTAAAACATGTTATCCACATAAGAAAAATTTTAAAAATAAAAATCCTTTTATTTAAATTTGGGCCGGCCACACCAAGCTTGAACCCAAGCTAGGGCCGGCCACCTTGAAGCACCCATAAACCATACTTTGGCCGGCCCTAGCTTGTTCTCCAAGCTAGCTTGGCCGACCCCTATGTGATGGGTAAGAAGGTGGGTATAGTACTCTATAATTAAGAGGCTACGATAGGGACCAAGAGGAGGAATTGGTTTTGGTCTCCCGATAAAATTAAGCATCCCGTGTTCGCCCCGAACACACAACTTAATTTTATCAATAATAATTCATTCCACTAGAGAACTATTATTGAACTACCGCACCAATCCCAAATTACATTTTGGGCTCCTTCTTATTATGAGTGTGTTAGTCTCCCTGTGTTTAAGATAACAAATGTCCACTAATTAAGTAAGTTACTGACAACTCACTTAATTAATATCTAGCTCCAAGAGTAGTACCACTCAACTTCATCGTCATGTTGGACTAAGTCCACCTGCAGGGTTTAACATGACAATCCTTATGAGCTCCTCTTGGGGGCATTCTCAACCTAGATCACTAGGACACAGTTTCTTTCTATAATCAACAACACACACTATAAGTGATATCATTTCTCAACTTATCGAGCTTATTGATTCATCGAACTAAATCTCACCCATTGATAAATTAAAGAAATAAATATCAAATATATGTGCTTGTTATTATATTAGGATTAAGAGCACATACTTCCATAATAACTGAGGCATTTGTTCCTTCATAAAGTCAGTATAAAAAGAACGACCTCAAATGGTCCTACTCAATACACTCTAAGTGTACTAGTGTAATTATATAGTTAAGATAAACTAATATCTAATTACACTACGACCTTCCAATGGTTTGTTCCTTTCCATCTTGGTCGTGAGCTACTGTTTATAATTTATAAGGAACCGATAACATGATCTTCTGTGTGTGACACCACACACCATGTTATCTACAATATAAATTAATTGAGCAACTACATTTATCATAAATGTAGACATTTGACCAATGTGATTCTTATTTCTAGATAAATGTTTATACCAAAAGCTAGGCTTTTAGTATACATCCTAACAATCTCCCATTTATACTAAAAGACTAAGCTACCATATCTGCTGCCATACATCTGATTCCCAACCCTTCAACATGCCCATCAAAAGCTCTTGCCTTAAGGGCCTTAGTGAAAAGATCTTCTAGGTTATCACTTGATGCAATCTAGGCAACAACAACTTCTCCTCGTTTATACGATTTCTCGTATTGGGTGGTACTTGCGCTCTATTGTGTTTACTTGCCTTATAGACTTATGGTTTCTTCGAGTTTGCTACTGCAACACTATTATTACAATAAATTGTAATAATCTTTGGACAAACCAGAAATCATATCTAAGTCTATCTTGAGGTTTTTTAGTCATTCAGCTTTTATGGCTACCTCAGAGGCTTGTCATATACTCAGCTTCTATGGTGGAGTCCAGAAAAACACCTATGCTTATCACTCTTCCATAGTTATGACTTTACCTCCTAAAGTAAACACAAAACCCCGAGGTTGACTTATTATTGTCCCTATCCGATTGGAAGTCAAAATCCATGCAACCCACAGGGACTAAATTAACTGCCTTGTAAGCTAGCATATAATCTCTAGTTCCTCTAAGGTACTTTAATATATGCTTTACTGCAGTCCAATGTCCTTGTCTAGGGTTACTTTGATATCTGCTATCTATGCCCTTGGCAAAACAGATTTCTGATCTCGTGCATAGCATACATTAGGTTGTCTAACTGCCGAAGCATAAAGAACTGCCTACATGTCCTCAATCTCCTTTGATGTCATCAGAGACATCTCTTTAGATAAAGACACTCCATACTTAAAAAGTAAGAAACCTTTCTAGGAGTTTTGCATGCTTAAAACGAGCAAGGATTTTTCTGATGTATCAAGCTTGGGATAAGTAAAATATATTTTTTCTTGCGATCCCTTATTACTTTGATCTCAAAAATATATACATTCTCCCAAGTCCTTTATATCGAATTATTTGGACAACTATACCCTTACTTCTGACAACATTTTGATATTGTTTCCAACTACCAAAAATGTTATCTACGTATAGTACAAGAAATACCACCACGTTTCCATCATACCTTTTGTATACACAAGACTTATCCGTTTACTCAATAAATCCATAGGTCTGGATTACTTTGATAAACTGGATGTTCCAAGACCTTGAAGCTTTGCATCAGTCCATAGACTGATTGAGCTTGCACTCATGATGCTCTTAGCCCTTTGTAATGAACCCTTCTGGTTGCTTTATATGGATGCTTTCTTCAAGACTTCCATTAAGGAATGTTGTCTTGTCATCCAATTACCAAATAGATAAAAGTATCCGGATAGACTTAAGCATGGCTACCAGTGAAAAAGTTTCCTTTTTCATCTAGCCTTGCTTTGAAAGTTTCTACCTTCCTGTCTATCCCTCTTTTCCTATTATAGACCTTTTTATACCCAAAGGCTTTTACACCATTTGGTGGTTCTACAAGCTTCCAGATTTTATTAGAATACATATTTTCTAATTCTGTTATTCATTACTCTTTGCCAAGATATTGCATCTTTATCTTGGAGTGCTTCTGTAGGACCGTTAGATTCGATAGAGGGGGGGGGTGAATATCGATTCGAAAATATCAAGTATAAGCGCAGCGGAAAAGTAAAGTAGACACAAGGTTTTTTACTTCGTTCGGAGCCTGTGACGACTCCTACTCGAAGGCCCGTACTCCTTGAGTACTTTCGTTGGGCAATTCACTAGCAATTCGGATAATTACAATTTAAGTACAGAAAGATGCTAATGAAAAAAAAAACAAAGCTATACCGACAGACAAGGAATTTAAAAGAACGGGATTGTGTCGTCGGAGCTTTGTGAGCGTCGTTGGAGCGCTGAGTAGCAGAGCAAGTAATCTCAGAGTTCTCAGATGAAAAAGTTGATTCTGAAGCTCCTGCCTAGGGCTTCTTTTATATGTTGTTCCGGGCGCTTGGATTCCTTCCGGGCGCCTGGAATGTGACGTAGCTGCTCAAACCGAGATGCTCCACATGGAGACGACTTGGCCTGGATGAAATTTGCCTCCCGGGCGCCCGGATCCCTTCCGGGCGCCCGGACCTCCGGGCGCCCGGATTCCTTCCGGGCGCCCGGACCCTGTTTTCCCGCATAATCCATCCTGCAAGACAAACGTTAGTCCGGAGGCAAATTTACCCTGCAACACAGATTGTTAGCAAAAGCACAGTGAGTATGAATTAGCAAAAATAGTATGACTTAGATTCCGTCTTTCCGAGACCGGAATCTAGTCACGATCTCGACTTAGACATCCAAAATGGATCTAAGCCGGATCGACGCCTAATGTTCCCTTCCCGGGAATGCGTCCTCGTAGTCACTCCCCTCTAGTGACTTACCTCACTTACCTGCCAGACGTCCGGTCAGCCCTTCGACCCATCTGGACTTCTCGCCAGCTATCCGGTCAGCCCGTCGACCTAGCTTGACTTCTTGCCAAGAGTCCGGTCAGCCCGTCGACCCGCTTGGACTTCTCGCCAGCTATCCGGTCAGCCCGTCGACCTAGCTGGACTTCGTGCCAGCCATCCGGTCAGCCCGTCGACCTGTCTGTGTTGGGATCGTTCGTACTCGGCTAGAGAGGGGGGTGTGAATAGCCGCCCCAAATCTTTCGCGTTTCTTCCTACACTTCGTTAGCGCAGCGGAAAAATAAACTAGAAACGAAAGGAAGAATATCAAACCTTAACACAGCGATGTACGAAGTTCGGAGATGATGCTCCTACTCCTCGGCGTGTCCGTAAGGTGGACGAACCCAATCAATCCGTCGGTGGATGAGTCCCCAGAAAACCGGCTAATAGATACTCCTTGTGGGTGGAGAAACCTCGCCACAAACTCTTGCAACAGCAAGCAAAGAGTACACGAGATACAACAAGAAATACAAGACAATATGAATGCAACAACACTAGCTTGCCTTCTCGTTGTCGACTGAAGTCCCAGATGAAGCAACAACTTCACGGACGGATGCCAACAAGCAACTCAGCAGCAGCTGATCCAGTCGTGGAATGAAGCTCACGCGAAGCTTCGACAAGGAGGAGCTCAACAAAGCTCAAGCACACCAGCACTTCGCAACAGGAAGGAAGAAGAAGAAGTGTTGTTGAAGTGATCACTGTTGAGGCCTTTTATCCTCTGCTTGATCCCTGCAACCTGCGAAGAAGAACAGACGAAGCAGACGACGCAGAGACTAGCCGTTGTGTCGCAACGGCTAGGGCTGGACCGATCAGGCTCCACCCTGATCGGTCCAGAGCCTCTCTGATCGGTCATGGGACCGATCAGGCTCTAGTTTGATCGGTCCCCAGACCGATCAACCATATCTTCACAGAGCCACTGATCGTGCTCTGATCGGTCTGTGGACCGATCAGGCTCTAGGCTGATCGGTCCCCAGACCGATCAGCCAACTCTCTGTGAGAGTTGGCTCGTCTCTGATCGGTCTCCAAACCGATCAGAAGAGCCTCAGTAAGCCACTGATCGTTATCTGATCGGTCACCAGACCGAACAGATACTCAGCGTATCGCTGGATCGATCCAGAGCTCGATTTTTGCCCAAACCAAGTCCCAAGCCTTCCAAATCAACATCCGGTCAACCTTGACCTGTTGGTACATCATGCTTAGCATCCGGTCACTCCCTTGACCTGCTAAGACTCCCCACCAAGTTTCCGGTCAATCCCTTTGACCCACTTGGACTTTTCTTTTCGTGTCAAGTATCCGGTCACTCCCTTGACCTACTTGACCTTCTCAACACCAGATGTCCGATCACCCTTGATCCATCTGGATTTTCCCTTGCCCGGCTTCACTCACCAGGACTTTCACCTAGCTTCATTCACTAGGATTTTCACCGGCTTCACTCACCGGATTTCCAATCTACCCGGCTTCACTCCATCTGCTAGGCTTCACTCACCGGACTTTCACCTAGCTTCACTCACTAGGATTTTCACCGCTGCTTCCCACTAATCGGCTTCACTCACCAGGACTTTCCAACTGCCTGGCTTCACTCATCAGGACTTTTCCCCGTGCCAAACTCCCTGTTTGGACTTTCCCCGTGCCAAGTCTCCATACTTGGACTTTCCGCGTGCCAAGCTCCCTGCTTGGACTTTTCCAGTGCCAAGTCTCCATACTTGGACTTTTCCAGTGCCAAGCTCCCTGCTTGGACTTTTTAGGTCAACCAGGTCAACCTTGACCTATGGTTGCACCAACAATCTCCCAAGTTCGTATTCTTGTCAACACATCAGAATACAACTTTTCTACTCTCGTCAAACATTCGTCAAACATCAAAACACAACTCGAGTTAGGTCAACTCGAGTCAGGTCAACCAAGTCAACCTTGACCTAAGGTTGCACCAACAATCTCCCCCTTTTTGATGTTTGACAAAATCCAAAATCAAGTTAGGTTAACCCGATAACCTAACTTAGGTTTTCCAACCATCTTCAATGTCCAATGTTCTTTCCTTGAACATTCTCTGGACATTCTCCCCTTAGGTTAACCCGATAACCTAACTTGGGTTCTTCAATAATTCTCCCCCTTTTTGACACACATCAAAAAGAATTCCAATGTTCTTCCTTGAACATTCCTTGACATTCTTCCCCTAGCTTAGGTTAACCCGATAACCTAACTTGGGTTCTCCAATAATTCTCCAATGAACACTCTCCCCTTTTTGACACACATCAAAAAAGAAAAAGGAGGGTATCAAGGTCAAGAGTTTCTTCCTAATGAAAGTCCCATACCTTTCATTGAAACTCTTAATTTTCTCCTTGATACTAAACTCAACAATCAACTTAGTGATAATCCCATATCACTAATCCTCAAAAGTCTTAAGGAGTAAACTCCCCTAAAGTCAACTCCCCTTGACAATTAGGTAAAACCAGGTCAATTGGAAAGTCTTGGAGAGTTAAACCTTAGAAACTCAAAACTCCATATCTGGAAATTTAGCATGTATGATCGGAAATTCGGTAGCACGCTCTCTGGACCGTCAGGGGTCACGACCGCACCTTGGAAGCTTGACTCGAACTCACAGTTTGGATCGGTCTGCAGACCGATCCATCACAATGGCACGGCTGATCTTCCCTGGATCGGTCCCCTGACCGATCCAGCCACTGAAATCAGAACTTCTGATTTCCCCTTCCGGAAAATCAGAAACTCCTAATAAATTCCCGAAAATTCAAAAAATCGTAAAATTTTGAGGATACACTCCTCATAACATATACTATCAAGAAAAATTAGTTTTCTATGAAAATAACTTCCATTTTTCAATCTTGATACAAAGTTCAAAAACTTTGAAATAGTTCAAGTTTAGCTCAACTTTGTATCACTTTGGTCAATGATGAATGCTATCACTAGGAAAGCTTCATCAAGGTTTTTCAAAACAATTTTGAAATGATTTCAAACCCTTTAATTTGGGACCACAATCTTAGGGCTATATGCACATGACTTGTACACAAGCTTTCCCTATGATCCCCAATTTCTTGAATTAGGCTCATCTAGGTACAAGAACTATGTACCTTGATCCTAACTCATGATCCTAATATCTCACACACATCTAAAGTATATCAAACACATCCAAGTCAATTTTGATGTGAGATATGGGTTTAGGTTATCTTAGGCTAAGTTCTCATGCATTTGCTAAACTACACTTTGATCTCAATATCAAAATGTGTTTTTATCCTTAAATCAAATTCATTGATTATTAATGCAAGAGATGATGACATGGCATAAAATGATATCATAAATGAAAACATGTGCCAATGTCATGATGTCATGGCATAAAGTTTGAAACTAAACTAACACATGACATATAGATAACCTAAGCATTATCATGACATTTCAAATGATAATAAAATAAATATGATGTCATGGCATGGCATATGGCAACCAATCATGGTAAGTTAGCACAAATAAAATACCTAAATTCCCTATCTAAGTATCCTTAGCCTTAGCTAACTTAAAATCTAACCCTAGATTGCCCATACATCCCTAAGAGAAAACCAAAATCCCAATTATGGTATTTCTCTAGGTTTTCTTAAATTGTGCCAAATAAGATTAAAATATTCTCACTTTGGCACACTTTACTCTTCCAAGGAGTGAATGATAAAGATTATTCCATTTCATTTTCAAAGGTTCCCAAAAACCTTGAAAATGCTCCTTGAGTGTCAATTTCCTCAAAGTTGGGTTCACTACCCTTCTTATTGGAGTTGACACTCTCTAACCCATCTATGGGGTAGAGAGAATGCTCCTAGGAACCCAATACCTATTAGAACTCATTGGGTTCACTAAATATTCACTAGGGATAACTTCCCTAACAACCCTCCTAATGACCCTCTTAGGCTTTGAAGCCTTGGTCATTTGGGACTCAACAAGATCAACTCTAGGGGTGACTCCCCTTGTGACCTTGGTGGTGGTCTTCCTAGCCCTAGGTTTTGTTCCATAATCGAATGGAACATTATGATAAGTGGGCTTGACCATTTGGGACTTAGGTTTGTGACACAAACCTTTCTTGTCCTTGGACTTGGGTTTTTGACTCTTAAACCCTAGAGATGACTTCTCCATGTTCTTAAGAGTCTTTTCCAAAGTATCAAGTCTTGACTTCAAGACTTGATTCTCCTTCTCTAATACCTCAATTTTTGATTTATCACTCTTCCTTGAGGTATTCCTAGGCATATGTCTAGTTGATTTAGGATTCCTACCTAGGTTATCCTTAGCCTTAGATGGGTTGATCCTAGTGTTATCATTTCTAGCATTGTCCTTACCTAGACTAACATGCTTGGCACCTAAGCACATATATCGATTCCTAAGATTATCATGCTTATCATTCTTGACAATTGCAATAAAACTACTAGCATTAGTCTTATTATTATTGCAAGAATGTGCCTTAAATGTTACCTTAGGGTTTGCCTTAGCTCCCCCTATCGACGTGCTCATCTTCTTGTCCTTGTGAGGTTGCCTCCCCCTCGGACATTGACTCCGATAATGTCCCCTTCGCTTGCATTGGAAGCATACCACGTGCTCCTTGCCTTTGCGTGTTGGGACTCCGGCTCCCTTGACCTTTGGTGCCGGTGGAGTCTTCCTAACTCTCCTTGGACACTTACTCTTGTAGTGCCCAAATTCCCTACACTCAAAGCATATTATATGTAACTTATTTGAAATTACGATGCTTGAGTTACCTAGGGTTGAGGATGGATGAAGGCACTCTTCCTCATCTCTTCCGGAGGTAGATGCCTCTTCTTGCTCCGATCTTGAACAAGAGCTCTCCTCCTCTTCTTCCTTGGATGTTGAGTAGCCCTCAACTCCCAATTCGCTTCCTCCATGATGTGAGCTACTTGGCTCACTAGGCTCCTCTTCATGGAACTTTGCCAAATTGTTCCACAATTCCTTGGCGTTGTTGTACCTATCTATTTTGCACAAAATATTATTAGGTAAAGCAAATTCAATAATTTTTGTTACCTCGTCATTGATTTCGGATTGTCGGATTTGCTCTTTCGTCCACTCCTTCTTCTTGATAGGTTTTCCTTCCTCATCCATCGGAGGGGAAAATCCTTCTTGTACACAAAACCAATTTAACATATTAGTCCTAAGAAAATACATCATCCTTACCTTCCAATATGTGAAGTTGTCGTGAGACTCGTAGAAGGGTTGAATCGTGACATCTTCTCCATAGAGATCCATCTCTAGCCCGTGCTCCCCCGGGTGTTGATCCGTCGAAGAGCGGCCTCGCTCTGATACCACTTGTTGGGATCGTTCGTACTCGGCTAGAGAGGGGGGTGTGAATAGCCACCCCAAATCTTTCGCGTTTCTTCCTACACTTCGTTAGCGCAGCAGAAAAATAAACTAGAAACGAAAGGAAGAATATCAAACCTTAACACAGCGATGTACGAGGTTCGGAGATGATGCTCCTACTCCTCGGCGTGTCTGTAAGGTGGACGAACCCAATCAATCCGTCGGTGGATGAGTCCCCAGAAAACCGGCTAATAGATACTCCTTGTGGGTGGAGAAACCTCGCCACAAACTCTTGCAACAACAAGCAAAGAGTACACGAGATACAACAAGAAATACAAGACAATATGAATGCAACAACACTAGCTTGCCTTCTCGTTGTCGACTGAAGTCCCAGATGAAGCAACAACTTCACGGACGGATGCCAACAAGCAACTCAGCAGCAGCTGATCCAGTCGTGGAATGAAGCTCACGCGAAGCTTCGACAAGGAGGAGCTCAACAAAGCTCAAGCACACCAGCACTTCGCAACAGGAAGGAAGAAGAAGAAGTGTTGTTGAAGTGATCACTGTTGAGGCCTTTTATCCTCTGCTTGATCCCTGCAACCTGCGAAGAAGAACAGACGAAGCAGACGACGCAGAGACTAGCCGTTGTGTCGCAATGGCTAGGGCTGGACCGATCAGGCTCCACCCTGATCGGTCCAGAGCCTCTCTGATCGGTCATGGGACCGATCAGGCTCTAGTCTGATCGGTCCCCAGACCGATCAACCATATCTTCACAGAGCCACTGATCGTGCTCTGATCGGTCTGTGGACCGATCAGGCTCTAGGCTGATCGGTCCCCAGACCGATCAGCCAACTCTCTGTGAGAGTTGGCTCGTCTCTGATCGGTCTCCAAACCGATCAGAAGAGCCTCAGTAAGCCACTGATCGTTATCTGATCGGTCACCAGACCGAACAGATACCCAGCGTATCGCTGGATCGATCCACTGATCGATCCAGAGCTCGGTTTTTGCCCAAACCAAGTCCCAAGCCTTCCAAACCAACATCCGGTCAACCTTGACCTGTTGGTACATCATGCTTAGCATCCGGTCACTCCCTTGACCTGCTAAGACTCCCCACCAAGTTTCCGGTCAATCCCTTTGACCCACTTGGACTTTTTTCTTTTCGTGTCAAGTATCCGGTCACTCCCTTGACCTACTTGACCTTCTCAACACCAGATGTCCGATCACCCTTGATCCATCTGGATTTTCCCTTGCCCGGCTTCACTCACCAGGACTTTCACCTAGCTTCACTCACTAGGATTTTCACCTGGCTTCACTCACCAGGATTTCCAATCTGCCCGGCTTCACTCACCAGGACTTTCCAACTGCCTGACTTCACTCACCAGGACTTTCACCTAGCTTCACCCACTAGGATTTTCACCTGGCTTCACTCACCAGGATTTCCAATCTGCCCGGCTTCACTCACCAGGACTTTCCAACTGCCTGGCTTCACTCACCAGGACTTTTCCCCGTGCCAAACTCCCTGTTTGGACTTTCCCCGTGCCAAGTCTCCATACTTGGACTTTCCGCGTGCCAAGCTCCCTGCTTGGACTTTTCCAGTGCCAAGTCTCCATACTTGGACTTTTCCAGTGCCAAGCTCCCTGCTTGGACTTTTCAGGTCAACCAGGTTAACCTTGACCTATGGTTGCACCAACAATCTCCCAAGTTCGTATTCTTGTCAACACATCAGAATACAACTTTTCTACTCTCGTCAAACATTCGTCAAACATCAAAACACAACTCGAGTTAGGTCAACTCGAGTCAGGTCAACCAAGTCAACCTTGACCTAAGGTTGCACCAACAGTTTGGACTTCTCCTGCACACTCGATCAAAGTGTCAGACAACAACAAAACTAACTTAACCTATTTGTCATTCATCAAAACCTAGGTTAGACCGTTAGTGCTACCTGCACCAACAATCTCCCCCTTTTTG
This sequence comes from Zingiber officinale, assembly GCF_018446385.1. Lineage (NCBI taxonomy): Eukaryota > Viridiplantae > Streptophyta > Magnoliopsida > Zingiberales > Zingiberaceae > Zingiber > Zingiber officinale. The sequence goes on from NC_055993.1 coordinate 99,528,662, forward strand.
ATGGAATGACAAGCTGGTTAAGTTAGTGAAAGGACGCAAAAAATAAATAAAATAGGTACATCGGTTTTAAAGTTAGTTTTAGTGATTTCAATTCGGTTTAGCTAACTTAACCACCTAACCCTCCCCCTTTGGCATTCATCAGAAAAAAGCAAAGGTAAACAAGCATAGTGTAGAGTAATAAAAAGTTTAGTTCAAAAATTCAAAGATACTGATAAAAGTACAATTTTTAACAGCAAGTTAAAAAATAGTCAAGTTGACTTGGGGGAGATAAGTTTAATTTTGAAAAGTATAGGTTTAAATTTAATCAAGTTTAACTTTTCAAAAATTTTCCAAATCCGATTTTTTAAATTTACTTTTCAAGTTTAAGTAACATTTACTTGTCAAAAGGTAATTTCTACTTTTCAAATTCCCATTTTCAAATTTGATTTTTCAAAACAAAGCAAAATTTTTTAATTTTTCAAAAGACAAGTAAAAATTTTATCCAAAATAAATTGTTAAGGATAAAAGCTAAGTTTGGAAAGTTTAAGTTTCAAGCACATGTTACAAAACTGAATAAGTTTAGATTTGTAATAATTTTTAACTTTAAAATCAAGTTTAAAGATGAGGTGGGATTTTTAAACTTCCAATTTTTCAAACACTCAGTTAAATTTTAACTTTTTTTTTTTTTAAGATTGGTGTTCAAAAATAAGTTAGTTTTAAAATAGATGTAAAAAAAATATACAAAAATTTTAATTAATTTCTCCCCCTGAACTTGACACTTAAAATTACACAACTGTCTAACCAATTAGGTACTAACTAACTATCAGAAGATAATAGCTTTCACTTAGTTAGTCAGATTAAGTTGATTATAAGCAGTCAGTGTTTGACTTGACTGATGAACTTAATCTGATTAATGTCTGATTTGTATTTAACGTCCTGACTTATGCTGATGCACTGAAATAAGCATATTAAGTCCAGACAGTTGGCCTATGCATCTCACCCCTTTCTATGTTTGTCAAACACAAGCAAGGTAAACCTAAGGTGTTGGTGAGATGCTCAAACACTAGTTCTATGGGTACATGCTTTCTAAGGATTCAAAAACTAGTCTAAGGCCAAAACTGTTTTTGAAAATCTAAAAATGGAAAGTTTTGAAAACAAACAGGTTTAACTTATAGTTTGAAAATAATTTTTGAAAATATTTTTGAAAAATCCTAGTCTATTAAGCACATACCTAATTTTCGACGTAAGTTGCTAAATTCACTTTCAGGGAGTGGTTTTGTGAAAATGTCAGCTAAATTTGATTTGGACTCAATGTACTTGAGTTCAATATCACCTTTAGTAACATGATCCCTGATAAAGTGGTGCCTAATTTCAATATGTTTGGTTCTTGAATGATGCACAGGGTTCTTGGTTAAGTTGATTGAACTTATATTGTCAATTAATACTTTTACATTTGTGATGTTTAAGTTGAAATCTTTTAGAGTATGCATCATCCATAATAATTGTGCAACGCATTCGCCTATTGCTATGTATTCTGACTCAGTTGTAGATAGAGCAACACAATGTTGCTTTCTACTAAACCAGCTGACAAGTGATGAACCTAATAATTGACATCCACCACTTGTGCTTTTGCGGTCTAATTTACATCCAGCATAATCTGAGTCAAAATACCCTATTAGTTCAAAATTATTTGTCCTAGGATACCAAATTCCTACATTTGTTGTTCCCTTAAGATATCTAAAAATTCTTTTAACTTGTGTCAAATGGGATTCCTTAGCACAAGTTTGGTATCTAGCATACATACTAACTGCAAATAAAATATCAGGTCGGCTTGCAGTTAAGTACAGATTCTGAAAATTAAAATGCAATTAAAATTAAAATTTAAAATTAATTTTAATTTAAAATTAAAATTTTGAAATTAATTTTTAAGTTTAAATTAAAATTTTGAAATAAATTTTTAAGTTTAAAATTAAAATTTTGAAATTAATTTTTAAGTTTAAAATTGAAATTTTGAAATTAATTTTTAAGTTTAAAATTAAAATTTTGAAATAAATTTTTCAGTTTAAAATTAAAATTTTGAAATTAATTTTTAAGTTTAAAATTAAAATTTTGAAATAAATTTTTTAAGTTAAAATTAAAATTTTGAAATTAATTTTTAAGTTTAAAATTAAAATTTTGAAATTAATTTTTAAGTTTAAAATTTAAATTTTGAAATTAATTTTTAAGTTTAAAATTAAAATTCTGAAATTAATTTTTAAGTTTAAAATTAAAATTTTGAAATTAATTTTTAAGTTAAACTTTTGAAATTAATTTTTAAGTTTAAAATTAAAATTTTGAAATTAATTTTTAAGTTTAAAATTTAAAATTTTGAAATTAATTTTTAAGTTTAAAATTAAAATTTTGAAATTAATTTTTAAGTTTAAAATTAAAATTTGAAATTAATTTTTAAGTTTAAAATTAAAATTTTGAAATTAATTTTTAAGTTTTAAAATTAAAATTTTGAAATTAATTTTTAAGTTTAAAATTAAAATTTTGAAATTAATTTTTAAGTTAAGAGTTAAAATTTTGAAATTAATTTTTAAGTTAAACTTTTGAAATTAATTTTTAAATTCAAAATTAAAATTTTGAAATTAATTTTTAAGTTTAAAATTTAAAATTTTGAAATTAATTTTTAAGTTTAAAATTAAAATTTTGAAATTAATTTTTAATTTAAAAGTTAAAATTTTGAAATTAATTTTTAAGTTAAACTTTTGAAATTAATTTTTAAGTTTAAAGTTAAAATTTTGAAATTAATTTTTAAGTTAAACTTTTGAAATTAATTTTTAAGTTTAAAATTAAAATTTTGAAATTAAATTTTAAGTTTAAAATTTAAAATTTTGAAATTAATTTTTAAGTTTAAAATTAAAATTTGAAATTAATTTTTAAGTTTAAAATTAAAATTTTGAAATTAATTTTTAAGTTAAAAGTTAAAATTTTGAAATTAATTTTTAAGTTAAACTTTTGAAATTAATTTTTAAGTTTAAAGTTAAAATTTTGAAATTAAATTTTAAGTTAAACTTTTGAAATTAATTTTTAAGTTAAAATTAAAATTTTGAAATTAATTTTTAAGTTAAAATTAAAATTTTGAAATTAATTTTTAAGTTAAAATTAAAATTTTGAAATAAATTTTTAAGTTTTAAAATTAAAATTTTGAAATAAATTTTTAAGTTTAAAATTTTGGAATTAATTTTTAAGTTTAAAATTAAAATTTTGAAATAAATTTTTAAGTTTTTTAAAATTAAAATTTTGAAAATAATTTTTAAGTTAACAAATTTAAGCCTTATTCATCTCACCCGATCTATATTATCAATCAGGGAATCCTATGATTTTGTGAGATGAAATTGGATTTTTAATTATGGAGTTTTGGTTTAACTTGTATTAGATTCAGATTTAGCTTTGGTCTCCACAGATAGGCATTCTTCGGATAAACTTCTAAGCTTGGTGAGTCACATGGACGTCATTAGTAGTAACCAACATTTCGAGGTTTTCCGAATAGTCCTATCCACGGAGCTTAGTACTAAATCTTGGTCTAACTGGTTAGGATTCATTAAGGGTAGCTTCGGTCAGTTCCACTTGGCCAAATGCACCAGATCGAAACCATATCTTTCTAGACATGCGATGCCCAAGTTTTCCTAACGTACTATCATCCAAAAACTTCACCAGTACCATGATTCAAATTAAACTTGGTCTCTAATCCTAATTACCCTTCCGGGTTAGTTTGTTTTAGGTTACCCTGTCGGGTAAGTTAGTTTTGGAGGTGCCAGCTATTCTGGAGCCTCCCCCTGAATTATTGGCCATTAATTTAAATTTTTGGATTTAGGTTTGTGTCGAGTCCTTTTATAGTTATGGTTAACTTGGTGATAATTTTGTTGATTTTTAAAGTGTTTAAATTTTGAATTTGATTTAGGTTTGTATTTTGGATTTTGGTTTGGTTTATTCGATTTTATATAATGTATTTTTTCTTTAGGTATATAATATTGATTAAGTCCTATTTGCGTGGTTAAGCACGCTTTCGGAACCCAAGCTAGGTTGGTTGATTTGTATTGGGTTATTAATGATTTGAAGGTTTTATTTGAATTCGACTTATATCCTAGTCCGGTTTTATTATAGCATGCTTTTTGATTATTTAGGATTAAGTCTAGATTCTTTGATCTTGTTGTGAATTTTTCTGACATCTCTTTTAAATTGTTTATTTCATTTTTTAATGATAAATTCTCCTCCTTAAGTGTTAGATCTTGAGTTGGATTTGAATTTTTTATTTGTTCCTTGAGGTTTTGATTTTCCTCAAGAAGTGATTTATTTTTATTTTCTAGTTTAATTAATTTACTATTTAAACAGAAAATCATTCTAAAGAATTTTTTGTTTAAATTAAAATATACCTCATTCGGGCCTTCGGAAACGAGTACGGACTCGTGGCTTGTTTCGGGTTCAGACCCGTCTTCATCTTCCGACTCGTCTTCTGTTTCAGCTTCGCGAGCCATCAGTGCGAGGTGGCTCTGATGTTTCTGCTCTTCTTCCTCTGATTCGTCCGAGGAGTCATCCCACGTTGCTTTGAGGGCCTTCTTTTTGTTTGGCTTCGGTTTGTCGAACTTGAGTTTTGGGCATTCGTTCTGGTAGTGTCCCTTTTTATTGCAGCCGAAGCAAGTCATGTTCCTTTGATCTGAGGGAGAACTGATCTTTTGAAGGTCCTTTTTGCTGAAGCTCCTTTTTCTCCTGGTGAACATTTTTCTTACCAAGTTCACCAGGTGTTCTTCGTCTTCGGAGTCTTGGTCGGAATCTTCTTCATATTCAGGTTTGCTCTTCTTTTCTTTGGAGGAACCTGCAAATAAAGCTATACCTTTCTCGGCTCTAGCATTAGTTTGTTCATGTAATTCTAATTCACAGAAAAGCTCGTCTAATTTTAACTTAAAAAGATTTTTAGAAATTTTGTAGGCATCCACAATTGATGCCCACAAACTATTACGTGGAAAAGCATTTAATGCGTACCTTATTAAGTCTCTATTTTCCATCTGGTGGCCTATCGCATGAAGCCCGTTGAGGATGTCCTTGATCCTCGCGTGAAGCTGATTCGCCGTTTCACCTTCCTGCATTTTTATATTAAAAATTTTATTTAAAAATAGGTCTCGTTTTGTTACCTTGGCGTCGCTTGTTCCCTCATGTAGCTCGATCAATTTGTCCCACAGCTCTTTAGCATTTTTGTGTGGACCGACTCTATTCAGTTCTTCTCTTGTTAGTCCGCACTGTAGAGTGTTGATTGCTTTATTTTCTGTTGACGCCTTTTTATTCAAATCCGCTGTCCAGTCTTCAGGATCCAGTATATTCCCAGAGGTGTCTGCTGGAATTTTGTAGGGTCTCGTAACGCTCACCCACTGGTCGAAGTCTGTTTTGAGGTAAACCTCCATGCGCTTCTTCCAGTACGGGAAATCGTCCCCGTTGAAGAGTGGAGGTCGTACTGTGCTGAAGCCTTCTTGTTGGGACATCCTGTGCACAAGTAAATAACCAAAAAATATCCCAAGACTTGATCTTGGATTAGTAGTGTGGGAAGGAAAAAATAGTAGAAGAATCTAGATTGGTGTTGCACCAATTTAGATTTAGTTGCAACAAAAAATATTCAAAAAAAATGATAAACCAGTTTGGAATTAAGTGTAAAACTGAAGAGAAAAAAATAAGAAGGAAAAAAAAATTTCACCCCCAGTCTGATTGGTGGTTGCACCAAATCAGAGCGGTACCTGCTCTGATACCACTTGTAGGACCGTTAGATTCGATAGAGGGGGGGTGAATATCGATTCGAAAATATCAAGTATAAGCGCAGCGGAAAAGTAAAGTAGACACAAGGTTTTTTACTTCGTTCGGAGCCTGTGACGACTCCTACTCAAAGGCCCGTACTCCTTGAGTACTTTCGTTGGGCAATTCACTAGCAATTCGGATAATTACAATTTAAGTACAGAAAGATGCTAATGAAAAAAAAACAAAGCTGTACCGACAGACAAGGAATTTAAAAGAACGGGATTGTGTCGTCGGAGCTTTGTGAGCGTCGTTGGAGCGCAGAGCAGCAGAGCAAGTAATCTCAGAGTTCTCAGATGAAAAAGTTGATTCTGAAGCTCCTGCCTGGGGCTTCTTTTATATGTCCTTCCGGGCGCCTGGAATGTGACGTAGCTGCTCAAACCGAGATGCTCCACGTGGCGACGACTTGGCCTGGATGAAATTTGCCTCCCGAGCGCCCGGATCCCTTCCGGGCGCCCGGACCTCCGGGCGCCCGGACCTCCGGGCGCCCGGACCCTGTTTTCCCGCAAAATCCATCCTGCAAGACAAATGTTAGTCCGAAGGTAAATTTACCCTGCAACACAGATTGTTAGCAAAAGCACAGTGAGTATGAATTAGCAAAAATAGTATGACTTAGATTCTGTCTTTCCGAGACTGGAATCTAGTCACGATCTCGACTTAGACATCCAAAATGGATCTAAGCCGGATCGACGCCTAATGTTCCCTTCCCGGGAACGCGTCCTCGCAGTCACTCCCCTCTAGTGACTTACCTCACTTACCTGCCAGACGTCCGGTCAGCCATTCGACCCGTCTGGACTTCTCGCCAGCTATCCGGTCAGCCCGTCGACCTAGCTGGACTTCTTGCCAAGCGTCCGGTCAGCCCGTCGACCCGCTTGGACTTCTCGCCAGCTATCCGGTCAGCCCGTCGACCTAGCTGGACTTCGTGCCAGACATCCGGTCAGCCCGTCGACCTGTCTGGACTTCTCCTGCACACTCGATCAAAGTGTCAGACAACAACAAAACTAACTTAACCTATTTGTCATTTATCAAAACCTAGGTTAGACCGTTAGTGCTACCTGCACCAACAGCTTCATCATATGTCCGGAGATCAGGTTCATGTCCTCCAGGGATCGAGTCCAAAAACTCTCCCAAAACATGAATCTTTTTAGGTTGCCTAACAACCCTCCCACTACGACAAGGCACTTTCTATAATTGTGTATCTTTTGTGATATGTGTTGCAGTTTCCTTGTGGTATCTCATCTTGTACAATTGGTATTAGATTAGACATGCCTTTTATTATTTCCTTAAGAACAAATTTTCTTATGGGCACGTGATTTATTACATAGTCTTTTTCTAAAAATCGGTCATTGATGCTAACAATAACCTTCTGATTTTTAAGACTATAAACCTACTTTCATTTCTCTAGGATAACCCACAAACAAGTGAATTCCTGTCCAACTTATCATTGTCTCTCTTCAGCATATGTGCTGGACTACCCGAGTCCGAATATGCTTCGAACTTATTCAGCAATTCTATATGAGTAGAGAGTTCGACTTTGGAAGGTACTATATTCACTTCCGTTTCCAGAGTATATCCTAAAAATGATTTTGGTAATATTCTAAATAACTCATCAATCTACTTATTTCCATAAGAGTCCTATACCTTCCTTTTTCTACACCATTCTGTTGGGGTGTACTAGGTGCAGTTAGTTGGGATTGAATCCCTACTTCTGATAAGTGACTCCTAAATTCTCCCAAGAGGTACTTGCCACTATGTTCTTACCATAGTGACTTTTACTTTAACATTTCTCCGCATCAGCCTTGTACTATTTGAACTAATCAAAGTACTTAGTCTTGCGGTACATTAAGTAAATTTATTTGTATCTTGAATAGTTGTCTATAAAATAGACGAAATATTCAATACTACCTCTTGTCTGGATAGTCATAGGATCACACAAATCAGAATGAACCAATTTCAACATATCTTTGACTCCATACCCCTTAGACTTAAAAGCTTCTTGGTTATTTTTCCTTCCAAGTAAGACTCGCAGGTTGGAAAATTTTCCACTACTAATGAACCCAACTGTTCATCAGCTACCAATGAATCCTACTCAAGTTAATATAACCTAGCCTTAGATGCCAAAGATATTAATGGTTCATTTCCGAAGGTTGCTTTCTCTTAAAAATAGAAGATGTGTTACTAATTTCCATTTGTTGTATCGTGAGAGTTATTGGATTTATAAATTGCCAACCAACGTACCAGAACAGATAACTTCCCTCTTTTTCTTAATAACAACTTTGTTATTAAAAGAGGTAGAATATCAAGTTCTTTGAATAGTTTAGAAACTGAAAACTAGTTCTTTCTAAACTTGGTGCGTAAAGACAATAACTCAAAAATCCATGTTTTATTCTTATCAAAAGATAAACATCTCCCACTGCAACAGCTACCATTTTTACAGTAGTGCCCATGTGGACGGTGTTTTAATTTTCATTTAGTTGCCGGGTTTCCTGGAACCCTGCAATGAATTGCGGACATGATTGATGGCATCTGTATCTACACTCCAGGTTCTTGGTAGATAACACCACTAAACATGTTTCAACTAATGAATTAAATACACCTATATTGTTCTTAGTTCTAAGAAGACAGTCTACCTTAATGTCCAAGTCCTATTTCTAATCATTATAATTGGGACTACTAAGTCTTTTCTATAGTATGACTATTAGGGATTGACAAATATTTTAAATCCTAAGAATCACAAAAATATTTGGTCAAGATCAATTCTTTAAAATCCCCGTATACAAAATCAAAGAGGAGATTTTATCCATTAATTTTATTATCTCGTCAACTTTATTTTATGACGAATAAAATTAATAGTTGATCTGTCTTTGATCAAATATTTGGTCAAAACTTTTTGAATTTAAAATAACATTGATTCCTCAAACAATATTATTTAAATTCACCAACACCTCAAACACCGTAAATTTTGCATGCCACGTTAGTGTGGACGTATACAAATTCAACATTTGTAAAAGGAGGGTTTTAACCTATTAATTTTATTATCTTGTCAACCTAACTTTTTGACAAATAAAATTAATAGTTGGTATCATTTGGTCACACAAATAATAGCAGTGACTCCGATGGGGAGGATACTATTAGATGTGTTTAAGTGTATACCATTACTTGACACTAAGTCCATTAATAAGATTATGCCCCTTCCGTTGGGGAAGATCACACGCTCTTAATTAACTTCCTATAGTCATCCAAAAATAGAAGTCTGTTCTAGTGATCCGCAAACAAGCTCATCCGTTATGGAGAAAGGCACTCGGAGCCAACGCGCAAGCTTGTTTGCATCACTTACAAACCAGTAATGGAGACCATGGGATTTACTTAGAAATCCCTCTCCCACTTAGTTATTCATAAATGAGGAATTTTAACTATGCTAGCCTACTAAACTTGTAAACTAACATGCACACACAGCACAATATAAAAGCAATAAATAGAAAATCTAATTTTCAACTATTATGGCTTTTATCTCTAGTTGTCCTCCGTGTGTTGTCATCCCAAGCTGCTGCCATATTTGGCCACCGCCACCGGGTCTAGTTGTCGCCTCCATCTTGCTCCTAGTTCCGCTGCGCCTCTGGTCCTTAAAATGTTCCACGCTTTACAAGATTCGATCCGCGACATAAATAGAATTTTACATTTTTGATCCTATATTCCATAAAAGGAATGTATATGTATCTAGATCAAAAATAAAATCCTAATAAAACTAAATACAGCTCCTGCTGTATTTTAATACAATCATGCACACACATATAAATGCCCTTGACATGTCCAAGGGTCCAATCACACACATAATAATTAAAAGCCATAATAGTTGGATCCTGCATCCACAAAGTTAGCACATCCTACTATTAACCTGCCTAAATTATGTATGACATGTGCATAATTAACCTAATACCAAATACACAGAGGCAAAACCCTAGCTCTGATACCAATTGTTGGTTGCTACTCGGAAAACCTAGAGGTTCCACTGTATAAAAATTTTGTACAAAGGTCTGAACCTTTTCCTAGCTACCATGTGTTCTTTTAAATTAAATTTTGGATCGTCTGCGGAACTTAACACGTTTGATCCAAAACTTAATCTATTTGTTCTTTTAGGTTTAGACTTGGATCTCCTGCGGAACTTAACATGTTTGATCCAAATCACCTAAGTTATTAATTCCATTAAATATTAATTTCCATAATTGGTTCCCAGTATTGACGTGGCGAGGCACATGGCCTTCTTGGATATGGGAACAACCACCACCGACTAGACAAAACCTTTTATGGAAAACTAATATTTAATTTCCTAAAATAACTTTAGGTCAACCAAAAAGAACAATCAAATCACAAGGAAAAGAAAAACAAAAGAACACTGTATCGAAAACAAATCCGAAACACTAGAATCGTATGCCTCTTGTATTTAGTATTATTTCTAAAAATAACTAGTATGATGCGGAAAGATAAATTACTAGTTATACCTTTTAGAAAAACCTCTTGATCTTCTACCGTATTCCTCTTCTAACCTCGGACGTTGTGTGGGCAACGATCTTCCGAGATGAGAACCACCAAGCACCTTCTTCTTCCTTGCAAATTTCGGCCATCAAAACTTCTTCTAGGATGAAGAGGTTCGGCCACCACCACCATGCTCCAAGGGATACTAGAAACGAGACTTGTTTTCTCTTCTTCTTCTCCTTCCTTGATCCGGCCACAAACAAAAGCTCCACCAAGAGATAAGTTTCGGCCAACAAGAGGAGAGAAGAGAAATAGGGCCGGCCACCAAAACCAAAGAGGAGAGGAAAGAAAAGAATAGAGATCATCCACCATGAAGCCTTCTCTACCCCTTCTTTTATAATCCTTGGTCTTGGCAAATAAGAAAATTTTAATAAAAATTTCCTTAATTCTTTTTCCATTGAAAAAGAAAATTTAATTAATTAAAATCAAATTCCTCTTCTTAATCAACATGGTCGGCCACACAACAAATCTCCAATCAAAGGAAATTTAATTCAATCAAGAATTAGAACCTTCCAAATTTGTTTCCGGAAATTTATAAAAATTTCTCCAATAATTTAATCCCTTCATGATTGGTTTATAAAAAATAAATTTAATAAATTAAAATCTTTCTTTTAAACATGTGGATAAAAAGAAAATTATCTCTAAAAATTAAAATCTCTTTTAATCTACAAATAAGGAAAGATATCAAGTCTTTTCTTAATCTTTTGTAGAAACTAATAAAAGAGAATTATTAATTTTTTAAACTTTCTTTTAAATCATGAACATGGTTAAAAAGGAAAGTTTTTACCAAAATTAAAATCAACCTTTTAATCTACAAATAAGGAAAGAGATTTAGCTCTTCTCTTAATCTTTTGTAGAATCTTATAAAAGGAAAGATTTAAATTTTTAAACTCTCTTTTAAAACATGTTATCCACATAAGAAAAATTTTAAAAATAAAAATCCTTTTATTTAAATTTGGGCCGGCCACACCAAGCTTGAACCCAAGCTAGGGCCGGCCACCTTGAAGCACCCATAAACCATACTTTGGCCGGCCCTAGCTTGTTCTCCAAGCTAGCTTGGCCGGCCCCTATGGGATGGGTAAGAAGGTGGGTATAGGTGGGTATAGTACTCTATAATTAAGAGGCTACGATAGGGACCAAGAGGAGGAATTGGTTTTGGTCTCCCGATAAAATTAAGCATCCCGTGTTCGCCCCGAACACACAACTTAATTTTATCAATAATAATTCATTCCACTAGAGAACTATTATTGAACTACCGCACCAATCCCAAATTACATTTTGGGCTCCTTCTTATTATGAGTGTGTTAGTCTCCCTGTGTTTAAGATAACAAATGTCCACTAATTAAGTAAGTTACTGACAACTCACTTAATTAATATCTAGCTCCAAGAGTAGTACCACTCAACTTCATCGTCATGTCGGACTAAGTCCACCTGCAGGGTTTAACATGACAATCCTTATGAGCTCCTCTTGGGGACATTCTCAACCTAGATCACTAGGGCACAGTTTCCTTCTATAATCAACAACACACACTATAAGTGATATCATTTCCCAACTTATCGAGCTTATTGATTCATCGAACTAAATCTCACCCATTGATAAATTAAAGAAATAAATATCAAATATATGTGCTTGTTATTATATTAGGATTAAGAGCACACACTTCCATAATAACTGAGGCATTTGTTCCTTCATAAAGTCAGTGTAAAAAGAACGACCTCAAATGGTCCTACTCAATACACTCTAAGTGTACTAGTGTAATTATATAGTTAAAATAAACTAATACCTAATTACGCTACGAACTTCCAACGGTTTGTTCCTTTCCATCTTGGTCGTGAGCTACTGTTTATAATTTATAAGGAACCAATAACATGATCTTCTGTGTGTGACACCACACACCATATTATCTACAATATAAATTAATTGAGCAACTACATTTATCATAAATGTAGACATTTGACCAATGTGATTCTTATTTCTAGATAAATGTTTATACCAAAAGCAAGGCTTTTAGTATACATCCTAACAGCTCGAGCACACGGTGTCGAAGAGGAAACGGAGGAAAGCAAATAAAGAAAATAAAAGAAATGAAAAATCAAACTTCTCCTCGCTTAAATGGGTAGCCTAAACAGACTTTCTCGGGACCCTGTTTTTATCCCCGTAAACTCGTTCCTACGAGCTCCGAAAAATTACCGAAAAATTTCTAAAAATTCCAAAAAATTCCCCTATTATTATTCTCTATTTTCTGGTATTTTACATAAGTTAGGTCTTGTATTTTTCTAACCTTGTGTCAAAGTGTGCAGGAGCTTAGGAGCACAAGTAGTCGAGCGAAAGACGCAGCTAGCGAGAAGGACGACACGCGGTGCATCCAAGGGACAAGGCACTGCGGAAGAGTATACTGGCGGACGAGAAGGAAGCATGCGGTGGTTCCGAGGGATTAGAAACCGGAGCAGAAGACTGCTCGAGGAGCAAGAGACGCAGCTAGCGAGAAGGTCAGCACGGAGTGCGACTGAGGGACGAAGACTGCGGATGAGTACGCTGGCGGACGAGAAGGAACCATGTAGCGATTCCGAGGGACGAGAAGCCGGAGCGGAAACCTACTCGAGAAGATCGGAAGTTGGGTTCGAGTGAGCCCTATTCCGGATGGCAGAGATCACCCAAACGAGCGAAAGACTCGGTCTGAGGCGAACGGAACCGGAGCAGAAGACCCGGGCTGAAAAAAGTCAACGGGGTTGACTATCCCGCCCGGGGCGCCCGGAGCGTACCGGGGCTCCTGGAGCGTACCAGGGCGCCTGGAGTTGACTTTTGACCAGATCGAGTTTTGACTCGATCTGAACGTTGGGGGATAAAGTTTATCCTCCTCTAGGGCACCCGGAACCCTTCGGGGCGCCCCGAACAAGGCTATAAATATAGTCTTGGTCCAAAAACTTTTCAACAATTCAGAACTCAAGCATTCTTTCTACACTTGTGAGCTTTTTCTGTAGTTTAGCTTCTGTTGTGCGCTTCATTGCTGTAAAAGACTTCTCCGCCTGAAGGAGATACTAGTGATACGTTTTCCTTGGATTAACAATCTCCCCGGTTGTAACCAAGTAAATCTCGGTGTGCCTTTTACTTTTCTGAGTTATTTTATGTTTATCTATTTATGCAAGTGTTAGCTTAAGAGTTCAAGAATGGTTGGTTTTTGTTTTTATATTTACAGGGCTATCCAACTCCCCCTTCTAGACGACCGTCATGGTCCTACAAGTGGTATCAGAGCCGGGGCACTTCAGGAGGACTAACCGCCAATCGAAGCAAAGATAATGGCTGGACCAAGCATCCACCCGCCGAAATATGAAGGGGATTTTGCTACCTGGAAAAAACTGATGCATGTATTTTTTCACAATAAATTTTGAATTAATTTTAACAATGGAACTTGACTTTGTAGCTCCAAAGGGTAAGGAAAAATATCAATGGACAAAAAAGGAGTAGGCTGACTACGTGACGAACGACAAAGCAGAATACCATCTGTTAAGCGTTCTTCCGCCACAAGAAGTCAATCGAATCAGCAACTACAACTCCGTGAAGAAACTTTGGGAGAAGTTCCTCGAGCTGTACGAAGGAACTTCCGAAGCTAAACTCGCTAGACGAGATCCACTTTGCAATCAGCTTACCAGCCTGCGACTTGGGGAAGACGAGATAGTCACGCATATGCACTCGAGAATAAAAGAAATCATTACCAGACTTTCGAATCTCGGAGAAAAGGTAAGTAACCGAGATTCACTCAGGTATGCACTGAATTCTTTTTCTAGAAATTCAAAATGGGCATCACTAGTAGATGTCTTTTACATTTCGAAAGATTTAGAAAAATTTCATTAGAAGAATTCTTTTCAACATTTGAAGTGCATGAGTCAAGATGTGCAGGAATGAAGGAGCCCAAGAACAATGTCATCCTCAAAGCTTCGAGAGACGAACCTGAGTCGGAATCTTCTATCAACGATGAGGAAATGGTAATGATGGTAAAAAGATTCAAGAAACTTTGTAAATCTAGATCTACTAACCATCCACAGGAGAAAAAGAAAAGGGCAATCCGCTGCTACCACTGCGACGAAGAAGGGCACGTCAAGGACAACTGCCCCAAGTTGAAGAACAAGGACAATGAGAAGGGTAAGAAGTCTATCCAAAAGTGAAAGGCCCTAAAGGCGACGTGGGACGATACGTCGTCAGAGTCGGAAGTCGAGGCATTCTCCGGACTTGCTCTAATGGCAAGTCATCAAGACGACGACTGCGAGTCAAGCTCTTCCGAAATGAGCATCAAGAGCATCGATGAAGGGGGAGCCATGTCGGAAAAAAGCAGCAGTTCAGGGGGAGAAACGGACAACGAGATCGACATGGTAAGTCAGGTACGATCTCTTTCTCCCGACAAAATGTTTAAGTTCGTTAAACTTTTAACAAAAGATTACTGCAAATTAGAAAATGAAAATAAAAATTTTAAAGTAATTCTAGCTAAGTCCTGTCCCTTAGAAGAATTAGACAAATCAAAATTAGAAAACGAGAAATTGAAATCAGAAAATAAAGATCTGAAGATTCAAGTAGATAATTTGAAAAATCATGCATGCTCATCTAATTTTAGAAAATTTAAAAATTTGAATTGGTATTATAGATATCACCAGGGACAAATTAGGAATATCTCTAGAAAATATGTCCCTAAGAAATTTTTAATCAATCTAGTAGGTTAGAACCTATATTGGGTTCCTAAGTCATGTTTAAATTAAACTATTAATTAGACTTAGCGTTTTCAGCAAGAAAATTAAACAGTAAATTTCTTTATGAGGTTTTGTCTAAGAAAGTGGTTGTTGCTCCAATAACCAAGAAGGCCTAGTGCTTCGCCACGACCTGGAAGCCAAAATACTGAAATTAAATGTTTAATTAACTTTCTGATAAAATATTAAAATTAGAATTTAATAATGCTTTAAAAAGTCTATTAAACATTTTCTCAACCCTTAGATTTTTTTTGGAACCCCAATTTTTTATGTGATCAAAGGGGGAGAAGAAAAAGTATAAGTCTAGAGGGAGGTAGATCAAATTTAAAATTTACTATCTTTTTGCACTTTATTGCAAAATTAGTTAGTTTATTTTTTTTTATGTCCATTTTACCCTAGCTTAACTTGGGTTGCTCACATAAAAAAGGGGGAGATTGTTGGAACCCTAAGGTTGGTCCTGTGTTTTTCTAACCTTGTGTCTAAGTGTACAGGAGTTTAGGAGCATAGGTAGTCGAGCGGAAGACGCAGCTAGCGAGAAGGACGGCACGCGATGCGTCCGAAGGACGAGGCGTTGTGGAAGAGTACACCGGTGGATGAGAAGGAAGCGTGCGGTGGTTCCGAGGGACGAGAAGCAGAAGCGGAAGACTGCTCGAGAAGCAAGAGACGCAGCTAGCGAGAAGATCGGCATGGAGTGCGACTGAGGGACGAAGACTGCAGATGAGTACGCTGGCGGACGAGAAGGAACCATGTAGCGATTCCAAGGGACGAGAAGCTAGAGCGGAAGCTTGCTCGAGAAGACCGGAAGTTAGGTTCGGGTGAGCCTTATTCAGGATGGCAGAGATCACCCAAGCGAGCGAAAGACTCAGTCTGAGGCAAACGAAACTGGAGCAGAAGACCCGGGCTGAAAAAGTCAACGGGGTTAACTATCCCGCCCGGGGCGCCCGGAGCGTACCGGGGCGCCCAAAGTTGACTTTTGACCAGATTGAGTTTTGACTCGATCTGAACGTTGGGGGATAAAGTTTATCCCCCCAGGGCACCCGGAACCCTTCGGGGCGCCCCGACCAAGTCTATAAATATAGCTTTGGTCCAGAAGCTTTTCAACAATTCAGAACTCAAGCATTCTTTCTACACTTGTGACTTTTTCTGTAGTTTAGCTTCTGTTGTGCGCTTCATTGCTGTAAAAGGCTTCTCCACCTGAAGGAGATACTAGTGATACACTTTCCTTGGATTAACAACCTCCCCAATGGTAACCAAGTAAATCTCGGTGTGCCTTTTACTTTTCTGAGTTATTTTATGTTTATCTATTTGTGCAAGTGTTAGCTTAAGAGTTCAAGAAGGGTTGGTTTTTGTTTTTGTATTTATAGGACTATCCAACCCCCCTTCTAGCCGGCCGCAACGGTCCTACATATATGACTTCGGCCTAATGCATTTGGCTTAGTAGAACTAACTGAAGCTACTTCTTACTAATATTAACTGGTTAGACCAAAGTTTTATATTAAGTTCAGTGGATAGGACAATTTAGAAAATTTTGAAAGCGTGATTACTCTAATGATGTTCAGGTGACTCACCACAGATTAGAAGTTTATCCAAAGAATACATATTTGTTGAACCCAAAGCTAAACTTGAATCTAACACAAGTTAAACTAAATCCTAAAATTCAAAATAACTCATCTCACATAATCATAGGATTCCTTGATTAAAAATATAGATCGGGTGAGATAAATAAAAATTCAAATTCAAATTAAATTAAATACAAATTAAAATTAAAGTTAAAGTTAAAGTTAAAACTAAGATTAAATATCAATTAACTTAAAATCTAAATAAATAACTAAACGCTTAACAAATTAAACTTTAAAAAAATTATTACCGCCACCGAAGGTGCCTCTGATACTATTGGAGGCACCCTCGGAAGGGCGGGAAAAATTCTGCCCCAACTAACTGAAGGTGCCTTCAGTCGGTTGTAGGCACCTTCCATAACTAATGGAAGACGCCTTCCATCGAGTTAAAGGTGTCTTCAACCCTATTTTTTACAACGAATAGTGGCTTTCTCTGTTCACAAATATTCTCCACTCAAGGCGCCTTCCAACCGGATTTCTTCACCTTTTCTCCCATTTCTTTTCCAAGATTCTCAACAATGCCTTCTCGGTACCTTCTAACTCAACCTACTTCGTTATGTTCTTCATTTATATGTTTTTTTCTTGATTATTTGCATATATAAACTATGTTAGAAAAAATGAAATGTTATTCCATTTCGGGCTAATTCCAACAATACCCCATCTATCGATGCTAGATTTTCCACTGAGTAACTTAGGTTAGATTTTCTACCGTATTCATATATTGCACTTAAACTAGATTAAATCCATAGAAAA
Source organism: Zingiber officinale (assembly GCF_018446385.1). Lineage (NCBI taxonomy): Eukaryota > Viridiplantae > Streptophyta > Magnoliopsida > Zingiberales > Zingiberaceae > Zingiber > Zingiber officinale. Next base: position 99,546,103 of record NC_055993.1, read on the forward strand.
CATGTTCCTATAACTCTAAGAATTGAGCATCTTACAAACATGATAGGTCTATCTTGATTGTGTATTCACAAACTTAGAACAGTGTGACATGCATAGGCCTATTGTCTGGACTTTATATGCTTATATCAGTGCATCAACACAAGTCTAGGTGAAAAATATCAAAATTATAGTGATCAGGTTAAGTAATCCATTTTAGTGAAACACTAACTGGATACATTTACTTAACTTGACTAATCAGTGAACATTACTATCTTCTGATAGTTGGTTAGTAACTAACGATTAGACATTTAAGACCAAATTTTTAGATGAATATTTTTTTTAATATATTAGGTTCAAGGGGAGCATAATTGAAAATAATTTTTAAAATAATTTATTTCCTTTCGTAATACTTGTTGCAAAAATCACCTTTAAAATTCCTTTTACAAAATACTTTCAAAATTACTTAATCCGGTAATGATGAGGAGCCCCACCAAAGATAAGTCAAAGTGAGGAAGATAGGCTGATTTGGAAGACATAGTCGAGCGGACCTAGTACGACTGAGCAGATTGGGTGTTGCCAAGCAGATGGTACTAACTTGAGAGACAAGTAAGCCGGGTTTTCCCTGATTGGGTAAAATTGCCCTCCGACCACAAAGAAAGATAAGCAACGACCGGTCTCGTCGACCGAGCACCACATACGGTCAGACTGAGATAACTGAGGGCAGCTAGGAAGCAGGGAAAAGGACGAGCTAGCGGGCCTAGTGGGTATTGTCGAGCGGGAGAAACCTGGCCGAGCCAATGTTGGTCAACCAGGCATGGTTCCACCAAATATCTTATCATATCCTTTTGGCAGTTTGTGCCATTGACAGCAAGACATGTTCCGCATGTACATCGTACTTTAGAAGTTTTCAGGCTGTCATGTCAGAAGAATGCATGACTACTTAAGGAATGGTATTAGGGACACTTTCCAACATGTCTTTTCTTGGGACACCTAGGAAAACGTACCTATGCCTTGAGATGTGTGCATGAACATTATAGTGTCACTATAAAAGGGGGTTTCTATCTACAGAGAGAGATATGCACAACTTTATTTTTTACATCTCTTAGCTACAATTCTACATTTCTTGAGATCGCCGAATATTGACTTGAGCGTCGGAGGACCAACGTCGGGAACTCCTTCCCGGCCCGGCCTAACACTGATACTTTTGTGTTACAGGGTTACCTGGAGTCTTCATCGCGTCAACCTTGAAGCCACCTCCCAACCTTGTCATCTTCACCAATTTTGGGTAGGATCATATTTGGTATTGTCTGTGGGAAACTTACCTGAATCCAAAGAGCGAAGATGGAGGACGCTGGACAACTTGCCACCGTAATATTGACGCAAGAAAAGTTAGACATACTGGTACAAGTGTGAGCTGTAAAGATGTTGGAACAGTAGTAGGCAGTGGCTGGTCGCCAAGCAGACGAGCCCGTGGTGTCGGCGACCGAACAACAAACAGAATATAGAGGTCGAGCGCTTGCCGCTCACAAGCACCACAACAAGTCGACCGACACATTCAGAGATGCACCGAATGCACCTATTCTGTATTATCAAGCATTGTTCCTCACCCTATCGGAGGAACAAGGCCAGGTGGATATGGCATAAGGACCCTCTTCAAATGAGGCGCCTATCCGAGATGAGTAGAGGGGTAAAGCGCCTAAGCTCGACGACTCCCCTGAACAAATAAATAGGTAGTTATCTTTGGCAATCCTAGACGATCAACTGCCACGACATTACGTGCCATTGACAATTGGAGAGTACACGGGGGCAACTGACCCCGAGGACCATCTAATCAAGTTCAACAATATGACCACGCTCCATCAATAATACATCGTTGGGGTCAAATGCTAAGTGTTCCTCACCACGCTCTCCGGTTCAGCCCAGAGGTGGTTCAGGCGACTGTCGATCGGGTCTATATGTAATTTCAAGGACTTCCGAGCGGCGTTTCTGCAATATTTCACAAGAAGTCACTGCTATCAGAAGACGAACGTCAATTTGATCGCGGTGAAGTAGGGGCCTAATGAAGCACTGTGGGCCTACATCACTAGGTTTAACCAGGTAGTTATGGAAGTCCCATCAGTCACTCTGGAGATCCTTGTGAGTTCATTCACACAAGTAGACCTGACCACAGTTCAGAACCGACTGTTCGAAGGTTCAGAACCGATGGTTCGACAATTCCTAACAGGTTGACCCTTAACCTTAACCGCCTAAAACGATTACGGTTCGGTGTTCAGAACCGTTGGTTCATAGTTCGGTTCATAATTCACTATGGTTCGCCACAGTTCAAGATTATTATATTAAAAAAAATTAAAAATTATTTTAAAAAAGGGCTTGCACTTATTTAAGTTGCCTACGTATCCACTTAGGTTATAGGAGAATCAAAGCTCACGTAGTTCTTTTACATTTTCATCCTTTTACATTATCACTCACTTCCATTTCCCGTTCTTGTTATATTCGTTCCTTCAGTATCAAAATTTTCAACTTTGTCATCTGAAAGTTGCATTCCTTGGATTCTTTTCTCGGCTCTAGTCCAATCGTCCGGTAATGCTTGGCCTTCCAATGAGTCGGGAGACAAAGTTCATCGTCATTCATCTAATATGTTGCCGTCGATACTGAACGCCTGCTCCACAACAACAGTTGATACTGAACAAGTTAAAATTTCCTTGGCAATCACTAAGACGACAGGAAAGCTTTGAGCCTTCTGTGACCACCATTTTAAGATATCGAAATTTTCGCTATCTGCTTCATTAAAATCAAAAGAAGTCATAAAATAATTCTCAAGTTCTTGTTGTGGAACTTGAGGATCCTCGTGGACATTTCGTCCCTTCTTTTAATAAAAGTTGTGATTTTGTAAGTTTTAAATTACTACTAGTAGTTTGTTGTATTTTATAAATATTAATTTGTGTTCCATATTTTGTATAATATTGATTATAAATATCATATAAATAAATTTTAATATTATATATAATATTAACTAAATCAGGAGAAGAAGAATCTTTCATTGGAATTAAAACATCATAATATAAAGTTAACATTTCTTGTAAAACTTCTAATTTAAATCTAGGATCTAAAGCAAATGTAATTAAATAAATTTTAGAAATAAAATAAAAATATTTTTCCTATTTAGTTTTTATAGCTAAGATATAAGAAGATAAAGATTCATTATTAATATATTAATTTAAAACTAATACTATATTAGAAAATTTTTCTAAAACTAATTGAGCAGTTAGATAATAAACATCGAAAAGTTGTTCAGTTATATCATTAAATATTTTTAAATTTTTACAAATACTACTACAAATATTTCATTGTTGTAAAAATAAATATATATTAGTATTAATATTTTATGCAAAAAATGAACATAATAATTCTTTATCTTGAAATGAATCTGGTAATAATTGGTATGTTGAATTCCAACATGTTGATACATCACGTGAAAATTTTTTAGGTCTTATTCCATTAGTTTTACAAAACCTACTCCATTGTTTCATTATAGATGGATGAGACCATAAATAAGAAATTACAATTCTAATTGGTTTAATATAATTTTCTAAAATTTTTAATCCATCTTGAACATTTAAATTTAAAACATGACATACACTACGAATATGAAAAAATAAACTACCAATAATAGGTTGACAAATTAATTTTAGATCTTCTATACAAGCAATATTAGAACTAGCATTATATAATAATATTGAAAATATTTTATGAATTAATCCATATTTTTCTAAAATTAAACATAATAATTATGCGATGTTATGCATTATGTGATTCATCAAAAACTCTATAAGCTAACAATCTTTTTTGGAGGTTCCAATAGTTATCGATACAATGGCAAGTTACACTCATATACGAATGTGTTTGTCAATGATCACTCCAAATATTGGAACATAAAGTAACTTTATTATCTAATTTACTAAGTTCATCAATTAAATATTTTTTCCTCGTTTTACTAATTTTTTAATTGTACGAGTAAGTGTAGTCCTAGGAACATGTTTAGCATATGGATTAAGAGTAAGTGTAGTCAATGATCACTCCAAATATTGGAACATAAAGTAACTTTATTATCTAATTTACTAAGTTCATCAATTAAATATTTTTTCCTCGTTTTACTAATTTTTTAATTGTACGAGTAAGTGTAGTCCTAGGAACATGTTTAGCATATGGATTAAGAGATTCTTTACAAAAATCTTCAAATGTGCATTTAGATTCAAAATTAAAAGAAAGATGTTCTATGAAAAAAAATTAGTTAATGATTCTCTTAATTTTTTATCCGAATATAAAAATAAACTGGAATTAGTTCTACCGCTAGTTAAAGAAAATCTGATAATTGTGTTTGAGAACGATTAACTCCATATTCCGTTGAGTGCTTCATTTCTATATGTCGTTTCAATGACCCATAGTCGCCGTCGGCTTGGATTTGTATGAAGCATTGCAGCGCTTACATTTTGCACGCATTTCTCCCAATGGAAGAATGATATTCTCAAAATGTTTAGTCAAAATAGAAGACTTTAGAGGAGGAATTTCCTAAACCTTAGAAGTAATTGTATCAATACTTCCTTGTGTTTCGGGTATCAGATTCGAAAGGTGCTCGATCTCATCATCGATGGATTGAATGTTGGGGTCCTCCTCCTGCAGATTTACTATTTTCTTTCCCTTCCGAGCTCGAGATGATGCACCTCCACGATCTCCTTCCATTGTAATTGAAAATTGAAAATGAAAGTGCATAGAAATAAAGACGAAAATGTATGAGAATATGAAATTGAGATTAAGAGTAGAGAAGATTTGTGTGAAAATGATGAAATAAACTCTCTATTTGTAGAGTTTGGATAGTAACTGACACTAAATCATAGTCATTGATCAAAAAATGATCAAATGATCCTAACTGTTGAAAAAAATACCTAAAAAAATCCCCCACTCCTCTCTCAACGGCTAGGAACCGCCTGCTCTAATAGTAAAAAAAAAACCTGTTGAACCGGCTGGCCGAACCGATGGTTCACCGGTTTTGCACTTAAGGAACCGGAACTAGCCCAACAACTTGCTTGGGGTCAGGTCCACTCACAAGGGCTGTTAGAGGGCAAATTCTTTTGCTCGTTCATCTGGAGGTCCCCCAAGGACTTCAGTCATTTGCTCAAATGAGCTACTATGTACATCAATGTGGAGGAAGCCCAAGCAACTCAGAGGAGGGAAGTGATCCTTGAGTTGTCAACCTTCACGGAGCGTCGAGCGACTCATACTCACCAACCATCGAAGGGGCCCTGAGCAGGAGTTACACAGCCACAACCCGAGCCCCGGACCCATGCGGTCTAACATGTGGAAGACGAGCAAACGAGACCCATTGAGAGACAACAATGGACGCCGCTCTTTTGCTATTTTCATCGAGTGACGACGCACAATACCAAAGACTGCTACCATCTCAAGCCGAAGCCCTGTCGAGCGGCCTCACCAAGATCACACTGCTGGTCCTCCCTCTCCTGACCGACACCATCATAGCTGATCAGGAGGGTGACATGAAAATAGAAGGCCATCGGATGAAGAACATCGACAGCCAACTCAGAACCAAAGAACATCAACATCGGTTGAGCGGCCACGCACATTGGCTCGGGAAGAAGAGAACTGCCACAACGGCACTCGGGGTGACATAGGAATGATCGTGGGAGGCCTGACGAATAGCTACTCCAATCGAGCTCGGAAGTCACACGCCCGACCCCTGGAAATCCACACCGTCGGGTGTAGCAAAGCAACAACAGAAGGACCAAAGATTAGTTTAGGTCCTCGAGACTTGGAGGGAGTGGAGGTCCCTAACGACTATGCCCTGATCATCAAAGCGGTAATCGGTAACTACAATATTCACCGTACTTTCGTAGATACAGGTAGCTCGATGAATATCATCTTCAAAAAGGCGTTCGATCAGTTGCAAATCAACCGGAGTGAGTTACAGTGCATGATGACTCCCTTATACGGGTTCATCAGCAAGGAAGTTTTGATACGAACCCCACCAACAAATGTGATGGAAGCTGAGACAAAGGTGGATAGAACCCCCAAGAACTAAACGACAAGAGTGTGAGCGTTGACCCGTAACCAAGAATTGGCACGAACCAAGCCTACGAAGGAAAGAAACGCCACACCTAGGGGTGATAAGTTTCGATGGGTTGAACGCCCCGAGAGTAGACTCGATAAGTTCAGCAAGTTCTTTCAAGAACTAAGAGAGCACACAATCTCACCAAAAACTAAATTGCTTCATATTAAGATGTCCCTCCCTTATATAATGGGAGTGAACCACTACAAGAAAACAGGGCTTCAGAGACGAAAAATTCCGTCTCTGATAGTCAGTTTTCCGTCTCTAAAGAATATTTGAGACGGAATATTCCGTTTCAAATATCCGTTAGTGAAACCCCCGTGGCTAAATTTGAGACGGAAATATTCCATCTCAAATTTCAGAAACAAATTAAAAAATTATTTGTGAATCTGTTTTTATTTGACCAAATGGAATTAATTGAAAATATAAATTCTGTTTCTAATTTTGTTTTAAATCCGTCATTAGTCTGTCTCAAATTACATAAAAAAATATAATTTTAATTTGTTTATAAATTCATTTATAATTCGGTTTATAAATTCTGTCTCGAATTTTATTTTAAACTCATCATTAATTTGTCTCAAATAACATATTAAATATGATTTTAATCTGTTTATAAATCTGTTTATAATTTTATTTATAAATCTATATATAACTTCATTTTTAAATTTATCATTAAATTTATATTATTATTTATATTTATCATATACATGATACTTTTAACAGGCACACATTTCAAATAAATTTAAAATTTTTAAAACAATTAATTTCTAATGCAAAAGTATCATAAAATTAATATTGAAATAAGTAAATATTCACATCATCTAAATACATTTAACCATTAATCAAAGATAACATCAATATTTAATCTTTATTTCGCTTATCACGGCGCTCACGGGGACCAGATCCTCCTGGATATAAATGATTTGTATATCCCGCCTCTTGAATCATTTTACGAACCATCTCTTTTAGATTTTCTTCTCTTTGCCTACCTTCCTCGATAAGTTGTTCTTCCCTCTGTCTATTTTCTTTGATAACGAGTTCCAATTTATTTTTGCTTTCAGTAATTTCTTCCTCCATCCTCTTGCTAATAGCACGCATGTCTTTAATTTCTTGAGACAATTCCTTGTTCTTCTCATAAGAGCACATTTCATTGGAACTTCCATTGTATGATCTTCTAAAATGTTGATTGCGTCCAAATCCGTACACCCTCCCCTTACATGGGTCGCCCACCACATCACACCATGATTTGAGATTGAATGAAGGTTGAGTAGACTGATCATCAATATTTTGTCTCTCTTTATATTGTTCTTGTCCATATTACAAGAGCTTATATTAGTTTAAAAAAAATAAAAACCAACAAGTAAGAATTAATATAAGCTAATAGAAAATTAATGAATAATTAATTATGTTGACTTACACTAACTCGAGCTGATTTGTTATCCACAAACTCTCCAATACCTTGCTTTCTTTTATGCATTCGTTCAAAAACCTCAAATTCATCCACATCTCGTCCCAAATCTTTTTTCTACAATCATACATAATACATGTCAATATAAAATAAAACAAATGAGATACATTGAATTTATATCTAAATGTCAAATATATAATAAATTTATCGAATTTGTAAATTTTTGGAATAAACGTGTTAGAAAAGGAGGTTTACTATTCTCTCACGGTGTGCACCAAAAGAAATTGAACCCCCAATATGTTTGGTAGTAGACTCATCCTTCGCTGTCATTTTATTCTTCCGTGCAATTTCACATTTGATCTTGTGATATTTATAACATTATCAACAAAGTAATTGTGGTTTACAACAGATGAAAGAGCATGATGTTTTTGATACAACAAAAGAAATGGAAAATTTTACATGAATTCTTGACTCTGTTTGCTTCTCCTTTGTTTTTTTTTTCCATTCTCCTTTCTTTCATCTAATCCTTTTGGTAAAATGCAAGAACCAGGTCTGTCTATACATAGAAAAGCTGTGTGTCCACAAAAAGCTGTTCCAACATTTGATCATAAATAAATAAATAATTTATATGTATATATATAAAAGTTATATAAAAAGAACTTTAGGATTATAAAATTATGATTCTTCAAAACAGTATGTGACTGATCTGCTTGTCAATTCAATGACAGGTTGTACAGGTTCCCATTCTATTCAACAGGTGAAAAAACAAGAACAAATGGATAATTATGAACAGAGTATATGAGACCTATCATTTATGAGTAGAATTCAACTGTTTGAGATAAATAAACTCCTTGGATCAACACAAATGGATAGAGCAGGAAAAGGAATGCAATGGAACGTACCTTCATAGAAGGCCTGTCGCGATATGGAAAAGAATCCATATAACTATCTGTCAACTACACTGAAACCTGTAGATGGCACAAAGCAAAAGGTTAACAATATAACTATGATTATCCTAGTATCACTGCAGTATTATGTCTATTATTTATCTTAGTTACAAAAGTTTCAACTTCAAATCTTCACTTAAACCTTTCAAAGACTTAGTCAAGCCGTTAGGACAATATAACAGCGATCAAGGTCATGCTGAGAAAAAAAAAATGTTTTTATTGGAATACATGAAATAATAACTTTGGAGATGAGAACATTATCAAAATCAAACACAAACCTTGTCATTGTTACCTTGTCATTGTTAGATTGCACATTTGTGATAGTGTGGGATCGTAGATTGGAGCAAAATGAATCAAGATACAACCTAATAACTGCCAAGAAACCTTTAGCAGCTTTAATCTGTGTAGATGAGTAAAAAAACAATAGTAGACCTAATTGTAACTTTAGAGTCTACGTTAAAATTACTTATTATGAATATACATTCATCTCCATAAATTCTGGATGGAAATTTATGTGCAATTAGCTACCATGAAAATACAATCAAGTTGTGTATTTGTGTGTTTTGCGATATCGAGGAACATAACATAACAACTTTTAAGTACTAAAAACAAGAAAAATCCACTACCAGTATGTGAATTTATCATTTAGTGGGATAATCCACTACCAATAAATGGGCAAGTCATACTTATGGAAACTGGGTCAGCACCACAAATACATACCCAACTTGAAATTCTTTACACCATTGTTTGATGCTAACAATCATGCTTGAACAGGAATTACCTGAACATCTGTGCACTCATACACAGGTCTTCTTTGGGCTAGGTACCTTTCACCCACAAGCTTTGCTAGCAGGAGCCTTGAACGATATAGTGTCTATCTTAATCCAATGTCCTACCTAACTTCATTTTGGAAAGTCATCTCCATGTGGTTTCACTGCAAGTGAATCCCTTGGCAGGAGGACAATGATAGTACAGTTCCTATGTCCTTTGTGACGGGTTGTAAGATCATGGACCCAATGGTAGACAAGAATAGAATTTAAATCTTATCACCGAAGTAATTATACCAAGCTCATAAAGAATCTTTTGTGATTGTTTTCTCATCGAAGTAAATGCACAGGAACTTTGCAAGCAAAAAAATGCATAATGGGAGACCTGCTAACTCTACTGCCACATGATCAACAAAATATTACATCATATCAAAAATATTCTCCTACCAATGTGGTGGCTGCGGTAGTGGCGAGGTATCAACCAATTAGGTCTTGCAAGCGACTAGCGTCGTGTGCAACAGCCACCGCGCGATTAGGTCACACGAATGACCTCGATCGCATGAGTAGGACGCAACTGGTGTTGCGCGTTCTAGAACAGAGAAGAAGGCTGGAAAAGAAGCAAATGAGATACCTGAGCTTAAGCTTATTCGGTGGATCGTGGAAAGAACGTCGGAGACGAAGATCGCGTGCACCTTAAGCCGGAGGGTTGCGCGCCTTAGAGTCGTGCGTGATTTGGAGCCCGAGAAGAAGATCGCTTTCCCCTTAAGTCAGAGTCATGCCTCTCTTAAGCCGTGCTTGATTTGGGACCGGAGAAGTAGATCGCGCGCACGCCGGAGGAGAAATCGTGTGCGGTGCAGCCGAAGAAGAAATCGCCGTGTGCGCCGACGAAGAAGAAAACGCGCGAGTTCGGGATTTGGGAGAGAAACGCACAAAATAGGGTTTAGGCTTTCTTTATTACTTAAAATAAAATAAATTTATAATTACTTAATAATTTATTTCTCATATTATAAACAGATTTATTTCTGTTTATAACAACTTTAAACAAATTTACAAACAAAAATAAATTTCGTATCAAGTTTTGTTACTAATTCGTATTTATTTTTGTTTATAAAAATTAATCTATAAATTTTGTTTCTAATTTATTTTAAAATCCGTTTTAAATTTTTTTTTCTATATTATTTTTTTTAAAGTTAAACGAAATAATAATTCCGTAGCAAATCCGTTTATAATTTATTAAAATTTAAAACGGATTTTTGTTCCGTTTTAAAATTCTGTTTCTGATACCCTATTTTCTTGTAGTGAACAAGGAAAAATACAATATAAGTACATGCACAATTAGAGTCCCAATGTTGTGTTAGAGTGTATACTGAAAGTCTAAGCTTTTGTAAACATTTATTTTGAATAAAGAATCACATTTGGTCAAATCGTCTGCATTTGTTGTAGTTGTTCAATTAATTTATATTGTAGATAACATAGTATGTGGTGTCACATACAGAAGATAATATTATCAGTACCTTATAAATTATAAACAGTAGCTCACGACCAAAATGGAAAGGAACAAACCATTGAAAGGTCGTAGTGTAATTAGGTATTAGTTTATCTTAACTATATAATAACACTAGTACACTTAAAGTGTATTGAGTATGATCATTAGAGGTCGTTTTCTTTTATACTGACTTTATAAAGGAACAAAGACCTCAGTTATTATGGAAGTGTGTGCTCTTAATCCGAATATAATAACAAGCACATATATTTGATATTTATTTCTTTAATTTATCAATGGGTGAGATTTAGTTCGATGAATCAATAAGTCTAATAAGTTGGGAAATGATATCACTTATAGTGTGTGTTGCTGATTATAGAAGGAAACTGTGTCCTAGTAATCTAGGTTGATACTGTCCCCAAGATGAGCTCATAAAGATTGTCATGTTAAACCCTGCAGGTGGACTTAGTCTAACATGATGATAAGGTTGAGTGGTACTATTCTTGGATGAAGATATTAACTAAATGAGTTGTCAGTAACTCACTTAATTAGTGGACATTTGACATCTTAAACACAGGGAGACTAACACACTCATAATAAGAAGGAGCCCAAAAATGTAATTTGGGATTGGTGCGGTAGTTCAATAATAGTTCTCTAGTGGAATGAATTATTATTGATAAAATTAAGTTGTGTGTTCGGGGCGAACACGGGATGCTTAATTTTATCGGGAGACCAAAACCAATTTCTCCTCTCGGTCCCTATCATAACCTCTTATTTATAGAGTACTATACCCACCTATACCCACCTTCATACCCATGATGTAGGGGCCGGCCAAGTTAGCTTGTGGATCAAGCTAGGGCCGGCCAAGCCTTGGTTCATGGGTGGCCGGCCCTAGCTTGAACCCAAGCTTAGGTGGCCGGCCCCCATTAAATTAAAAAGAATTTTAATTTTTAATTTTTCTTATGTGAAAGATATAATTTATTGGAGAGATTAAAAATTAAAATATCTCTTTTAAAAGGATCTACAAAAGAATAAAGAAAGAGATTAGATCTCTTTCCTTATTTGTAGATTGGAAAGATATTTTATTTTTCTTCTTTGTAAATTATTCACATGTTGAAAAATTAAAATTATAGAAATTTCTTTTTATCAACCATGAAGGGATTTTAAAGGAAAATTTTATTTTTTTTAAATTTCCGAAGACAAATAAGGAATTTTAATTGTTGATTGAAATTACCTTGTTTGCTCTTATTGATGTGGTCGGCCATGACATGGAGGTTTAAGAAATTTTGTTTAATTTTTCTTAATTAATTCATGTCAAGGAAAGTTAAGGAAATTTTATTGTAATTAAATTTCCTTATTTACCAAAGTTAAGGAATATAAAAGAGGGGTTGGGGTGCCTTCATGAGACACAACTTATATTATTCTTCTCCCTCTTTTCTTCCTTGGTGTGGCCGGCTATCCCCTTTCTCTTCTCTCCATCCTTTGTGGCCGAACCTCACATCTTCCTTGGAGATCAAGTGGTGGACGGATTCTAGCTTGGAGAAGAAGGAGAGAAAGCTTTCATCCCTTGGAGCTTGGTTGGTGGTTTCTCTTCTTCCTTGGAGGTGCACTTGGTTTGGCCGAATCTTGAAAGGAGGAGAAGAAGGTGCTTTGGTGGTTTCTCATCTCGGAAGATCGTTGCCCACACAACGTCCGATGTGAGAAGAGGAATACGATAGAAGACCTAGAGGTTTTTGCTTACAAAAGGAAAGGTATACTAGTATTTTATTTCCGCATCATACTAGTTTTATCTTCATGTAAAAATACCAAATACAAGAGGCATGCGATTCTAGTATTTCGAATTTGTTTTCGATGTTGTGTTCTTTTTTTTTTCTTTTCCTTGTGATTTGATTGTTCTTTTCGGTTGACCTAAAGTTATTTAAGGAAATTAAATATTAGCTTTCCTTAAAAGGCTTTGTCTAGGCGGTGGTGGTTGTTCCCATATCCAAGAAGGCCATGTGCCTCGCCATGCAGTCCTGGAAGCCAATTTTGGAAATTAATATTTAATGGAATTAATAACCTAGGTGATTTGGATCGAACGTGCTAAGTTCCGCAGGAGATCCAAGTCTAAACCTAAAAAAACAAATAGATTAAACTTTGGATCAAACGTGTTAAGTTCCGCAGGCAATCCAAGTTTAATTTAAAAGAACACATCGTAACTAGGAAAAGGTTCAGACCTTTGTACAAAATTTTTATACAGTGGAATCATTAGGTATTCCGAGTAGCAACCAACATGTTGCATGTCTCATGCAAGCTATCTAGAAACCCAAAACAAAATAAATGCATGCACAATTAGAGTCCCAAGTTGCATGATTTATTAAACAATCTAAAATACTTAAGTCTTCATGCATGAACGAATTCCCATGTTTTGCATACTTATTAGCGTGTTTCCGTTAAGCGCGGTCAGTCATGGATGGTTATGCCCGATTACATAGATTAGGCCACGACTAGCAGTTGTGATTATCTTGGTTTCTCCTTGCTCATAGTCCTCCCAATGTTTTTCGATTAGCTCATTTAGTGCTTCCTTGAAACGCTTTGCCCGTAGTCTTGTAATTGGGCCTTCCGGAAGTGATAACTGATCTCTCCTATCTTCAGCCCTTGGGCATACATCATTCTCCCCTTCTTGAAAAGGATTTGTCCTCAAATCATCACCTGCATCAAACGGGGATAAGTCAGCAACATTAAAAGTAGAATGTACGTCATACTCACCTGGTAGTTCAAGTTTGTAGGCATTATCATTGATGCGCTCTAACACTTGAAATGGGCCATCCCCTCGAGGTAGAAGTTTAGAACGACGTTTGTCCGGAAATCGTTCCTTTCGGAGGTGTAACCAAACTCATTCTCCTGGTTCAAACATAATTTTCTTGCACCCCTTGTTAGCTTGTTGCATGTATTGCTGAGTTCTTTTCTCAATATTCAGTCGTGCTTGTTCATGAATCTTCTTTACGAATTCGACCTTCTGCTTACCATCTAAGTTTATATGCTCACTTACAACTAAAGGAATCAAATATAATGGTGACAAGGGATTGAAACCATAAACAATTTCAAATGGAGAAAATTTAGTCGCAGAATGTATGCCCCTATTGTAAGCAAATTCAACATGAGGTAGATAATCTTCCCATATTCTCAAATTCTTGTTAATGCCCGCACGAAGTAAAAAGGACAAGGTTTGATTGACCACTTCAGTTTGCCCATCAGTTTGGGGGTGACAAGTAGTAGAGAACAACAATTTAGTTCCTAATTTCTTCCACAAAGTCTTCCAAAAATAACTCAAAAATTTTGCATCTCTATCAGAGACAATGGTCCTAGGCATGCCATGCAACCTAATAACCTCTTTAAAGAACAATTCAGCTATATGTGATGCATCATCGGTTTTATGACATGGAATGAAATGCGCCATTTTAGAGAATCTGTCTACCACAACAAAAATTGAATCTCTCCCCCTCTTGGTCCGGGGTAATCCCAAAACAAAGTCCATTGAAATATCAGTCCAAGGTTCACTAGGTATAGGCAAAGGAGTATACAAGCCATGGGGTTTCAATTTAGATTTAGCTTGTTTGCAAGTGATACACTTCTCACAAATTCTTTCCACGTCGCGTTTCATATGAGGCCAAAAGAAATGATCCTGTAAAACCCCTAAAGTCTTAGTAACGCCAAAATGACCCATCAATCCACCACCATGGGCTTCCCTAGTGACTAATTCACGTAAAGAACACATAGGCACACACAATTTATTTTCACGAAATAAAAACCCATCATGCCTATAGAACTTACCAAATGCAACCTTATCGCATGCTTTGAATACCTCAGAAAAATCAGTATCGTTAGTATATAAATCCTTGATATATTCAAATCCAAGTAACTTCGTATTTAAAGTGGACAGTAAAGCATACCTTCGAGATAGTGCATCAGCAACTACGTTCTCCTTTCCTTTCTTGTATTTGATCACATAAGGAAATGTCTCAATGAATTCTACCCATTTAGCATGACGTTGGTTCAACTTATGTTGGCTCTTCAAATGCTTTAGAGATTGATGATCTGTGTGAATCACGAATTCTTTTGGCCATAGGTAATGTTGTCATGTCTCCAATGCTCTCACCAATGCATACATTTCCTTGTCATATGTGGGATAGTTGAGAGTGGCTCCACTCAACTTCTCACTAAAATAAACAATGGGTCTCATTTCCTGCATAAGCACAGCACCTATACCAACACCAGAAGCATCACATTCGATTTCAAAGGTTTTAGAAAAATCTGGTAGGATTAGTAAAGGAGCATAACTTAGATTTTCTTTCAAAGTGTTGAAGGCCCTCTCTTGCTCCTCTCCCCACTTGAATGACTCATTTTTCTTGATGACTTTAGTAAGAGGAGCTGCAATATTGCTAAAATCATGAACAAATCGTCGATAGAAGCTGGCCAAACCATGGAAACTCCTCACTTGGCTAATTGTTGTCGGTGTTGGCCACTCTTGGATTGCTTTCACCTTTTCCTCATCCATCTCAACGCCTTTAGTACTAACAACAAAACCAAGAAACACGACTTTCTCCGTACAAAAGGAGCATTTAACGAGGTTAGCAAAAAGCTTTTCTTCTTTTAGCACACTCAAAACTAACCTTAAATGTGTAGCATGCTCTTCTAAGCTTCTGCTATAAATCAAAATATCATCAAAATACACAACTACAAATTTTCCTAAGAAAGCACACAAAACATGGTTCATCAAACGCATAAAAGTGCTAGGAGCATTAGTTAAGCCAAAAGGCATTACTAACCATTCATATAAGCCATGTTTGGTTTTAAAACCAGTTTTCCATTCATCACCTTCCTTCATCCTAATCTGATGATATCCACTCCTAAGATCAATTTTTGTGAACACACAAGAACCATGCAATTCATCAAGTATATCATCAATCCTAGGAATTGGATGGCGATACTTTACCGTGATGTTGTTGATGGCTCGACAATCCACGCACATCCTCCATGTTCCGTCCTTCTTGGGAACTAGTAACACAGGCACGACGCAAGGACTCATGCTTTCTCGAACATACCCCTTTTCTAATAATTCATTAACTTGCCTCTGAAGTTCCTTTGCTTCCTCCGGATTGCTTCTATAGACAGGTCGATTCGGAATGGAGGCACCAGGTATGAAGTCAATTTGGTGCTCAATTCCTCTAATGAGAGGTAAACCATGCGGAACCTCTTCAGGAAAGACCTCCTCGAATTCCTGTAAGAGAGAAACAATAACACTAGGCAAAGAATTGTTAAGGTCGTTAGTGCTCAAGAGTGCCTCCTTATACAAAAGGATTAGGGGCAGCTGATTTGAAAACAAAGCTCGCTTAATCTCACTTTTTTTTGCATAAAAAATATTTTTGTTTCTCTCTCCTTTTTTTTCCTTGCCCACTCCTTTTGTCTCTTTCCTCTCATTTTTCTTTCCCTCTTCTTCTTTTTTCTCAATTTCTTTTTCTTTCTTCTTTTCATTTACTTTTTGTAGTCTCAACTGGTCCTCCATAACTTGTCTTGGAGTCAACGGTACAAGAATAATAGGTTGCCCTTTCAAAGTAAAACTATACTTATTTGTATGGCCATCATGTGTTACCTTTCGATCGAATTGCCAAGGTCTTCCTAACAATAGATGGCATGCATGCATGGGAACGACATCACACAACAGCTCATCTTCATATTTGCCAATAGAGATTGCTACCAAGACTTGTTTTGTTACCTTGATTTCTCTGCAATCATTTAGCCACTGGAGTCGATAAGGTCGTGAATGTTTCCGAGTTGGTAGTGATAATTTCTCCACCAAATCAGTACTTGCCACATTGGTGCAACTCCCCCCATCAATAATAACACTGCAAACCTTGTTATTGACAAAGCAACGGGTATGAAACAAATTCTCCCTTTGATTACCTTCTTCCTCCTTAGCTTGTAGATTGAGAACTCGTCGGGCCACCAATAAGTCTCCAATAACAGCATGTTGTTCATCATCACTGTCCTCTTTTTGTGGCACTTCTTCAACTATTTCATCCTCATCTTCCGACTCAAGTTCACCTTGAGCGTTTATTACCATCACCCTTTTGTTCACACATTGACTAGCTATATGACCATGCCCTTGACATTTAAAACACTTGATATCACGAGTTTTGGAGGAAATGGGCTCGCGATTACCTTGAGTAGTAGATGGTGTAGGTTTGGGCTTCTTGAAGGGTTCAAACTTTGTCTTATTTTGAGGTTGTTCCTCCTTTCTTGGAGCTGTCCGCCATGTGCCGTGAGTAATCATTGGTTGTCCCTTCCTAGCCAATCCTCTCCTCTTGAGTTGTTCTTCCACTTTTTGTGCTTGGTGGACCATGTTTGACAGCTCAACATAATGTTGTAATTCAACAATATAAGTAATTTCTGGGTTTAAACCATGTAAAAACCTGGCCATAGTGACTTCCCGATCTTCATTGACATTAGCTCGGATCATGGACAACTCCACCTCCTTGAAATATTCATCCACACTTTTGGAGCCTTGAGATAACCTTTGAAGCCGCTGATATAAGCTTCTATAATAATGGCTGGGTACAAACCTCCTTCTCATGAGCACTTTCATCTCCTCCCAAGTGGACACAGGTTGCTCTCTGTTTCTTCTCCGAGTCATCACCACTTGATCCCACCAAACAATAGTATAATCAGTGAATTCAATGACAGCTAACTTCACCTTTTTAAACTCTGAGAATTCATGACAGTCAAACACCATTTCCATCTTAGTTTCCCATTCCAAGTAAGCTTCTGGGTCATTTCTCCCTTGGAAGGTTGGA
This sequence comes from Zingiber officinale, assembly GCF_018446385.1. Taxonomy (NCBI): domain Eukaryota; kingdom Viridiplantae; phylum Streptophyta; class Magnoliopsida; order Zingiberales; family Zingiberaceae; genus Zingiber; species Zingiber officinale. Next base: position 99,563,641 of record NC_055993.1, read on the forward strand.
ATCTTCATCTTAATCCCTCCTAAATCATTATTTCTTCTAGTTCCGTTTCTATCTCCTCGATGTCCAATCCTGCCTCGATTGTAGTTTTGCTCATCAAAGTCTTCCACAATAACCTCTTCATCTTCTTCGACATCAATCCCTTGGGCATGTCTTCGTTGTGGTCTAGTAATACGGTCTTGTTGATGTCTTCTTGGTGTCCCATCCTCCACCCGATCCAACCTATCATGGATAGATTCTAATTCCGCCCTCATCATCCGCTGCATCTCCCCCATCAATGTTTGTAATTGCAAGTTCGGAAGTGGCCTAGCCCCCTCATTTGCTCCATCCTCCTGGTTGTTGGACATGGCTGCAAAATGAAAGAAAACCTCACAAGCACTCAACTCACATTTGGGTGGTAGCTCTCAATTGATGATATCTCTCAATTCTTGATCAAACTCTAGAATAAATCAAAATATCACGTAGCAATTCAAAAGATACCACCGAAACTTATGATGGCAGAATTTTAAGAGAAAATAAAAGAGTAGAAGTTTGAGAATAAGGAAAACAAGAAAAGAATTGTTGAAGACAATTTACTTCGATTCACACAAGCAGCTTTTTTTTTTGCGCTTTCTTCTTCTTCTTTTTTTTTTGTCTTTTCGATGCGCTCTTTTTTTTTCTTTTTTTTTCTACGATTTTTTTTTTGCTTTTGGCTGAACAACAAATAAAGATAGATAGATTTGCACTTGCCTTTGAACCGAAGCTCTGATACCAGATGATACGAACCCCACCAACAAATGTGATGGAACCCGAGACAAAGGTGAATAGAACCCCCAAGAACTAAACGACAAGAGTGTGAGCGTTGACCCGTAACCAAGAATTGGCACGAACCAAGCCTACGAAGGAAAGAAACACCACACCTAGGGGTGATAAGTTTTGATGGGTTGAACGCCACGAAAGTAGACTCGATAAGTTCAGCAAGTTCTTTCAAGAACTAAGAGAGCACACAATCTCACCAAAAACTAAGTTGCTTCATACTAAGATGTCCCTCCCTTATATAATGGGAGTGAACAAGGAAAAATACAAGATAAGTACATACATAATTAGAGTCCCAATGTTGCATGTCTCATGCAAGCTATCTAGAAACCCAAAACAAAATAAATGCATGCACAATTAGAGTCCCAAGTTGCATGCTTCATTAAACAATCTAAAATATTTAAGTCTTCATGTATGAACGAATTCCCATGTTTTGCATGCTTATTAGCGTTCTTCCGTTAAGCGCGGCCAGTCATGGATGGTTATGCCCGATTACGTAGATTAGGCCACGACTAGCAGTTGTGATTATCTTGGTTTCTCCTTGCTCATAGTCCTCCCAATATTTTTTGATTAGCCCATTTAGTGCTTCCTTGAAACGTTTTGCCCGTAGTCTTGTAATTGGGCATTCCGGAAGTGATAACTGATCTCTCCTATCTTCAGCCCTTGGGCATACATCAAGTTTTATCGATCGCCCAAGTGTGGTTAGCCATATCCCTAGGGGAGGAGCCGCTCAGGAGGATAACGACAAATTTTATTGTGGTGGATGCCCCGTCCACCTACAATGTCATATTGGGCAGACCGGCGCTGAATGAATTCCAGGTGGTCGTCTCCACCTTTTGCTAGAAGATCAAGTTCCCTGTCGAGAACTCAGTCGGGAAGTGAAGGGCGACTAGTTAGCCTTTCAGCGATGCTACATCCAGATGGTCAAGATCGAGTCGAAAGCCTCTCGAAAGTCCCAGTGGCTATAGGTAAATGTAATCTTAGAGGAGCCTCCTGCACTGGTCTATGACGAGAAAGAAAAAGTTCAAGTTCATTCTAGCCGATCGGAGGCTACTACTTTCATAGCCACTGACCTGATGGCAAAAAAGAAGGACCTAGTTGCCTGTCTTAAGCAAAATCACGATGTGTTTGCATGAGTGACGCACGAGCTCTCGAGCATTTTACTAGCAATAGCGCAGCACGAGCTACACATCTAACCGTACTCCTGGCCAGTTAAACAAATGAAAAGAGACTTCAGCTTGGAGCAAAATCAAATCATTCGAGCGGAGGTAGAAAAACTACTGAAGGTTGACCACATACGTGAAGTACAATTCCTGAGCTGGCTAGCTAATGTGGTGCTAGTTTCCAAGTCAGGTAATAAATGGCGGGTCTGAATTGACTTCCGAGATCTGAACAAGGCTTGTCCGAAGGATTACTACCCGCTGCCATGTATTGATCAAATGGTGGATTCCACGGCAGTTTACAAAATTTAGTTTTACAAATGGTTTATATGGCAAAATCAATTTTTAAAATATTGAAAATCTTTTGAACAATTTTTGTTAAAATGACTTCAAAAATTGTACTAAATTGTCCCTCCGATATACCTGTAAGTTTTTTTTTTTTACTTTGCACTAATTATTATTTGCTTATCTATTTGTAATTTGTTATACTCATCTATATTATTTTTTGATGAATGCCAAAGGGGAAAGGTAAGGATTAAGTAAGAAAAAGACAAATTAAATCTTCAACTTGAAAACCTTAACCCTAAAATGATCAAGAGAATAAAATAGCAATTAATTGATCTTTCTTTAGTTTTTTTTCTCTTGAATCAATTGTTATTTTTGCATATCTTTTTCTAACTCTAACCCATGTTGTCATTGCATTAAAAAGAGGGAGTTTATTAGTGTAATTTATACTAACGATCTAACTTAGGTTTTGAAAAATGACAAGTGAGTTAAGTTAGGTGTTATAGTGTTATAACCTTGTTGTTGAGTGTGCAAGGTAGACTAACTTGACGAATCAAAAGGATCTGACATCAGGCAGGAAATCCTGTCGGAATGTTTGATTCCCAAGTGGTGAAGTTCAGATGTGTGATACCGACAAGAGATCAGGATGTGCGATTCTCAAATGGCAAAACTCAGATGTGCGATTCCGGCAAGAAGACATGGTGGGTCAGATTGACGTCAAGGAGATAACTTGACACATGGTAAGTAAAGGTAAGTCACTGTAGAAAAGTGACTAAGTGAGGACGCATCCCGATTGAGAGGACAGTAGACGTCGATTCAATTTAGGTCTATTTAACAAACCTAAATTGAGACTTTGACTAAATCTTGGTCTGGAAGACAGGGTTTAAGTCATAAATTAATCTCATCATTATTGTGCTAACATTGTTTTACAGGTTAGATATTATTGGGTTGAACTAACCTAACTTGTAGGGCAAAAGGTATGAAAAGGCCTCAGGTGAATAGTACCTGAGGTGTCTTCAAGCATTAGAAGGCGTATTCGTATTGTTCACGGAAGACGCCTTCAGTGCTATTAAAGGCGTCTTTTGAAGGATAAAAAATTCAGATTTTGTCATAAATAAGGAGCAATAAGTTCGGGATCAAACTTTACAGGTTGAAGGTGCCTTCAAGGCTTTGGAAGACACCTTCCACACCATCTATAAGGATGTTTCGACCAAGCTTCAAGATACACCTTCTCTACGAGCTTCTAAGCGTTTGATTGGTCTTCCGACTGCTCCGGCTTCCTATAGCTGCCCTGCTACAACTCTGCTACGCTCGACTGTCATTGAGAAGCCACCCAAACACTGAGCTCAAGCCGACTGACTACAAATAGTATTTGGCAATAAAGTTAATTACTGTACTTAATTTCTGCAATCGGGAAGTGTAGCGTGTTACACTTCTCCAACGACACTTTTTGTACTCGATTCTCTCTTCCGGCAGTTCTGAAAAAGGTACTTAGTGGATTACACTCGATAGGTCCGTGAGACCTGGGTCTTAGAGTAGGAGTCGCCGAAGGCTCCAAACCAAGTAAAACTAAACGTGTGCTCTTTTACTTTCTTACTTAATTTTCCATTGCGCATATTGTTTCAAAACCTAAAGAACAAGTTTTTTAAAATTATGTGATTCACTTTCCCTTCTCATGTGCATCTATAGTTGTGGTAGAGTTCTTCTATTTTATTGTCACAAGTACGATAGAACAAATTATAATGGTATGATCGAATAAATTAAATAATTATAAAGAATTAAATAAACCCGATGATTCGAAACCGACGGTTCAAAATCATCGATTAAATTATTCCAAAAATATCAACAATTGATCTTGACTTTAGGATGTTGCAAAAAAAATATATGAATATAATAAAGACTTACACGTATGTTTACACTTATTATTTAAGTTGTTTAAGATAGCTGTTTACATTTTTTTTTACTAGGCTTACTAAAAAAAAAAAATTTATAGATCTGCTACACCAAAACAAATTATAGATTCATTATATTAATGATCATTTGATGTCGATCCTATAAATATAGAGGGAAATATATATAGATACATAGGTGTTAGGCACATGATGGGATAAATTTTAAGTCGTTAGTTCCTGAAAATTGACCTCTGACGATTTCACCAGAGATATTATGCGCCCACCGTCTGTGCTACATCTTAGGGGTAAGGTTGTAAACGAATCGAGCCGGCTCACGAGCTTTTCGAGCCGGCTCGAAAAATATTCGATTTGTATTCAAATTTATCAAATTCGAGTCAAACTTGAATATGTTCGAACTTTTTTCAAACCAAACTCGATCTCAAATTATATTGTTTGAGCCGCTCGCGAGCCACTAGCGAGCCTTAATATTTATTAATATAAGTTAAATATATATTAAATAAATAAATTTTTAGCCTTCGAATATATTTTCGAACAATAATTTTAATAGTTCATGAACATGTTCGAATATTTCGAACCGAACTTGAACCCGAGCCCTAATTCAAATCGAACTCGAATCAAATATTTTTAATTTTTCGAGCTTCGAATCGAGCTCGAACTCGAATATATCTATTTCGAGTCAAATTTAAGTCTTAAATTTTTTTATATATTCGACTCGATTCAATTCATTTACACCCTTATCTAGGGGCAACTCAAGTTTACTCAAATTTAGCTTGAGTTTAGTTAGTTATGGTATTTTAGAGATCTTATTTCAAGGTTATTTATTTGATTTTTTTATTTTTTTAATATTTTTAATATTTTTATTAGTTAGTAAATTTGATATTAAAATTTTATTTATTTGTTTAGAAAATTTATTTATTTATAAATTTGATAAAAAGTTTATTTATAAATTTGAGAAAAAGTTTATTAAAGAATACAATAGGTCATTATTCTCAACGGCTCATATTTTTTATTTATGAATATTAATAAATTTAATATATATTTATGTATATGTTTAATTTTATTTAATAATGAAAATCGTTGCTATATTGTCCTAGTCCTTCAAATAAACATTAGCTCGATCAAATTTGGCGACTGGCTCGATTGTGTTTAACTCGGTCTAGCAGATTGGGCCCGGCCCAGCAGATTTTAGCGGCTTAAATATCAATTCCCAATTTATATCCCATCCGTCCGTATTTTATCTACATATAATCCCAACTGTTGATCGGCCTTTATTTCTCTCCGGTACTCTTTTCTTCTACCTCGAGAAGATCGAGCGTTGATTTCAACGATGGCCTCGGTCGTCTCCGTAGCCGCCTCCGCCACCTCCGCCGCCGCCTCCACCGCCTCGGCGAGCCCTAATCTTCGCCTCTCCCTCCTCCGTCACGCATCTGCAACTCCGTCCCTTGTCCGTTTCCCTTCAAATGGTCCGGCCCACGGTTCCCTCCGCGTCGGGCTTCCACCTCTGCGAAGAGCACCGGCTTCTCTTCGTCCACGCGCCGTCATCGCTCCTCCGCCTTCCTCGTCCCTCCTCTCTGACTCTACCCGGACTCTTTCCTCTCTCTTCGCCTTTGCCTTCTCCGTCTCCGAAGTCATCCTCTCCTTCATCCGCCGCCTCGCCCAGCGGGCCGCTGCTCAGGCTGTTCCCTCCCTGGAGGAGCAAGCACAACTTCGATCTCTCCAGGGGAACCTGGCCTGGGCTGTGGGCCCCCTCTTCTTCGCTGCTCGTCGAGTGGCGCGGCCGTCGGGATACCTCAACACCCCGCTCACGGTGGTGGCCGCAGGGATGGCGAAGTGGCTTGACATCTACAGCGGGGTGTTGATGGTTAGGGTGCTGCTGAGTTGGTTCCCCAACATTCCTTGGGATCGCCAGCCCCTTTCTGCAATTAGGGATCTATGCGATCCTTACCTCAATCTCTTCAGGAACATCATCCCTCCAGTCTTTGATACCCTCGATGTCAGCCCCCTTCTGGCTTTTGCTGTCTTGGGAACTCTTGGATCGATACTCAACAGCAGCCGGATGATGAAGTACTAAAAAGTAGGTGCATTTCTCTCTGATTCTTTTTTCATTTTTAACTATACTTGTCAAGAATATGCAATCGTTTGCAACGATTTTGTGATGAACGAAGATAAGCACTGCAAGTTTAATCTTGGTAATGCTTGTATAATTTTCATGAAAGATACCATTTTCTATTTGCTAATGTTCTGTGCTTGGATCTTTTTATTTCGTGCCATGTGAATTGGCATCATTGCTCATTTAATCATGTTTGGTAGTTGGTACAATTGAAATTCATGAAATTGATTTCTGATGAGAAGATAGGCAATGGCTTCTTTAAGAATGCCAATTTTTCATGTTTAAGTGTAATGGGCATGGAGCCTTTTTTTTCCGTCAGTGGTAGATCAACTTGCAATTGCTCTTAGGCTAGTCGTTCATGAGCAAAAACATTTTGATTCTTGGAATAAGAGTAATAAACTGTCCTTGAACGATAACAATTTTAGTTATTTGATGAACCATCATTTATCTTTCAGTACTTCATGGTTTAGCTTAATTGCAATTCCTTATATTGGTTATGATGCATGTTCTAATCGATTCTAGTTCTTTATTACATTATAAAGGATACTCTGATTTTTTATTTATTTTTCTAAATGGAAACATTGGCAATCTCATTACTCACTAAATATAGGGGTGGATTTTCTCAATATTATAGCACTGCATAATCCTTCACTTTCCTTCAAGGAATGTTAAAAGTATTTATGGAACTTGGAAAAAAGAATATCAATTCATTTACCCCTCCAAAAAAAACTAATGCCAAGTAACAAAAATAGCAGAGATAAACATTGATAATTTTAGGTAATCTGACCTTTTTTGGGGGTTTAGCCAACATGATGCATCATCACATCATTTGTAGGCATTTCGTTCATGTAAGGTTATTGCGATAACACAACTTTCCCATTAAGAATTGAATAATTTTATTGTTTGGATTTAGGAATAGAGAGAAAATGTGGGTCGGGTGTAGATAATTCATTTCTATCCAAACCTGCAAATGTTTTGCATAGGGGTAGGTATTTTCACACGAGGCATGCAATGGCTCCAGTTTGACTGGTTGTTCATCTGATGGAACTGCAAATTTTCAAAGTACACAGATCAAATTGTTTTAAGTAATTTATCCTTTCTTGTTGTTTATATATTCGTATCACTCCTTTGAAATAAAGTTATACCCTTAATGCAATATTAAGATTGAAATCTCTCTCTCTCTCTTCTTATTTATTTATTTTTCTTCTTTTGAAATATCTACCCATTTTGGTCTGAATTGCTCTTGCATAGCACACTCTAATAGCGAACCGTGATAGTTGTTGAACTAGTAAGAACACCTTATGCATTTAGAAATTGGCACAAGACACCTTTTTTTTTTCTCATTGTCCATGATCAACCTACTATCTACATGCCAACACACCTCAAACTGACTGTTCAAGGCTCGATCATAAACACTCAGTAACACTCGGGGATTTCACAAGGTGAAATGGTAACAAACCTCACATCATTATCACTTGTGGGGTTGCTCCTCCATCCATAGTTCCAGGCCATTTCTTTTCATGGCAATGTGATTCTTCCAATGTTTGCTAATTTTAATGTTTGGCTGTGTCATAGTGTCACAATGACAGCTGCATCATGCACCTGCTGATTCAGCAACGCACTAATTGCATAATATATTTCTGAAACTGCTATCATTTCCCCTTCTTTCATATCAGTAAACCAGAATAGGTGGCCACTAAAAATATTTTGAATGGGTACTGTGTATAATTTCACCCATCCTTTGCTTTGCATGTGTTTCAGTCTTAACCTTGATTCGTGTTTCCCATCAGTCTTAATATCATTTGTATTTATTCGTAGTTAAATGGAGATGTAACATGTATTCAGCTTAACTTTTATTTCCATTTTTTTCGAGCTTCATTCTCTTATACGCTCATCTTTTGCTATTTTCCACAGGATATTTGCAACAGCAAATTTCTCAGAAGCTGCCGTTTGTCTAGTTCATCGATAGTAGTACTTCTGTCAGTCCACATTGGTCAGTGTCTGAAGTCGATAAATAAATCGACGTTATGTGATCCTGATAACTCATAACACGCGCGCGCACACGAGTTAAGTCGAGTTGAAGAGTGATTGATGTGAAGTGTTACTTGGTTTTGTTTTGATCTATTTGTTTGTGCGTCACATACTGACTGGACTTTTTAGACTATGAAGGAAAGCAAATATATAGTAGAAATATTTTACCTTTTCTTCTCGTTGATTGCAAAATGTTGAACGATTTGAAGATTCATTGAGTACGTGTGCTTAGTCGGTCGATTTCAGTTGTGGTTAGCATGAATGGCTATTTTAATACGAGTCAATTACAATTTTTTTGTTTGATTAAAAATTCCATTTTTTTTTATCAGTTCCATTTCCCACAATAATTGTGCTGCTCGTTATTTCCATTCCGTGAGCTTCCATGGATATTTAGATATAATTTGATCCTGAAAATTTTCTCTTTTTTAAATAAAAAAAAACATGAGATCTATCGATCACTCTCACTCTCTTTTTGAAAAATTGAATACTAAAACTTGTTTTCTTTCTCAAAAAAGTCGTCAAACACACCCAGCAAACAGATAACAAGATCAACACAGAATCTATCGCAGATTGAGACAGCATAGGCGTCGACGAAAAACCTACAACGCAACCCGGAAAAACCGTTCGAAACACCCATCTACTTAAAAGGAGTAGTAACAAGTCTGCCATTTTTAACATCTATCAAGCTTTTTTTACTAATTACTAGTTGCCTTCCTCCTCCGAGCCCTTCAAGTAGAGAGACTCCGTGCCGTCGCCACTCTGCCTCGCTGAGTTCCCGCCGCGACCTTCCGTCGACAATGCACTCCCACCTTCCTGCTTCGATGAATTGCCACGGCCGAAGTCGGGGAATCCCACACTCGCTTCGCCATGGAGGATGTTGAAGCCACTGCTCGCTCCTAGCTGCCCATGCAGCGCTGCTTGCTGCTGCAAAGAAGAAATCGGCGACTGCTGATAGAGCATGGAGGTTCTGGCCGCCAAGAGGGACTGAGGAGTCAGCTGCTGGGCTGCCTGGTGTGGCATGTATCGAGGGCCAGATTGCATCATACTATTCGGAGGAAACTGGTAAAACAATGAACAGACATGCTCATCGTCAGTCGTCATCAAATAAATTGCGTATCTCTCAACTATAGATTTTCCAGTTGAAGGATTTAGTAAGAGCCGACCGCAATGATGCATACCTGAGTCAGGGTCGGAGCTTGTTGACTGTCTGCAATGGCAGCGAGGTACATGAGGTTCCTTTGAAGTTTTGCTTGGTTTCTGCAGTAGGAGATGAGATGTTTGTCAATATTTCAATAGGATCTAACAAGATCCTATTGAGGTCTGATTAATTAAGTTCCTAGCAGCTAGCAAACTTAGCTAGACATACTGAAATGCAATATGTAATATAATAAATGATCCAATCTCACAATATTTTCTTTCTGATGGCATACAAATCAGAGGGAAAAAGGGAAAAACTTATGCTAGAACAAGAACATCGAGAAAACCTTAAACCGGATGTTCTATATTTACTTTCATAAATGGTCATGTCCGCATGAAATTAGTGAAGAAAATGAACTTACTCAGCACATTCTTCAGCTTTCCCTGTATTTTGGTTGTCTAGAATAGCCAGAATCAATTGCTTGTTCTCATCCAGATACTGAAGTATGAAGAAGTAAATATCAAAATAATATTTGGATTTTGTCATAATATTACTAGAAATAAGCAAATAGGCAAAAAGAGCATGAAACCAGAGTTACAGTAGCAGTTTTAGGATCCTATGGAGAAGACAGTATGTTCTTCTTACTTTGTCTTGTCTTATGTTATGAGAGAATTAAGAAAGATAGATTTGGTGTGTGCATCTACGACTGTTTATCCAAAATCAAAAGCCAAGGACTTTTTGGTTACCAGTAAAACTGTAAAAAATATATATATATTAGCGATTAGTAGAACATAAGAAGATCAGCAAACTTTCATCCAACAGCAACAAAAAAATATTGCACTTTAATCAACTCACAAAGAAAAGATCACTTTAAGAAGAAGATTGGAAAGAGTTTTTTTCAACCATCAGTAACAAAAAAATTGCACTTTAATCATCTAATATAGAAAAAACTACTTTAAGAACAAGAGAATATTATATATTGTTTCCCCTATTAGGAAGAAAAGTTTTGCACTTTGATCAACTGAGATAGCCAAGCAAACGTCAAGAGAAGGAAGAAAGTTCACACAAAACTCTTGAAAGAGAAACAAAAGCTGAATCACACAGCATGAGGGCACACCCATCCAACATTCAATATAAAGCTGATGAACACCCACTGCACTGCAAAAAACACTCCAATAAACAGATCCCAGCAGAGGAATGAGAGAACTTTGAGGAGGAAAAGGATCACCTGCTGTATGATATCAGTGGTGACTTGATTTGGGGAAGCATAAGCTGCCATCATGGGCTGCATCTGCATGAGGTGCTGCTGCATGATCTCTTCAAACCAGCCTTTGTTTTTTATTTTCTTTTTTCCCCTTTCAAAATACAATGTGCCTTCTCTTCTCTCCTCTTTGGGTTATACTTGTAAGAGACAAGGAACAGGAAACGAGAGGGCAACAGGTGGTCGCCTTGGGCTTTGTGTTTTTACTGAGGTTATTTCTTTCCCTCTCTCTGCTTTGCTTGGTCAATGGTCGGCGTCGCATCCAAATCTTGAACTCTCTTTTGCATGTGTTCACTAATTTGCAATATACTAATTCCAAGGTACTAATTTCTTGACTATTTATCAAAAAAATCCAAAACTTAAATTTCTCAATTTTGTCTTTTAAGTTAAATAAATGACCCAATAGATTATATATTGAGCATTTTACCATATGAAAAAGTGCTATTTTAATTAAACATTTTAAGCTCCTATTTATTAAAAAAAAGTATTTCTATTCTATATTTTGCATCACCTTCTCTGATATTAAATGTCATATTTCACTGTTTAAGCTGATCTAAGAGCAATTCAGTTATTCTTTTTAACTTTAAATATTGCTGCAATATGATTCTTTCACCTCAAATACACTTGTAGTTAGCAACCATACATCCTAAAACAATCATTTGAATCTTTCAAGTGTTCAAAAAAGAACAAATCTAGAATCCTTCTTGGTAAAAATTATAGATAAAAATGCATTCTGATAAAATATTAATGATGATTTTTTTTCCCTTCTTTGTCTGTTTGGGGGTAAAGCACACTTGAGCATTTGAGAAATCAGGTGTCCTGCAACTATATATCAGCATGCTTAAGAATACATCCAAAATTTTGTAATTTGTAATTTTGCCAATCTCTCAATTAGTAGGAGACAAAAGAAGGAAAAATGGAGCCATCATCGCATACTTGGGTTGGGTCAAATCTTTGTGCCAGTTTCAGAGGTTGATGAGGCACACGGATCATGTGAGCTCTCTCAGGAAGAACTTCAAGAACAGGCGAGTAGCAGATATGATTATAGATCATGCGTGATCTGAGAGTGGAAACCACGCATCACAATAATGCATGCTTTTGTCGAGCATCCACCAGGAAGAAGATGGAGAAACATCTATCAGAATCGAGCTTGAAAATTACCTCGTGGGCTTGCAGACTTCCCTCATGGAAAGTTAATATTCTGCACCATATAACTTCGGACTACGAGCAGTGCAGTCTCATAAAAGGCTGCAAATTTATCCGGAAAGAAGTTAATGTGGAGCTGAAGAGTGGAGAACAGCTGAACAGGTATTTAATGCTGCATACAGATTTGAGACTTTGATAAATTTAAATGAGATGAAAAAAAAAATTAGGATTTTCCCCTATTTCAATTTTGATTACAGTTATCGATGAGAAAACTCATGAACAGGATGAATCAAAATGTGACGCTCGTAGGCAAATTGGTCAGTGTCTGGTTTTGCAGCGAGTGCAGCAGTTGAAAAAGCTGTGCAGTAATGTACTTTCCAGTAGGAGCTCTTCCTCTTTTAGCATTGCAGCCAGTGATCACAAGCGCTGCATTTGCATTTTTCAAAGAGCGTGGTGAGAAAGTAAAAAGGGCTGAGATGCTCCCTGTTGGTGAAACAAGAAAGGCCTCTGCTGGGGACTGGAGCAGCATGTCGTGGCCTGGGTTTGATGGGATGGCCATTGTGTGAAGTGTGGGGGAGATAAGGGATGGGATTGGAATCATGTTCTTTTTTTCTTCACGTTTTTCCCTTCGTGCCAAGGAGTGAAAGAGTAGAAAGAAAGAAAGAAAGCGACCTTTGCCTGCAACTATGGCAGTGGTGCCATGTCCTTCACCTCGGCTGCTAGCTAATGGCATGGCATCATCTTTTCATGCCTGGCCTCTCTCTTATCCCTTGAGTGCCTTCTTATCTCATCATCTGTTCTTTACCAGTTACCACCGGTAAAATCAACTTCTACCATTCCATTGAGCGTGTCAGGGATCTTGTTCCACTGGTCACAAGTCAAAATTAAAACATTCTGAGACACTTCAATCGCCCACCAGTGATCTTCTATCGAATTTCAATGCAGTTTAAGGAGGGTTTACTTTGGTCTTTCTTCCTTTTTTTCTTGTTCGTTTCAACTCGATTACTTGTAGCTGCGAACTTATGCAGAAAATAAAATGCATTCTATAAGGGTTCGACCTGCAAATAAATTTCAAATTAATTAGTTTCCTAAAATCTGCAATACACAATACGCAATGGAGAACGCGAAATCGAATCTGGTTATTTTCCTTGTTGTTTCCTTACAAATGCATGGTTTGCTACTTCATCTCGATGGCTGCTTTCCTATATATACACGGCATTTACATTAACTACAATCATATTTCTTCTTTGATTCATCTATCAAACAGTCTTCGGGAATGGGTTCTGATAAGAGACTCCTGTGGAAAATGATCACAGCTTTGATCTTCATCTTGTTTCTTGTCGTGTTCGATTCTCCGGCCGAAGCACGGGACGTGAAGAAGCAGCTAAGGAGTGCGAAGGATGTGAAGACTGTTTCCAATCCAAGTCCCTGAAGAAAGGATCCGGCCCACCTTCTCAAAGTTCAGGTGGCACCCGCAGCCCTGATAACAATGGTGGACCTTGTCCCCTCGGTGCAAACAATCCTTGATTGCTCACCAAATTAAATTGTTGGAGCTTCGATCGCTGAAAATATTTCTTTTGGTATATAGTTGTTCGCCCAAATAAACACCAGGGTCGTGTATAAAAATTAATAAATTTACTCTTATCATCTTGCTGCAATAAAAGGCACTTGCAATAAGCTAGTCGTATTTTGTCACATGAATAGGTACGATTTTTTATAAAAATAAACGGTCATGTTTTCTTATTTATCTAAAAAAATATAAATAAAAGTGCGCTAATTTTAAAATTATCAAAAATAATATTGTTCCTTTTTTTTTGTTTCTCCTCAACCTTCTAAATCTCCTCTTTATATTTTTCCATATCAAATCTATTTTGGTTCTGATATAATCCAATATCAAATTCAACATGGATTTGATATTTTCTATATCAGATCCAATCTAATATTTTTTTACATCAGGCCCAGTATAAATTGATATGGTCCAATATCAAAATTAATATGGATTTGATATTTTCTCATATCAAATTCAGTTTGATATTTTTTCATATCAGACTCGGAGGATGTATTGAAAAATAACATATGGTCAGAGGAGATTTATGAGTTTGATGAGAAAGGTTTTTAAAATAGTGTTCGTTTTCAATAATTTTGAAACGTGATCGTTTTTTTTAAAAAAAAAGCAGTAATAGGTAGGACACGATTTAAGATATTTTCCTATAATAAATTTAAAATGTTGAACTGTTGCGTAGCTGAACACTTTGATATTTATCTTGATAATCTATAAAAGAAAAAAGCCCAATCGGTCATCCAAAAAAAAATTAGTTCCACTAATGGGAGAATATTTAACTGAGGAAAAAAATATCATCCTATTTTTTAATCTGTAATAAATTTTCACGAATATAAATTAATCACGAAAATCTGAGTGAATTTCCTGATGCGAATGATCCTGTCCGTCCATTGTTTCTCTCGCATAGGAATATTTATGCGTGGATTCATAGTCGATTTTTTTTTTTTTTTTTTCGAAAAATCCGGATTCTTTCACCGTCTCGGCTTTTCAGCTATCGACTAACTTCGAGTCGTCTCGATGGCGAAGACGCGGCAGGGGAAGCGAACCCTCGATTCCTACACGATCAAGGGCACCAGCAAATCGATCACGCGTAATCGCCTTTTTTTCGTTCGGAAAGATCGAATTTTGATTTTTTTTTTTCCCCCTTACTTTGCTCGTTTTCAAGGGATTGAAATGGGTTTAATTTTCTGCAGCCGGCGACTGCGTGCTGATGCGAGCGCCGGACTCGTCGAAGCCTCCGTACGTTGCGAAGGTAGAGGGAATAGAGGCGGGAGCTCGTGGCGGCGTGAGGGTCAGGGTGAGGTGGTACTACCGGCCGGAGGAGTCGATCGGCGGCCGGCGCCAATTCCATGGCGCCAAGGAGGTGTTCTTGTCGGATCACTATGACGTGCAGAGCGCCGACACGATTGAGGGGAAATGCTCGGTGCACTCCTTCAAGAACTACACTAGGCTCGGTGCGGTCGGGAACGATGATTTCTTCTGTCGGTTTGAGTATAGGTCTGCCACTGGGAGCTTCGTCCCAGATAGAATCGCAGTGTAAGTTATCTCTTTTTCGAATGCACCGTTATGCTCGTCTCATCATTCTCAACTGTACGTCTGTACATGGTATACATTGAAGATAACTGCAATCTGATTCTTTTCCAAAGCTAGTTTCTTTTGCTATCTGTTATGGCATCAGTGATCGGGGAATTTTATTATTTTTTTGATAATCTTTAACTTTGGCAAGCTCACTAGTAACAAATTTTCATAATTGCTAACAATTAATTGGCCAAGTTTTACTTCTGATGATCAGTCTTTTCATCTGTTGTTCTGCATAATCACATATATTGTTTTTGTTAATCTATTGGTTTGTTCTTATTAAAGTATTAAGTTAGGTATTCCTCTTACTTCACTGAATGGATGATTTTTATCGTATATGTTTCCTTAAGTTGATTGTTTTATGCTCGTCCTTGTAGATTTCTTGGGTTTTCTATGAAAAACTTTAGACCCTAGATTTTAATTCTCATTTTGCTAGTCTGTTTGACCTTATCTTTGGTAGCTCATCTCTTTGCGTTTTTATTCTTTATTGTGCTTCAATGATTACTTGGTGAATACTGGATCAATATTCAATACCTCTTCAAAGTAAACTGTGTTGTTCTCCAGTAATATAAGTTGCACCTCATGTACTTTTACCTTCTGATTAGTGAAGATGCACTGGCACCATTATTTTTTGCTTAAGGTGATTGTAAAATTGGCAAAGAGTTATCTGAAATTCCATAACAATTTGATGTTCTTGATTTAATCGGTGTTTAGAAATTTGTGAAAATTATGCATAAAGATTTTGGAAAGAGATGCTGTCACATTTGTTAGATGGTCATCAATAAGAGCAAAGTTCTCAAAACCAAACTACAACAGACCTTGTATTTCTGACCTTGCTGAAATTGTACATACTAATATATTGTTGTTATGAATATTTTAAGTCATGTCAATGCCAACGGTGTTGCTAAATGGAGGTTAGAATAAGATGGATGAGCCAACCGAAGCTGTCCAGACATCATAGCTAGTAGTTGTTCGTGTTATTTTTTGTCACTAACAAATTTTGTTGATAGGTTTTGCAAGTGTGAGATGCCATACAATCCTGATGACCTTATGATCCAATGTGAGAGTTGCCATGATTGGTGAGCTTCTTTAATTTGTCCATCTTCATTATGTTATGACTCTATGATTCTATCAAGCATCTGACTTGTATTGTCTTTTTGGTTGATGTTAAGCCACACATTAAGATATTTTGAACTATATTACTATGTTTATCCTAAAGCTAGAAGTACATTTCACCGTTGGAGCAATTAATTCTAGTAGATTATTTCTTGTCAACTCTTTCAATCGAGTTAGGCTGTGGGCCAATCTTCTGAAACTGAGAAGCTTCCATTGAATGTTGTCGTCTCCTCCCTTTCCTTCTTCTTTCTCCTTTTTTTTCACCTTTTTCATTTACTTTTGAATGAACATTATACTATTCATGCCAGACAATTCTTCAAATACCAAACAAATAAACAATCTTACTTCAACCATTAAGGGCATTGAGTTATTTGGATGACTCACAAGTGCTATTTTTTAAATAGAACAATTTGTTTGGTCAGTTCAATTCACTTTTCCAAATCATAGGTTGGATCTTTTGCAGATCCTAATGTACCACAATAGGGTGTATACTTTTTTGTTGGGTTTCAAGGTGCCCAATGGGCCTAGTGGGGGTGTAGATTTTGACATAGTTGCATCATGTGTGTCGAATCCTAGGAAATAAGGAAAACCATGACTAAAGGCTAAAAGCTTTCCAGAGTACCATGCTTGAATATAAGTTTCCTTAGAATTCCCTCTGCTTCCATGAACAGTTGAGCCATCATTTTACCATAGAAAAGAGCCCTAAGTTTAGTTAATCTAGCAAACTTAGACCCTTATCTTATATAACTTCAATAATGTGTTTTGCACATTTGAGAGCAGACTAAAAATCATCGCAGGTGATACAGGCTGTGTGGTGTAAACATATGACCATTTAGATTATCAGTATGAAAGCTAGCTGTTATGAGTTACAAGAGATGCACAATCAAGTGATGAAGCTTCAGCTGCCCCTTCAGTTGTTGCAGGTTGAAAGTTCAATAGTGGAAAGATAGAGGCACTCGCGAGTCGTGATTGATGTTACTTGATGTATCCAAGTACTGTATTCAATTTGAATAGAGGAATCACTCATTTCAGGAAAGTGCACTCGCAAGGATAATTCATCAACTGCTACAGTAATTCCAAATTATAATTACTAGGAAATCCAACTCCATAACTTGTAACATAGGAAATGTTATTGCTTGCGTGAGAATAGGAAGTCACTCAAAATATACACCTACTCATACTTTCAAATAATAATTATCTGCTAAATTAAAAATTGATAGGATGATTTTTGGTGGGTTATATAAGCTAAATACCTCACACTCCTGTGTCACTTATCTGCCACCAAAAATCTTTTCATTTTAATGCTATTCAAGAAGACACTGCTGCTGTTTATTTAATCATATTTTATATCAATTTATACCAGCTGCATTTTCCCCCTAAAATCCAAGTGTCAATTTTATTGACGTGTTTCTCTCTATTCCAGGTACCATCCTTCATGCATTGAAATGTCTGTTGAGGATGCTAAAAAGATTGAACACTTCTCCTGCCAGAATTGCTTAGGGGAAGATGTAAAGGAGAGCAAAAAGTCCCATACTTCAAAGCAAACAGAAGTGAAGGTAAATGAATTCAACAGAGTTCAACAAAACCCTAGATGAGACATTTCAAGCATGAATTACTCTAATAACTCGGAATCTCCACTAGTGTGGAAAACAGTGGCATCATTTTTGGTACATTTCTGAAAATTTTACCTCGATAAGTCAAAGAATTAGATGCAGTTAGGAAGAAGTTGAAGTGTCTACGATTTGCTTCTCCTATGAATTTCTTTCCTAACCTGCTGTTTGCCACTCTGTTAATGGTGATGATTGCAGCACCCAAAGATTTTTTTTTTCTTGAACTAAAAATTGTTATAATGGGCAGGTGGATTCCAAACGACAGCGAAGATGACACGTCGAATGCCACCTCATCGAAATGACTGTACATACATAATCTGTAAGTTTCAGGTGTGTGGCTGATGCGTCTGCTGCTACTAGTCGCTGGGTTTTGTACACATAGATCGTTGTGTTCTCTTGTTGATGCATGTATATCAGGGAGTCCTTCCAAAGGAACTCTCACCTGATCAATGTATGTTAAACCTGGGCCTGGTCATAGAATATGCACTAAAGGAGTCCCACTGTTTCCTAAGAATAATAAAGTTCAAAAGTGGTTGTGCAATCTCTCCTTTCTGTTCTTTAGTAATCAGTACAGTGGATGTCTGGGAGACAATTGAATGTTTTTACTGCTGCATCATAGTCCCGAGGGCCTAATCAGGACAGTACTGTTTATATGCGGTGGTATAGCATCTTAATCTATTTTATAATTATCATTTTTATCATACATCAAATTTACATTCTTGAGCAATAGCATTTTTAATGTCAACCGCGAACTGTATTCTTTCCAATAATACGGGAAGTTAAAACATTCATCTGATGATATGAATAGAAGTTAGCAGATAGGATTGGAGGACCCGGTTCGATCCAGTAAGACCGGACCTATAATGAACCAGGCGACCTGCTGAACCAGGCGGTTAGCCACCGTCTCGAACCAATCAAGATTGTACGAGACTGATCCGCGCCATGCCCGACCTGGTTTGGTTTTTGCTGAACAGGCGGTTGAATAGGTTGTTCATGATATGAACCCGTTCCGGGCCGATGATCCGGGCTGATTGACCGAGCATGGTCCGTTTAAATCTCTCGCGTCACCCGGCCCAGCACGGAAACTCCGAACAAGTCTCCTTCTCTACCCTGTTCGCAAAGGAGGGACACGAAAGAGAACGAGTAGTCGTGTTGGAATTGTTGAAGTGGAGTTGCGAGCATATAATGGTGAAGGAAGAAGAGGAGGCGGAGGAGATGACGGAGGCGGCCGACATAGTGCATGCATGGAGTTGGGGCGCCGGCACCGATGGGCAGTTGGGGACGGGCTTGCTCCAAGATCAGCTCCTACCCCAGCCGCTTTCTCATCTCCCCGCCTCCGTTTCCCGCATCGCCTGCGGAGGTGCCCACGCCATCGCGCTCAGCGGTATTTTCTCCTTTCTCGTAAGGCTTGCTTTATCTAAAACAATACGGTTTTTGTTGTGAACAAGAAGAAAGATCCTTTTTTTTTCTTTATTCATTGTAAGTGTTTAGGAATTTTCTTTCATATACTAAACCACGACAACAAGCCATGTGAATTACTTGGGATCCGTTACGTGAATTTTATCAAATGATTGAGCTTCATAAAATTAGCATTCATGTGCTTCTTGTTAATTCCTAAGCAATCCTCCACCTTCAATATCCGAGCTTGGAACTTGGCATCCTCCTTAATTCATTTATAAACTATAAACGGCAAAACCACATCTTTAACCTATCATTGTCAATTGTTTTTGATAAATCTTTAGCCTGCATTGGTGCCTTCCTAACTTCTAAAGTTGCTAAAATATAGTCCATCTATTTCAATGCTGTGATAATATCTCCCTAGTGTGAATCTTTCTGATTCTCTTCCAAGGCAATACAATCCATTGATTTCAGTATTATAAAGTCTATCTCTCCTCTGTAGGCTATGGATTCAAATTAGCTTACAGGTATTAGGCCTCGCGCTATTTACTGTTTGTGATATTTTATTTCTTAATGAAAAACCTACTTACACCTCATTAAAAAAATAAAATGGATATTCTTGGACATCAAGCAGCTTTTATTTTGTTGAAAGCCTTATCTAAAATGTTCCCAGATCAAAATTAGAAATAGGGCATCGATTCGTGGAAAAGCCGTCTTCAATTAGTTGCATGTTGAAATTGTTGCATCATCATCATCATGATAGTTCTCCATATCATTGTTGATTATCATTCAAACAGTTGAAATTGTTGAGTTTTGGAGGTTGAATTTATTTTGAAGATTTGTGCTGTTTTTTCATACTTTTTCGCATTATGCTTCAGCTTGTTTAGAGGGCCTGCTAACTCTTCCTAATTGTTCCACTTGATTTTATTCTTAGAATGAATTTTCTGTTTGTAGCATTATGAAATACTTGAATTAACTACTAATTATTGTGACACGTTTATGCGGATCTTTTTGTTTTCAACTCCATGTTTGTAGCTTTGCATTCCTCTTTACAAGTACTATTTGGTATGTTTTCTAAGCAACTCAATGTTTACAAAGTTGCTAAGATGTTAATCCATACATGACTTAACTTCTCGTAGGCGATGGTAGTGTTCTCACATGGGGAAGAGGTACACAAGGTCAACTTGGTCATGGGAAGCTTGAAAGCTGTTCTCAACCAAAGCTCGTCAATTTTTTTGAGAGTTTTACTGTCTCCTACGTTTCTGCTGGATGGAATCACTCTGGTTTTGTTACAGGTTTTTGCATGCTATAATGATTTGTCCTTTTCATCTTAGTTCAAACTCAATGGCTGTATTAATTCTCTAAAATATGTTGTGCATCACTTTGCTACTTGTCCCAAATCTTATACATTTGTGGTCAAATTTGTTTGATTATTTTTAGGAAAATTGGCCAACATAATAGGTAAATTTCTTGCAGCCAAACAAATGGAAAGTGTTTTTTCAATCCATGTTATGTAGATAAAAAGCTAAATTCAACTCATGTTACATACTAACTGATCATTAAATATATGTACATCCATCTGGGACATGCTCCACTTAAGCATACGACAAGTCATCATTGCCAATGAGCAATGGGATGACATTTCATCTGCTTTACAACTTTGTAGTATAAATAGAGTGAATTATATTATCAATGCGCAATTTTAACTTTTAACTTCATTAAGAAAACCAATCTGTAGTAGAGAAAATTTTTTCACATAGTATGACATCAAGATATTCTTTTTCTGCACTCTTGATGTTTTTGTTAGTTTTATTGTTGGGCTATTTTTTGTGGTTTTTGGAACTATCCTACATCATAGTTCTAGTATATGCTATTTTGTGAAGCCTTAAATAATCTGCATTTAGTGAAGGTATAGCTCAAGCTCATGATACTTTATCACTGATGATAATATGATTAGTTACTTATTCCTCATTGATAGTCTTCTTATGATTCTACATGTCATCATCTTGACTTATTGATTTTTCATAATCACCTTCCTAGAGGAAGAAACTTAAAGATTTGGATCACCTGATTCTACCTGTTGCTTGAAACCTTTAATTTATTCTGACAACTTCTCCATCTGTCACCTGAAGTTGTTTAGTTAATTCATACGGTGCTGGTATTTTTTTCCCTTCCCCCTCCTTTTTGAGTTTTTTTTTCCTTCACTTTGCATAGACACTGGGCGTCTCTTTATGTGTGGAGATGGCTCATTTGGGCAGCTTGGCAATGGGGACAACCAGTCACTTGACCATCCATGCGAAGTTCTGTTCTTTCCCTCAGGTCATGTTAAGCAAATAGCATGTGGGATGCGTCACTCACTTGCCTTAGTGAAAGGTAATGGTTAAAAGTGTCCATTTCTGCATTACCGGTTCATAGTTAATCCTTCAATTCTGAAGTCGTGACAAAATCTTGTAAAACCAAATATCAGTCATACAGTTTTACAGTTGTAGTTCTTTATATTTGTAAGCAGGACCTTCAGGTGTTGTTGTCTATGGCTTTGGATCTGGGAGACATGGGCAAATTGGTAGGCATCTTTCTCGGAGTCAAAGAACAGTAAATTATCCTGTAGTTGTTGAAGGACTTAAGGACAGTGAATTAGTCAGCATACATGCCAGTGGTGAGCACAGTGCTGCATTGTCAGGTATTATCAGAATAGTTCAATTACCAAATGCTGTTCAGATTTTCTTATATGATGATTGAGCGATGTAATTCATCTTTTTCGTTAGCCGATGGACAGTTATACATTTGGGGTAGACGCTTTGGTGGGAATGTTGATAGTTGTATACCTCAACTCGTACCTTTATCCTTGCCGATTTCACATGTTGCCTTTGGCTGGAATCATGCCTTAGTAATGGCTGGTATTTTTTGTAAGAGGTGTTAATTAGTTTATCCCACATCATATTTTGGATCATGATATGAGTTGCATTTCAACTTCCTCACAGGTGGATTAGTTTACATGCTTGGTGGGAACCGCCATGGTCTGCTTTCTGGAACTCAAGAAGCAAGCACATTGGAGCATAGATTACCTACCTCTGCTTCACTCACCACCTTGGATGGTGAGTTTTCTTTTCAACTATGATAATTTTGAAAGTTGAGGCTACATTATTTGACATTAAAGATTTCTTCTAGTGTCAGTATTTGTGAGACTGATAGATTCATTATGTTATGGTTTTTACAAATTACCATATCTTTATGGTTCTATATATATATGCAAATTTGCTAAACAAATTTCTTATCTATTTTCCAGCCCTTCTGTCTTTGAATAAGATTGTTATTCTCATATTGTTTAATTAGTTCCCATGTAAGAAATGTTTTCTCATGATCATAAATTCCAGAATCTGTTTGGACTCTGGAGACAGTTGTTTTCCCTGTTAAGCAAAAGGCGGCGAGAATCGCAGCAGGGGCCGAACATTCTACTGTTTTGACAGGTGAAGACAACAATATATTGTGTTTTTGCATCTTCATTCAGTTTAATGCTATTCGACTTAAAGATTGTTGTTTGAATTCTCCCAGAAAAAGGATTAGTAATGACATGGGGATGGGGGGAGCATGGTCAGCTTGGCTTGGGAGACGCATTTGATCGAACTGCCCCACAGATTGTTAATTTGAATTGGAACGAATCTTTTCCTCTGTCTCAGTTAGCTGTTTATTGTGGCAGTGGTTTCACAATTGTGGCAAAATCCACACAATAAGCTGAGTGTTTGGTTCGTGACTTGCGTATCAATTCACTCTTTTTCATTTCATGGTATTTTGCAAGTCATGTGTATTTGTCTATGATTAGGTCTAAACTCCAAAGGTAAATTTGTTTTGTAACATAATTTTTTTGTATTAAAAAAATGTATCACATGATACAATTTCCAGAGCTTATGCAATCCTCTAGTATTATTTCTATCTAATATGAACCTGAACATAAGTTGTTGAATTCAAGATTACTTTCATTATCAACACACACCTGCTACACAAGAAAATTTATGAGATCACTTTCTCCCAAGATCTGTACAGAACTAGAATATTTGCATATTAATATATTATTGTTAGTTTATTTCGTTCGTAACAATTGTTTGTTTATTAACAATCGTTCAGATATTTGCCCATGTGAAATATAGTATTCTTTTATCCCGAAATTAGTTTCAGATAACTGGTGTCGATGTGCCCATTTAGAGGATTGGTTCCTCTCACCTTATTCAGTAAGTGGTTTAGGTTGATATCATTCTCGTATATCTTTAAATTAAGGATAGAAATTGAAAAGAGGAGAATCAATAGTTGATTTAGAATACTGATCAGCAACACAGATTCCCGAGTCCCATGTGCAAGAGGCCTTCAGTTTTCTGTCGAGTGGATAAAGAAGAAGACATGTTTGTTCCATCAGCAAAAATTTCTCGCAGAGGCCTTGAGGTAGGCCCTCCAAAAGATAACTTCATGACTATGATACTCCATTGCGCAAGAAAGGCAGGTAATTAAATTACATGGGTGTCAGATAGTGTTTTCTTTACACTTCTATATACATAATTTAGAACTTGCTTGTTATTTATGCATACAAATAAAACAAGATCTGCAGAAGTGCAAGATGAAACAGTGTTGTGCATTTATGTATAGTTATCTTCACAGACAACCATGTGCTCCAACTTCATCTACATGTAAGAAAAATCATGTGGGCTAAAGAGTCTTTAAATAGATGCTATGATGAGTGTGCACTATGAAAAAGCTAGAGGGAAAGAGGAAAGGGAATAATGCAGCTTTAAGAATGGGCTTAAATGGGATAAGATTCACTTTATCAGGGCCTTGCAAAGAAGCTTTGTTAACTACAACTCATGGCACCAAAAGAAACAATAGTCTCCATGTTTAAGTGACTTTTAGCTTAAAAGAATCCTCCTTTTTCTTTTTAAACACTTTGTGCCAATTGAAGCTTAGGCAGACGAGATTCTTCGATGTGGTACATCAATGGTGGATGACCCAACTCAACTTTGTTGCTAGTGGACAGAGAAAATTATTTATGAATTTTTTGCTTTAATTTTGTAATCCATAGTTGGATTTTTTTTGTCAGTTGCGACTGTTGTAATCTGTAAAAAGGATCACTTTCCAGGTTTTAGCTTTGGCAGAGCTTGTTTGATCTCTCTCAATAGGTAAAATTTCTGAACATTTTACCAAAACTTTATACATTCCATCTCCCTTTCCTTATTTATTTGTTTTCACCTCAATTTTTCATTCAATTCGTCTTTTTGTTTTTTCAGACTTGGCATTAGAACTGGCTATGATTGATCTGCATTGCCGCAGCTCATGCTTGGCAACAATCATGGAGAAGGTAAGATCGATTTCAGAATCAATCACGTAGAATCCTTAGCATTTTATGGTCAAAGCACAACCACTGCATGACTGCAGCCGCGACTATTTTACACTATTCGCCCATGATTTCAATGTCTCCAAGATTTATTTTTTAGTTCATCACGTCCAACATGAACTTCTGTGTCAGTATTTTAAAGGACACAGATCAGGCACATGTATTAGAAGAAATAATAGCTCCAAAGCATGATGTTTAGAAGACGCTAAAAAAGTTTTCACCATCATAACTTTGTCTTTTTTTCATTTGTTTTGCTTAAACTATTAGCATGCTCTGTTCTGCTTCATTATTTACAGGCTTCTTCACAGATCTTCATGCCGCCACTGTCCAATTAACTATACTGCCAAACATCAGTCAAACTTTGATAGAAAATTTCCAGGTCTGTTCATAGATTATTACATTAATATCTTCGAGTTTGTCAGCATGGATCCATTTCCATGAACACAGGATAGCTTCAACCATTGAAGCTCACCGAGCGGATCCAAGGCCGAAGACAGTACGTTGCATGCACGTGAGGAGCCCAGGTAGCACGTGTCTACCCCCGGTGGGTGGGATTCGAGGCGGCAGAGAAATTTAAGCGAGCGCTGTAGGAGCAGTAAAAAGCGTGCTGTGGATGGGAAAAGCGAAGCAGAGAGAGAAGCGATGAACCATTCAGCTTTTTTACTTGGAGGACGAGGGAAGAAGACAGACGCCGCTGCGTTAACGTATTCTGATGCGGTATATAATAATGACGTTACGTCGCTGCTAAAAGGACTCTGAGACTGTGTGTGTGAGAGAGAAAGATAGAGAGAGAGAGAGAGATAGGCGCGGTGGAGACGCCCAAGCTTTCGCATCTTTTCTGGGCTTCTCTGCTCTGCTCCACGGTCACGGAGTCTACCTTTCTTCGACTCATCACCTGGTCTGCTTTCCCTCCTCTTTTTCCTTCTCTTGAAGAGAGAAAAGGAACGGACTTTGTGGAGAAGTTGAGAGGAAGTGAAGTCTGCAGATTGTAGTTTTATTTTGAGATAAAGAGTTAGAAAATAGCAGGAGAGAAGGAGGTGGATGGCGGAGCTTGTTTGCAGGAGGCGCTGGTTGTTGTGGTTGTTGGTGCTGGCGGCCGCAGCTGTCCATTTACCGTCCGCCGCTGCCGTGAGCGGTCGCCCGGCTGCGAGGCAGAGGCTGGAGGTGCAGAGACATCTCAAGAGGCTCAACAAGAAGGCCGTTACGAGCATCAAGGTCTCTCCTTTCTTTCATTTCTCCACGACCCTAAGAGCTCGTTCTTGTGTTCTTGGTTCCTATCAGTTAATCTACTTGATTAACCAGGGATACATTATTTTCCTTACATCTTTCTGTTTGGAAAGCCACAATTTTAACTTTAAAAAAGGATGCAGAGTCCTGATGGAGATATGATAGACTGTGTGCACATCTCTCACCAACCAGCCTTTGATCATCCTTTCCTCAAGAACCACACTATCCAGGTAACTTCCTCCTCTCTTCACTTTCTCTGCTTTTCATGGGTGCTGATTTCTCTCCACTTTGCTAATGCTTTTGTGCCAAATTGTCTCAGACCAAGCCAGCTTTCTACCCAGACGGCCTACTGTTTGATGAGAGCAAGACTACATCAGAGAACAAGAGCCCCTCCATGGCTCAGTTATGGCATCAGAATGGGAGGTGCCCTCAGAACACCATCCCCATCAGAAGGACAAGGAAGGATGATCTGCTGAGGGCCAGCTCCGTTAAACGATATGGCAAGAAAAAACACAGGAGCCTCCCAAATCCAATGTCAGTTGACCCTGACCTTCTCAATGAGAGTGGTCATCAGGTAGTCAAGTTACTAAGAAAAATAATCAATCAATCAAAAAGAGAGAATAAACTCAAGTTGACCACCCTGATTTACTCGCTTGTTTTTGAATCCTTTTGAATAGCATGCGATTGCTTATGTAGAGGGGGATTCCTATTATGGAGCGAAGGCGACCATAAATGTGTGGGAGCCAAAGATTGAGCAGCCCAATGAGTTCAGTTTGTCTCAGCTCTGGATTCTGGGCGGCTCCTTTGGGGAGGACCTCAATAGCATTGAAGCTGGTTGGCAGGTTGCTTCGCTATACTTGCCAACAAACGTGATATGATGATACTGAAAAAGGTTAAATTTTCAGGCATACTAATCTCCTTAGCTTTGTGTATAATCAGGTTAGCCCAGACCTGTATGGGGATAACAACTCAAGGCTGTTTACTTACTGGACTGTAAGTTGGCATAATCCTTGTTTGCTGTTATTTTGTATTTGTTTGTATGCTCAAGTAAGATGGTAGTGTTCATTTCTTCTGTTTTTAAACAATAAATGCACTTCTTAAATCTTGTTTTGTGATTGGATAACTTCTAATTGTTAGTATATATGAAATTTCAGAGTGACTCTTATCAAGCAACAGGCTGCTACAACTTGCTCTGCTCTGGGTTCATTCAAATTAGCAGTGAGATTGCAATGGGCGCAACAATCTCTCCGTTATCCAAATATAGAGGTTCCCAATATGATGTTAGTATACTTGTTTGGAAGGTAAAAGAGGATAAATTGATAAGTATCAGTAACGGTTTTCATGAAATGTCGCATGTGTAACCAAATGGTTCCGTTATCTGAGCAGGATCCAAAAGAAGGGCATTGGTGGATGCAGTTCGGGAACGACTACGTGCTTGGCTACTGGCCGTCGTTCCTCTTCTCATACCTAGCAGACAGTGCCTCCATGATCGAATGGGGAGGTGAAGTAGTGAACTCAGAGCCGGATGGCGAGCATACCTCCACTGCAATGGGCAGTGGTCATTTCCCTGAAGAAGGATTCAGCAAGTCGAGCTACTTCAGGAACATTCAAGTTGTCGACGAATCAAATAGCCTGAAGGATCCTCGAGGAATCAGCACATTCACCGAGCAGTCCAACTGTTACGATGTGCAGACGGGCAACAGCTATCGATGGGGGCACTTCTTCTACTACGGTGGTCCTGGAAAAAATTCCAATTGCCCATAAAAACCACTGAATTCCCTCTGTACATTTAGGCATTATATAGTTTTGGTTTTGCGATCCTTTGTGGTTTTAGCCGTCTCTCAGTGGAAGAGCTCAGAGAGTTGGGAAAAAAAAATTCGGGTTTCTCTAAGAGAAATTGCCCTGTTTTAGGGTATCGCTCTTGTAACTCTTTCTTCTGAATCATTTGTCCAGTTTTATCATGGTAGCGAATGAGGTAGTTTCTGCTTAATCTTTTGATATGATTTTTAGTGTCGAAGTGGTGATTGTAATGGGAGACCACAAGGAATAAAGGAGTCGGAATGAGTGGTGTGTGGATGAGTGATGGCAGTGAGATTTGCACTGAAAGGAACTTTATGCCAATGATCACACTTGGCTTCTTCATGCACTCCTGGTCCTTTTTTGCCCTTTTCCTTTCACATGCATTTCAGATTTATTTCGTGTGCAGAATGTTTGGAAAAATGCTGAAAGTGTTCATTCTATTTTATTTTTTGATGCTGTTGGATTTTGTTTGATTTAAAACTCTATCCATACTGAGAGTCTCGAATTTTTTTTCAAGCAAGTTTTAAATGAATACGTTCATTCATGTTCATAAATGATGTGTTCGCAGCTTTTGAATCTCATCTCTAGACAAAAGAAGGTGCTACATTTCTGTCTTTTAGAAAGTCTTCTGTAAAGTTCTTGTAAACGTCTTTGTATCATGCATTTGCGCAAGATTCTTTCTGTGTATGTATATATATATATATATATATATATATCACTTGTGAGGGAAATCATCAGGAAAATACTGAAAAATAATAACTGCATAATGTCACTTCATATTGATTTTGACATGAAATCATCATGCACTAGTGGCTAGAGACGGATTGTCGGAGCAGATCCGAGCATTTCTTCCAAATTTATCTCCTTTGTGTAGAGTTAGGGACGGATTAACGAGATGGTTGAGGATGAGCAAATTATTTTTTATCATATAAATTCGAATATCATAAATTTAGTGCGTTTGAGTGTCTTCTTCAAATTTTGGTCATCTGTACTAATGGTTAGTAGTCATTCGTAATTAATCTCGGAGTTATGATGCAGCGGTAGGACATCTAGGTTATCACCAAAGTACCCGCGGTTCGATCCCCAGTTATGACGAATTTTTTTCTTCCAAATGGGGCGCATAACCAAAGAATACTAGACTTTTGGACTGCTCGCCGCTCACTCTTCCCGATTTATTCCGGTGGTCGATAGAAAAATTCTGTGAGATCAGGTCGATCACCTTAGGATTAGTCAATGAGACTAACTGGATTTATCATTTAGTAGCCACTTATAATTTACCTTCTCCGTGTTGATCTAAAAATAAATTAATAAGAATATTAAGATAAACAAATCATCTTTTACCCCGTGAATCTGAATATCATTCCTCAGACAATTAACAATAGGTCATCTTAAATCACCATCCTATTCGAATTGTCATAATCGCATTCATGAAACAAATTTATAATCTGAAAATGAATACTGTGCCACTTGAGCGTTCATTATCACTCAAAAGGGAAAAAAATTATATGGTAATAATTCTTAGAAAAATGTTTTGATAGCTTTCAAATGTTCATATTCAGGTGAAGATGAATTTAGAACCCAATAACTCGGTAATAACTCCGAACCTCTTGTATCGCAATAGTTAGGGTTGTAGATTTCTCATGGTTTGTGTGCTTTTAGAGGAGATCTAAGATCTTATAAAAAAGAGCATTTCCTTTTTTACTTTTCTCTGCCAGTTATGAAAAAGAAGTCTAGGGAGTATTCACTCAATAGTAAACTAAACCCTTTCAATGAATTATAACAAGTTCATGAGACATCTTCCCTTTCAGTTCTGATTTGAACATGCAATTAAAATTTGAGAAAAAAATGTTAAAAGTGTGTTTGGTTAAAAGGTGATCAAGCAAGAAACAATTCTAGAGATCAAATTATTTGTTGTCACAATACCATTACTTTTTTATACCAGAATAATCTGTCCTTTCTTAAATATGCTAACTGATCTGCATGGTATTTTCTACAATCAGACATGATCATCCTCTCTTCAGAAGGAATGCAGCGTACATAATTAATCAATGGACCAATGAATGAAACATGATAGAAAAGGAACTTCACTCACTAATTTTTATCGTCTAATTCTAGGTTTGCACCTAAATTCGGCCAGAAGTGCTATGTGGTCGGATGACCATTCCGGCGAAGGAATAGCAGTATTCTTGCGAAGGTTTTCCTCATCCAATAGCTCCAATAGAGATTCCACTGACAAAGAGTCAGCTAAAAACACAAAATGGATTAAATGAAAACCAGTTTGACAAGGCATTGCCACACACAGACTAACAATTGACGGCGTAGATCCAGTTGTTGGGAAAAGACAAATACCTGTGTAAAATATATAATCTACAGTGCCAATGAAATCCCTGGTACAATTTGTGAACAAGGGTTCATGTGTTGTGGCATCCATTCTCCTTCTCTGTTGCTCTAACCCAGGGCTAACTCCTGCCATTCTTGCAAATGATGAGTATGCACTAACCTGTCAAATTCGCTATGCATATTAAAACCAAAACCTCAAATGTAAACATAAAAAAATATATATATGTGGAAAAATACCAATGGTAGTTGATGAGTTATCTTGTGTGTAGGATGAAGTATGCCTAAGGGATCTACGGCCAAGTCTGGATGCAAATGCTCAACTTTTCCATTTGCAAGCAAGGCATGAGGGGTGCTGCATTCGCAAAATTCTTATTACCTTTTATATTGCTTATGCTAATGTTGAAAGTATGAAAAGGTTCGAACCTTCCTGGTAAAGAGTTGAAATCTCCACAGACCAACATAGGAATATCTGCACTAACAGCGATTTTCTCCAAACCTTTTAAAAGGGTATGAACCTGAGAGGTTTAAACCAACACAATATGTTTTCCTTATCATGATTGATACTTAAAGAGATGCAGCAAAGAATGCACAAAAGGAAGCATGGAAATGTAACCTGCCAAAGCTTAACATCCTTGTGTTCATGATGGATATTTACATGGGTGTTTGCCTGCATGGATATTTAGAATATATCACAAGCTTACCACAAAAACAAAATTTGCAGAGTCTAGACCAAGTGATTAAAAGGCAAGTGAAAGAAAACTCACAACACAAATGAGCTGTCTTTTTCCAGGATTATCAGTGCCATGGTTACTAAATTTTGCTTCTAGAACCACAATCAGCGCAATGTTATCCTGCATGCAGAATAATCATCTATCAGTGCTGAGGCAATGAAAATCAAACAAATTAAAAAACCAATCTCACAAGAGAAGACTGGTGACCTTTACAAGACGATTCAAAGCAACTTTCTTTTGACCTGCTTGAATCGCAATATCTGTCAATGATTGTGCAGCCTTATTGAACTCGACCTGAATACAGATATATTCAATCAACCTTGCATTTGCATTTGCATTTGAAAGGATCAATCATACAAGAAACATAGTGAAAGATTCAGCTACCTCATACTTTTTGACATGTGAAAACCTGTCTCTGCGGAAAAATGTAGCACAGCCATCAACAGTATTTGGGTTGCCACTATAGATCTGAGCCAAAAGTTGTGTCACAAGAAATAGTTGTATAGAAGCAAGAACATGAGAAAAAAAATAATGAATGCAATGTGAAAGTAAACCTCTGAAGTTTTTTTCTTGTAAAGTGCCTGATACCCATGTTTATCAAGTTCTGGAGCAAAGAATTCCTCAAAATGATCATTTTGGACCTACAAAAATGTAAACCATGATCTACATCACAAACCAAGAATATAAAAAAATTTAAACCAAATCAAAATATGTTCCATAGAACAAAATAGTAAGGGTGTTAGGACAACAAGATCCAATGTAAATATATTCCATTAATATCAGTTATAACACAGTTAGATTGGAAGCTATTGCAAAGATTAATATCATATCTAGCCTAAGGAAGAAAGCCAGCATTGTACCTCTTGGAGACAAAGTATATCAGCATGATAACCAATAATTTCCTGCAACAAATTTTGTCTCCGGTAGGACCATGAGAGGGCCCAAGTTGGGCAGTAGTTATACACCTCACTTGTGGCATACACATCAGAGAGGATATTATAAGAGAGCACAGAGAAAGTCCCAGCCGATATTCGCCCATCTAGATCTAATTGAGCCAAGGGATCTCCATTCACAGCAATCATTCGTCGTGGAGTAGGTGAGGGCGCTGGAATTACTCGTGATGTCAATACAGTATTCACATTTCCAATAGTTGCTCTTGTTTCTGCATCTACTACCACACATTCAAACTTGAGAACATGATTAATATCTTCAGCTGTTGGTGTGTATGTCCTAGAAAAACCAACTTCAGACCAGGCTTCCCCACTTTTATCAGCAACAGTTGTAGGATATAAAGATACTGAGCCAGAATTTGATGTAACAGCAGATAAGCCTGCGCTAAAACTACCAGATCCGCTTACATTCAAGCGTCCAAACACCTCTTCCTCATCCGCTCCATTTTCATTTAGTATTTTTTTGGCTCGGTCATGCAATGCACGATGATTTTGCCAAGCATCAGAGAAACACCTAGGACTACAATGATAACTCTTGGAAATAGGCACTTTCTCCTTGAGACAAATCAAGCATTGTAAAGTTGCCTGCTCAGTTGGATGTATACTGCATATGGCAAATTTTTGGTCACCAAAGTTTCGGTACCTGGATACAAGAAATGGTTATATAAGTGGGAAAAGGTTTTATGACTAAGAACAAGCACAGCAGATTACTAAATATAAACATTTTGTGCATGATATAATGAACAGAATATTTAAAGGAAGGCCCCAACTAATGAAGGATATTAAAAACAAGTTGATAGATACAACTAATTGTGTACAGAATTGGAGAGAGATTTTCAAGAAAAAGGTATAAGCTCCCCGAAAGTTAGGCATCACAATTCCAATTGAAGAGCTCATTTTCTTGTAGTTGAAGTTCTCCAAATATCTGATTATTTCATTCAGTTCCTATTGCGCAAATTTATCCTGGTTAAGAAAAACATTTTATTTGTTTCATCAAAGAAGCATTAGCTTGCACCATATATAGTTGCCGAGCAATTTCCAATTGAATCTGGGATAAGAAGCCAAACATGTAAATAGATTACTCTAACCATGTCTTGTCCATGTTGCATCACAGATTCAGGATAATTACATTCTAACTTGCAGGGATTTCCAATTGAATAATAACCCAGATATATAAATAAATTACTCGTCATATTGCCATGTTGCTTATTGCTGAGTGACAAATCAAACATATTGATACTATATTTTCCACATATTGGTTTCACTTCTACTTAAATTTAATAGGCAATTGATCAATAAGAACATCTAATACTAAAGTACAAAAGGAAAGTTCAGAGTTGACCCATTGAGCCTTGATGAAAACATAATGTAATAAAATTGTTACATTCAATAATTCAACATTAATTGCAATATTATATGGGTTTTTTCTCTCACATCATATAAATAAAAACTCTCTTTTTCTAACTAACTATAATAATTAATTAGGGACTCCAAGAAGTTTTCTCGGTCACTAAAAATCATGTGAGAATTCATTTCTCTTGATATCCAACTAGGAAATACTTTGATTACTTAGAGAGAAACCTATACCGGAAATACATCAAGAGAAGTATTAACAAAACTCAAAAACTAATAGCATCAACAACAGAACCAAAGTTCCACATAGGAACCAGATGAAATAGTCATTAAACTTACCATGATCAATGTATATATATGTGACATAAATGGTGAAAAACACATGAAAAGGGAAAATAAAAGGATTCAAGCGAAATCAAGCCTGGAGAGAGAAGGGCAACGATAAATTAACACCATTTGGTAAATGAGTAAAATAAAGCAAGCCAAATGATCACTCACCACCTATATCTCACGCAGTATCCATGTAGCGGTGTGGACTCAGGAACATCATCATTCGAGATGGAACCATCGGGCCGGCGCAAGAGAACATAAGGCGTGATCTCGCATCCAACGACGGGGATCTCCGACGTAAGATGAACGCGGAGGACAGTCAGCATACTTCCCCACGATCCAATTCCTCCCTCCCAATATCAAACCCTAACAGCAACGCTTCGACAACAATCTCCGAAGTTGATCTTACCGAAGCGGCGCTGTTTCCAGACAGGAACAGGCGCGGACCCGCCATCACCTGATCTTAGCTTCCGCCAGCGTTGACCTCCTGAAACCCAATACCTAGAGATCAGTAGCAGCTCGAGTGCTCCAAATCCAACCAAAAAGAGAGACCATTCCTTGGACGAAACGTGGAACAAAACGATTTCATACAAATCCCCGTCATATCAGAAAAAACTACCATACCTTCGAATCGATCGATCCGTCGGTCGTTCGTTGTCGATCGGAAATCCTTCAAAAAGGGTGAGATAGCAGAGGACAGGGAGAGTGGGGCGCAGGTGAGGAGAGGAGAAGTGGCAAATGAGAAGGCGATTAGGGTTCCGATGCGGAAGGAGAAGAAGAGGCAGTGAGTGAGCGGCGTCCACGGGTGGAAGAGCGGAGTGCGCTTACGATGTGCTCGCTTGTGTACCCTGGAGGGGGACGTCATCGCTGTGGATGTTGTTGTATTTAAACAGAGTATTCGGGGTATTCCATAATTAACTCGGTCTATTTTTGTAATTCTAAGCCATTCCGTTCTGTTTTTAAAAGAAATAGAGGGTTCAATTAGCAGTCACATGACTTGCACGTGACATAAAATCCAAATGATTGAATAATAGCATATATGGAAGGGCTATAAATTGGATAAATCAAATTTAAAAGGAGCAAACTGATTGTTCAAAAAGTTAGGATGTATTTTGCAAAGATTCCTGCTAGTGTACCTGTCTAGTCATCGGACCCACTGTGGGACCCTTCGGGGATCAGCGTGGAAATGATTGATTGGTTGAGTATATTCTGACTGGTTTAGATACGATATTAGGTAGATCTAATACGTTAGATTTAAGTGGAATTTAGTTAGTCAATATTTAACACTTATATAGGCATAATTCCATTTTAAGAAAATATTTTCATAAACTATTTCAAATTGTCTACGTAAGTGACTTAGGATTTCACACAGAGGTCACACTCTTGAAACTTTCCAGAACTTGACAACTATTTTAATCGTGCTAAATGGTTAAAACTCCTCGACAAAAATTAAACTATTTTAATTTAATAAAAAAATAAAAAAAACACTATAACTTTTAAATTTAATCAAAATTGTTTTATAATTTTAGCCAAAGTAATTATAACTTGTTTTGAATAAAGCTACTTAAAATAAGATTAGATGGGACATTTGATAATGAAAATAAAGTGTCATTTTATTTTATTAATACATGTATCAAATTTTGTGATCCCATTAATCCTACATATCAATGTATGGGGTCCCAGATAAATTTAGAAAGCATAAGTAGGTCCTAACGTGATGATCCAACGTTACCACTAGTTCGAGCAAATGTTATAATGTGTTTGACGTGAGAATTGAATCTTGACTGCATGGATTAATGTCCTATTTCTTGCTTATTTTTTTAGCCCAGATGTCTATATATTTTTATCTTTTATCACTTTAAGATCATCGATATAATTTCACGGAATTTTTTACCGACCATCGAATAAATCTAAAAAGTATAAATGACCCAAGGACAGTCCAACATAACGGGTTTGGGCATTGTAGGGAAACCAAACCCTCATTACTTGATAAATTTATTTGTCTGCTTACCGAGCTCTTATCTCTTATGGTAGTAAAAGATGAAATTGTAACTTTAGCGACTCCTCTAATGTAGCCTCACACATTTTGAAAGGGAATAAATCACGAGAGTGATTTTTTCCCAAGAGTATCAACCCTTTGTATGGGGTCAGACATCTAACGAGGTAACTTTTTACATTTATTGGAATTAATCCTAACCCCTATTGGAGCAAATAATCATGCAGATATCAATTGTATCAACTTGTGAGGGCTCGTCTCACTCTATATAAGTTTTTTTTTTTGTAATATTTAATATATCATCTTAATATCACGTCAAAAATAGAAAAATGTACAACTCTCTTAGTAATAAAAAAATCTCTCTATAATTTTTTTTATGAACCCTATATTAATAATTTTTTATATATCATTAATTAATGACTTCACCCATATGATTAATTTTGAGATGAAATTAAAGAATAAGTTTAAATTTTCATTACGCATCTCCCACGCAAGCTTTTTTAAAAGCTTTGTTTTTTTTTACGAAAACCGTGTAAAAAGTCAGGACAAATTTTTTATTTGAACATTTTGTTGGGTTCAATATTTTGACCCTCGCTTTTAATAGATAGTGAGTCCCGCTGTTTAAAAAATATATATATATTTTACATTAATGAGTCATTTGCAATACTCCAAGTAATTAAGACAATTGATAGATAAAATTTCTAATTGTTAGGTGACTTAAATCTAAGTATGTGAAATCAACTAAAGGTTGATTATTTAGCAAAAAGTTAAGTGAGTGGAATGGAATCAGCTAGAGATTGATTTATTGGCATGCCTAAGTGTGTAGAATTAATTGGAGGTTGATTGTTTAGTAAAATCGAACTAGATGAGTTAATTTAGTTAAATGTGAGTAACTTAAGATTTTATATTATAATGATTAAGTGTAACAATTACAGGAAAGCATGCTAGATGGTTCCAAGCAATCGGATGGAGTCCGGAGGCAACTGGCTGGTGATAACTCTCGACGAAGAGATTTCGGAGGGTTCAAACAACCGGGTATATAGGCGATTGACCAGCTTTCAAGCAACCGTGGAGCAACATTATCAACAACCTGAACATGACGATCAAGATGAAGATGACCTTGCCGAGGAGATCGGGTAGTACACGGGTGACCGAGAAGCTTTGTTAACATTATCTTATGGATAGAAGTTGCAACCATATCAACATTTGTACAGACAATCAAGAGGGCTACAAGCAACCGAGAGAGTACTATATAAGGAGTTTCAAGGTAGAGCTTTCAAATTATCCTTTGCTCAATCTGTTGGATCCTCGTAGCATTTTAAAATCTTTTCTTTTCTTTTGTAAAATTACTAGAGTATGTAGTAGAATAAAGCAAAGAAGAAAAAGACAAGTCTCTTTTTTACTTGGTTCGGAGTCTCATCGACTCCTATTCCAAGGCCCATAATAGTTGATCAGTTTTATTGAGCAATCCACTAAATGATAGAATACTAGTATAAGTATGATTACAATGTACAAGAATATAAAAAGGTTACCAACAACACTAGATTGAAGAATAAACGCAGTTGTTGGAGAACTTCTCAAAGCAAAAAACTTGCATGGACAATCGTGGTAGAAACAAAATGAATTAGAGGTAAGAGTTATTTCTAGCTCAAAGCTCGAGGGCTTCTTTTATAGGTTACATTCCATCGATTGATAAGAGGTTT
Organism: Zingiber officinale; assembly: GCF_018446385.1. Classification (NCBI taxonomy): domain Eukaryota; kingdom Viridiplantae; phylum Streptophyta; class Magnoliopsida; order Zingiberales; family Zingiberaceae; genus Zingiber; species Zingiber officinale. The sequence continues at coordinate 99,600,547 of NC_055993.1, forward strand.
CATCGACTGAACCTATCTATTGATTGATCACTCTATCCATCAACTGATCTTCTGTTCCTTCCTTGTTTGCGTTGATCTGATCCGTTCGATCATGGAAATATCGTTGTTCTATCAGCGGATTAAGATCTTTCAGTCGACTGAACCTTGCTTTCCTTGTCTGCTCATATCTGATCCACTGATCAATTCCTGAGATCATGTTGTTCCGTCGACTTATCATACTTTATCCATCAACTGAACAACTTTTTGCCATTTGTACTTTAATTCGAATCTTGTTTAATTATGAAAATAAATTGATCCATCGACTAATCACCTTTATCCATCGATTGAACCAAAAATTCCTTTTGTATTCTGGATCGAATTTCACTGTTCCGATATTCCATCGATTCGCCGACTGAACACCTTTATTCCTAGGGTTGTAAATGAATCAAGCCACTCATGAGCTATTCAAATCTCGATTCGATAAAAGCTCATTTGAGCTCGTTTAATAAGGCTCGTTAAGATAAACAAATCAAACTCAAGCTTTACAATATTCAGCTCATTAGCTCTTGAACATGTTCGTTAGTAAGCTCATGAATCAACTTTTAAATGAAAAATAATAATTTTGATATTGAATTTATAGATTTTACCCTCTACTTATAAAAAAATATAGACAAATATATAAAATTTATTGATTAGAATAAAATTATAAATTTTAATAAGAATATTATAATTTTCTCTAAATGTATAATTTAGTTTTTAATGAATATTTAAATTTGTAATCTATATTTATTAAGCTTGTTTAGGCTCAATAAAAGTTCGAATAAGCTCATGAGCCATGAATATATTCGTTAAATAAAACTCGAGCTCGACTCGATTATAAACGAGCCAAACTCAAACATTCAAGAGTTCAACTTTTCTCGGCTCAATTACACCCCTATTTATTCCATCGACGGAACATCTTTTTCTGCAAAACAGTGTTAGTAAATGAAAATAATATTTACCCTACAAAACCGAGTTAGAATAGAGATATATATGCATGAATAAGACAATACTTACTGTCCTGATCTCAACTTAGGAACCTCCGTCAGTTTCTTTAGTTGGATTAGTACCTAAGGTTTGTCCCTAATGGGACACGACCTCACTTTACTACCTCTAGTAGTTTACCTTAACTTACCTGCCAAACATCGGGTCCTTCAGACTTGTTTAGACTTAACCACTCAGCATCGGATCGGCTTCCAGAGCTTCCACTTGACTCGATATCGAGTCCTCTAGACCTACGAGTCCACCTGTCAGATGTCATGTCCACTTGACCCATCTAGACTTCTTGCCTGATTTCACGATCTGTTGAGACATCCCTTGTTTAGTATCAGGTCCAGCTAACCTACTAGGACTTTCCAAATTGAGCATCCTGTACACTTGATGAATTCATCAGATAACAACAAGATTTCACTTGAACCTTTGACGATATCAAAACATAGGTTCGATTATGGTACTTCCTGCACCAACAGAATCATCTAGTTTCATCTAGTGCTATGAGTGTTCTTTTCACTTTCTGTACTGTGACACACACTTCATTTATGATCGACAACACCTAAAGTAACATTTTCATATGGTTTTAGTGTTGCCTTTTTTTTTTATTATGCTTAATTTTTAGATTTTTTCTATAAGTTTCTCCACTTAGGATAAATTAGAAATAAGAATCAATTTTTATACTGCTACGTGTCTATACTTCTAACTTGGTTAATCAATTTGCATGTTTATAGTACTGTTAGATTTCAATATATCTTTTATCTTACTTGATTAAATTAGTCTAAGTTAATTTATTATTTCTGCTGTGCTAAATTTGATTAATTTAGTTATTATATGCTTATTATTTTTATTATAAAAAAATCTTAACGCTACTCATCCGCTTCTAGCATTGATTTCGATCCTATATATATATATATATATATATATATTTCCTTTCATCTCAACCAAGTCATTCTATTCCTATTACTATCTTTATTTTTTCTAATCGATTTCATCTTTTATTCTTTCAAAATAGATCCAAATTATATTAGATCTTTGTTTTTAAAAAAAAAAACAATTCTTAAAATGCCGAAGAAAATGAAACTTTATAGGCTTCACACAATTGTCCTGATATTCAATATTCTCATATTTATATTTTCACATATTACCCCCTAAAATTTTTTAAATGTTCCATACATTCTATAATTTTCTTCAAATTTTTAAAGTTCGCAAAATTTTCTGGCTCCTCTTAGTAATGCTCCTCAATTATAAATACCTCAGGATAGTTTTGATGTGATTAATCGAGTTAAGTTAGACCTTGTTTTATTTGATGTCTTATGTCTGAATGTGCAGGGACTTAGGAACATAAAAAGTTGAATAGAAGACACAACGAACGGGAAGAATGACATGAGAATTGAGTCGACGGATTCGATGCATCCGAGAGATGAGAAGCTACAGAACAGTACACTGGTGGAGTGAGAAAGACACACATTGTGCATCCGAGGGACTAGAAGCTATGGAGGAAGCCTGCTCGATGAGAAGAACGTGTTAGGACCTTCGGATAGCGGCTAGAGAGGGGGGTGTGAATAGCCGACCTCAAATTATCGTTTCTTTCTACAATTTAGGTTAGCGCAGCAGAAATACAATGTAGAAACGAAAGTGGAGAAGATCAAACCTCAAACGCGACGATATAACGAGGTTCGGAGATGATACTCCTACTCCTCGGCGTGTCCGTAAGGTGGACGAATCCTATCAATCCGTCGGTGGATGAGACCCCGGAAAATCGGCTAATAAATACTCCTTCTGGGTGGAGAAACCTCGCCACAATCTCTTTTGCAACAGCAATAAAGGAGTACAAGAAATAAAGCAAGAAACAATGGATAATATGAATGTAAATACACTCTACCAAGTTTGCTTGCCTTCTTCTCGTCGACTGGAGTCCGTTGATGAAGCAGCAACTTCACGGATGATGCCAACAGCAGCTGATCAACCAGTCGAGGGAAGCTCACACGAAGCTTCAGCAAAGAGGAGCTCAGCAAAGCTCAAATCGCAGTAAGGAGGAAGAGCAAGAACTAGCAGTCTACTCTACTGTGATTTATATGAACCTGCGAAGAAGAAGAAAGAAGAAATCTAGCCGTTGTGTCTCAACGGCTAGACCTGGACCGATCAGGCTCCACCCTGATCGGTCCAGGATGGCTCTGATCGGTCAGGGGACCGATCAGGCCCTAGGCTGATCGGTCCCCAGACCGATCCCTACTCTCACAGAGAGTTGTTGCCGCGATCTCTGATCGGTCTGTGGACCGATCAGGCCCTAGTCTGATCGGTCCCCAGACCGATCCCAACTCTCACAGAGAGTTGGTTGCCAGAGCCCTGATCGGTCTGTGGACCGATCAGGCCATTCGTTCTCCCAATCTGTTTGGTTACTGATCGGTTACTAGATCGATTAGATGACCCAGTGTATCACTGGATCGGTCTGCAGACCGATCCAATTTCCCAGCCTTAAACCCTAAAGCCTTTCTGATCTAGAGAACGAGCTACCGAGCCCTCTCTGACCTAGTCCGGAGAATGAGCTACCGAGCCCTCTCCGACTTCCATGTCCGGTCCAAAGAACGAGCTACCGAGCCCTCTCTGACCTAGTCCAGAGAACGAGCTACCGAGCCCTCTCTGACCTAGTCTGGAGAACGAGCTGCCGAGCCCTCTCCGACTTCGTCTGGTCCAGAGAACGAGCTCCCGAGCCCTCTCTGACCTAGTCCGGAGAACGAGCTGCCGAGCCCTCTCCGACTTCCCATGCCAAGCTTCCATACTTGGACTTCTCCCGTGCCAAGCTCCCTGCTTGGACTTTTCCGTGCCAAGTCTCCATACTTGGACTTTTCCCGTGCCAAGCTCCCTGCTTGGACTTTTCCGTGCCAAGTCTCCATACTTGGACTTTTCCCGTGCCAAGCTCCCTGCTTGGACTTTTCCGTGCCAAGTCTCCATACTTGGACTTTTCCCGTGCCAAGTCTCCATACTTGGACTTTACCGAATCAAGTCAACTCAAGTCGGGTCAACCAGGTCAACCTTGACCGAAGGTTGTGTTGGTGCAACCTTAGGTCAAGGTTGACTTGGTTGACCTGACTCGAGTTGGTCAAGGGTGACCTGACTCGAGTTGTATTTTGATGTTTGACAATGTTTGACGAGAGTAGAAAAGCTGTATTCTGATGTGTTGACAAGAATACAAACTTGGGAGATTGTTGGTGCAACCGTAGGTCAAGGTTGATCCGGTTGACTGAATTGAATCGGTCCGAGCTGGAGCACGCGGAAAATCCAAGTATGGAGACTTGGCACGGAAAAGTCCAAGTATGGAGACAAGGAACTGTCCGGTGAGTGAAGCCAGTGGAGAAAGTCCTAAGGGGATGTAAGGCTGTGGAAAGTGAAGTGAGGCGGTGAAAGTCCCGTGAGTGAAGCCGAGGAGAAAGTCCTAACGGGATGTTAGGCGGTTGGAAAGTCCCGTGAGTGAAGCCAAGCTGAGAAAGTCCTAACGGGATGTTAGGCAAGGGATCCTGGTGAGTGAAGCCGGTGAAAGTCCTAGTGAGTGAAGCCGAGGGAAAATCCAGATGGATCGGGGATGATCGGATATCCGGTGTAGAGAAAAGTCCAAGTGGGTCAAAGGATTGACCGGACACTTGGTGGAGAGTCTTAGCAGGTCAAGGGTGGCCGGATGCTAGCATGATGTACCAACAGTCAAGGTTGACCGGATGTTGGTTTAGGAGACTTGGGACTTGGTTTGGGCAAAACCAAGCTCGGATCGATCTGCAGATCGATCCAGCGATACGTTTCTGATCGATCCGGTGACCGATCGGATAACAAATGAAGGGTTCTAAGACATCGATCGGTGAGACCGATCGGAAGAGTTGAGCAGAGATACGCCCACCTCTCGCAGAGGTGGGATCGTCCGGGACCGATCGGTGAACTGATCGGTCCCCATGACCGATCAGCAGAAGCTGATCGGTCCACGGGACCGATCATGCAGAGTTGGGCAACTCTGCTCTGTCGATCGGTGCGGGGACCGATCGGACCAGCCCTGCACCGATCGGTGATGCGATCGGTCCACACCAGCCGTTGCGACTGGCTAGATTCTGTCTTCGTGTCTTCTTCGCAGTGCGGTATAAGACCTCTACAGGAGATGAAGAAGATAACAACTCTCTTCCTCACGAGACTGTGATTTGAGCTTTGCTGAGCTCTCATTGTGTTGAAGCTCTGCGTGAGTTTCCTGCTGGTTTTCTAGCTGAGTTTGGATCCTAGAAGCTGCTGCTTCACCTGGTTTCCAATCGACAACAAGAGGCAAGCAAGTGTTTTTACATTCCTGTTGTTCTTGTTTTCTTGTTCTTCTTGTACTCCTTATTGCTGTTGCAAAGATTGTGGTGAGGTTTCTCCACCCAGAAGGAGTATATATATTAGCCGGTTCTCCGGGGACTCATCCACCGACGGATTGATAGGCTTCGTCCACCTTACGGACACGCCGAGGAGTAGGAGTTTCATCTCCGAACCTCGTTACATCGACGCGTTGAGGTTTGATCTTCTTGTTTTCGTTTCTTGTTTTTATTTCCGCTGCGCTAACCCTAGTTTGTAGAAAGAAACGCGAAAAATTGGGGTCGGCTATTCACACCCCCCTCTCTAGCCGTACGAAGGATCCTAACAGGTTGCACCCACAATCTCCCAAGTTTGTATTCTTGTCAAACATCAAGATACAACTTTTCTATTCTCGTCAAACATCAAAATACACCTCGAGTCAGGTCAACTCGAGTCGGGTCAACCAGGTCAACCTTGACCTAAGGTTGCACCAACAGAACGGAGTTGGGTTCAAGTGAGCTCATCTCCGATCGACCGAAGCATCACCCAAGCGAGTCGAAGCCTGAAAATGGTCAACTCGAAGGTTGATTGGAGGTGCTTCATATGCTCATCTGTTGAAGTTGCCGAAAAAGGGACTCAAGGTGCCTCAATTGGATTGAGGTGCCTTGGATAAATAATACTCGATGCACCTCAATTTGTTTGAAGGCTCCTCGAATGAACAGTACCCGAGGCGCCTCGATCTAACTGGTCTGAGACGCCTTCAGTGAATAGTACTGTTAGGCTACCGTTGAGCTTTGGATAAAGTTTTATCCACTTGGAGACACCATAGATGACTTTAGAGGCACCTCTAAGCCACGTCAGCAAACGATAACTTTTCCAGAATGCCATAAATAGCACCCTGGAGCTAGGAGTTCAATAACACACACTGTATTCATTTTCTATACTTCTTTTCTGAAATCCAAATTGTTGTAAAGGGCTTCTCTGGCTTTAACTTGGCTAAAGAAGGAGTTTTTGGTTAGTGCACTATTTCTTCCTTGTATTAATAACCGCCTACATTGTAACCAAGTAAAATTCTGAGTCTCTTATTTTTTTATATTATTTTTTGTTATTATCTAATTGTGTGTCCTTGATAAAGATAAAAGTAAGAGAATTGTGACTTTGCTTTGTAGGCTATTCACTCTACTCTAGCCCACCCATGATGGTCCAACAAAGTGGTCTCATAGCTCGAACACCTAAGAAGGACTAACCACCAACTAAAGCAAGAAGACGATGGTCAGATCTAGCATCTATCCGCCAAAGTTTGAGGGGGAGTTTACGCTTTGGAAGCACAAAATAGGGGCATTCTTCAAAACTGATTTCAATATTTACTTTCTACTAAATATGGTTTTGTAGTACACAAGGATGAGAATGGAAGAGACAAGGAAGAATACCAGTGGAATAAAAACAGCAAACTGAGTTCATGACAAACGATAAGACTGAGTTCTACCTTTTGATCAAGCTACCACCTCAAGAAGTCAATCAGATTGACGTCTACGACTCAACTAAAGAACTCTGGGAGATATTTCTAGAGCTACATGAAGGCACCAGTGACGTAAAATTGGTCGCGCCGCTAACTCTGCAACCTCCGGCTTGAAGAGGGGAAACGGTTGCTCAACTACATGTTAAACTCAAGGAGGTGATCATTAGACTCACCAATCTCAGAGAAATGGTAACAAATTGAGAAGAATGACAGATATGTACTTAATGTTTTCCCGAGGACCCCAGATTGGGCATCGATAGTAGACTCATACTATATCTCTAAGAATTTTGAGGTAAGTACCTTAAAAAGTTTATTTTTCACCTTAGAATTACACGAAACTCAATGTGTAGGACTAAAAAAAGAAAAGGAGTCAAATCAAAATATGGCACTGCAAAGCCAAGATCTGGACTAAGAAAGGAAGTATGAATCAGATTTGGAATCTTCCCTCGATGAACATGAAAAAGCTTTTATGGTAAGAAATTTTTCAAAGTTTTTATCTAACAACATTGATAAAAAAAGAAAAAAACTACTACTAAGAAAAAGGAAGATTCAGTGCTACAATTACTAATAAGAAAGACATATTAAAGATAACTGTTCAAAATTGAAAAATAAAGGAATGGAAAAAGACAAAAGGCCAAGATGGGTGAAGCACAAGAACCTAAAAGTAATATGAGATGAGTCATCATCAGAAGATCGTCTGACATGAAACAATACACCGGACTAGTACTACGACTTACCAAGAAGAAGACAATAAAAGCTTGTTCGAGATGAACACCGATAAAGGGGGAGCATCAAACTACGAGTTCGACACGGTAAGTGAGATACGATTCTTACCTCCCGATCAATTTTATGATGTTGTTAAGATGTGAAGTAGACCCTTATGTAAAATTAGGACAAAATATATAAATGACAAAAAGAAATATGCATGCATACAAGAAGAGTTTTGTAAATGTAAAATTAGCTGACTAAATATAAAAATTAAAATCAGAAATAGATATTGTATATTCAAACTCATATGTCTCAAAAAAATATTTTTATAAATTATGGAGGGCTAAATTAACATTTGAGAAATTATAGGGACCAAATTGCAAAACTATCATAAAATAATATCCCTAGAAAATACTAATTAATCCGGTACGAAGTAGAAATTTGTTCTGGATTTTAAAATATGTTCTAATGTATTGAATTAGTATTATGTGCATACTTAAATTTATTATTATTATTTTTACAAAATTAATTATTTTATAAATTTTTTGTTCAAATATTTAGTTTAATTTTTTTTTTCAGTAAAAAAAATGAAGATATTATATTCTAACAAAAAATTTCTTTTTTTTCGAAATATTTCGACCATTCTATAATATCTTATGAATTTATTAACGAAAATCAAATGTGTTTATTAAAAAATTGTTTTGGAGATTGTTTTTTGTAAAACTTTTTTTTGATAAAAAAATTATGTTTTTTTGTTGATAGAAAAAAAATTCGAGATTTTTCGACTATAAATATTTTTTAATGAATTTTCTATGGAAAAATGGAATTTTAATATTTAAAATTTTTGGTAATAAATTTTTGAAAATTTTAATTTTTTTCTAAACTAAAGGCTACATTTTTTATAATCAGACAAAATTTGCAAGATTTATAGGAGTCAAAATCTATTTTTTTATGGTTGAATTTCAAAAATACATGGTTCATCAAAAATATTTATTATGATTATAATGAAAATAATTTTTATCATGATCCGGATGATTTTGATAGACATTGATAAAAATTTTCAGGATTTTTTAAATTTTAAAAATAATTTTCAAATTATTTTTTAGCAAATATGAGGTTTATTAACTAAAAAATCTTTTATTTGTAAAATAATTGTTGTAAAAATATAGAATATTGGATCATTTATGCTTAACCCCTAGAAAGAATTAAATATTTTTTACCTATTTGATTTGTTTTATATTTTGTTTGTTTTTCCCCTAATCTTAATTCGGGTTGATACATATCAAAAAGGGGAAATTATAAGTTCCCTGGGATAGTTATGATATAATCAACCGAGTTAAGTTAGACTTTGTTTATTTGTTGTCTTGTGTCTAAGTGTGCAGGGACTTAGGAATACAAGAAGTCGAGTGAAAAACGCAACGAACGAGAAAGATGACACGGACAGTGAGTCGACGGGGTCAGTGCACCCAAGGGACGAGGAGATATGGAAGAGTATACCAGTGGAACGAGAAGGACACACACGATGCATCCGAGGGACGAGAAGCCGGGGAGGAAACTTACTTGAGGAGAAGAATGAAGTTAAGTTCAAGTAAGCTCTACTTCAGTCGACTCGAGAATCACTCAAGCGAGCAGGAGCTTGAAAATGGTCTAACTCGAAGGTTGACCTGAAGACCTGAGGCACCTCAATTGATTGGAGACAACTGGGATGCTCATTTGTTGAAGCTGTTGAGAAAGGAACTCGAGGCGCTTTAGTTCGATTGATGCGTCTCGGATGAATAATATCCGAGACGCCTTAGCTGTCTGAAGGTGCCTTGGATGAACTGTAGTCGATGCAACTCTAGCCGATCTGAGGCGCCTATAGTGAACAGTACCATTAGGTTGTCGTTGAGTTTTGGATAATATTTTATCTACTTTGAGGCACCTTGGATGACTTTAGATGTTCCTCCAAGCCATGTTAGCAAATAATAACTTTTTCCAAAACTCTATGAATAACACCCTAGAGTTAGGAGTTCAAGAACACACAATGTATTCATTTTCTATATTTCTTTTCTGAACTCTAAAATGCTATAAGGGGTTTCTCCACCTCCGACTTAGTCAAAAAAGGAGCTTTTGTTTAGTGTATTATTTTCACCTTGGATTAACAACCACATAGGTTGTAACCAAGTAAAAATTTGAGTCACTTATTTTTTTATGTTATTATTTTTTATTATCTAATTGTGTGTGCTTGTTAAAGATAAAAGCAAGAGAATTATGACTTTGCTTTGCATTCTATTCACCCCTCTCTAGTCAACCCACGACGATCCAACATCAGCCTCCATTTTATATGTACCTCTCCTGAATATTGGTAGTTTACGGCAAGCCAATTCATAATGTCACCCCCTTCCTATAGAATTTCTTCTCCACAACCATCATTCATACTCTCAGACAAATCAAGGAAGCTAAAATAGAAGTATCCAGAACCAATAAAGAATCAATAACACCATCAAAAATTCTAAAGTTAGGCAATGAAGCGAGTTTTGGTGTGTGTGACACCAACGAGCAAAGTAGTCGATGGATGAAGAGATACACCTTGCAAAGACATGGATCAATATTAATATCGATCCAATCATCGGTAATGATCAAAATGAGCAAACTTTTTGGAAATGAATCACAGATTTCTATAACAAGTATCAACCTGATGGATTTGTGAAGCGACCTTGGGTGAAGTTAAAATCACATTTATATAAGCTTCATCCAATGATGAATGAATTTACAACCATATATAACAACTTTTATACATATCATGAAAGCATGTGAAGCGATGAGGTGTGTTCATAAGAGCACATAAAATGTGGCAAAAAAAATCATGACAACAAGTCTTTCAACTATGAACATATTTGGCGAGTTCTCAGATATTGTAAAAAATATATACGCTCCACAAAAGTTGGTCATCATGCTAACAAATGGTCCAAGACCTCATAATCAAGGGGGCACACATCTTTATCCAATTTGAATGTCTCTATCGACGTGGATGATTGTAAAGTTCATACTAATTCGAATGACAAATCCAAAACTAGAGATATTGATGACATGAAATTTGATAATATGTGATACAAATTGAAAAAATTATAAAGAGAGTGAATTGAGATATAAAAGTATGAGATGATAATGAAAGAGTATGAAATCTTTATGAAGAATACTAGTGGAATAATAGAGGATCAACTTAATTTACATTCTAAATTTTGTAAAAGAATTAAAAAGAAAAAAAAAATGATAATCTCGAGGTGACCGGCTCGGTCCCACAGGAATTTCCCACCGGCCACCAGGGTAAATCGGGAAGCACGCGTGGCAGCCAACCCAGATGTTCAGCATCCTTTGATTGCGCTCCCCATTTGGAGGGAAATTTCTGCAAATACATCGTAGCTGGGGATTGAACTGTGGGTGTCTGTGTGACAATCTGGATGTCCTACCACGGTATCATGCCCCGAGGACGTAAAAGAATTAAACAGGGATAGGGTATATAGTGGATGTTTTTTTTAATGATCTTTATAAAATTTATTTATTTTTATTTCCTTTATTGAATTCAATTTTATCTATATTAATATTATTTGCATTAATTTGTTATATATAAAAAAATTAAATAATATATATTAAATATACATCTGCCTATATATTTTAAAAATATATAAATTATTGAGTGCGGGACATATAACAAGTTGTAGGAAGGTAATTATTACAGTTGAGAGAAAAATGAGTTTTTACTTTTTAGATGTGGTACATAAAAAAATATTTAAAAGCCCCACTTTTGTGAGTTCTTAATCCGAGATGCTCTTAATTTTTTATTTTAAAAGATGATTATGTCCGCTTTAAAATAAAAAAAAATCAAATAAAAAAATATTTAAGATTTGCATTTTTGCATTTTTTTTTTTAACTCTTGCATATGTTGATAAGACTCTTTGGGATATAAGGATAGATTATAGTATTAATTATAAAAAAATTCAAATAAAAAAAATATTTAAGATTTACCCCTAAAATTCTTAGGATAACATATATATATATATATATATATATAAAAGGATTTGTTATCCTGCGCGACGCCACGGTGCGCGACTGTGGGCGCCGCGCAGGATAACAACTGTTTTTATTTTTTTTTTTAATTTATGAATTAAAAAAAAAATAAAAAAAAATATTTTTTTAAGAGTTTATTTCTAGGGTTCAAGTTTTGGTTATAGTGTTAAAGCTATTTTTTTTTTTAGATTTTACCTCTGAGGTTTAGGCTTCCCAATTAGGTTATAGTGTTTGGTTTTAAAAAAAAATTAAAATAAAATTAATTTAAGCATTTATTGAGTATTGTAATAGGTTAAGGGGATATATTAAGGTATTAGAAATTTATATAAGGAAATGTGAAATTTTTTAATTTAAAAACTAATAGAAAAAATAAAAAAACGTCGATTGATACGCTGCGCGCGCACAGTCGCGCACTGTGCAGGCGCGCAGCGTATCAATCCTATATATATATATATATATATATGTCCCCAGGGCGTAGCACAGATGGGGAGTGCATGGTTCTGTGGCTGAAAGGTCCAGGAGTCGATCCCCGGGGTGTCATTGCCTGGGGTTAACGTCTCCGCCATGCACTTTTCACCTGTGTACCTGTATTTACCTCCCTCCATATCCGTGGGACCGGCTCTAGGGGGCCGCTGATGTGGCGGTTCCACATTATATATATATATATATATATATATATATATATATATATATATATATATATATATATATATAGTATTGATATTGTGCGCGACTGTGCGCGTCGCGCACAATATCAGTGTTTTTTTTTTTAATTTTTTTTTAGTTTTTTTGAATTTAAAAAATTCAACATTTCCTTATTTAAAAAATTTCTTTACGATTTTATTTATAGGGTTCAGGCTTTGGGTATAGTGTTAAAACTATTTTTTTTTTTTAGATTTTACCTATAGGGTTTAGGCTTTCTAATTAGGTTATAGTGTTTGGTTTAAAAAAAAATTAAAATAAAATTAATTTAAATATTTATTGAGTATTGTAATGTGTTTAGGGGATATATCTATATATTAAATTTTAAATAAGGAAATGTTGAATTTTTTAAATTCAAAAAAACTAAAAAAAAATTTAAAAAAAATAAAAAACACTGATATTGTGCGCGACGCGCACAGTCGCGCACTGTGCGCGTCGCGCACAATATCAATACTCTCTCTCTATATATATATATATATATATATATATATATACTAATCGATACTTTGTGCGCGACTATAAGTAAAATCCGACCTGGGCTATCTGGTGATGTAGCTGCTACAACGTTGTAGCAGCTACTACACAATAGTTGCTACACGTTGTAGCAACTTCTGTATAGTAACTGCTATAATGTGTAGCAGTGTTATTGCGCAGCTACTATGTTGTAACAGTTATTGTACCGTTGTAGCAGCTACTGTACCGTTGTAGCAGCTACTGCACCATTGTAGCAGATTCTGCACCGTTGTAGAAGTTACTATACCGTTGTAGCAGCTTCTATACCGTTGTAGCAACTTCTGCACCGTTGTAGCAGCTACTGCTCTGTTGTAGTAGCTACTGCACCGTTGTAGCAGCTCTGCACCGTTGTAGCAACTTCTGAACCGTTATAACAGCTTCTGCACCGTTGTAGCAGTTATTGCATAGTAACTGCTACAATTACTGCATAACAGCTGCTACAACGTTGTATCATCACTACTAAAATAATTTTTTTCATGTAATAATAGGAGAGAAGATAAAATATCATTTTAATTTAAAAAGAAAGAGAGAAAAGTTGTTACATGCAGATGAGAGAGAGATTAAAAAAATTATATTTTGAAAATCTTAGATTCTTGGAAATATATACAATAATCTGTTGTTCTTTTGAGGTATTTTAATATCCCCTTCACCGCTTTCCAGTGTCTCGATCCTAGGTTTAATTGGAAACGCCTAACCAAGCCAATAACATAACTTATGTCAGGACGAGTACACAACATAGTGTACATTAAACTACTAATAACACTAACATATGATTTTTTCTTTATTTCGGCTATTTCTTCAGGAATCTTGGGATACAATATTGTAATCCGACATATTGAAGTGTTGTAACATCTTAGTGATATAAGCCTCGTGAGACAAACCCAAAAGTCTTTTTGATCAATCTTTCATGATCTTCGCTCCTAAGATGTACTCAGCTTCTTTTCAAAAATAATACCATCTATTTAGGTATATCCTTTTACAACTAGTTGAACTTTGTATCGATTAATTGATTCATCCGTTTTCCTCTTGATTTTGAGATTTCATTTATTCCCAATAGCCCTTCGGCCCAGAGGAAGATCGACTAAATCTCAAACTTAATTTTTTTCTCATTGACTCCATTTTTCCATCCATTGCAACTTTCTATTTTTTTCTCTAACTGAGCTTCTTAATGCTTCCTCAATCATTCGAGGTTCATCGTGGTCAACTGAGAGTGTTATTAATATCTCATTCTCAATATCAAACCATTTTTAAGATTTAATCTTATGAACACTTCTTCATACATTGGGTTGTTGAGAAGTCAACTTATGACTTGGTAAATTACTACCACTAGGTTGACTAGATTCAGGCATCTCTCGTGATACCTGATTTGTTGATAAAGGAACATTATCCTTCTCTTCTATCACAAATATAGAAATTGTTTTATCAACTTCACCTCTTATTGGGAACTAAATTTCAAGAAAAGTAGCATCTCTTGACTTCATTTCATAGATGATTTCATCTTGTTGCTCACCAATGAAGATATAACCTTTAGAACTCTCAAAATATCTTATAAAGATATACTTCTTACCTCTGAGTCCTAATTTTCCATATTTGTGAGTCTTATCATGAATGTAGGCAATTGACTCCTAAGGTCTCAGATTACTCAAATCTAGTTTTCTATATGTCCAACGTTCATATAGAGTAAATGGAATAGATTTAGAAGACACTCGGTTAAGTATATAGGTTGCAGCTAATAATAAATTTCCCCAATAGGCAATTGACAAATTAGCTTGAGCCATCATAGACCTAACCATATCTAGAAGAGTTCAATTTCTTTTTTCAGCAACCCCATTTTGCTGTGGAGTTCTAGGGATAATTAGTTGTCTAATGACCTCTTTCTCATTACATATTGTCTTGAATTGATCAGACAAATACCCGCCTCCACGGTCAGTGTACAAATTATGTTTAATTATCATTTTCGTTCATATAACAAATGAAGCAATTCAATGTTTCAGATTCGTGAGAAATCAAATACACATGACCAAAATGTATAAAATCATCAATAAATGTAATAAAATAAGAACTTCAATTTCTAGCCTTATATTCATTGGACCACAAATATTTGAATAAATTAATTGCAATGGTGATTCAGCTCTAATAGTCGTATCAAATGGTTTTCTAGCTGCTTTCCCATTAAGACAATGCTCACATATAGACAAGTTACTTTAGCATGAGTATCGAGCATACCCTCTTTAGTTAATCTATTCATTCATTCTTATCCTATATATCATAATCTAGCATGCTAAACTTTAGTTACTTCAGAATCATTAGTAAGAGCAATGTTTGAAAAATAATCATTATTGTCGTAATCAATATCTAGTTCTATACCAAGAACCATGAAACCATTCGATACATAATCATACCCAATTAACATAGAGTTAATTCGAAGTTCCATACAATGACTATAAAAGTCTACACAATAACCCAAATCAAGGAGATTAGTAATGGAAATCAGATTCCATCGAATCTCAGGAGCATACAGGATATTATGTAGAAATAAGGTATGCCCACTACGAAGGTTGAGTTTGCAAGTGCCAATTCCTTTGGCTTCGATTCTTGTATTGTTTCCCACATATATCCATTTGTTGCCATCAGGTACGCGATAGTACTCCACGTATATAGCTCGATCACAATCTATATGATTCGTTATTCCTAAATCTATAATCCACAAATGATAAGAATCAATTAACAATACTGAACTTGCAACATAATGTTCATGGAAAGAAGATAAAAAATGGATCTATCTTTTTTGGCTCAGTAAAATTTTGAGCAAAATGGATCTTCTTGCCATAGTTATAACAAGTCATCTTACTCTTAGATTTTTGTTCATATTTATTTCCTTTCTTCTTAATTTGGTCTTGCCCAACAACAACACCTGTTTATTTTCCTTTTCCCTTTCCTCTCTTGAACTATCTTTTCTTATTCTTGGAACCAGAACCTTCAACTATAAAAGTTTGACAGTAATCATTGCGAATTTTATTCTCTCTGCCTCAAGTTCAATATGGCGTGAAACATTAGTAAAAGTCTTGAAACTTTTACTATGTCAGATTCTGTTTCATTGTTTCCCAAGAACCATGAAGGGAACGGATTATTCCTTGAACATATTTTTTATCAGTCAACTTATGACCAACAGTCTTTAGCTCTCGAATCATATTACCATTTCCCTCAAATATTGGGTCAAGTAATATTCGAGCGCTTTTTGTAGCTGTCAAACTTAATTGTCAACTGACAAAACTTACTTAGATTTATTCCACTGTACTTCTCTTTAAGGGCAACCCAGATTGCATGAGCAGATGGTAATGACTCATACTTAAATATCAAGTCATCTACCATTGAACTAATCAATATTCCCTTAGCAGTGGGCATTAAAGTCACATTCATGCTATGCTGTAGAACCGCCAGCAGGTTCTTCTATGAACTTATTTACAGCCTCTAGAATTTTTTTTCTTAAAAACATATTGTATCTTGAGGTGCTTGATTTTATAGTTATACTCATATACTCTTCTTTGTTATTGAGTTTAGCCATGAGACTCTTATTTTCCATGATTTATAAATAAACATATTATTTAGTTATTCAATGTAATTCATATGTATGCAATTAGCAATTGACTCAATGTAATTTGAGTTGACTTACAGAATCAAGTAATAACTATGTTTCTACTCATCATTTGTGTTAGTACCCCAAGGTAGTTTTGATATGATCAACCAAGTCAGGTTAGGTCTTGTTGTATTTAACCCCTGTGCCTAAGTGTGTAGAAACTTAGAAGTACAGGAAATCGAGCAAAAGACACAGCTAGCGAGAAGGATGACATGGAAGAGAGCCGACAGGATCGTTACATCTGAGGGATGAGGTGCTGTGAAAGAGTATGTGGATGGACGAGAAGGAGGCATGCTGCGTTTCCGAGGGACGAGAAACCGAAGCGAAAGATTGCTCGAAGGTCGAAAGTTGGGTTCAGGTGAGTCTTATTCCGGCTGGCCGAGATTACCCGAGTGAGCGGATCTAGAGTGGAAGATCCAGACCAATGTGAGCGGGACTAGAGCGGAAGACCCGGACCAAAAAGTCAACTAAAAGTTGTCTTTTTTGTCCGAGCGCTAGAAGCCCTTCTGGTCGCTCGGAACTAAAAATTATCTAAAACGTGACATGGAGCACCCTGTTGCGATGGGGATAAAAGTTTATCCCCTTCCAGGCGCCTGGACCCTTCCAGGCGCCTGGACCCTTCCAGGCGCCCAGACGAGGGCTATAAATATAGCCCTGGTCTCAGAAGCTTAGATAGAACACTTGTAAATAATTTTTTTTATTTAGCTTTCTAGTTTTGAGATCTAACTGCTATAAGAGACTTCTCCGCCTAGAGGAGAATTTTATTGAGCTTTACATCTTCTTTGGATTAACAACCTCCCCGGTTGTAATAAAAAAATTTCTTTGCGCCTCATCTTTTTTAGTCTTTAAATTATTTTATGCAAGTGTTGATATTTATTAAGCTATGAAGTTCGAGGAAGGTTCTTTTTCCTTGCAGGGCTATTCATCTTCCCTCTAGCCGGTCACTAAGGGTCCTACAAGTGGTATCAGAGCCAGAACACCTCAAAAGGACTAACCGCGGAATGAAGTACTAAGACAATGGTCGGACCGAGCATTTGCTCGTCGAAGTTCGAGGGAGAATTTGCTTTATGGAAAGAACGCATGAAGGTATTTTTTAAAACTGATTTTGAAATTCTTTTGATAAGTAAATATGATTTTATAGCTTCCAAAGTCTAATAAGGAAATGAAAAGGAAGAACACCAATGGAGCAAGAAAGAGCAAACAGACTTCGTAACGAATAGACGAGTCGAGTTCCACCTACTCAGCGTACTTCTACCTCGGGAAGTAAATTGGATTGGAAATTACGAATAAGCAAAGGAACTTTGGGAGAAGTTCCTAGAACTACACGAAGGGACTTCCGAAGCAAAGCTCACAAGACGAGATATGCTCCGGAACCAACTAACGAACCTCTGGAAGGAAGAAATCGAAACAGTCGCACATTTGCACTTGAGGATCAAAGAACTCATCACTGGACTCACGAATCTTGGAAAAAGGTAACGAACCGAGATTTATTAAGGCACGCTTTAAATGCATTTCCTAGGACACTTGAGTGGATCTCTACAGTCGACTCATTTTATATATCTAAAGACCTAGAAGTTAGTTCATTAGAAAATATTTTTTCCACCTTTGAACTTTACGAATCTAGATATATAGAGATGAAAGGGAGCCTAGTCAGAACACTATCGTGAAGGCAAGAACGGACAATCCAAACTCAGAAGCGTCAATAGACGAAGATGAAGCGGTGCTATTAGTAAGAAAATTTAATAAATTTCTTAAATCTTATAAATTTAAATCGCAGACGAGAAAGTATTATTGGAACAAAAGGAAGGTCTGATGTTACAACTGTAATGAAAAAGAGCACATCAAGGATAACTACCCAAAATTGAAGTACAAGGACAAGAAGAAGAAGAAGAAGTCAGCTCGTCCCAAGCATAATCTAAAGGCGACGTGAGATGACATGTCATCCGAATTCGAAATTGAAGCATACGCTAGACTATCCCTAATGGTAGACCATCAAAAAGAAGATGAAAGCAGCTCAGAGATGAGCATCGATGAAAAGGGAGGATCATCAGATGGAAGCTACGATGAAGGGAGAGCGTCAGAATATGAGGTAAGTCAGGTACGTGCCTTATCTCCTGAAAAGTCATTTCAATTTATTAATATTCTTTCCAAGGATTTATTAAAATTAGAAAATGAAAATATAGACTTGAAAAGACAATTAGTCAATGCATGCCCCTTAGATTTGTTTGATAATTTAAAAATAGAAAATGACAAATTGAAAATAGAAATAGAATATTTGAAAAATCATGCATGTTCAAATAATCAAAATATTAGGAGATATAATAATTTAAACTGATATTTTAAAAACCATAAGGGCCAAATTAGGAAAATATTACAAAAATACATTCCTAAGAAATTTTTTATTAATCCTGTAGGAAGGAACCTATTTTGGGTTTTAAAATCATATTTAGATTAATTACTTTCTTAGTGCTTTCAAAAAGAAAGTTAAATGTTTAAATTCTTTAAGAGATTTTATCTAAAAGTGATTGATGCTCCAATAACCAAGAAGACCTAGTGCCTTGCCACAGTCTGGAAGTCAATTACTGAATTGGATGTTTAATTGACTTACTGGGAAGCATTCAACTAATGCTTTAAAATTTTGCTAGAAAAATTTATTTAAAGGTCTAATCATTAAAATTTGTTTAAGTTAATCTAAATAATCTCTTGAAATGTTTTTTTTAGAAATTTTTATGAGCTAGTGATCAAAATGCAATTTTTTTTAAAATGTTGCCAAAAATTTAACTTTCTGCGAAATTTTTTCTATTCAACCCTTGCTAAAGTTTTTATTCTTAAAGGAGTTTTTTTTTTTAAATCAAAGTGTTTGAAACTTAACTTTTCATATTTTTTCCTTAGACTTTTTTAGACCTTCCAAGTAATATGTTTAATGTACCTCACTTTTAATGTGATTAAAAGGGGAGTAGAAAAGATTAAGTCTAAGGGAAGGTAGTACAATTTTAATCTTTTTTATTTTTATACTTAATTTCTGTACTTGTAATTTTTTTTTGCAAAAATTATAACTATTTATTTATGGTTTATCTTAACTTAACTTGGGTTTGATCACATCAAAAAGGGAGAGATTATTAGTACCCTAAGATAATTTTGATGTGATCAACCAAGTCAGGTTAGGTCCTGTTGATATTTAACCCCTTTGTCTAAGTGTGCAGGAACTTCGTAGCATAGAAAGTCGAGCGAAAGACGCAGCTAGCGAGAAGGACGACACGGAAGAGAGCCGACGGATTCGGTGGTCTGAGGGACGAGGTGCTGCGAAAGAGTATGCAGGCAGACAAGAAGGAGGCGGGTAGCGTTTCAGAGGGACGAGAAGCCAGAGCGGAAGATTGCTCGAAGGCCGGAAGTTGGGTTCGGATGAGCTCTATTATGGATGACTGAGATCACCTGAGCGAGTGAATCCGGAGCGGAAGATCTGGACTAATGTGAGCGGGACCAGAGAAGAAGACCCGAGCCAAAAAGTCAAATAGAAGTTGACTTTCTAGTTCGAGCGCTCGGAACCAAAAAATTATTCTGAACGTGACGTGGCGTGTCCTGTTGCGACGGGGATAAAAGTTTATCCCCTTCTAGGCGCCCCGACCAGGGCTATAAATATAGTCCTGGTCCCAGAAGCTTAGATAGAACACTTGCAAACGATTTCTTTTATTTAGGTTTCTAGTTGTGAGATTTAATTGTTGTAGGAGGCTTCTTCGCCCAGAGGAGAATTTTAGTGAGCTTTACATCTTTCTTGGATTAACAACCTCTCCGATTGTAACCAAGTAATTCTCTGTGCCTTGTCTTTTTTAGTCTTTTAATTATTTTATGCAAGTGTTGATATTTATTAAGCTATAAAGTTTGAGGAAGATTCTTTTTCCTTGCAGGGCTATCCCCCCCCCCTCTCCCCTCCTCTAGTCAGTCGTCAAAGGTCTTATAATTTGTATGATCCAATCTAATCAATATTGATTAATTCCATCACATACATCACATCAAATAAACTAATCATTAAATGAACTAATCATGAAATGAATATATCATTAAATGAAAAATATTCTGTTAAGACTATTAACACATAACCTTCTTTTTCCAAGTTTATTAACATATGACATAACTTTTCATAAAGTAGTATTGTTCATACATAACAACAGTTTCTACTACATGATTTTATTAAACTTAATGAGCTAATATTGTTCATATATAACGATAGTAACAACAACAACATTTTAATAAGCTAGATAAGCTAACACCACTGCCACTAGGACAAATACTAGTATAGCGATTAACACTATCTCTTTCATCTTAGACTCAATATAATTAGGACAATCTCAGGTAAACCAACTTCAAGATTCTCTATTGAATCTACATTCGGATCCTCTTATGGATCCTCCTCAGATTCTTCGGGATTCTCTTGATCCACATGGTAAAGTAATTCCACATATAACTGTGCATATGAGTTTCGCCCTTCGAAGAGCCCCCATAAATGGTGTGGTATTTCATTGAGGTGTATCGGTAACGATTGGACCAAAACCTAGACCTATAATTATCTAGGATTGGAAACTCTTCTTGCTCGAGCTTCCAGAATTGTCGATCGAGTCATCCAATATGTCCTTTGAGTCCGTAAATCGGGTCATACTCAATCTCTTCAATCTCCTCTCTCAGCTCATTGCATCGCATGTGGCGACGGGTCATTGTGTATATCATCCTCGACATCTAGAATTGAAAATAACAATGTCAGTACAAAACCGCTAAACCAGTAACAAAATTGGTTCATTTCAATTCACACATATGCATAGAACTAATACACAGAATAACTAAGCAAATAAGAAAAATAAATTTTCTTTATTTGAGGACCTCCAGTTGACTAACACACTGGACTAGTCAATTGGGTAATTAGATCCTAAGTCTCTTGTCCTCATTAGAACTAATCAAATTGAGATGTTTAGTTGTTATTATCTAACCTAAGCTTATTTAAATCTAAACCAGACTTATTTATCAAATCATTATTTATTTGATCAATCCTAGCTCATTGGACAATTTGACCCAATTTTAATCAAATCTAACCTATTAGAACAAATCTAGTCCACTTGATCAAATATAGAAAGGTCCAGTCCAATTAGATTCAATTCGATCTGATTGAATCAAACTGATCTGGTTAAACCAACCAATGGTTTGAACCAGATCGAGATCTAAAAGGGCTAATCTGATCTAGTTAAACTAATCAATGATTTAAACCAGACCTCGGTCTAACTAGACCAAATTTGTCTGGTTAAACTAACCAATGATTTGAATCAGACCGGAGTCTCAATAACCCAATTATTCAAGTTTATGCCTAATTAATTAAAATATTAAAAAATAAAATTCATTTTCCAATTTAATTGAATCATGAATTAATTAAATCATTTTTCTAATTAATTGCAATATGCATTAATTGAAAATTACACTAATGCTACTGGCGCTGCATTAATTTCAGCGTGCATGAGTTTCAAAAGTTGTTTTCATGCATTAATAAACCTTTGTTTAGTGCATTAATAATAAATTGAATGGTTGTCAAAAAAAAAAAAAAAAAAAAAAAAAAAAAAAAAAAAAAAAACTTTGTCAAAACATATCCACGAAACTTAATGCTTGGTACAAAACCTAATATTTAAGTTTTTGTTCGCTATCACCCACACCACTTTTCTCTTCTCCGTCGCCAGCACCCACGCCGCCATCACCTCCGACCCTTCGCCTATCAGTTATAATCGAAGGGCTGACCTCCTAATCGTCCACCGGTCTGAAATGGAGACAAACTCCTTGATTATCATCTGCTTCACTCGTGGTTTGAAGATGGCCGTAGATTGCGATTGTGCCCAGCACGAGCCCGGTGATGGCAGAATCCGATAGAGCAAACTCTATCGACGATTCCCCCGGGAATGAACAGGTGCATACCATTCGAACAAATCTACTGGCATATCTTGCATAGATCCTTTTATACTAACATGATCTACAAGCATAAGAGATCTTATGCTTTCACGACAACATGATCATATAGCTAGCAAAAAGATCTATCATGCATTCAACATTTGCTGTGATACTATTGTTGGTTCTAAAGCATGAAAAATACAGAAATACAAAATCTGTAAACCTCACAATAATCTCCCGTAGTAGATCTTGATCTTCGTTGTTCGTACAAAACGAAAATCTCACAGTGATGCTCGGAGAAGAAGATCGAAGAAGATATCGAAGAATAATTTGTTGTCGGAAGAACTATCACGAACGAATCGGAATGTTGTTCAAGATTCCATGAGTCAAATCCCTCTCTACTGGATGCTCTCCTTATTGATTACTTGCTCATCACCTCCTTCGCTTTCGATTCCTTAGATGCCTCATATATAAAGGCGAGGAAGATAAAGAGTCGCTCATAAAGGAGGAAGATGAAGGGAAAGAGACACTCTTTCATCTTCGTAACTCCTAGGATGCATTTTGTTTAAGTTATCATGTATAACCTTAGTTATGTGATTATTAGGTAATCATATAAACAAGGTTATGGGGAATAAAACATAATTAAATGTTGTTTGATTCAAGGTAGATAATGCAACAAAAACATGTTTGTTTGAAGGTTTTAATGAATAACCTAGTTTAATATTTTACTAGATTACCCTTAGTTACAAAACCAACTATACATAATAATAATATTATTATTATTATTATTATTATTATTATTATTATTATTTAAACTCTATTATATTTTACTATATTTTCATGTTTTTTTTTATTTTTATATATATTTTATTTTTTTTTATTTTGTTTTTTTAATTTTTTTAAAAATTTTTTAGGGTTTTTTTTTACATTTTCCTATTTTTAATTTTTTTTAATGTTTTTTTATTATTTTTTACTTTTTAAATTTTTTTTACGTTTTTTCTATTTTTTAAATTTTTTAATGTTTTTTTCTATTTTTTAAATTTTTTACAGTTTTTTTACCATTTTTATTTTTTAATGATTTTTTATTTTTTTAAATTTTTTACGTTTTTTTTAATTTAATTTAATTTTTTATATTTTCCATTTTTTCCTTTACATTTTACTTTTTTTGGCACATTTTTCTCTTATACGAGGATATTTTGGATAAAAGAAATTCGATAACCCCGGAATCAAGAAAAATCTCAGTTTTCTAAGGTTTTCCGATTCTTGGTTGCATGTCCCTTTTACTTACGTGTCGGGCATGGAACATTACTCGGGAATCATCGATTACCTAAACCAAATACGGTTTTTGTTGATAACCTTAGATGGGTAACCAAGGTTATTAAGAATAACCTCCAACTAAACGCACCCCTACAGTGATATAGCTGTAGAAATCCATATTACAACCAAGAGCGATATATCAAAATGTTCTCCTCGCTTTCGTCTCGTGACAAAGTCAAATCTACCAAGAATGACAAACATCAAATGGCTCACCAGTAGTTGCCCCAGCGAAACAACTCCGATGCCTAAATCTTCTTGGTGTTTCGATGAAAAGATATAAAGTAATAAGAGAGGTTGAGTTAGAAAGAGCTCCCTTCTCAAAGTATATACCTCGTTTTTTATATGCATGAGGTACCCCGAGAGATCATGAGAAGTGGAGAAGAAAATATAGGAGAGTGGAGATCATGCCCCATGTCTACTTGTGTCAGATTAAACTCAGTTAATAGAACTCAGACTAAGGGATTCGGTCCTGCCGACTCGGCAACTTCATAGCTTAGCAAATCGACTCGATAAGTTAAAAAATCGGCAAACCGAGAGATCGGCTCGATAAATTAGACTGCTGGGGAAGTCGGGATGTCGACGACTCAACTGGTCAAGTCGGCATGGTAGGTCAGACTTGGAACGCCATGTGGAGTTTATGTCAACCAAATTCTGAAGCAGATCACTCAGACTCCCTATTGACGAGTCAAAAATTCACCATATGGATGTTTACTTACCTCAGCATCATTATCATTTAAAATAAATGCGTGGCAGAATTAATTATATATTTACATTTAGAAGAGAAATTAATGTAAGAGTCGAAGGATATAGTTTGGTCATCAAGTGTTCATTGCCTACGTGCGGAATCACGGATTCATTGGAGCATATGACCACATAGAAAACTGCTGCGGTGTCTTGACTGGTTTAATCTCCTGAAACCGGTCGATGGTTTTGACTCATCCATAAACCGGACTGGACGCGGTTTTGAAAGCCTAACCAGAAGGCTTGTCGGTGTCTAGAAGCAATCCGCTAGATGCTTTTTTGACCGGGCCCTGCAAATTGACCGCAAACCGTGCGTGAACCAGAAGAATTAATTAGTGATGCTGATTTAATGATTGTTTTCTTATTCTATAATTTTATTTATTTATTTTTTAAATTATAAATATCTTCAGTTCGTTGCAATAAATTAATGCATTTTATCTTAAGTAAAAGTTTATAAATGTTATAAATTAATTATTAAATTATAAATAAGGCTGAAGGTGAACAAATCTCTCGAAAAATAAGAATCAATCAATTAAATAAATTTAAAAATATAAAAAAAATTTAGCAATCACGCAACGTCAAATCAAACTCAAATCGCACAACGTAGCTTAGTTAATTTTAAACTTAGTTTAGTTAATTTAGTTAAACTTTGACTCTATTTATTTTCTTTATAAATTTTAAATTACTTTGATTTGGCAAAAAGTCTAAATCATGAAACGGTCACTATATGAGAAGATATTTCGCTTGATTTTAAGATATTTCGCTTGATTTTATTCGGAATCAATTTTTACTTAATTTCCAAGGGCATAGAGGTATATTACATTGAAATACCGCACACGAGAGAGAGATCGAGTTGTGTCGATGCGTCTCCCTCTAAGTGCAATCTTTTCACCACGTTCACACAAAATTCTACTTGATTCCATTCGTGCATCATTAATGACATAATCGATCGACTAATATTATCCACAAGTTCACATGATTCACATACCCATTTTATACAATTTGCACTTTCCAATTGAACGATGACTTGGAATTCGAAAAAAAAAATACTACACTAGACAATCATCAAGTCAAACATGTCTTCAGCTCCACAAACAAATTTATATGTATTTTTTGGTCAGCCATGCATGCATGCAACTAATCAATATCCTTGCCTATAAATAATCCTACCTCGTGATCAGTTGGTTTCATTGAGCAAAATTTTTAACACCTTAATTCTTCGATCATCGATCGATCGGTGGAGTTGCATTGATTCCATAAAGCGAGCTAGAGAATATATATATATATAAAGTCTAATTAAGGCTAGCTGATCATCTATGGGTTCTTCGATTGAAGCTCTGGCCATGGCTGGCGTTGATTATTTGGAGAGTGGCATAGATTTGGATGACCAGGAGTCCAACAGTATTCCTCCTCCCCATCTGTTGGCTGTGGATCGAGAGAGTTGCAGAGAGATGGATGATGATGATGATGACAATGGCGACAAAGATGATAACGGGGAGGAAGATGATGAGGAGAAGAGGATGAAAGTATCGTTGGTATTGTGGGCAAAAATGGTGGGGTTCTGGGTTCGTAAAAGTTGTTAATAACTTGGACTTTTTCAGTTTGTTTGGCTAATTAATTAGATCTAGCTAGTCGAGTTAGTTAGAGGATTTGTGTGTGTGTATATATATATATATATATATATATATATATATATATAATGGATTTTATATGTACGTGTATGAAATTTTTCTTTGACAAAAAATATAATAAAAATTATTTCTTTACATAGTACTTAAGTTATCACAAATCTTTGTTTAATTATCTTGAGATCAATATCCATCATGGGGGACCTCTCCTTCCCATTCTTCTTCCTCTATGTCTTCTTACTTTGTCTCCATTTTACCTATCCAATGATATTTTTAGTGCTAATGGCGATCATGTCTAAGCTTTTGTAATAAAAAGTAATTATGGTTATTATATGCATCCCTCACAGTTCGTTCCCATATTATATTAAGGGAGATAAATTATGAGATCAATTTATAATTGACCATCAAATGACTATAGAATATGAAAAGTCTTTTAAAAAAAATTTAATTATTTTTAATTGTATGTGTTGTCTCCGAATTCCCCTTTGTTTTAGAACTAACCGATCTAATCTATCGGCTACGTCACCATCATCAACCTCACCACCTCCTACAATTTGTTCAGCCCCTCTTGCTCTCCTCACCTTCTTCCAATTTAGCCTTAATGCTTTACTTTGTCCAAGTTCATCCGTTTCTCCATCTTCTATTGCAAGCTCACATCTAGTGATTTCTTCTCCAAAAATATCTATTTGAAGTTCAATAATCATGAAATCATTGCAATATTCAATTTTTTTTCCAACATAAATTTTCACATGGTACCTTATAAGTTCTAATCTTTTAGAGTTTTCTTTATATTTTTAGTCGAAATGGTGTAGCATATATTACAAGTGGATCTTCTTCTTCTTTTCAACTTAAACGCCGTCGTCTTCATCATCATGCTCGATCTCACAACCTTATCTGTCACTAAGACCATCGATACAATTTGTTGATAATTAAAAAGGTATTATATATTATGAGAATCTATGTATCATCTTTAATGAAAAATAGACATCTTAAATGAAAAAAAAAATTGATCGAATTGTACTCGTAACTACTCTTTTTTACCTTTCGTACCATTCTCGCGGCCATGATATGTTGAGTTCTGTATCTTAATTTAAATTATTTTTCTTTGTTTTTGTTGTTGTTCTAGTAATGCATGTGTATGCATTTAGTCTCATATTGCTAAGCTAAGAAGGTTGAAAGACCTTATATATGGAGCCCTTCCATGCTTACTTAACAAAGTTAAGGAGATCCATATATATGCGCGAGCCAAGTTCAAATCAGATGATTTCGAAAGTTCGAATTAGAAATCCATAAACCAGGTGGCATGTCTACGAAAGATTTTATGAAATTTTTTCATCGATAATTAGTCATTAAAATATTATATTATAAAATAATGGATGCGGTAAAAGGGGGTGATAACTGAATATATTTTGGACAATAATTGAATATTATGATAATTTTGGGAAATGGGATAAAAACGCCAAAAGAGCGTCCTTTTCGGGCCGCACAATCTCCGCCTCCTCTCCGATCTTGCGCTAACCGGTCCGCAATCGGCGCAAGCGTCCGGGAATTCGGGGTTGGTTTGCCTTGCCGCCGTCGCTTCGTCCCTTGCATGGAACCCACCGCCTCAGAGGCTCCGCCGGCAAACCTGCCGGCAACAGCCTCCGGTCTGAGCCAAGAAAGATGATGTCGGTATCGGGGCTTGATTTCCTCTTCAACGTTTCTGCCGCTGGCAGCGGGCCGTTCTCTGGCCTTCACAAGGTTTCGAGGGACGCGTGGGAGGCTGGGCAGAAGCTGCTCAAGGAACTAAAAGCGGCGCCTTTTGCATAGCCTATGACCGCGAAGACGGAGAACCGGACGCAGAGAAGTGTCCGCACTCGATCATAATCTCTGGTGAGGAGTTCCTTCAACGGGGGAAGGTGATGTTGCTCCCCTGCGGCCTGACGTAGGGTTCTCACATTACCCTTGTTCGGAAGCCGTACCAAGCCCATGTTGAATTTTAATTCAAATTATTTCTTATTTTTTTTATAATGCATAGATGTATATATTTAGTTCCACATTACTAAATAAAAAAATATTAGAAGGTCTTATATATGGAGCTCTTCTATGTTTGCTTAGTAAAGTTAAGGGGACCTACATGCATATGCGGGTCGAGCCCAAATCAGGTGGTTTCGGGGGGTTCGAGTCGGAAATCCATAAACCGGACGCGACGCACGCGATCATCGCGAGTAGGATGGTGCAAATCTCAATCCATAAATCGGGCGCGACGCATGCGATCATCGCGCGTAGGGGGGTGCAAATTCCTAGCTCGTGGGCCTCGCGCTTGCAGGCGGCCTGATTTGTTTTTGCCAGTCTCTGGTTTGGTCTGGTTATTGGTTGAGGTTGGCCGGAGAGCCTCTGCATCGTGGGCGGCAATAAATTCTCTAAAGACAATGACAGTCGGCACGCCGACGCTTCAACCGGAGCAATTCTAATTTAGAAAAGTATATTGTGCCAAAATTCCTAAACTTCAAAATGGTTGAAAGCAAATCTCTGATTGAGCAGACACAAGAATTCCAAGTTCAAATTCATGGTCTTGCTGAATGAGATATGTCATTACCTGAAAAATTTCAGGTCTTGTCTATCATCGAAAAATTACCTCCGAGTTTGGAAGATTTTGACATAACTCTTAAACATAGGAGAGGTAAAATCTCTCTAGAAGATTTGATGATTGCCTTAAATATCGAAGAAGAACATCGGAAGCAACATAAAGATGATAAAAAAATGCATATGGATTTTATTCCAAAGGCAAACGTAGTAGTCTCATCTGACAAAAACAAATTCAAAAATCAGAAAATGAAGAATAAGATGAAACCCAAACCAAAGATTCAAAAGAAAAATGGAACCAACCTGTGCTGGGCATGTGGACAAGTTGGACATTATGCCAAATTATGTCCTAAGAAGAAAAACTAGAGCAATATGTCCAACACCAAGGCACAAGCAAATGTTGTGACTGCTAGTGACGGCACCAACAATAGGTTTGTTACCTTCAAACCCGAACTAAACTTGATCTATCAACCCAATGAATGGTTAGTTGATACAGGTGCTAATGTGCATTGTTGTGCTGATCGCTCTGCCTTCCTTACTTATCAGGTAATTGAAGGCACTTTTGTGACCATGGGGAACCATTCTGCAGCCAGGGTGTTTGGGATAGGACAAGTTGACCTGAGGTTCACCTCTGGAAAAGTCCTGTCATTGCATGAGGTGCATCATGTTCCAGTGGTCCGTCGGAATTTGATTAGCGGGTCAAAATTAGTCCACGATAGTTATGAGTTGAACTTTAAATGCAATAAAGTTGTAATATTACATTTAGGAACCTTTATTGGAAAAGGTTACCTTAATGAAGGTTTATTTAAACTCAATGTAGAAAATGCTACCTTAAATAAATCTACTGATATTGGTTGTTCATATAACATTGAGTCTTATGATATATGACATGACATATTAGGACATGTCAATTTTAATACCGTAAAAAGGATGATGAATTTAGACATGATTCCTAAGCATGCTATAAATGATAAGAAAAAAATATGAAGTTTGTGTGCAATATAAACAACCCCGTAAACCCTTCAAATCAGTTGATAGAAATTCTGATATTTTAGAATTGATTCATACTGACTGTTGTGAGTTTAACGGTGTAATAACGAGAGACCATAAACGGTATTTCATTACCTTCATTGATGATCACTC
Organism: Zingiber officinale; assembly: GCF_018446385.1. Lineage (NCBI taxonomy): Eukaryota > Viridiplantae > Streptophyta > Magnoliopsida > Zingiberales > Zingiberaceae > Zingiber > Zingiber officinale. The sequence continues at coordinate 99,630,302 of NC_055993.1, forward strand.
TCGTTATTGTTATGTTTATTTGCTGAAAACTAAGGATGAAGCTTTAGATAAATTTATGATTTTTAAATCTGAAGCTAAGAATCAAACAAATAAATCTATTAAGAGGTTAAGGTCTGATAGGGGTGGAGAGTTTACCTCGAACCTGTTTAAAAAATTTTGTCAAGATGCAGGTATAATTCACGAGGTAACTGCTCCATATAGTCCTCAATCCAACGGTATAGCAGAACGAAAAAATCAAACCCTTGAAGACATGATTAATTCCATGTTAGGCAGTTCTGGGTTACCCAACTTCATGTGGGGGGAGACTCTATACACTGCATGCCATGTGTTAAATAGAGTCCCCATGAGGTCAAGGGATAAAAGCCCATATGAGCTTTGGAAAGGTCGGAGGACATGTTTGAAATACCTTAAAGTGTGGGGGTGCCTTGCAAAGGTACTAGTACCTGAACACAGAAGGAAAAAACTTGGTCCAAAGATCGTAGATGGTATCTTCTTGGGTTATGCCCAAAATAGTATTGCATATAGATTTCTGATTATTAAATCTGAAATTTCTGGAATATATGCAAATACTATTGTAGAACTTCGTGATGCTACATTTTTGAGGATATATTTCCTATGAAGATGAGAACACCTCAGTCTATATCTGGTATTACTACTAGAGATATGTCTGCTTCCGTAGAGGCCCCATTATCCGTAGAAAGTACACCTTCCTCAAGTCACTCTAGACTAGATGAATCTAGTGAGCATACAGAACTGAGAAAGAGCAAGAGGCAATGTGTATCTACGGATTTAGGCGAGGATTTTATCACCTATAATATAGAAGGTGACCCTGTGACATATAGAGATGCTATGACTTCTCCTGAAGCTAAGCACTGGAAAGAGGTCATTAAAAGTGAAATGGACTCTATTATCTCTAATGGCACTTGGGAGTTGGTAGATTTACCTCCTGGGTGTACCACTATAGGATGTAAATGGGTGTTTAAGAGAAAACTAAAACCTGATGGGTCAGTAGATAAATTCAAAGCCCGCCTAGTTGCTAAGGGATTCAAACAGAAAGAAGGGATTGACTATTTTGACACTTATTCTCCTGTTACCAGAATTACTACAATCCGAGTGTTAATAGCATTGACATCCATATATCATCTTGAGGTCCATCAAATGGATGTTAAAACGGCATTCCTTAATGAAGATCTTGAAGAAGAGATATATATGGATCAGCCTGAGGGACATGTAGTCTCTGGAAATGAGAATAAAGTCTGTAGGTTAGTCAAATCTCTTTATGGTTTGAAGCAAGCCCCAAAGCAGTGGCACGAAAAATTTGATAGAGCTATGCTATCGTTTGGCTTTGAAATGAATGACTCTGATAAATGTGTGTATGTTAAAATGAAAGGTGATAATGGTATTATCTTATGTTTATATGTAGATAATATTCTACTTTTTGGTTCTAACCTTTCTATTATTAATAAGACTAAGGTTCTCTTAAGTGGTAAGTTCGATATGAAGGATATGAGTTATGCTGACATGATTTTAGGGCTGAAGTTGACTCGTTCAACTGAAGGAATAGCAATTTCTCAGTCACTCTATGTTGAGAGAGTATTAGAGAAATATGACTATAGCCAAGTTAAATCTGTCGTCACACCCTATGATCCTTCAAAAACTCTCCACAAGAATAAGAGTGGTGTGACAGTGTCTCAATTAAGATACTCACAAATAATAGGTAGTCTAATGTATTTAGTAAATTGTTCTAGACCTGATATTTCTTTTGCTATAACGAAATTGAGCAGGTTTACCAGCTGTCCAGACAGAACACATTGGGATACATTAGAAAGAGTACTCAGATACCTAAAAGGCACTATATCCTTGGGCTTGTGGTATGGGAGATTCCCTGCAGTCCTGGAGGGATATAGTGATGCTAGTTGGATAGCTGACACTGCTGAGTGTAAAGACGTTACTGGTTATGTCTTTACACTTGGAGGCGGTGCAGTTGTTTGGAGGTTTGTTAAACAGACGATTATAACCCGTTCTACATCTGAGGCAGAATTGTGTACTTTGGATACCACAATAACTGAAGCTGATTGATTTAAGGGTCTTCTTTCTGAAATTCCCTTGATGATGAAGTCAATACCTTCTATTTCAGTACACTGTGATAATTAAATAGCAATAGCTCAAATTAGAAGCTCCAAGTATAACCAGAAACAGAAGAGACATGTACGAATAAGATTAAAGTCTATTCGTGAGTTAGTATCTCTTGGAGTGGTGTCATTGGACTTTGTAAGTTCAAAAGATAATATTGCTGATCCAGTCACTAAAGGACTTGATTCTGAGAAAATCAAGAGATCCAGTAAGGGAATGAGACTGAGGCCTATCCTAGTTTCATCTATAGCGGCAACCTAACCTATCTGATTGGAGATCCCAAGAAGTAGGTTCAATGTGGTATAAACAAGCTATAAGGGTGAACCGTAAGCATCAAATTGATTGAGATGTAATCTCATAGTCTCTTCCCTGGATAGATGCTTGACTGCTAGTAAGGATGAGCTTAAGACCTCTTAATGAGTTCAAGGTCTTAATGACAGGATGCTCGCAGTACATCCTTGGAGAACTCACCTATGTAAGTGTAATTGTGGGGCCGCAGTGTGGGGGGTCTAGGCAACTCTCCTTAGCACTTATGAAACAAGATTCGGTGGCATGGCCGTAATGCACCAACCCAGAAGGATTCAACCGTCGCCCATGATGAGTTGTTATCAATTGATTTTCACATATAAAAGGTTTAAGATTAAGATTGAGTTCTCTTCAAACCTATATGAATAAGATTGGTGTACTTAGGTGAAAATTCAAACCGGAAGGTATTTTCACTAAAAGCTCATTGCAACCAAGCCTTAGAACATATCTGTGTTTTCGACCAAAATAATTTGAATTAGTGGGGGATTGTTGAGTTTTAATTCAAACTATTTCTTTTTTTTTTGTAATGCATAGATGTATGCATTTAGTCCCACATTGCTAAGCAAAGAAAGGTTGGAAGGCCTTATATATGGATCACTTCCATGCTTGCTTAGCAAAGTTAAGGGGATCTACACACATGCGCGGGCCGAGCCCAAATCAGGTGGTTTCGGGGGGTTCGAGCCGGAAATCCATAAACCGGGCGCGACGCACGCGATCATCGCGCGCAGGGGGGGGGGTGCAAATCCCCAGCTCGTGGGCCTCGCGCTTGCAGGCGGCCTGGTTTGTTTTTGCCCGTCTCTGATTTGGTCTGGTTCTTGGTTCTGTCCCCGAGCGTGAGGAAGCACACTTGGGTTTGGTCCTCGCGTGAGGAAGCGACGCACCTGCCCGGTTCGCTGGCAAAGCAATGCTTCAGCGTGAATAAATGCTGTGCTTCTGTTCATCGTTCCGCACACCAAGAAAAAACAAAGCAGTCTGCTTTCTCCTTCTCTATCTGTTTGTGTTTTCTCCTCCTCACTGAGAGTTTAGTTTTTCCCTGTTCTGAGGCTTGGTGTTCCGCGATCTGAGGTTGAATCCGAGTGCGATGTTCGTCTTGAAGTGCACCTATGGACGACGCGAGTTGTTGTCGGATATTGGGAGAATTTTGCCGGAGAGCCTCTACACCGTGGACGGCAATAAATTCTCTAAAAACAGTCGGCACGCCGACGCTTCAACCGGAGATACCAATTTCTTAACCTTACTCATCTATTTACCTGTTTATTGCATGTTTACTATTTTGGTGCAATTACTGTGTTAGTACTCTCCTATAAACAACAGCCCATGCCGAATGCGACCCCTGAAATTACGATCTTGAATGAAGGAGAGAAGTTGCTTGCACAAAAAAGATATCTATGGACTGGCCATATCCATTTGTGGAAGACAAGTTGTTCGTTCTTACTCTTAGTGCTAGGCTAGAAGGTTATCATGTCAATGTTGATGGTAGACATGTCACCTCTTTTCCCTATGGCACTGTTGTTTCAGTTGCAAGTGCCCTACTTGATGTTGTGATGGGAAGTTAATCTTGGTGTTGATGTTCTTTGTAGGCTTATGTTCTTGAGGATGCAACTGGTCTGTCAGTGAATGGGGATATTCATGTGCATAACATTTTTGCTGGTTCATCTCCAACATCAATCCTAGCTTAGATCCACAGAAGAACCTAGAAGTGTCCACAGAATGGCAAGCGCCACCATTTCCTGATGGACCAGTTGAATTATTCATTGGCATCCTTTATGCAGGTAAAATCACTTTGCAGAGCGGATGGCTGTTAGGAAATCTTGGATGCGTGCAGTGAAGAAGTCTTCTAATATGGTGGCTCGCTTTTTTGTTGCTCTGATAAAACTTGTAGCTACTGTGTCTTTCATTGTCCATTTCTTTCTTTTCAGATTTTGTTGACTTACAGAACCTTGGTCAAACATCCTGGAAGAAAGAGGCTGAGTTCTTTGGTGACATTGTAATTATGTCTTTTCTCGATCGTTATGATCTTGTCGTTCTCAAGACTGTTGCCATACGCGAATATGGGGTTTGTATTGACTATATTCTGTCATATTCTGGATTTGTTGCTCCACATCCTAGATGATTATAATTCCAATGTTTTTTTGGGTGTTCTCTCCTCTTCCTTTATGCTATAGCTTCGAACTTGTCTCTGCTCACTATATAATGAAATGTGATGATGATATCTTTGTTAGAATTCATTGGCATCCTTTCTGCAGTCAATTCTTGGCAGTGCGGATGGCTGTCAGGAAATCTTGATAGACTAGCAATACATCAATGAACAATCTAAAGGATGTATTTCTTCCCAAGTATCTAACTATCATTAGTTCCAAAGCATAAGAAAATGAAGCAACAACTCTTTAAACGATTGACATGATTTCATCGCAAAAGTTAGTGCTTCTTACTTGTCGCCGTAGTATCCCGCGAGCACAGCGGACGTCTTCCACAGGATTGAGCCGACAAGCACGTTCCTTCTCAAATGGGGAAGAAGAAGCAGAGGAAGAGCTAGGTTCAGCATGCCCTAAGGAACTCTATCTCTTCCCTTTTATACTTGGCCCAACCTATGGGGACTATCCACCATAAAATTCCATCCATCATTAACAGTCCATCAATGTTAATGAATCGGGTTATTAGATCTACACATTAAATCCACATCCATTTAATCCAAACTCTCTTTATATGCATGAAGCATTAGATCACTTAATTGGGTTTAGTTACTTTATTGGCAATTGGTTATGTATGTATTAATTAAGTGTGAGCCCAACTTTATGGAGATTAAGTCCATCCATGTGGACACAATTGGATCTAGTCCACCTATGTGGACTTAATCCTACAATCTTCCACTTGGGCTATATTTAATTCCTTATACACCACACAACCCCTAAGTTGAGCTCAACATACCAAATTTTATGGGTTAAATACCCTAAACAATCTGGTCCATTAAATCAATTAGTACAAGATTAAAGAAGTCATAACCACTATAACTGTAACAAGACCCAACAGTAATCACAGTACTAATATCATTAACGACATAGATCAAATGTGGATGTGTAGTACAAGAATGACATGAAATGTGATCTACAAGTGCCCGTTCTCAATAAGTACTCTTTATGACCCAAACGGATCCAAATCATATTTACCAAAACCTGATGCTAAACTGCAATGGTAAATCATGATTCGACTTTATAACTCCAAGCGGAGTTCATATCATATTTACAACAACCAAATGCAAAAACTGCAATAGTAAATATGACATTCACAAAATCATATACACATATAAGAAAAATTGTAGTATATACAATGAGCAAAGAATATGTGTTCATGAACATAGAGGAACACACAAAATACAGATTCCTACGCAATGGGTACTTCATCAAAAGGAAGAACCCCCATATCTAGTACATGCTGATGAAACACCTTGGATGGCAAACCCTTGGTGAGTGGATCCGCTAACATGGAATCTGTCCTTATATGCTCTATCATTATTTGACCACTCTGAACTCTTTCTTTAACCACCAAAACTTTATGTCAATGTATTTAGACTTCGACGAACTGCGGTTGTTCTTGGAATATAATTCTGTAGCTTTGTTATCACAGTTGATCCTTAATGGCCTGTCAATGCCCTAAGTGATCTGTAACCTTGTGATAAGGTTCCGCATCCATATCCCGTGGTTGGAAGCTGTAGGTGCAGCGGGGACCGACAAGAGGGGGTGAATTGCCTGCAAATAAAACTTACCCTCCTCAAAGCTTTTCAACTCTAAAATAAAGCAACACTAAATAGAAAGAGAACTGAAGACAGAATTTTAACCTGGTTACAACCAAGAGGGTTGTTAATCCAGGGCGATGGAAAGCGCAGTAAGAAACTCCTTCTTTGAAGGCGGAGAAGCCTTTTACACTTTGACAGCACAATAGTTGCTAAGAGAATGAGATTACAAGAGTTGAGTTTCGCTCGTGATCGTTGTTCTTTAAAGCTGCCCGAGACCCTCCTTTATATAGGGGTTCTAGAGCTTATCGGATGACCTGATCTTCGGGATCAGGTTTTGAATCGAGAGGGATCGGTCGACCGATCCCCAGGTTCGGTCGACCGAACCTGCTGTACCTGCCCAGCTTTCCGTCCAGGTGCAGTCTCTGTGGATCGAGCTCGACTCAGTCTCTGGATAAACTTGGGTTCGGTCGACCGATCATGAGGTTCGGTCGACCGATCACTTCACCGCTGGCAGATGTGTTGCTGATGTGTCACTAACGGCTGGCTTCGGTTAATGAAGGGTTCGGTCGACCGATCAATAGGTTCGGTCAACCGAATCGTTGACAAGTCAACTTCCAATTGACTTGCTCTGGTTCGGCTCCTTGGGTGATTACGACCTACCGGAATAGGGCTCACCCGAACCCAATTCCCTGCCTTCTCCTCGAGCAATCTTCCGTCTGGCTTCTCGTCCCTCAAACGCCGCGCACGTTCTTCTCGCTCCATCGGAGTACTCTTCCGCAGCTCTCTCGTCCTTCGGACGCACCGAGCCCGTCGACTCCCTTCCCGTGCCGCCCTTCTCGCTAGTTGCGTCTTCCGCTCGACTTCCTGCGCTCCTAAGTTCTTGCACACTTAGACACAGGGTTCAGACAAAACGCAGGACCTAACCAACTTGGTTGATCACATCAAAACTACCACGGGGTCTAACAATCTCCCCCTTTTTGATGTGCATCAACCCAAGTTCAAGTTAGGGTTAAAAATATACAAACATAATTTTAAGAAATTACTAAACTGACAAGTATAGCATAAATTTGCAATGAATAACATTGCAACATTGTTTAGAGAAAAAACAGATTAAAATTTTAATTTTCCTAACTCCCCCTAAACTTGTACTTTTCGCTCCCCCTTTGATCACAGCAAAAACGGGGAAGCAAGTTTTTAAGATAGAAAAAAAATTTCTAAGAAAAAAAATTTCTTAGAATTTTCAAAAGGAATTTCTAAGTAAAAATCTATTTTCTAAGTTAAAAATTTCCAAAAATCCAAAACTAAGAAAAGCCACAAAAAATGTTTGTACACTTTCAAAGCATTTTAATTCTTATTTTAATGCTTTTTCAGAAAGTTAATTAAACATTTTTGTTTCGATATTTCAGCTTCCAGGTCGTGGCGAGGCACTAGGTCTTCTTGGTTATTGGAGCAACAACCACTTCCTTAGACAAAGCATTCATAAAGAAAATGTTTAATTTTCTCTCTGTAAGTTTTTTTTTTTAAAAAAAAAATTCAAACCAGTAAAGATTTTGGAACCCAATAAAGGTTTCTACCTACAGGGTTGGTCAAAAACTTAGGGGGTACATAGTTTCTTGATATTTTCCTAAGTTGACCCTGATGCTTTCTTACGTACCAATTTAATTTTCCATATAACATTAATTTTGAATGTGGAAAAACATTTTTAAAACATGCATCAGTTTTCAATTTTTTAATTTCTAATTTTAAAACTTCATTTTCTGATTTCAAATATTCATTTTCCTTTTCTACTTTATCTAATTCTTTAGAAAGAGCTTTAATAAAACGAAAGGACTGTTTAGGGTTTAGGGCACGTACCTTACTTACCTCGTCCTGCGATGCTCCCCCTTCATCATAGCTTTCTTCTTCTTCTGATGTTCCTCCTCCTTCATCTATGCTCATTTCTGAGTTAGACATTTCTTCTAGCTGATGGTTGGCCATCAGTGCTAGTCCCGAGAATTCTTCGACTTCGGATTCGGAGGACGATGAATCATCCCACGTGGCCTTTAGGTTGTGTTTGGGTCGAGTTGGCTTTTTACTCTTTTCTTTACTTTTGCTCTTCAGTTTTGGGTAGTCATCTTTTATATGTCCTTCTTCGTTGCAATTGTAGCAACGCACCACCCTTTTCTTTTGCTGGAACTTTTTCGACTGCGATCTAAATTTATTAGATTTAAAAAATTTATTAAAGCGTCTTACCAGTAATGCCGCTTCGGATTCGTCGATCGAGGCTTCGGAGTCAAAACCGTTTATTCTTGCCTTTAAGGCAATGTTCTGACTAGACTTCTCTACTCCATTTGGCTCTGCAACTCGAGATTCGTGAAGTTCAAAAGTAGAAAACAAATGTTCTAGAGTACTTACCTCGAAGTCCTTAGAGATGTAGTACGCATCTACTAAGGAGGCCCACTCGGGAGTTCTCGGGAAGGCGTTGAGCACGTACCGGATCGAGTCCCGGTTCGTTACTTCTTCTCCAAGGTTGGTTAGTTGCGTGATCAGCTCTTGGATCCTTGCTTGGAGTTGCGCTACCTTTTCGCCTTGGTTCATCCGGAGGTTCGTCAACTGGGTCCGGAGGATGTCGCGCCTTGCTAGCTTCGCTTCGGAAGTACCTTCGTGAAGCTCCAGGAATTTTTCCCAGAGATCTTTCGCGGAGTCGTAGCTTCCGATCTGATTTACCTCTTGAGGTGGCAGAACGCTGAGCAGGTGGAAGTCAGCCTTTCCGTTGGCGACAAAGTCGGCTTGTTCCTTCTTGCTCCACGTGTTTTCTTCTTTATCTTTCGGCGCTGCATATCCATATTTCATTATTAAAAGTATATCAAATTCAGTTTTAAAGAATACCTCCATTTTTCGCTTCCATGTAGCGAAATCTCCGTCGAACTTTGGGGGATGAATGTTCGCGCCGGCCATTGTTATGATCTTTGTGTTTCAGATGGCGGTTAGTCCTTCTGAGACTGTTGGGCTCTGATACCACTTATAGGTGTAGCGGGGACCGACAAGAGGGGGTGAATTGCCTGCAAATAAAACTTACCCTCCTAAAAGCTTTTCAACTCTAAAATAAAGAAATACTAAATAGAAAGAGAACTGAAGACAGAATTTTAACCTGGTTACAACCAAGAGGGTTGTTAATCCAGGGCGATGGAAAGCGCAGTAAGAAACTCCTTCTTTGAAGGCGGAGAAGCCTTTTACACTTTGACAGCACAGTAGTTGCTAAGAGAATGAGATTACAAGAGTTGAGTTTCGCTCGTGATCGTTGTTCTTTAAAGCTGCCCGAGACCCTCCTTTATATAGGGGTTCTAGAGCTTATCGGATGACCTGATCTTCGGGATTAGGTTTTGAATCGAGAGGGATCGGTCGACCGATCCCCAGGTTCGGTCGACCGAACCTGTTGTACCTGCCCAGCTTTCCGTCCAGGTACAGTCTCTGTTGATCGAGCTCAGGTTCGGTCGACCGATCCTTGTGTTCGGTCGACCGATCCTTGTGTTCGGTCGACCGATCGGCCAACGGTCTTCCTCTGCGCTGGCCCGATGAAAACGCTCGACTCAGTCTCTGGATAATCTGACAAGTCAACTTCCAATTGACTTGCTCCGGTTCGGCTCCTTGGGTGATTGCGGCCTACCGGAATAGGGCTCACCCGAACCCAATTCCCGGCCTTCTCCTCGAGCAGTCTTCCGTCCGGCTTCTCGTCCCTCGAATGCCGCGCACGTTCTTCTCGCTCCACCGGAGTACTCTTCCGCAGCTCTCTCGTCCTTCGGACGCACCGAGCCCGTCGGCTCCCTTCCCGTGCCGCCCTTCTCACTAGCTGCGTCTTCCGCTCGACTTCCTGTGCTCCTAAGTTCCTGCACACTCAGACACAGGGTTCAGACAAAACGCAGGACCTAACCAACTTGGTTGATCACATCAAAACTACCATGGGGTCCAACAGAAGTTTCATAGCAGGCTATGAACTCTACCTCCATAGTGGAAGTAGCTATTAGTGTCTGTTTGACGCTTTTCCATGATATAGGCCCTGCCGCCAATATGAAGATATAATATGTAGTGGACCTCTTGTTATTCAAGCATTTAGCAAAATCGGAGTCTGAATATCCAATGATCTCCAGATGATTCGATCTCCGATAAGTGAGCATGTAATCCTTCGTTCTCTGCAGATACCGCATAACCCTCTTTACGACTTTCCAATGCAGGTTACTCAAATATCTACCCAACATCCCTACAATGTACACAAGATCCGGACGCGTACATATCTGAGTATACATCAAACTCCCTGCTGCTGATGCACAGGGGAATTGCTGCATTTCCTTGATCTCAAGTTCATTACGTGGACATCGTTGCAAGCTAAGTTTATCACCCTTTGCCATCGGAGTATCGCCGGGAGCACAACTCTACATACCATATCGAATGAGCACCTTTTCTATATAGGTCTTTGTGATAGTCCAAGTGTGTACCTTGAACTATCACGAATAATATGTATGCCTAAGACAAAAGATGCTTCACCAAGATCCCTCATTTCAAATTTACCGGATAGAAATGACTTGGTTTCTAGCAACAGACTCATATCATTACTTACAAGCAATATATCATCCACGTAAAGAACAAGTATTATAAACTTGCTCGCACTAGACTTGATATACAAACATTGATCAACTGGATTCTCCTTGAAACCATATGAAGAAACCACTTGATCAAACTTCTGATACCATTGACGAGATGCCTGCTTCAAACTATAAATGGACTTCCTTAGTTTACATACTAAGTGCTTTGAGTCATCCGACTCAAAATTCTTCGGTTGCACTATGTATAGTCTCTTAAATGTTTCCATTAAGAAATGCAGTCTTAACGTCCATTTAGTGTAGCTCTAGATTATAATGAACTACAAGTGTCATGATTACCCTAAGGGAGTATTTCGTCGAAATCGACAAAAAAGTCTCCTTGTAATCGATGTCCACCTTTTGAGTTAATCCCTTGGCGACTTAGCGTGCCTTATCCTTTTCGACATTGCCACGTGAATCCTGTTTGGTTTTAAATATCCATTTACAACCAACGGGTTTCACACCTTCAGGCAATTCTACAAGTTCCTAAACGTCGTTGTCTGCCATGGACTTTATCTCTTCCTTCATGTCATTGATCCATTTTTCCGGATGAGAGCATTGTTTGATTTCTTGGAATGATATGGGATCATCTTCCAACCCAATGTCAAATTCATGCTCTTGGAGATAAACATAATTACGAAACATCGTGGATCTCCTCTCTCTAATGGATCTTCTTGGTGGCACTTGATCTTGAGGTGGTTGGGAGACATTCTCAACCATAGGAGGAAATTCCTCTATTTGAGATAATGTATCTTTCAAATGAATTGGAGGTGACATAGGAATATCATGGCCAGCTACCCCTTTCGGTTGTGCAACTTCAACTATATGGAATGGTAACCATTTCACTATCAGTTGCATTAGTAGTCACCATATTAGGATCACTAATGTTCTCCTCAAATGATATTTCTCTAGCTTTATTACTCCTACCATCCTCAATGAATTTGGCATTACCTATCTCGAAAAAGGATCTACTCAAGGGGTTGTAGAACTTGAAACCTCTTGAGTTTTCAGAATATCCTACAAAATGACAACTAACAGTTCTTGAGTCTAATTTTCTTTCGTTAGGCCTATAGGGCTTAGCTTCAGTTGAACAACCTCAGACATGTAGATGCCTAAGACTAGGTGCTCTACCTATCCACAACTCTTATGGGGTTTTTGTTACCGGCTTACTAGGAACTCTGTTGAGTAGGTAAACCTCAGTCTTAAGTGCTACACCCCACAAGGACTTCGGTAGAGAGAAAAATGCAATCATACTTCTCATCATGTCCTTGAGAGTTCGGTTTCGTCGCTCTGCTACACCATTCTGCTGAGGTATCCCAGGCATAATGTATTGCACTACGATACCGCACTCAGCAAGGTAATTCGCAAAAGGCCCAGGACGTTGTTCACTTGATCCGTCAGACCTACCATAGTATTCACCGCCACGGTCTGATCTTACTGCCTTAATCTTCTTACCAAGTTGATTTTCAACTTCGGCTTTGAAGGTTTTGAACATGTCTAGGGATTGTGACTTCTCATGAATAAGATATAAATATCCATATCGAGAATAATCATCTATAAAACTTATAAATTATGATTGACCATTTCAAGAAGCCTTAGGGAATGATCCACATATATCCGTATGTGTAAGCTTTAAAACTCCATTACTCCGTATTGAGCCCTTATTACTTTTATTAGTTGTTTTCCCCTTGATACACTCTATGCAGATTTCAAAATCTGACATATCAAGCGAATTGAAAATTCCTAGTGACATTAACCTTTCTACATATTGTTTAGAGATATGCCCTAAACGCCTATGTCATAACATGGATGAATTCTCATTTGTCACACAACGCTTCACACCTATACTATACATCACAAGATTATCCGTATGAGTTTCAGTGTCTAATCTATATAGCTTGTCAATCAAGGAACTAGTACCACACAAAATAGAATTTCGAAAAATACCAAATTTTCCATTTCCAAATAAACAAGTGTATCCGGATTTGTCCAAACATGAAATAGAAATTAAGTTCCGTTTAAAAGACGACACTACAAATGTATTTTCCAAATTCAAAAGTACATTGTTCCCCAACCAAACTCTAAAGTCACATATTGTCTCAACTTTTGCCTTCTTGCCCGTTCCGATATAGATGAATCTTTCAGCATCAATTGACATTTGACTCGTGAGACAACCCTGCATAGTTACACTTATGTGAGTAGTTGCACCAGTATCTATCCACCAAGTGTCATTAGGTACTATAGCTAGGTTGACTTCTGAACTAACAAAGTTGAGAAGTATACCTTTCTTGACACACCAGTTGGCGTATCTAGGGCAATCCTTCTTCAGATGTCCTTTCTTTTTACAAAAGAAACAAGTTGGGTTGGGATCTTATTGCTTTTGCACCTTATGCCCTAAAGCCCCAGTCACTGCAAGTTGTTTACCCTTACCCTTACCATTACCCTTCTTCCTTTTCTTGTTCGAATACTGAGATGAAGATGCATAGTGAGCACTTTGAGATGTGTCACCCCTTAATCTCTCTTCTTCTTGTACACACTAAGCTATGAGCTCATTTAGTGTCCATTTCTCCTTTTGAGTATTATAGCTAATCTTAAGTGAACTGTGTAGGCAGAGAGATTAAGATGAGGTTCACACGGACACTTTCAGACATATCTAACTTTAGTGTCTTAAGCCTTGTAATCAAGTTAGATATCGTCATGATGTACTCTCTAATGTTACCCTTCCTTATGTACCGCATGGACACTAACTTCGTGAGAAGTGTTGGTGCAATCGACCTAGGTTTTGATGTGTGTGTCAAAGAGTTTAAGTTAGGCTTTCATATGTATTTGAAAAGTCTAGCTTTTGTAAACATTTATTTGTTGAAATAAAAGAATCACATTGGTCAATATCTGCATTTATTTGTTAAATGTAATTGTTCAATTAATTTATATAGTAGATAATATGGAGGGTGGTGTCACACTCAAAAGATCATGTTGTCGGTTCTCTATAAATTATAAATAGTTGCTCGCGACTAAGATAGAAAGGAACAAACTATCAGAATAGTCGTAGTGTAATTAAGTATTAGTTCATCTGGACTAATAAATTACACTGATACACTTTAAGTGTATTGAGTATGACCATTTAGGTATGTTCTTTTTATACTGACTTAGTAAAAGAACTAAACCTTAGTTATTATGGAAGTGTGTGCTCTTAATCCTAATATAATAACAAGCACATATATTTAATATTTATTTCTTTGACTTATCAAAGGGTGAGGTTTAGCTCGATAAATCAATATGCCCGATAAGTTGGGAAATGATATTACTTATAGTGTGTGGTGTTGATTATAGAAGGAATCTGTGTCCTAGTTATCTAGGTTGAGAATGTCCCCAAGAGAAGCTCATAAGGATTGTCATGCTAAACCCTGCAGGTGGACCTAGTCTGACATGACAATGAAGTTGAGTGGTAGTACTTTTGGAGCTAGATATTAATTAAGTGAGTTGTCAGTAACTTACTTAATTAGTGGACATTCGTAATCTTAAACACAGGGAGACTAACACACTCATGATAAGAAGGAGCCCATAATGTAATTTGGGATTGGTGCGGTAGTGCAGTAATAACTCTCTAGTGGAATGAGTTATTATCGATGAACTTGAGTTGTGTGTTCAGGGCGAGCACGGGATACTCAAGCTCATCGGAAGGTCGAAACCAATTTCTCCTCCAGGTCCCTGTCGTAGTCTCATTATAGCCTCAAGTCCATCCAAATGTAAGGCTCTTCTTGGTGTCCAAGAAGGGGGCCGGACCATTGCTTGGTGACCAAGCAATGGCCGGCCACATCCTCTTATAGGGGCCGGCCCTATTGCTTGGTGATCAAGCTTGTAGGGGCCGGCCAAGATTAATTCAAATAAGAGGGGTGTTTTTGAATTTTTAAAATCTTCTCTTTGTAGAAAACTATAAGTTTTAAAAGAGAGATTTTAATTTTTAAAACTTTCCTTATTTGAATTAGGCCACATGTTTTAATAGAGAGTTTTAAAAGTTTTAAAACTTTCCTTTTTAACCATCCTCATGGTTTAAGAAAAAAAGGGAGATAAGTTTTAAAATTAAAATTTTCTATCATCATGTTAAAAAAGGAAATTTTATAAGAGTGTTTTTAAATTTAAAACATGGTTTTAATTTTTAGAATCTTTCCTTTTTTAACTCCTACTTTAGGAAAGAGAGCTTGTAAAATTTTATAAGAGTTTTTTCTCTTGTAAAATTTTATAAAAAATTATTATTCCTTTCCTAAATATGGTGGCCGGCCACCTTACTTGGTGCCCAAGCAAGGGGCCGTCCAAACTTAATCCTAAACCATATAGGATTGATCACAACCATTGATTGGTGATTGATTCAATCAAGAGGAAAGAAAAGGAAAAAATAAAAAGGGAAAAGGAAAAACTCTTGGATGATTTTATTTTTTGTAAAAGGTTTTTCCTTATTTGCCTTGGGCAAGTAATATAAAAGAAGGGGTGAGGGGGGTTCATGAGAAACAATTCTTATTCTCTTGCTTGGAGAACTCTTGGTGGCCGACCCTCTCCTTTCTCCCTTTCCCTTTGCTCTCTTCTCCTTGGTGGTGGTGGTGGCCGAATTCTAGAAGAAGAGGAAGGACTCTTTTGGGTGGTGTTCATCTTAGAGGATCGTCGCCCACACGACGTCCAAGGTGAGGCGAGGAATACGGCAGAAGATCTCGAGGTCATTAGCTTACAAAGAGAAGGTATAACTAGTAGTTTTCTTCCGCATCATACTAGTTATTTTCTTTGTAAGAATTCTAAATACAAGAGACAATTAGATCTAGTTTATCGAATTTATTTTTCAAGTTTGTGTTTTCTTCTTTTTTGAATTTGTGATTCGATTATTCTTTTTGGTTAACCTAGAGTTATTTAAGGAAATAATATTAGCTTTCCTTAAAAGGCATTGCCTAGGCGGTGGTGGTTGCTCCCATATCCAAGAAGGTCATGTGCCTCGCCATGTAGTCCTGGAAGCCAATTTTGGAAATTCATATTTATGGAATTAATAACTTAGGTAGATTTGAATCAATAGTGTTAAGTTCCGCTTGCGATTCAAATCTAAACCATTAAGAACAGATAAGTTAAATTTGGAATCAATGATGTTAATTTCCGTCTGCGATTCCTAATTTAACTTCTAAAGAACACAATAGGTTATTTAAGGAAAGGTTCGACACTTGTATAAAATTTTTTGTACAGTTGAACCGGTACATTTTCCTAGGATTAACCAACAATTGGTATCAAAGCTAGGGTTTGCCTCTGTGTATTTTTAGAATTCAAATAGGTTATGCACATGTCATACATAATTTAGGCAGGAAAATAGTAGGATGTGCTAACTCTTTGGTTGCAGGCTCCAACTATTATGGCTTATTGATATTGTGTGTGATTGGACCCTTGGACATGTCAAGGGCATTATTTGTGTGCATGATTGTATGTATAAAATACAGCAGGAGCTGTATTATTTTTAGAATTTTATTTTTTCGATCTAGAATACATGTACATTCCCTCGTGGAATATAGGATCGATGTATGTAAAATTCTATTTTTATTGCGGATCGGATTCTTGCGAGGTGTGGTACTTTTGGAGCACCAGAGGCGCAGCGGAATAAGAAGCAAGATGGATGCGATAACTCGACCCGATGGTTGTGGCTAAAGATGACAGCAGCTAGGGTTGGAGCATACTGAAGACAGTGATGGAAAAAACCATAATAGTTGGAAAATTAATTTCCAAATTTATTGCTTTTATTTACTGTGATGTTTATATGCATGTGATGTATGCTAGGATAGTTTAAAATTCCTCATTTTAAATAACTAAGTGGGAGAGGGATTTATTTTAATAAATTCCACAGTCTCCATTACTGGTTTGTAAGTGATGCAAGCAAACTTGCGCGTTGGCTCTGAGTGCCTTCCTCCATATCGGATGAGTTTGTTTGCGGATCACTAGATCAAACTTCCATTTTGGATGACTATAGGAAATTAATTAAGAGCGTGTGATCTTCCCCATCGGAAGGGCACAATCTTATTAATGGACTTAGTGTCAAGTAATGGTATACACTTAGGCATATCTAATAGTATCCTCCCCATCGGAGTCACTGCTATTATTTGTGTGACCGAAGGAAACCAACTATTAATTTTATTGTCAAAAAGTTAGGTTGACAAGATAATAAAATTAATGGGTTACACCCTCCTTTTACAAATGATGAATTTGTATACGTCCATACTATCGTGACATACAAAATTCACGGTGTTTTGAGGTGTTGGTTAATTTAAAATAGTATTGTTTGATGAATCAATATTATTCTAAATTTAGAGTCCTGACCAAAGTTATTTTTGTGATTCTTAGGATGACTTTCAACCCACTGGCCATTATACTGAAAGAGAACAAACTTTCTGGTCCCAACTATATTGATTGGAAAAGATTGGAAAAGAAACCTGGACATTGTCCTTACTGCAGAAAGCTATAAGTTTGTACTGACTGAGGCTTGCCCTGATACACCTGACGATGACTCTACCCCAGAGGAGATTGAGTATCATAAGAAATGGGTAAAAGCTGATGAGATGGCGCGGTGTTACATTTTGGCATCTATGTCAAATGTATTGCAACATCAACATCAAGATTTATCAACAGCTTATGATATAATGAACAATCTCAAAGAACTCTTTGGGCACCAGAGTCGGACTGCTAGGTAAGAGGCAATGAGAAAGCTAATGACAGCCACCATGTCTGAGGGGACACCCGTAAGGGATCATATCCTCAAAATGACGGCTTATCTGAATGAAATACAAGTCCTTGGAGGAGAAATCGATGGGGAAACCTAGGTCGATATAATTCTCCAAACGCTACCCAGAAGTTTTGAGCAGTTCCGCCTGAACTATAACATGAACAAAAGAGAGTATACGTTGGCGGAACTTCTGACAGAACTACAGGCAGCAGAAGGTATATTTCGTCAAAGTTCTCAGATTCACTATGCTGAAAATGGTTCTACTTCTAAGCCGAAAGGCAAGAAGAAGAAGAAACAGGTCTTTTCAGCGAAGAGAGTGAATAAACCTCAAGGACAAAAAGCTGGAATGAAGAAGCTGAAAGGCAAGTGCTTCAATTGCAAGCAGACAGGGGATTGGAAGGTGGACTGTCCTCGTAGGAATTAGAACAATAAAGGTATATCTCAAACTCTAGTTGTTGAAACATGTTTAGCGGTGTTATCTACCAGCACCTGGTGTGTAGATACGGGAGCCACTGATCATGTTTATAATTCCTTGCAGGGGTTCCAGGAAACCCGACGACTAACTGAAGGAGAGATTATCGTCTACATGGGCAATGCTACTAAGGTGGCGGCTGTTGCAGTGGGAGACATCTACTTATCTTTTAATAGGAATAGAACTTTGGTTTTACGAAATTGTCTTTATGTACCCAGTTTTAGAAAGAATTTAATTTCAGTTTCTAAACTGTATTTGGATGGATATTCAGTTTCTTTTAGTAACAATGTGGTTATAAAAAGAAATAAGGTGATTATCTGTTCTGGTGCATTGGTTGACAATTTATATACTTTAAATCCAATTTCTCCCACAAAGTAAAATATGGAAATTAATAACACATCTTTTAACTCTAAAAAGAACCTTCAGAAATGAACCAAACGTATCTTTGGCATCTAAGGCTTGGTCATATTAACTTATGTAGGATTTAAAGGCTTATAGCCGATGGACTCTTAGGTCCATTAGAGTTGGAAAACTTTCCAACATGTGAATCCTACTTGGAGGGTAAAATGACCAAGAGACCTTTTAAGGCCAAGGGGTATAGAACCAAAGAAGCGTTAGAACTGGTTCATTCTGATTTGTGTGGTCCTATGTCTATCCAAGCTAGAGGTGGTTTTGAATATTTTGTCTCTTTTATAGAAGATTATTCAAGATATGGATACATTTACCTGATGCGCCGCAAGTCTGAGTGCTTTGATAAGTTCAAAGAGTACAAGGCTGATGTGGAAAAACGTCTAGGTAAAAGTATCAAGACACTACGGTCTGATCATGGTGGCGAATACCTCTTAGGAGAGTTTAGGAATTACTTATCAGAGGCTGGTATTCAATCCCAGTTGTCCACACCTGGTACACCCCAACAGAATGGTGTGGCAGAACGAAGGAATATAACTCTTATGGAGATGGTTAGATCGATGATGAGTTATTCAGAATTACCAAATTCATTTTGGGGATACGCTCTGGAAACGGCAGCACACATTCTGAACTTAGTACCTTCTAAATCAGTATCTTCTACTCCCACAGAATTGTGGAATGGGCGAAGGCCTAGTCTAAGACATATTCATATTTGGGGTAGTCCAGCACATGTGTTGAAACCAGATGCTGATAAGTTAGAATCTCGTACAGAAGTTCGAGTGTTTGTAGGTTATCCCAAAGGAACGAAGGGTGGTTTATTTTATAGTCCTAAAAATCAGAAGGTCATTGTTAGCACCAATGCCCAGTTTTTAGAAGAAGACTATATAATGGATCACAAGCCCAATAGCAAAGTTGTTCTAGAAGAACTTAGAGAGGACGCGTCTACTTCAGTACCAACAGTACAAAATGAAGTACCACAAGAGACTGCAACACGTGTCACACATGATACACAACCAAAGACGGTGCCTCGTCGTAGTGGGAGGGTTGTAAGGCAGCCTGAGAGATTCATGTTTTTGGGAGAGTCTTCGGACTTGATCCCAGGTAAACATGAACCTGATCCCCGGACATATGACGAAGCACTCCAAGATATAGATGCAGTATCTTGGCAAAAGGTAATGAATTTCGAAATAGAATCTATGTATTCTAATAAGGTCTGGGAGCTTGTAGAACCACTTGATGGTGTAAAAGCCATTGGATGCAAGTGGATCTACAAAAGAAAAAGAGGGATAGATGAGAAGGTAGAAACCTTCAAAGCAAGTCTTGTTGCGAAAGGGTATACTCAGAAAAAGGGAATCGATTATGAGGAGACTTTTTCACCGGTAGTCATGCTTAAGTCTATCCGAATACTCTTATCCATTGCCGCTCATATGGATTATGAGATTTAGCAAATGGATGTCAAGACAGCTTTCCTTAACGGAAGTCTTGAAGAAAACATCCATCTGAAGCAACTAGAAGGGTTCATTGAAAAGGGCAAAGAGCATCTAGTGTGTAAGCTCAATCGGTTCATTTATGAACTAATCATGCTTAAATATGTATGACATGTGCATAACCTATTTGAATTTAAATCACAGATGTAGTCTGATATTGTTGGTTAATCCTAGGAAAGCGTACTGATTCCACTATACAAAAATTTTTGTACAAGTGTCGAACCTTTCCTTAAATAACCTATTGTGTTCTTTAGAAGTTAAATTAGGAATCGCAGACGGAACTTAACATCATTGATTCCAAATTTAACTTATCTGTTCTTAATGGTTTAGATTTGAATCGCAAGCGGAACTTAAGACTATTGATTCAAATCTACCTAGATTATTAATTCCATAAATATTAATTTCCAAAATTGGCTTCTAGGACTGCATGGCGAGGCATATGACCTTCTTGGATATGGGAGCAATCACCACCGCCTAGGCAAAGCCTTTTAAGGAAAGCTAATATTTATTTCCTTAAATAACTCTAGGTTAACCGAAAAGAACAATCGAATCACAAATTCGAAAAAGAAGAAAACACAAAATCGAAAAATAAATTCAATAAACTAGATCTAATTGCCTCTTGTATTTAGAATTCATACAAAGAAAAATAACTAGTATGATGCGGAAGAAAAATATTAGTTATACCTTCTCTTTGTAAGCTAACGACCTCAAGATCTTCTGCCGTATTCCTCGCCTTGCCTTGGGCGTCGTGTGGGTGGCGATCCTCCAAGATGAACACCACCCAAAAGAATCCTTCCTCTTCCTATAAGATTCGGCCACCACCACCACCAAGGAGAAGAGAGCAAAGGGAAAGGGAGAAAGGAGAGGGCCGGCCACCAAGAGATCACCCAAGCAAAAGAATAAGAGTTGTGTCTCATGAAGCCCCCTCACCCCTTCTTTTATATTACTTGCCCAAGGCAAATAAGGAAAAACCTTTTACAAAAATAAAATCATCCAAGTTTTCCTTTTCCCTTTTTATTTTTCCTTTTCTTTCCTCTTGATTGAATCAATCATCAATCAATGGTTGAGATCAATCCTATTTGGTTTAGGATTAAGCTTGGCCAGCCCCTTGCTTGGGCACCAAGCAAGGTGGTCGGCCACCATGTTTTAGGAAAGAAATAATAATTTTTTATAAAATTTTACAACAGAAAAAACTCTTACAAAATTTAACAAGCTCTCTTTCCTAGAGTTAAAAAAGGAAAGTTTCTAAAAATTAAAACCATGTTTTAAAATTTAAAAACTCTCTTATAAAATTTACTTTTTTAACATGATGATAGAAAATTTTAATTTTAAAACTTATCTCCCTTTTTTTCTTAAACCATGAGAATGGTTAAAAAAGGAAAGTTTTAAAACTTTTAAAACTCTCTATTAAAACATGTGGCCTAGTTCAAAATAAGGAAAGTTTTAAAAAATTAAAATCTCTCTTTTAAAACTTATAGTTTTCTACAAAGAGAAGATTTTAAAAATTCAAAACACCCCTCCTATTTGAATTAATCTTGGTCGGCCCCTACAAGCTTGGTCACCAAGCTATAGGGCCGGCCCCTATAAGAGAATGTGGTCGCCCATTGCTTGGTCACCAAGCAATGATCCGGCCCCCTTCTTGGACACCAAGAAGAACCTTACATTTGGATGGACTTGAGGCTATAATGAGACTACGACAGCGACCTGGAGGAGAAATTGGTTTCTACCTTCCGATGAGCTTGAGTATCCCGTGCTCGTCCTGAACACACAACTCAAGTTCATCTATAATAACTCATTCCACTAGAGAGTTATTACTGCACTACCGCACCAATCCCAAATTACATTATGGGCTCCTTCTTATCATGAGTGTGTTAGTCTCCCTGTGTTTAAGATTACGAATGTCCACTAATTAAGTAAGTTACTGACAACTTAATTAATATCTAGCTCCAAGAGTAGTACCACTCAACTTTATTGTCATGTCGGACTAGGTCCACCTATAGGGTTTTGTTGGGATCTTAGATGGCTAGAGGGGGGTGAATAGCCTCTTTATAAACTTAAGCAAAGAGTTCTACACAGACACTAGTTAGCGCAGCGGAATAAACAAACTAAAACAAAACAAAAACAAACACACAAACACTGATACACAGATTTACGAGGTTCGGGGATAACTTGCCCCTACTCCTCGGCGTGTCCGTAAGGTGGACGACTCCTTGATCTTCGGTAGATCGCACCCCGGAAGAATTCCGGCTAAAGATCCTCCTTCTAGGTGGAGTAACCTTCCCACAAAGTCTCAAGAAATATCTAATTTAAAGCACGAGACTTACAGAAACTCGGTGGCAAAGGAGAATGGAAATGCTTACAACCACGCGAGAATTAGTAGCAGAAAACAGAGATCGCAGTTCACCCGAGAGCTCAAGAACTTCGCACAACAGCACACACTTTTCTTTCAAGCTTTCTTTCGTGTGTTGTTCTTGTTCCCCTCTCGCTGTTTTTACTGCTTCTCAAAACCTGATCTCTGCTGTCACAAATCTGGTCCAAACTGCGCAAATCAGCGCTGCAAATCTGGTCCAAACTGCGCAAATCAGCGCTGCAGCCAATCCCTTTTCCTCCTTCTGATTCTCTGAACTCACACCAATGATATCACAGTCAACACTGGCGTCTTCTGAGCTCGAACCAATCCCCAGGAGTTAAGCAGATCGCAGCCAGATCACAGCAGTATCCGTTGATGCCTGAAATGCACCATGCGCCGCTGAAACCAACAGAAAGACCATTTGTCGCATTCCTCTTACGAACTTAATTTGAAATTAGGCTTGGAATGATACCTGTTAACCTGCAAACTCAAAAGCTAACAGCACAGAGGATTACATCACATAAATGAAAGAGATATATCAAAAGCAGTGAAGGAATCGTTGATACAACGAACAAATCAGAGTGTGTGGATCGGTCACGGGACCGATCACATTTTGGACCGATCGGGCAAAAGCTTGATCGTCGAGATCATCGATCGGTCGTAGTGACCGATCAGATTGAGTGTGGATCGGTCCGCGACCGATCCACCTCTTTCTTTCTTTGCGGTCTCTTCTCGATCGGTCTCACGGCCGATCAGATTGCACTAATGTGCTCGCGGGTGTTCTCGATCGGTCGGTAGACCGATCAGATTGAGTGGATCGGTCCACGGACCGATCCACCTCTTCTTTCTTCTGCGAGCTCTTCTCCTGATCGGCTCCACGGCCGGTCAGGACATTACCAGTGTGCTGCGAGTCGATCGTGCAGGATCGATCGATTTCACCGGTGTGCATGCGAGTGTCATCGTCGGTCATCGGACCGATCCGTGGAACTTACATCGATCGGTCTGCCAACCGATCCAGATTCTTCAGTGTCGATCGGTCTACCGACCGATCCAATGTACCATTGAAAGTCCACTTAACTCTCTCCGGACTTAATCCGGAGAACGAGAGAGCCCTCTCCGACTTCGGTCCAGAACGAGCAGAGCCCCTCTCTCGGCCTAGTCAGGAGAACGAGCTACTGAGCCCTCTCCGACTCTCGGCCCAGGAAGGCAGCTACAGAGCCTCTCGACCTAGTCCGGAGAACGAGCTACCGAGCCCTCCGACTTCGTCCGGTCCGGTGAGCGAGCTCGAGCCCTCTCGACCATTCCGTGCCAAGTCACCATACTTGGACTTTTCCGTGCCAAGCTCCTGCTGACTTTTCACCGGATGTCTTGACCCATCTGATTTCCTCAGCTTTACTCACGGGACTTTCTCTCAACCGATCAACCTCGATCAGTGGTCATTCTTAGTTTAATCACTATCCGATACAAACTTAAATCGGTGTCAACATCAAAACAACAGCGGCTGTATCAACAATCTCCCCTTTTGTTGTTTGACAACACGATTTAAGTTTAGATCATTGTTCAAATTTTCATAATTTTAGGGGAATCAAGATCCTCCCCCTAAGACGGATACAACACTATGTGAGGGTCTTCACATTTGCATTCATCTAAACTTAGTTATCTTCTCCCCCTTTGTCAAACACCGAAAGAACTCCCCCTTTACCCTTACTGTCTGGTTCTTAAATCACTGAGAATTCCCTCTAAGTGTATTATAAGACAGTAATAAGGAAATAAAAGACAAACAAGACATGCAAGTGAACAGCATATTAATAACGGATAGAAAATGAAATATAATAAAGAGCAAGTAAATATAAAACTGAGTACCATAAATACATGAGTAGCATCAGAAGTGCAAACATCCAGGTCAGTCATAAAGACTAACAAATAACATCCAAAATACAGACAGTCAACAAACAAACTGTATCAATCAACATCCTCACACTGAGGAACATCACCATCATCGGCAGGAGGGGTGAAATCCTGAGGCGGCACGCTGGAGGATGGATAGCCTGGGTAAGACTGCGGAGGCGGGTAGCGTGCCATCCATCCGAGTAGCAACTCCTGTGTCACCACCTGATGACTGCGCATATCATCAAAACGCTGGTCAATATGCCCGCGCAGGTCATCATAGCGCTGGTCTATCCGAATACGCAAGCCATCCAGCTCAGCAGATATCATCTCATCATGCCGATCAAAATGGCTCTCCAGCTCGGCGATCTGCCAGCGCAGATCAGGATCGTCCTCTCCATCGTCAGCAGCAGCAGGAGGAGCAGCAACAGGAGCAACCTGTCGTGGAGGTCCCCGTGGTAACTCACCCAAAACTCTCCCATCCTTCCACTAAACACCCCCATTTTGTCCAATGATGCCAGACTTGGAAAATGCCCGTTTCCCAAGTCGGCAATCCTGCCTGACCATTTTGACTACCCTACTCTTAGACACATCAACCTGAAGGGTCTCGAGCCAATCAATAATTATATGCCCATAAGGCATATAAACAGTGGAGCCGCTGGGCCGAGAATATGAAATGATCGAAGAGTAGATGCTGGACATAATGTCAAAGTCGAGACGCCGACGTAACCCATAAAGCATCAAACAATGATAGGGTCGGATCTCAGCAAGAGGTTTGGATGTGATTGGAAGAATACAGTTTGTGACTATCTTAAAAAGAATATAGTCAGGGGCAGATAGTCGTAGGGCAGTAAAAGTGGGAAAGTTAACATCCAACTCATCCAGGTCATCTGGTCTAGGATGACCGAAGAAGTACTCATAGATGGAGTCAGGTGAGACATCAAGTGGAGGACGTAATGATTCTGGTAAATCAGGATAAATTGAAAAAAGATCCCCCGAACACATCCGGCAGCCTAGATACCCAAAAAATTCTCTGATGGAGAAATCGATAGGTCTTTTAGCGACTCGGGTTTTATAAACACCATCACTGTTCTGATGAAGATTGTTATAGAACTCAGAAACTAGGTCAAGGTTGATGTCCCTTTATAAGTAGACTACCGAGTCAAGTTTAAAATAGGCTAGGGTTTCGGACACAGAAGGACAAAATTCATCCATATACTTGCGATCCACAGATCGACATGGAAGCAGCTTGAATGTCCTCTGTTGAAATGCTTGCTCAAAATGGCGGTTTGGGAATCTACTAGAACCAGCTGGTTGGGGTCGAGAGGGAGCAGGAGACTTGGTTTTCTCAGCTGGGGACTTAGAAGAACTCTCACCGGCTGCTTTCTTCCTAAGGGTCAACAATGTGGTAAAATGGGGCAATGAGTGAGCACCGGAGCCACCAGCACAAAAAAAAAAACATATACGGTGAGGAATGAAACCGAAACGCCAAAGGTCTAGAGAGGTAGAGAGTTACCTTGGTGCCATTTAGCTTTAGGCTAGGGCTTCCGAGGGTTAGAGCTTCGTCTAGGGTTCGGCGTGCAACGAGAAGAGAGTGAGGTTAGGGAAGGAGTCGGCTAGGGTTCCGCGTGAAAGAAGATCAGGAAGAGGGTGGGTCGGGAGGTGTTAATGAGGGGATAGTGCACAGTGTGATCTGATCGGACGGCTGTCCGAACAGAGAAATCCTGACCGATCAGGAAACATCCTGATCGGTCGTGGAGACCGATCAGATGTGGATCAGTGGGCTGCGATCTGTGCCGGTGTCTCCTGATCGATCCCTGGATCGATCAGTGAACCTTCTGTGTGAATTTCCTGTCCTGATCGGTCGTGGAGACCGATCAGGTATCGTCAAATTTCCTGATCGGTCGTGGAGACCGATCAGGCATCATCCTGATCGGTCCCTGGACCGATCAGTGTCTGATATAATTTTCAGTAACTGAAAATATGAGCCGTTATCTATCGGGAATTTTGAAAATTTCAGAATTCAAGAATTCAGAATCTCCCAAATTCATAACCTAGAATCAACACCCACAAGTATATTAAAAAAAATGAGCTCTTATGGTCTTAGCTTGTGTAGAGCCCGAAAGTTCTTTAACTCCAAAAACTCAGATATTTGGAATCGTAGAATTCCAATCTCAGAAAACCTTATAAAACCATATAGTGAAACAAGGTATTAATTAAGACTTAAAATTGCTATGATCAGTTTCAAGTTTGTCAAAATATATCCAAGTTAATATTATTTCCTTTAACAACCTATCGTATTGACAATCAAAGTCATGAAATGAATCAAACAACCATATCAATCAACACATCAACCACCAACCATAAATAGATAATTTCTAGGCAAAAGTCCAACCAAGATTCCTTGATTGGAATATATGAGTAAGATCTAGGAGCCAAATACACATGAATTATGTAATGGCCTTCCCCATACTCAATTTATGTCTCTTCAACCCAATTATTCAAGGGATGCATGATACATTTTGAATAATTTGATTGATCCTAGCATCTCACCCCATTTCTAGCAAACAAAAATATTTTGTTAAACCTTATAGTTTGTGTGAGATGTTCCCAAGTTGCCCAAATTATTGTCCCAATTACTCTTGTCATTTTAATAGTCCTTATTGATCATGATGAAATCCTAAGGACCTAAGGAGCCAAACACATTCCCAACTCCCTCCTTAAATGACTAAATTCATTCTCCGGAAGGGGTTTGGTGAAAATATCAGCTAGGTTTGATTTTGACTCAACATATGTGAGTGCAATGTCTCCCCTAGCTACGTGATCTCTTATGAAGTGATGACGCACTTCTATGTGTTTGGTCCTCGAATGATGGACTGGATTTTTAGTTAGGTTGATCGTGCTAATGTTGTCACATAGCACTTGTACACCCTTATAATAAAGTCCATAATCCTCTAGGGTGTGTATCATCCACAACAACTGTGATACACTCTCTCCCATGGCAATATATTCGGCCTCGGTCGTGGAGAGAGCAACACAATGTTGCTTCCGACTCGACCAACTAACTAGAGATGAACCTAAAAATTGGCAACCCCCACTAGTACTTTTCCGATCCAATTTGCATCCAGCATAATCGGAATCGGTATAGCCTATCAAATCAAAAGACTCCGTACGAGGGTACCACAGTCCTACTCTCATTGTGCCTTTGAGATATCTCAGAATTCTCTTAACTGCAATTAAGTGAGATTCCTTGGCACAGACTTGATACCTAGCGCACATGCCCACAGCAAAGAGTATGTCCGGTCGACTAGCTGTGAGATATAGAAGACTACCAATCATGCTTCTATATTGCGTTAGATCAATTGGTTTTCCACTCTCATCATTGTCAAGGCGAGTGTTTGTCGCCATTGGAGTGGACACTTCCTTAGAGTCACTCATATTGAATTTTCTAAGCATCTCTTGAGTGTATTTTGTCTGATGGACATAAATTCCATCTCGAGTTTGTTTGATTTCAAGTCCAAGGAAGAATGTCAATTCTCCTACTAGACTCATCTCAAACTCACTTTCCATGTGAGAAATGAATTCATTCAAATAGCCCTTGTTATTTGAGCCACAAATTATGTCATCGACATATACTTGGGCTACAAATATGTTTTCACCATCTCTTCGTAGAAATAGTGTTGGGTCTATTTGTCCTCTTACAAAACCCTTCTCTAGTAAATATGTTGACAACCTTTCGTACCAAGCTCGTGGTGCTTGTTTAAGCCCATAAAGTGCTTTCTTGAGCTTGTACACGTGGTTTGGAGCTTCGATATTCACAAACCCCGGTGGTTGTTCAACATAGACTTCTTCTTTAATAAAACCATTTAAGAAGGCAGATTTAACATCCATTTGATAGAGTTTGAAACCTCTATGTGCAGCAAAAGCTAGCATCAAACGAATGGACTCTAATCGTGCCACGGGAGCATAAGTCTCATCATAATCGAGACCTTCGACTTGACTATAGCCCTTGGCTACAAGTCTTGCCTTGTTTCTTACAACTTCTCCCTTCTGATTTAACTTGTTTTTGAAGACCCATTTAGTTCCAATAATGGTGGTCTTCTTAGGTCTAGGAACTAAGTCCCACACTTGGCTCCTTTCAAATTGACCTAACTCATCTTGCATAGCTAAGATCCAATCAGGATCGTGCAATACCTCATCAACTATTTTTGGTTCAATCTCTGAAATCAATGCGACTTCATTAGATTCATTTCTAAAGAATGACCTAGTCCTAACCCCTTGTTGGATGTCTCCCATAATTTGATCTTGGGGATGACTAGTGGCTAACCTAGACTGCCTTGGTGTTGGCGGTGCCTCATGAGTGGTCTCACTCGGCACAGGCAAGGACTCAATATCAGGCAAAGGATCAGATTGAGTTCTTTGTTGCCTTTGCTCATCAACATCAGAGTCAACTTCGACTCGTTCTTCATTTTGATCATTCAAACTTAGATTTCTAAGTTCAAATTGAATTTCTCCTATATCCCTTGGTTGATCATTTAAGTTAGGGATCTCTTCAAAAGCTACATCAGAGGACTCTTCAATCAATTTAGTCCTATTGTTGTAGACTCGATAGGCTTTGCTGGTAAGAGAGTACCCGACCAATATCCCTTGATCAGCCTTAGCCGTGAACTTCCCAAGATGATCCTTGGTGTTCAAGATAAACACCTTACAACCAAACACCCTAAGATGTTTAATTGTAGGCGGTTTCCCAAACCAAAGTTCATGGGGAGCCTATGTATCAAGACTCGGTTTTGCACATAGCAAGCGGTATTTACCGCTTTAGCCCATAAGTAGCTCGGTAATGAGTACTCATTGAGCATGCTTCGTGCAGCCTCTTGCAAGACTCGGTTCTTTCTCTCCATAACCCCATTTTGTTGTAGGGTCCTTGGAGTAGAGAACTCATGTCTATATCCTTTTTCTTGACAAAATTCTACAAATCTATGGTTTTGAAATTCTCCACCATGATCACTTCTAATTGTTTTAATTGTTGTCGATTTTTCATTTTCAGTTCTTTACAAAAAGAAACAAAAACATCTATGGTTTGGTCCTTATGTTTCAAAAAGAAGGTCCATGTGTATCTAGTAAAATCATCAACGATTACCAAGCAATATCTACTTCCATTCAATGATATTACACTACTGCAATCAAATAGGTCCATGTGCAATAAATCTAAAGCAGTAGATGTACGTACAGTGCTTTTACCTTTATGAACACCTTTTGTTTGCTTACCCTTTTGACATGCATCACATAGTTTGGTCTTGTGGTACTTGATGCTGGGTAAGTCTCGCACTAATCCTTGGTTGGCCAACTTCCGGATGTTCTTCATGTTTACATGTGCCAACCTTCTATGCCATAGCCAAGACTCTTCTTCTTTCGACATGAAACACTTAATCAAAGCATTAGTAGCACTTTTAAACGATACTTGATAAATATTATCAACCCTTGTGCCTACTAGTACCGTGTCAAGTGTGTCAATGTGTTTAACCAAACATTGACTTGAATGAAATTCAATTGTGTAACCCGTATCACACAATTGACCGACACTTAGGAGATTAAAAGTCATCCCCTTGACTAGAAGGACATTCTTGATATGGAGACATTCGGATATATGAATGTCTCCAACTCCTACAACCTTAAGGCTACCATTGTTACCAAATGACACATTACCTCTATTTTTGTTTTGAATGGTAGAAAACAGTGATCTGTCCCCGGTCATGTGCTTGGAGCATCCACTATCAACAAACCAAGTTGATAGATGCTCCCCCTCGACCAATGCCTACAAGACACGGAAGATAGAGGTTTTAGGTACCCAAATCTTGGGACCTAATGCTTCTACAACGAAAGACCTAGGAACCCATGCCTTGGTCATACCTTTCCTAGTTCCATGAGCCCTAGAAACATGTGATCTACTATGTTGAGTTCTAGACATTAGAGAAATGAAACTCGACTCCTTGGGTTGATACCCTAGCCCGGCCTTGTTGTAGACTGCCCTTTGGGCATTTAGAATCATGTCTAGAGTCTTAGAGCTAGTTGAGAATTTCTCAAACATTTTCTTGAGTTTCTCAACCTCACCCTTTAACGCCTTGTTCTCATCCTCAAGGACTTCTAGATGTAGGTCATCGACCTCATCTTCCCTAAGGGTCCTTAAGGTTTTTACTTCTTCTTTTAACAATTTATTTTCTGTTTTTGACTTTTTAAGCAATGTAGATAAATGAGTGATAGTCTTATAACACTTTTCTATATGAGAAGAGGTTACCTCTTCATCATCCGACGATGATGAAGCCGCGGTTGAGGCGTCGCTCGAATCTTCCTCACTTCCGGAGTCCGAAACTTCCCTTGCCATAAGTGCTAATTGTCGTGTGCTCTTTTCCATCTTCTCTTCTTCCTCCGATGAGCTTGATGAGGACTCATCCCAAGTGGCCTTGAGAGCCTTCTTCTTCTTGGCTCTTTCCTCCTTCTTTTTGGCTCGTTCCTCCTTCTTCTTAAGTTTTGGACACTCACTTCGATAGTGTCCCTTTTTGCTGCACTCATAACACGTAACATTAGTTTTGTCAATATTTTGTTCACTAGGTTTACCTTTTCCTTTGTATCTCCTGCTCCTTCTCATGATTCTTCTTACAAAATTCGCCATCTCACTTGATGATGATCCACTTTCATCATCGGATTCTGAGGAAGAGGTGGATGAGGAAATCTCCTTTTCTTTCTTCTTTTCCTTCTTCCTTCTTCCATCCTTGCTCTTTGGTCCTGCAAACAAAGTAATACCCTTCTCTTTTTGACCTTTGTTAGCAAGCTCATGAAGTTCCATCTCACAGAAAAATTCATCTAATTTAACAATGGAAAGATCCTTGGATACCTTGTAGGCATCTACCATAGATGACCACAAGGCATTCCTAGGAAAAGCTTTTAGAGCATACCTTACGAGATCGCGATTCTCCACTCGTTCGTCCACCGAGTGTAGACCGTTGATGATCTCCTTGAATCTCCCATGAAGCTCACTTACCGTTTCATTGTCCTTCATATTTAGATTTTGGAGTTGATTCAAGAATAGGTCCCTCTTGGCAATCCGAGAATCTCGAGTTCCCTCTTGGAGCTCGATGAGTTTGTTCCATAGGTCTCTTGCACTCGAGAACGGACCTACCTTGACGAGTTGGTCCTTGGCGATTCCACATTGCAAGGTGACCATGGCCTTGGCATCGGCTTGTGCTTTGCGTAGTTGTTCGGTAGACCACCTAGACGAATCAAGTTCCTTACCTTCTTCATCTTTTGGTGGTGTAAAACCCTCCTTGACGGAAAACCACATGGCAATGTCGGTCTTGAGGTAATACTCCATGAGGCCCTTCCAATATTGAAAATCTGCTCCTTCGAAGTAGGGTGGTCGATTTGTGCTGAAGCCTTCCTTCATAGCCATCCTTGTTTGCTCTTTGGGTTGTTAAGCCGAAATGAAGAGCACCAGGCTCTGATACCACTTGTTGGGATCTTAGATGGCTAGAGGGGGTGAATAGCCTCTTTAAAAACTTAAGCAAAGAGTTCTACACAGACACTAGTTAGCGCAGCGGAATAAACAAACTAAAACAAAACAAAAACAAACACACAAACACTGATACACAGATTTACGAGGTTCGGGGATAACTTGCCCCTACTCCTCGGCGTGTCCGTAAGGTGGACGACTCCTTGATCTTCGGTAGATCGCACCCCGGAAGAATTCCGGCTAAAGATCCTCCTTCTAGGTGGAGTAACCTTCCCACAAAGTCTCAAGAAATATCTAATTTAAAGCACGAGACTTACAGAAATTCGGTGGCAAAGGAGAATGGAAATGCTTACAACCATGCGAGAATTAGTAGCAGAACAGTTTCTCACCCGAGAGCTCAAGAACTTCGCACAACACACACTTTTCTTTCAAGCTTTCTTTAGTGTTCTCTTATTCCCTCTCGTTGTTTTACCGCTTCTCAAAACCTGATATCTCTGCGTCACAAATCTGGTCAATGCGTAAATCAGCAACAAATGCGGTCCAAATCAAGAATCGGTAGCTGCGATAATCCCTTTTCCTCCTTCTCGATTCTCGAACTCACACCAATGATATCACAGTCAACACCGGGCGTCTTCGAGCTCGAACCAATCCCGGAGTCAGCGGATCGCGGCGGATCACAGCGATGTCCGTTGATGCACGAAATGCACCATCTTGGCACTGAAACCAACAGAAAGACCATTTGTCGCATTCCTCTTACGAACTTAATTTGAAATTAGGCTTGGAATGATACATGTTAACTGCAAACTCAAAAGCTAACCGGAGGATTACATCACATAAATGAATGAGATATATCAAAAGCGGTGAAGGAATCGTTGATACAACGAACAAATCGAGTGTGGATCGGTCACCGCGACCGATCACGATTACTGGACCGATCGGGCAAAAGCTTGATCGATCGAGACCATCGATCGGTCGTAGTGAGATCAGATTAGTGTGGATCGGTCCGCGGCCGATCCACCTCTTTCTTTCTTTGCGTCTCTCTTCTCGATGGTCTCACGGCCGTCGAGTTGCACCTCGATGTGCATCGAGTGTTCTCTCGATCGGTCGGCAGCCGATCAGTTAGTGGATCGGTCCGGCACCGATCCACCTCTTCTTTCTCCAGCTCTTCTCGATCGGTCTCACGACCGATCGATTGCACCTCGCATGTGCTCGGGTGAAGCGTCGATCGGTCTGCGATCGATCGTCACTCGCACCGTCTATCGAGTCATCCGTCGGTCATCGGACCGATCCGTGGAACTCAGTTTCCTTTGGATCGGTGCACGCCGATCCACCGATTCTTGTGTCCGGATTGGTCTATCGACCGATCCAATGTACCATTGAAAGTCCACTCTCTCTCGACTTAATCCGGAGGCAGCTCACGAGCCTCTCTCGACTTCGTCCGGTCCGGAGAATGAGCTACCAGAGCCCTCTTTGACCTGGTCCGGAGAGCGAGCTACCGAGCCCTCTCCGACCGTCGGTCCAGAGAACGAGCTACCGAGCCCTCTCTGACCTAGTCCAGAGAACGAGCTACCGAGCCCTCTCCGACTTCGTCCGGTCCAGTGAACGAGCTACCGAGCCCTCTCTGACCATTCCGTGCCAAGTCACCATACTTGGACTTTTCCCGTGCCAAGCTCCCTGCTTGGACTTTTCACCAGATGTCTTGACCCATCTGGATTTCCCTTGCCTGGCTTTACTCACCAGGACTTTCCCTCCCAACTGATCAACCTCGATCAGTAGTCATTCTTAGTTTAATCACTATCTGATACAAACTTAAATCAGTGTCAACATCAAAACAACAGCCAGGTCAGACTGTATCAACAGGTTTAACATGACAATCCTTATGAACTCCTCTTGGGGACATTCTCAACCTAGATAACTAGGACACAGATTCCTTCTATAATCAACAATACACACTATAAGTAATATCATTTCCCAACTTATCGGACATATTGATTTATCGAGCTAAACCTCACCCTTTGATAAGTCAAAGAAATAAATATTAAATATATGTGCTTGTTATTATATTAGGATTAAGAGCACACACTTCCATAATAATTAAGGTCTAGTTCTTTTACTAAGTCAGTACAAAAAGAACATACCTAAATGATCCTACTCAATACACTTAAAGTGTATAAATGTAATTTATTAGTCAACATGAACTAATACTTAATTATACTACGACTATTCTGATGGTTTGTTCCTTTCCATCTTAGTCGCGAGCAACTGTTTATAATTTATAGAGAACTAACAACATGATCTTCTGAGTGTGACACCACACTCCATGTTATCTACTATATAAATTAATTGAACAAATACATTTAACAAATAAATACAAATATTGACCAATGTGATTCTTTTATTTCAACAAATAAATGTTTACAAAAGCTAGGCTTTTAGTATACACTCTAACAGTGTATACAAGAAGTGTAACGAAAACGTTGTGGTATTTCTTGTACTATACGTAGATGATATTTTGTTAATTGGCAATAATGTCAAGGTATTATCGGACGTAAGGGTATGGTTGTCCAAACAATTTGATATGAAGGACTTAGGAGAATGTGCACACATTCTTGGGATCAAAGTTATAAGGGATCGCAAAAAAAGAATGTTGTGTCTATCCCAAGCTTTATATATAGATACAATCCTTGCTCGTTTTAGCATGCAAAACTCCAAGAAAGGTTTTTTACCTTTTAGGCATGGAGTAGCCTTATCTAAAGAGATGTCCCCGAAGACATCAAAGGAGATTGAGGACATGAAGGCAGTTCCTTATGCTTTGGCTGTAGGAAACCTTATGTATGCAATGCTGTGTATGAAACCTGATATCTGTTTTACCGTGGGCATGGTTAGCAGATATCAGAGTAATCCTGGACAAGGGCATTGGACTGCGGTAAAGCATATATTAAAGTACCTGAGAAGGACTAGAGATTATATGATAGTTTACCAAGCAAATGATTTGCTCCCTGGGTCACAGATTCGGACTTCCAATGAGATAGGGACAATAGTAAGTTAACATCGCTATGTGTTTACTCTAGGAGGTGGAGCTATTGCATGGAGGTGTTAAGCAATGCGTCTCGGACTCAACCATGGAAGGAGTACGGCTAGGCAGCCAAAGAAGCTGTATGGCTCAGGAACTTTCTAATAGACTTAGATGTGATTCCTGGTTTGCCCAAGATCATCACAATTTATTGTGATAATAGCGGCGCAGTTGCAAACTCGAAGGAACCACGAGCTCATAAGGCAAGTAAACATATAGAGCGCAAGTACCACCTAATACGAGACATCGTCAAACGAGGAGAAGTTGTCGTCGCCAAGATTGCATCAGAAGATAACCTAGCAGATCCTTTCACAAAGGCCCTTCCGGCGAAAGCTTTTGATCGGCATGTGGAGGGGATGGGAATCAGATGTAAGGCAATAGATATGACAGCTTAGTCTTTTAGTATAAGTGGGAGATTGTTAGAGTGTATACTAAAAGACTAGCTTTTGTAAACATTTATTTGTTGAAATAAAAGAATCACATTGGTCAATATCTGCATTTATTTGTTAAATGTAATTATTCAATTAATTTATATAGTAGATAACATGGAGTGTGGTGTTACACTCAGAAGATCATGTTGTCGATTCTCTATAAATTATAAACAGTTGCTCGCGACTAAGATAGAAAGGAACAAACTATTAGAATAGTCGTAGTGTAATTAAGTATTAGTTCATGTTGACTAATAAATTACACTGATACACTTTAAGTGTATTGAGTAGGATCATTTAGGTATGTTCTTTTTGTACTGACTTAGTAAAAGAACTAAACCTTAGTTATTATGGAAGTGTGTGCTCTTAATCCTAATATAATAACAAGCACATATATTTAATATTTATTTCTTTGACTTATCAAAGGGTGAGGTTTAGCTCGATAAATCAATATGCCCGATAAGTTGGGAAATGATATTACTTATAGTGTGTGGTGTTGATTATAGAAGGAATCTGTGTCCTAGTTATCTAGGTTGAGAATGTCCCCAAGAGAAGCTCATAAGGATTGTCATGTTAAACCCTGCAGGTGGACCTAGTCCGACATGACAATGAAGTTGAGTGATACTACTTTTGGAGCTAGCTATTAATTAAGTGAGTTGTCAGTAACTTACTTAATTAGTGGACATTCGTAATCTTAAACACAGGGAGACTAACACACTCATGATAAGAAGGAGCCCATAATGTAATTTGAGATTGGTGCGGTAGTGCGATAATAACTCTCTAGTGGAATGAGTTATTATCGATGAACTTGAGTTGTGTGTTCGGGGCGAGCACGAGATACTCAAGCTCATCGGAAGGCCAAAATCAATTTCTCCTCTAGGTCCCTATCGTAGCCTCAAGTCCATCCAAATGTAAGGCTCTTCTTGGTGTCCAAGAAGGGGGCTGGACCATTGCTTGGTGACCAAGCAATGACCGGCCACATCCTCTTATAGGGGCCGACCCTATTGCTTGGTGATCAAGCTTATAGGGGCCGACCAAGATTAATTCAAATAGGAGGGGTATTTTTGAATTTTTAAAATCTTCTCTTTGTAGAAAACTATAAGTTTTAAAAGAGAGATTTTAATTTTTAAAACTTTCCTTATTTGAATTAGGCCACATGTTTTTATAGAGAGTTTTAAAAGTTTTAAAACTTTCCTTTTTTAACCATCCTCATGGTTTAAGAAAAAAAGGGAGATAAGTTTTAAAATTAAAATTTTCTATCATCATGTTAAAAAAGGAAATTTTATAAGAGTGTTTTTAAATTTAAAACATGGTTTTAATTTTTAGAAACTTTCCTTTTTTAACTCCTACTTTAGGAAAGAGAGCTTGTAAAATTTTATAAGAGTTTTTTCTCTTGTAAAATTTTATAAAAAATTATTATTCCTTTCCTAAATATGGTGGCCGGCCACCTTGCTTGGTGCCCAAGAAAGGGGCCGGCCAAACTTAATCCTAAACCATATAGGATTGATCACAACCATTGATTGGTGATTGATTCAATCAAGAGGAAAGAAAAGGAAAAATAAAAAGGGAAAAGGAAAAACTCTTGGATGATTTTATTTTTTGTAAAAGGTTTTTCCTTATTTGCCTTGGGCAAGTAATATAAAAGAAGGGGTGAGGGAGCTTCATGAGAAACAATTCTTATTCTCTTGCTTGGAGACCTCCTGGTGGTCGACCCTCACCTTTCTCCCTTTCCCTTTGCTCTCTTCTCCTTGGTGGTGGTGGTGGCCGAATTCTAGAAGAAGAGGAAGGACTCTTTTGGGTGGTGTTCATCTTGGAGAATCGTCGCCCACACGACGTCCAAGGCGAGGCGAGGAATACGACAGAAGATCTCGAGGTCATTAGCTTACAAAGAGAAGGTATAACTAGTAGTTTTCTTCCGCATCATACTAGTTATTTTCTTTGTAAGAATTCTAAATACAAGAGGCAATTAGATCTAATTTATCGAATTTATTTTTCGAGTTTGTGTTTTCTTCTTTTTCGAATTTGTGATTCGATTGTTCTTTTGGTTAACCTAGAGTTATTTAAGGAAATAAATATTAGCTTTCCTTAAAAGGCTTTGTCTAGGCGGTGGTGGTTGCTCCCATATCCAAGAAGGCCATGTACCTCGCCATACAGTCCTGAAAGTCAATTTTGGAAATTAATATTTATGGAATTAATAATTTAGGTAAATTTGAATCAATAGTGTTAAGTTCCGCTTGCAATTCAAATCTAAACCATTAAGAACAGATAAGTTAAATTTGGAATTAATGATGTTAAGTTCCGTCTGCGATTTCTAATTTAACTTCTAAAGAACATAATAGGTTATTTAAGGAAAGGTTCGACACTTGTACAAAATTTTTTGTACAGTAGAACTGGTACGTTTTCCTAGGATTAACCAACAGTTTTGATGTGTGTGTCACAAAGTTTAAGTTAGGCTTTCATATGTATTTGATATGTGTTTGAGTCTTGCCGGACTTGGTGGAACACATGAGAACTTGGTGCGGCCAAGTGTGGAAAACTCATCCAAGGGCGCGGATCCTTGAGTCGGTGAAGGATGGTGTGGAAGACATCCGAGGGACCGCCGGACGAGGAGCAATGGGGTGGAGCCGAGGGAAGTGGACTTCAAGGCAGCGTGAAGGATGACACGGAGAGGAGCCGCGGGCTCGGGTGCATCTGAGGGACGAAGGCCGAGGAAGAGGACTTTAAAGGTGACTCCGGAAAGGATGAGAGGAGTGAATGTATTGGGACCAGTCGACTGGTAATGGGACCAGTCGACTGATCCAAATTTACAAAATGCATAGAATGGTTCTGTGCTTGTCGACTGCGAACACCAGTCGACTGGTCATGGGACCAGTCGACTGATATATGGTAGTTGGGCAGAAAAGACTTCTGTAGAGAGCCGTTGGCTGTGTCCAACGGCTACATCAGTCGACTGGTGCATGGATTAGTCGACTAGTGTCGGGGTTTGAGTTGATTTGTGATCAACTCTCTCCTCTTATTTAAGGAATGCTTTGGGGCTTGAAGAAGGTTATTGGTGCTAATTGTAAACCTTCTTAGTCTTGCCCAAAGCTTCCAAGTTCAATTCTCTTCCTCCCAATCTAAACTCCATCTTGTAAAGAGGAAGAGATCATTTTGTGAGAGGTTTGCTCTACCGAGAAAGAGAAGCTTTAGCCGGAGATTGCCGGGGACTGATCCACCGAAAGATCTAGGGCTCGTCCACCTCAAGGACATGTCGTGGAGTAGGAGCATCATCTCCGAACCACGTTACTGTTGGAGTGTATACTGAAAGCCTAAGCTTTGTAAACATTCATTATGAATAAAGAATCACATTTGGTCTAATTATCTACATTTGTTTGTAGTTGTTCATTTAATTTATATTGTAGATAACATAGTATGTGGTGTCACATACAGAAGATGATGTTATATTATAAACAGTAGCTCACAACCAGAATGGAAAGGAACAAACCATTAGAAGGTCGTAGTGTAATTAGGTATTAGTTTATCTTGACTATATAATTACACTAGTACACTCAGAGTGTATTGAGTAGGATCATTTGAGGTCGTTCCTTTTATACTGACTTTATAAAGGAACAAAGACCTCAGTTATTATGGAAGTGTGTGCTCTTAATCCTAATATAATAACAAGCACATATGTTTGATATTTATTTCTTTAATTTATCAATGGGTGAGATTTAGTTCGATGAATCAATAAACCCGATAAATTGGGAAATGGTATCACTCATAGTGTGTGTTGTTGATTATAGAAGGAAACTGTGTCCTAGTGATACTAGGTTGATAATGTCCTCAAGAGGAGCTCATAAAGATTGTCATGTTAAACCCTGCAGGTGGACTTAGTCCGACATGATAATAAGGTTGAGTGGTACTACTCTTGGACTTAGATATTAATTAAATGAGTTGTCAGTAACTCACTTAATTAGTGGACATTCGATATCTTAAACACAGGGAGACTAACACACTCATAATAAGAAGGAGCCCAAAAATGTAATTTGGGATTGGTGCGGTAGTTCAATGATAGTTCTCTAGTGGAATGAATTATCATTGATAAAATTAAGTTGTGTGTTCGAGGCGAACATGGGAATTTTATCGGGAGACCAAAACCAATTCCTCCTCTCGGTCCCTATCGTAGCCTCTTATTTATAGAGTACTATACCCACCTTTCTACCCACCTTTAGGTGGCCGACCAAGCTTAAAGGATGAGCCATTGCTAAGCTTGGGTTTAAGGTGGCCGGCCCTAGCTTGAACCCAAGCTAGTAGGGCCGGCCATAATTAATTAAAAAGAAAATTTAATTTTAATGTTTATTATTATGTGGAAGATTTAATTTAAAAGAGAATTAAAATTAAAATATCTCTCTTGTAAAAATTTACAAAAGATTAAAGAAAGAGATTAGATCTCTTTCCTTATTTGTAGATTGGAGAGATGTTTTATTTTCTCTTTAAAATTATTCACATGTTAATAAAATTAAAATTATAGATATTTCCTTTTATTAACCATGAAGAGATTTTAAAGAGAAATTTTATTTTTTAAAATTTCCGGAAACAAATAAGGAAAGTTTTAATTGTTGATTGAAACTTGTCCAAATTTGCTTCCTATTGTTTTGGCCGGCCATCATTGTTTAATTGGGGAAATATTATTTTATTTTTCTCAATTAAATCATGTCAAGGAAATTAAGGAAAATTTATTGTAATTAAATTTCCTAATTTACCTAGGCCAAGGAATATAAAAGAAGGGGTGAGGGTGCCTTCATGTAAAACAACCTCTATTGTTTTCTCTCCCTTTCTCCTTGGTGTTGTGGCCGGCCATTACCCTCTCCCTCTCTTCCTCTTGTGGTGGCCGAATACTTCATCTCTCTTGGAGTTCTTGTGGTGGCCGGATACTACTTGGAGAAGAAGAAGAAGAAGGAGAAAAAGCTAGCATCTCTTGGAGCTTGGTTAGTATTTTGATTTTCTTCTTTGGTAAAGTTCTTCCTTTGTGGCCGAACCTTGCTTGGAGAAGAAGAAGGTGGTTGGTGGTATCTCATCTTGGTAGATCGTTGTCCACACAACGTCCGAGGTTAGAAGAGGAATACGGTAGAAGATCAAGAGGTTTTTCTACAAGGTATAACTAGTAATTTCTATTTCCGCATCATGCTAGTTATTTATGGAAATAATACCAAATACAAGAGGCTTACGTTCTAGTATTTCGAATATGTTTTTTCGAAGTTGTGTTCTTTTGTTTCTTTCTTTTCCTTGTGATTTGATTGTTCTCTTTGGTTAACCTAAAGTTATTTTAGGAAATTAAATATTAGCTTTCTATTAAAGGTTTTGTCTAGTCGGTGGTGGTTGCTCCCATATCCAAGAAGGCCATGTGCCTCGCCACGTCGATCCTGGGACCTTTTATGGAAATTAATATTTAATGGAATTAATAACTTAAGGAGACTTGGGTCGAGCGTGTTAAGTTCCGCAGGAGATCCAAGTCAAAACCTACAAGAACAAATAGATTAAGTTTTGGCTCAAACGTGTTAAGTTCCGCACGAGATCACAAATTTAATTTAAAAGAACACATGGTAGCTAGGAAAGGTTCAGATCTTTGTACAAAATTTTTATACAGTGGAACCTATAGGCTTTCCGAGTAGCAACCAACAATTGGTATCAGAGCTAGGGTTTTGCCTCTGTGTATTTGGTATTAGTGTAATTATGCACATGTCATACATAATTTAGGCAGGATAATAGTAGGATGTGCTAACTTTGTGGATGCAGGATCCAACTATTATGGCTTTTAGTTATTATGTGTGATTGGACCCTTGGACATGTCAAGGGCAATTTATATGTGTGTGCATGATTGTATTAAAATACTGCAGGAGCTGTATTTAGTTTTATTAGGATTTTATTTTGATCTAGATACATGTACATTCCTTTTATGGAATATAGGATCAAAAATGTAAAATTCTATTTATGTCGCGGATCGAATCTTGCAAAGCGTGGAACCTTCTATGGACCAGAGGCGCAGCGGAACTAGGAGCAAGATGGATGCGACAGCTAGACCCAGTGGCGGTGGCCAAATATGGCAGCAGCTTGGGATGACACACGGAGGACAATTAAAGATAAAAGCCATAATAGTTGAAAATTAGATTTTCTATTTATTGCTTTTATATTGTGCTGTGTGTGCATGTTAGTTTACAAGTTTAGTAGGCTAGCATAGTTAAAATTCCTCATTTATAAATAACTAAGTGGGAGAGGGATTTTTAAGTAAATCCCATGGTCTCCATTACTGGTTTGTAAGTGATGCAAACAAGCTTGCGCGTTGGCTCTGAGTGCCTTCCTCCATAACGGATGAGCTTGTTTGCGGATCACTAGAACAGACTTCCAATTTTGGATGACTATAGGAAGTTAATTAAGAGTGTGTGATCTTCCCCAACGGAAGGGGCATAATCTTATTAATGGACTTAGTGTCAAGTAATGGTGTACACTTAGACACATCTAATAGTATCCTCCCCAACGGAGTCACTGCTATTATTTGTGTGACCAAATAATACCAACTATTAATTTTATTTGTCAAAAAGTTAGGTTGACAAGATAATAAAATTAATGGGTTAAAACCCTCCTTTTACAAATGTTGAATTTGTATACGTCCACACTAACGTGGCATGCAAAATTCACGGTGATTTAAGGTGTTGGTTAATTTAAAATAGTATTGTTTGAGGAATCAATATTATTCTAAATTTAGAGTTCTGACCAAAAGTTATTTGTGATTCTTAGGATGACTTTCAACCCACTGTCCATCATACTTCAACAAAATAGACTTACTGGACCAAATTACATAGATTGGAAAAGAAACCTGGATATTGTTCTTACTGCTGAAAGCTATAAATTTGTACTGACTGAGCATTGCCCTGATGCACCCACTGGTGAATCTACCCAAGAGGAGATTGAATATCATAGGAAATGGGTAAAAGCAGATGAGATGGCGCGGTGTTACATTTTGGCTTCAATGTCAAATG
This sequence comes from Zingiber officinale, assembly GCF_018446385.1. Taxonomy (NCBI): domain Eukaryota; kingdom Viridiplantae; phylum Streptophyta; class Magnoliopsida; order Zingiberales; family Zingiberaceae; genus Zingiber; species Zingiber officinale. The sequence continues at coordinate 99,672,460 of NC_055993.1, forward strand.
TATTGCAACATCAGCATCAAGATTTACCAACAGCTTATGATATTATGAACAATCTCAAGGAACTCTTTGGTCATCAGGATCGGGCTTCTAGACAAGAAGCTATGCTAAAGATAATGATAGCCACCATGCAACAGGGTACTCCTGTGAGGGATCATATCCTAAAGATGATGGCTTATCTGAATGAGATACAGATCCTTGGAGGAGTAATTGATGGGGAAACCCAGATCGATATGATCCTCAAACCCTACCTAGAAGTTTTGAGCAATTCCGCTGAACTATAATATGAATAAAAGGATTTATTCATTAGGGAAACTACTGACAGAAGCAGAAGGGTTATTTCGTCACAATGCTTAAATTCACTATCAAAATGGTTCTACTTCTAAACGAAGGTAAGAAGAAGAAGAAACAATGGTTCAGCAAAGAAAGTGAATAAATCTCGAATCTGGGTTTAAAGCTGGAATGAAGAAGGAAGGGCAAGTGCTTCATCTGCAAGCGGGCATTAGAAGCGGATGTCCTCGTAAGAACCAAAACAAAGGTATATCTCATACTCTAGTTGTTGAAACATGTTTAGCGGTGTTATCTACCAGCACCTGGTGTAGATACGGGAGCCATGATCATGTCTGCAATTCCTTGCAGGGTTCCAGGAAACCCGACTATCTGAAGGAGAGATTACCATCTACATGGGCAATGCTACTAAGGTGGCAATGTTGCGGTGGGAGGCGTCTACTTATCTTTTAGTAGAAATAGAAATTTGGTTTTAAGAAATTGTCTTTATGTACCCAGTTTTAGAAAGAATTTAATTTCAGTTTCTAAACTGTTTTTAGATGGATATTCAGTTTCTTTCAGTAACGATGTAGTTATTAAAAGAAATAAAGTGATTATCTGTTCTGGTGCATTAGTTGGCAATTTGTATATTTTAAATCCAAATTCTTCCACAAAGCAAAACATGAAAATTTATAATTCATCTTCTAATTCTAATAAGAGAAAAGAACCTTCAGAAATGAACCAAGCATATCTTTGGCATCTAAGGCTTGGTCATATTAACTTAAGTAGGATTCAGAGGCTTATAGCCGATGGACTTTTAAGTTCATTAGAGTTGGAAAATTTTCCAACTTGTGAATCTTGCTTAGAAGGTAAAATGACCAAGAGGCGTTCAAGGCCAAGGGGTATAGAGCCAAAGAAGTGTTAGAGTTGGTTCACTCGATTTGTGTGGTCCTATGTCCGTCCCGGCAAGAGGAGGTTTTGAATATTTTGTCTCTTTCATGGGCGATTATTCAAGATATGGATACATTTACCTAATGCGCCACAAGTCCGAATGCTTTGATAAGTTCAAAGAATACAAGGCGATGTGGAGAAGCGACTAGGTAAAAGTATCAAGACACTCTGATCGGATCGTGGTGGCGAATACCTCTTAGGAGAGTTTAGGAATTACTTATCGGAGGCGGGATTCAAATTGACTGCACTGGAACACCCCAGCAGAATGGTGTAGCGAGCGAAGGAATAGGACTCTTATGGAGATGGTTAGATCAATGATGAGTTATTGAATTACCAAATTCGTTTGGGGATATGCTCTGAAACAGCATATTTTGAACTTAGTACCTTCTAAATCAGTTTCTTCTACTCCCATAGAATTGTGGAATGGGCGAAAACCCGTCTAAAACATATTCGGATATGGGGTAGTCCGGCACATGTCTTGAAAACGGATCTTGATAAGTTAGAATCTCGTATGAAGTTCGCGTGTTTGTAGGATATCCCAAAGGCGAAAGGTGGTTTATTTATAGTCCTAAAGACGGAAGGTCATTGTTAGCACCAATGCCCGATTTTAGAAGAAGACTATATAATGGATCACAAGCCCGATAGTAAAGTTGTTTTAGAAGAACTTAGAGGACATGTCTACTTGAGTACCAACGATACAAGATGAAGTACCACAAGATCCTGCAACACGTGTCACACATGATACACAACCACGACGGTGCCTCGTCGTAGTGGGAGGGTTGTATGTCTCTGAAGATTCATGTTTTGGGAGAGTCTTGGACTTGATCCGGGTAAACATGAACTGATCCCATCATATAATGAAGCACTCCAAGATATAGATGCGGCATCTTGGCAAAAGGCAATGAATTCGAAATAGAGTCCATGTACTCTAATAAGGTCCAGGAGCTTGTAGAACAACCTGATGGTGTAAAAGCGTTGGATGCAAGTGGATCTACAAAAGGAAAAGAGGGACGGGAAGGTAGAAACCTTCAAAGCTAGGCTTGTTGCGAAAGGGTACACTCGGAAAGAAGGAATCGATTATGAAACCTTTTCACCGGTAGCCATGCTTAAGTCTATCCGGATACTCTTATCCATTGTTGCTCATATGGATTATGAGATTTGGCAAATGGATGTCAAGATGACTTTCCTTAATGGAAGTCTTGAAGAGAACATCCATATGAAGCAACGGAAAGGATTTATTAAAAAGGCAAAGAGCATCTAGTATGCAAGCTCAACGGTCCATTTATGGACTAAAGCAAGCTTCAGTCTTGGAACATCCGGTTTAATGAAGTAATCCAATCATATGGATTTATTCAAAGTCCGGATGAGTCTTGTGTATATAAGAAGTGTAACGGAAATGTGGTGGTATTTCTTGTACTATACGTAGATGATATTTTGTTAATTGGCAACAATGTCAAGGTATTATCAGACGTAAGGGTATGGTTGTCCAAACAATTTGATATGAAGGACTTAGGAGAATGTGCACACATTCTTGGGATCAAAGTTATAAGGGATCGCAAGAAAAGAATGTTGTGTCTATCTCAAGCTTCATATATAGATACAATCCTTGCTCGTTTTAGCATGCAAGACTCCAAGAAAGGTTTCTTACCTTTTAGACATGGAGTAGCTCTATCTAAAGAGATGTCTCCAAAGACATCAAAAGAGATAGAGGACATGAAAGCAGTTCCTTATGCTTCGGCTGTAGGAAGCCTAATGTATGCAATGCTATGTACGAGACCTGATATCTATTTTGCCGTAGGCATGGTCAGCAGATATCAGAGTAACCCTGGACAAGGACATTGGACTGCAGTAAAGCATATATTAAAGTACCCGAGAAGGACTAGGGATTATATGCTAGTTTACCAAGCAGATGATTTGCTCCCTGTGGGTTACAGATTCGATTTTCAATCAGATAGGGACAATAGTAAGTCTACATCGGGCTATGTGTTTACTTTAGGAGGTGGAGCCATTTCATAGAGGAGTGTTAAGCGAAGCGTTTGGACTCAACCATGGAAGTCGAGTATGTGATAGAGGCAGCTAAAGAAGCGGTATGGCTCGGGAACTTTCTAATGGACTTAGATGTGATTCTGGTTTGCCCAAGATCATCACAATTTATTGTGATAATAGCGTGCAGATTGCAAACTCGAAGGAACCACGAGCTCATAAGGCAAGTAAACATATAGGCGAAGTACCACCGATACGAGATATCGTGAGCGAGGAGAAGTTGTCATCGCCAAGATTGCATCAGCGGATAACTGGCGAGATCCTTTCACTAAGGCCCTTCCCGAAAACTTTCGATCGGCATGTGGAGGAATGGAATCGGATGTATGGTAGAAGATATGGCGACTTAGTCATTAGTATAAGTGGGAGATTGTTGGAGTGTATCTGAAAGCCTAAGCTTTGTAAACATTCATTATGAATAAAGAATCACATTTGGTCTAATTATCTACATTTGTTTGTAGTTGTTCATTTAATTTATATTGTAGATAACATAGTATGTGGTGTCACATACAGAAGATCATATTATCAGTTTCTTATAAATTATAAACAGTAGCTCACGACCGAGATGGAAAGGAACAAACCATCGGAACGATCGTAGTATAATTAGGTATTAGTTTATCTTAACTATATAATTACACTAGTACACTTAGAGTGTATTGAGCAGGACCATTTGAGGTAGTTCTTTTTATACTGACTGAATAAAAGAACAAGACCTCGGTTATTATGGAAGTGTGTGCTCTTAATCCTAATATAATAGCAAAATCATATATTTAGTATATATTTTTTTGACTTATCAATGGGTGAGATTTAGTTCGATGAATCAATAAACCCGATAAATTGGGAAATGGTATCACTCATAGTGTGTGTTGTTGATTATAGAAGGAAACTGTGTCCTAGTGATACTAGGTTGATAATGTCCTCAAGAGGAGCTCATAAAGATTGTCATGTTAAACCCTGCAGGTGGACTTAGTCCGACATGATAATAAGGTTGAGTGGTACTACTCTTGGACTTAGATATTAATTAAATGAGTTGTCAGTAACTCACTTAATTAGTGGACATTCGATATCTTAAACACAGGGAGACTAACACACTCATAATAAGAAGGAGCCCAAAAATGTAATTTGGGATTGGTGCGGTAGTTCAATGATAGTTCTCTAGTGGAATGAATTATCATTGATAAAATTAAGTTGTGTGTTCGGGGCGAACATGGGATGCTTAATTTTATCAGGAGACCAAAACCAATTCCTCCTCTCGGTCCCTATCATAGCCTCTTATTTATAGAGTACTATACCCACATATACCCACCTTTTATACCCACCTAAAGGGGGCCGACCAAGCTAGCTTGGGAACCAAGCTAGGGTTTAAGGTGGCCGGCCCTAGCTTGAACCCAAGCTAGTAGGGCCGGCCATAATTAATTAAAAAGAAAATTTAATTTTAATGTTTATTATTATGTGGAAGATTTAATTTAAAAGAGAATTAAAATTTAAATATCTCTCTTGTAAAAATTTACAAAAGATTAAAGAAAGAGATTAGATTTCTTTCCTTATTTGTAGATTGGAGAGTTGTTTTATTTTCTCTTTAAAATTATTCACATGTTAATAAAATTAAAATTATAGATATTACCTTTATTAACCATGAAGAGATTTTAAAGAAATTTTATTTTTTAAAATTTCCGGAAACAAATAAGGAAAGTTTTAATTGTTGATTGAAACTTGTCCAATTTGCTTCCTATTGTTTTGGCCGGCCATCATTGTTTAATTGGGGAAATATTATTTTATTTTTCTCAATTAAATCATGTCAAGGAAATTAAGGAAAATTTATTGTAATTAAATTTCCTAATTTACCTAGGCCAAGGAATATAAAAGAAGGGGTGAGGGTGCCTTCATGTAAAACAACCTCTATTGTTTTCTCTCCCTTTCTCCTTGGTGTTGTGGCCGGCCATTACCCTCTCCCTCTCTTCCTCTTGTGGTGGCCGAATACTTCATCTCTCTTGGAGTTCTTGTGGTGGCCGGATACTACTTGGAGAAGAAGAAGAAGAAGGAGAAAAAGCTAGCATCTCTTGGAGCTTGGTTAGTATTTTGATTTTCTTCTTTGGTAAAGTTCTTCCTTTGTGGCCGAACCTTGCTTGGAGAAGAAGAAGGTGGTTGGTGGTATCTCATCTTGGTAGATCGTTGTCCACACAACGTCCGAGGTTAGAAGAGGAATACGGTAGAAGATCAAGAGGTTTTTCTACAAGGTATAACTAGTAATTTCTATTTCCGCATCATGCTAGTTATTTATGGAAATAATACCAAATACAAGAGGCTTACGTTCTAGTATTTGAATATGTTTTTTCAAGTTGTGTTCTTTTGTTTCTTTCTTTTCCTTGTGATTTGATTGTTCTCTTTGGTTAACCTAAAGTTATTTTAGGAAATTAAATATTAGCTTTCTATTAAAGGTTTTGTCTAGTCGGTGGTGGTTGCTCCTATATCCAAGAAGGCCATGTGCCTCGCCACGTCAGTACTGGGAACCTTTTATGGAAATTAATATTTAATGGAATTAATAACTTAAGGAGACTTGGGTCGAACGTGTTAAGTTCCGCAGGAGATCCAAGTCAAAACCTAAAAGAACAAATAGATTAAGTTTTGGATCAAACGTGTTAAGTTCCGCAGGAGATCCAAAATTTAATTTAAAAGAACACATGGTAGCTAGGAAAAGGTTCAGATCTTTGTACAAAATTTTTGTACAGTGGAACCTATAGGCTTTCCGAGTAGCAACCAACAGTTACATCAAGCGTGTTAGCGTTTGTATTCTTATTTGTTTCTAATTGCTTTAGTTTTTGTATTTCCGCTACGCACTAACCTTTTGTAGAGAAGAAATCGATTTAGGGGTGGCCTAGCTATCTAACTCCCCTTCAAGCCGGTCACCGATCCTCCTACAGTTGGTATCAGAGCGAGGTTGCTCTTCAACAAACTAATCGCCAAGAAGAACAACATCATCAAATGGCCGGCTCAAACATTCATCCACCCAAATTCGAATGGGACTTCTCTTGGTGGAAGAAGAGAATGGAGGTATTCTTCGAAACCAATTTTGATATTATGCTAATCATGGAAAATGATTTCGAAGTGCCTAGGGATCAAGACAATAAGATACTTGAGAAAACAAGGTAGAGCAAGAAGCAAAGGGAAGAACATTTAGCGAATTCGAAAGTCATCCATCATCTACTAAGTGTTCTTCCCCAACAAGAAGTAACAAGGGTGGGAACCTACTCAAGCGCTAAGGAGTTATAGGAAAAGCTAGTAGAGCTTCATGAAGGCACATCGGAGGCTAAATTGGCAAGAAGAGATCTTCTCCGAACTTAACTCAACAATGTAAAACTTGAGAAGGGAGATAAGGTATCTACACTTCATGCTAAAATTAAAGAAATTTTAAGTGGACTAACAAGTGTAGGTGAGAAACTCTCCAATCGAGACATTATAATGAAAGCCATCAATGCTTTCCCAAGAACCTCAACATGGAGCTCCATTGTAGATTCATTCTACATTTCAAAGGATCTAGAGAAGAGCTCTCTAGATGAATTCTTCTCAACAATGGAGCTTCACGAAACAAGGGTTGAAGGATTAGAAGGAGAAGCAAATAGATCAAGAGGAGTAGCTCTTGTGGCAAACAAGGGAAAGGGTAGGAAGAAGAAGTCTTCATCCCCACCATCGTCCGACTCCGAAGAATCAAGCGCCTCAATGGATAGTGATCAAGAGACTTATATGGTAAGAAAAATGAGAAGGGCATTTAAAAGGTTTTCTACTAACAAATCTCATGCTAGGAAAAGCTCAAGAAGCAAAAGTAGAACAAGGAGGGTAATTTGCTACAATTGCCAAGGAGAGGGACACATAAGAGATGATTGTCCTCTCTTGAAGAAGAAGGAAGGGAAGAAAAAGAAGGAAAAGAAGACAAAAGAAAAAGGGAAGAAGGTCCAAAACCTAAAAGCAACATGGGATGATCTTTCATCGTCATCGGAGGAAGAAGAGCATCATGTGGTAAATTTTGCTCTAATGGGAATTGATGATGTAGCCTCCACCTCATCCGAACAAGAAGAAGGAAGGAGCTCAAGTGAAGGGGGAGGTCAAACTTCGAATTCGGACTTCTCGGTAAGTGAGGTACATAATCTTCCTCCTTATATTTTAATTAAAATTATTTCAAGCACAAATGATGACTTGTTCATGGCAAAAAGGAAAAATAAGTCTTTGAAACATGATATTAGCATGCTTGAAGAAAAATTAGAATCCATGTGTTCTAAGGACAACAATATGCATGGCTCTTTTAATTCTTCAAATGATTCATGTTTAGAAGAAGAAAATAGGAAATTAAGGGAAAAGATAGAATACCTTACCAATGCCCTTAGAAAATTTGAAATTGGCTCTAAAACTCTAAATATGATCATTGGGAGCCAAAGGGCAAGTTTTAAGAAAAATGGGATAGGATACAATGAACCAAACAATGAAAAGACCTATCATTGTCTACTTGCTAGGGGGCAATCCAAGACAAAGACCATAGATAGAAAATGGATCCTCAAGGAATATTTGGTTAACCCAATTAGAAAGAATTTTTATTGGGTGCCAAAATCAATCCTCAAGGGTTAGAGGACTTTAGGTCAAGTCAACTATGGAAGTTATAATTCCAATTTTTCCTATATGGTTGACTTAAGACCTTAATTAAGGGGGAGCACTTAGCCTTGATAGAGATTCATGATCAAGAGGGCTAAGTAGATATTACCTTTATCTCACAATAACTTGTCTTCTTTTCTAACCATAAATGTGAGATATTAGATGATACAAATAATTCACATATGCTTATGGCATTTTGATGAGTTATGTGATATATCAAATTTTTAGTGATCATAGACCAACTATGGGGAAAGCAAATGTTTAATTAATGGACATCTTGCCCATAGATCATAGTTGGACATTTCAAATATTTTTGAAAACAATTCTATGTTTTATTTACTATGATATAGCTATATTAAAATATATGATTGCAAACTGTGTTTCAATTTAATACAAAACTTGCATGTTTTAGATACTTTTGAGATTTGGTCAAAATTTTAAAAATAGTTTGATTTTTCATGAAAACATATTTTTCCTAGTTAAAGGACATTTCAAGGAATATGTGCTCAAAATTTCATGATTTTTCGAATTTTCTGGAATTTTTTTATGCATTTCTGAAGTTGGCCTCAAAAGGCTGAAATTCGAGTTCAGCATGTATCGGTCGACTGTGACAGGTACCAGTCGACTGGTACCAGCCTTCCAGCACTCTGAGGATTTCTGAAATCAATTTTTGCATCCAAATTTGGTTGAAACTGATACCATAGTATGTGTACGTGTTTGGTACAATATTTTTGATGGTGTCTAAGGGGGAGAAATGGATAGGTTTAAGTTAGAAACCTACTTGTGTGCAAATCTTTGAAAATTAAGGTTGAGAGCATGTGTTAAGGGGGAGCTTGGGTTTAATGCTTCATATTTTACATATTTCTAGTAATTTTCAGAGTTATTATTTGTGCCTAACTTAAACATATTGCCACACATCAAAAGGGGGAGATTGTTGGTGCAATCGACCTAGGTTTTGATGTGTGTGTTAAAGAGTTTAAGTTAGACTTTCATATGTATTTAATATGTGTTTGAGTCATGTAGGACTTGGTGGAACACATGAGAACTTGGTGCAGCCAAGTGTGAAAAACTCATCCAAGGGCTCGGATCCTTGAGTCGGTGAAGGATGGTGTGGAAGACATCCGAGGGACTGCCGGACGAGGAGCAATGGGGTGGAGCCGAGGGAAGTGGACTTCAAGGCAACGTGAAGGATGGCACGGAGAGGAGCCGTTGGCTCGGGTGCATCTGAGGGACGAAGGCCGAGGAAGAGGACTTCAAAGGCGACTCTGGAAAGGATGAGAGAAGTGAATGTACTAGGACCAGTCGACTGGTCATGGGACCAGTTGACTGATCCAAATTCACAGAATGCACAGAATGGTTCTGTGCTTGTCGGCTGCGAACACCAGTCGACTGGTCATGGGACCAGTCGACTGGTATATGGTAGTTGGGCAGAAAAGACTTCTGCAGAGAGCCGTTGGCTGTGTCCAACGACTACATCAATCGACTGGTGCATGGACCAGTCGACTGGTGTCGGGGTTTGAGTTGATTTGTGATCAACTCTCTCCTCTTATTTAAGGAATGCTTTGGGGCTTGAAGAAGGTTATTGGTGCTAATTGTAAACCTTCTTAGTCTTGCCCAAAGCTTCCAAGTTCAATTCTCTTCCTCTCAATCTAAACTCTATCTTGTAAAGAGGAAGAGATCATTTTGTGAGAGGTTTGCTCCACCGAGAAGGAGAAGCTTTAGCCGGAGATTGCCGGGGACTGATCCACCGAAAGATCAAGGGCTTGTCCACCTCAAGGACACGTCGTGGAGTAGGAGCATCATCTCCGAACCACGTTACATCGAGTGTGTTAGCGTTTGTATTCTTATTTGTTTCTAATTGCTTTAGTTTTTGTATTTCCGCTACGCACTAACCTTTTGTAGAGAAGAAATCGATTTGGGGGTGGCCTAGCTATCCAACTCCCCTTCAAGCCGGCCACCGATCCTCCTACAAGAAGTGTAGTAGTCTCGACCTTTTCGTTTGAGGCGAATCGGTCCTCTAATTCCTTAAGGAAGATTTTAGCATCCTCCTTCTCAGTTATCGAACCCCTTAGAGATTCCGGAATTGACATTCTCATGATCATTAGACTCGCTCCCACTTGCCAAAGTTCACCTTTTGATCTGCAGTTGAATCATCAGTCAAAGGTACAGGGCGATCATATCTAAAGGCATAGTCCAGATCCATGTAACCCAATAAAATCGTAATATGTTCTTTCCATGGTCCAAAATTTGTGCCAATAAGCACGGTAATGTTGTTCAGATTAGCAGACATTGAGAACACTACATAAGCAAATGCAAAGAACATAGCTCAATTTAGTAAACATGTATCTAGTGCAATAACAAAAGCAACAAATAAAATATGCATTTGTATGGGCATACATAGAGATATCTAGTGCAACATTACATTAAGTTTTTGGACTAAATTATAACTTGCTATTGGTACTCTCTAAATAACTAATGATCACCTTCATTTGCCACATAACTCGCCTTCCTTTGGATCGATGCATCATGTGCATGATTCTTTATTCATGAGCTTCTTTATTTAGCTTATGTTTTCTAGCCACTTACAATACTTCCAATTGGTCACACAATGCCCATTCCTTTGGGCCGACACATCATGCGCATGATCAAGAAGTTTAACTTCATTTGTGAGCTTCCATAAACATATATCCGGCATAAGAATGATTTTCCTTTGGGCCAATCACCATTAGCATGGACATACATCCCTCTACACCAATACTCCTAGCCTCCTCAATAATTCTCGCTTTGGCGATATTATTGATTCGTCTAGGTAGCAAGAGCGAAAAAGAATCCAAGAAGAAATTGCTAAAAACTGAGCTAAATTCAGTTATCAATTGATTGGTATTAGATATTAATTGATGGGCATCCTTTTAATCGATCAAGAATGGATGTGAATCGATTCACACTGTGCCAATCGATTGATCAATCGATTGAACATACATGAATCGATCCACTAATTGATTCAGAAAACTTTTGTTTGCTTGTTCATCCACCCCAATCGATCAACTGATCCATTGACTAACGCTAATCAATTAGCTGATCAATCCAGAGACCTTCTGTAGATAACCCAGCGAACTCCAATCGATTGGTTGATCGATTGGTGAATTCCAATCGATTAGCTGATCAATCCAGAAGCTTTCTGTTGACTTCTCCCAATTTCGATCAATTCGCCGATCGATTAATAACCCCAATCGATCAGTCGATCAATCCAGGAGCTTTCTATTCGATTCCTTCAACTTTCAATCGATTGATTGATCGATTGGTGACCTCAATCGATCAGCCGATCGATCCAGAAGGATTCAGAGCCGTTCTATTCGCGAACTTTAGCATCCCAATCGATTCAACCTTACACCAATTGATTGGTAAGGACCAATCGATCAAGCGATCAATTCAGGTTACTTCTGTTCGCGAATTCGCAACTCTCAATCGATTGGGAACCTTCCCAATCGATTGATATTAGAAAACGTCCATTTCTAAAACGTGATTTTCTGCCCTAAAAATGCGCCGCCAATCTCGTTCTTCGCGGATAATGCGAAAAACTCGATTCAAGGGTTAAATCCTAATCTATCCATGCTACATTCCACGAATATACATCAATTTCGCTCATCAAATACAGAAATTGATGTATTTGTGCAAAATAAACACTGAAAACCAATCCTTACGCCTTAAAAACTGACAATAAGCAATCCTGAAGCTCTGATACCAATTGATAGACTTGCAATATATCAATGAACAACCTAAAGGATGTATTTCTTCCCAAGGATCTAGCTATCATCAGTTCCAAAGTATAAGACAATGAAGCAACAACTCTTTAAACGACTGACCTGATTCCATCGCAAAGGTTAGTGCTTCTTACTTGTCGTTGTAGTATCCCGCGAGCGCAGCAAACACCTTCTACAGGATTGAGCCGACAAGCACGTTCCTTCTCAAATGGGGGAGAAGAAGCCAGAAGAGGAAGAGCTAGGTTCAGCATGCCCTAATGAACCTTATCTCTTCCCTTTTATACTTGACCCAACCTATGGGGACTATCCACCATAAAAGTCCATCCATCATTAACAACCCATCAATATTAATGAATCGGGTTATTAGATCTACACATTAAATCCACATCCATTTAATCCAAACCTTCTTTATATGCATGAAGCATTAAATCACTAACTTTATTGACAATTAGTTATGTATGTATTAATCAAGTGTGAGCCCAACTTTATAGAGATTAAGTCCATCCATGTGGACTCAATTGGATCTAGTCCACCCATGTGGACTTAATCCTACCCATCTTGGATGCGTGCAGTGAAGAAGTCTTCTAATATGGTGGCTCGCTGATTTGTTGCTCTGGTAAAACTTCTAGCCACTGTGTCTTTCATTGTCCATTTCTTTCTTTTCAGATTTTGTTGACTTACAGAACTTGGTCAAACAGCATGGAAGGAAGGAAGTAAACATCGAGTTGAAGAAAGAGACTGAGTTCTTTGGTGACATTGTAATTATGCCTTTTCTCGATAGTTATGATCTTGTCGTTCTCAAGACTGTTGCCATATGCGAATTTGGGTTTGTATTGACTATATTCTGTCATATTCTGAATTTGTTGCTCCACATCCTAGATGATTATAATTCCAATGTTTTTTAGGTGTTCTCTCCGCTTCCTTTATGCTATAGCTTCGAATTGTCTCTGCTCACTATATAATGAAATGCAATGATGATACCTTTGTTAGAATTGACTCGGTGATGAACAAGTCAAGAAAGTTCCCAGTGAGAAAAGCTTGTATATTGGTAACATAAGCTACCACCACAAGCCTTTACGAGAAGGGAAATGGGCAGTTACATATGAGGTAAATTCAAATTACAGACATGTTGGATGTTTTAATAATCTTTAGCATTTCCCAATCTATTGGATCGGAGAAACTTCATTGTTATACTGATTGTATGAGCATAAATTGGCTGAGCAGATGAGATCCATTGGGTCGTGAAATGTCCTACACCTCTCTTGTATTCACATTCTATTCTTATTTTCTCCACCTATCGCTTCCAAGAATTTGACTTTGCTTTTAACTTCTGTTTAGTGGTTTTGAGTCTTATTGTGAATTTCCAGATCAGATTAACAGGATTAAGAAAGTATTTTCTCCTTTGGTCATTCAAGCATCCACTAATGATAGAATGAATGGTTTAATATATATGGACAACAGGAAGAAAAACACTTATTTTTGATCAATCAAAGATACTATCTAACTAGTTGAAATGTCAATATCAAGTGAACAGACTTTTATGAGTATGATCCTTCCATTGCAGGAATGGCCTGAAGAGGACTATCCACCATATGCTAATGGTCCTGGATACGTTGCTCTTTTTATCATATCTAATTTTGAGAAACATAAACTGAGGGTAAGCATATTATATTTCTTATTAAGGTAACATTTATATTGCTTATGATCCTTCAGTGACCAGGATGGTTACCTTTGTTGCTCTTTTCTCCCTTGAAGATTTTTTTTTTTTGCCTTCCCATTTATACTATTAAAGTAAGCATAACAGATGAAGGACAAATGGTTTTTCAATATGATGCTTGGTTTCTTATTTGGTGCAGTTGAAGTTTTGCCAGTTTGGATGCATCAATGATTACTACACTGCGCATTACCAGTCCCCGAGACAAATGACCTGCTTGTGGGACAAATTGCAAGCAGGAAAGCCTCAATGCTGTAACATGAGATGAGATCGAGATGCATTGATACAAAATAGTTTGTCAGTGGTTTGATTCAACTTCAACAAGCCCACCGGCTGTTTTGATACTGCTTAAGCATTCATTCATTGTTTCTTTTGTTTTTGTGTTGGCAATTAAAGGCTAGTCATATGGTAGAATCAACACTGCATCATCTACATTACAATACCTGATGAAGTTGCTGCGTCTTTAGAAACCGATAAGGTCAAGATCCTATGACTTCTTCCCTCAGTTTTTGTAGTTTAATCTTGGAGTTACCGGATAGAATGCCACGACATAGAATCAACATCTTGTTCTATATGGTTGAACTTGCATCATGTTTTGATTACCTTTGGTAATTGCCACCTTGTACCTATAGTTGCTAATGTAATCCTTAACATCTTGCTGAAGATCCTAATACTGTGAATAACTAACCACTTTGGATTTGTTCGACCGAGAGGCTAGTTTAATTTCTCATAGTCGTAAGTTGTTGATTGTTAACTAAAGTTTTCCGCATATTCGCCTTATGGTTGGCCATAAATTACAATACTTGCTGCAAGTTGGACCAGTGTTGGATGGTCATATGTTAAGAATATTTATCTTCGAATTTTTAGTTCCAACATGTTGTCAAACTTGGTCAATCTAGTTGATGCTTGATGAACCTGCGGACTACGAATCAATATGATTCACTTGTTCTTCTCATGACATCTTTTATGTATTGTATTTAGATTTGAGATGTTTGTATCAAACTCATCTTGTGGTTTCAGAATGTAATAGATATCTATGTGATCAAGTGGTTGTAGATTTCAGATAGCATATCGACAGTTGATTATTTCATAGATATAATCTTTTGATTATGAAGTAATCGATGATGAGGTATTGCCATGAAAATTCCTTGACATTTGTGATGATATTGTGGACATGTTATTATAAATGCTATAATTACTTAACCTCCATGTTAGTTATTTAAATGCTAAAAACACATTATAATGGATATTTTGTTTAATAATGTGGATAAACAGTATTCCTCTCCATCCTTAAAATCAAACTCACGCATAGATAGATCAAAAATTCAAATGCAGAAAAAAATGAAAATTGTTCTGAAACTCAAGGTGCCTGTTGTTCCTTTACTTACTATAATAAATCAGGTATTAATTATGCAATTAAATTAATAACTTTGTGCTGTAATAGTTAGGTATGGGCACGTCAAAAAGGGTGTTTTATTAGCCTCTTCAAGAATCATCATCAATGTTTGTTGGTTCATGCGTATTTGAGATCTGAAGTTTCTTGAGCACGGATTATACTTTGAGCAAGATCAAGGAGGTCAGATCTCTCTACCTGCCTCGTAGGCCCCTAACAAAATCATCAGCCATTACCATTTTTGAAAAGTGATCACCGCCAGGAATTACAATAATCTTCTTCCTTCATCTTGGAACTCATAAACTCTACCTTAAGATAGTTTCTGCAGGAATCAAGGTTTGGTCGCTTGATAAATGCGCCTGCCATCCTTTCGAGGAAGGAGGCGAGGCCTCTTTTACTGACGACGCGACCTGTGCGGCCCCGACAGAATTCTGCGCCACGAACGTGATTCCTGCAAATCCCATTTCTGGTGCACCTCCACGTCAAGGATCCGATGCGGTCCTGCTTCTCGCCTCCAATCACGCCGCGTGCGCGGTTGTCGTGTAGTGAACGCCTGTGGAGTTAGAGTTGTTCTTGAGGTGCACTTGAAGCTTGATTTCTGCAATAAATGAGGCTCTACGTCGTCGCACTTTGTTTGAGCTGGCGAAGATGGGTGGTGGTGTTCGGCTCTGGTTGGCTCTGTGTCTTGTTGTTTTGTGCTTGAGCGATCTTGCGGGAGCTGGAGATGTCGATGGTGATTGATTGATGAGTTTTGAGTTGTTTTTGAAGTGTATTTGTTGTTAAAAATCGTTAAGTTGGGCCGGTTGTGAATGATTTGCAGGGTTGCTTGCCAATGGCAACTTCGAGATCAGTCCGAGGAAGGAGAAGCTCAACAAGACGCTCATCGTCGGGAAGCACTCGCTGCCGAGCTGGACGATTCACGGGCTGGTGGAGTACGTCTCCGGCGGGCCGCAGCCTGGGGGAATGTACTTCGCGGTGGCGCACGGCGTCCACGCCGTCCGCCTCGGCAACGACGCTTCGATTTCGCAGAACGTGACGGTGACGCCCGGCTCTCTGTACGCGCTCACGTTCAGCGCGACGAGGACGTGCGCGCAGGACGAGGTGCTGCGGGTCCGCGTGCCACCGCTCTCCGGCGACCTCCCGATCCAGACGCTGTACAGCAGCACCGGAGCCGATACCTACGCGTGGGGGTTCCGGCCCACGACCGCGGTGGTGCTGGTCATCTTCCACAACACCGGCGTGCAGGAAGACCCGGCGTGCGGCCCGCTGCTGGACGCGGTGGCGATCAAGGAGCTGTTCCCTCCCATGCCGACGAGAGGTTAAAGATCAACTTTTTCTTCTCTTTTTTACTGAATCAAAATGCGCTTTTGATTGTAAACAATGGATCAAATCTTGTTTAATTCGCAGACAATCTCGTCAAGAACGGAGGCTACGAAGAAGGGCCTCACGTCTTCAAGAACTCCACCTCCGGCGTCCTCCTCCCTCCCAAGCAGCAAGACGCCACCTCCCCTCTCCCCGGCTGGATCATCGAATCACTGAAGGCCGTCCGCTTCATCGACGCCGTCCACTACTCCGTCCCTGCCGGCAACTTCGCCGTTGAGCTGGTCGCCGGGAGAGAAAGCGCGATCGCGCAGGTGATCAGGACCGTGGCCGGCCGCTCATACAACCTCAGCTTCGCGGTGGGCGACGCCAAGAACGGGTGCCACGGGTCGATGATGGTGGAGGCCTTCGCCGGCAACGCGACGGCGAAGGTGCTGTTCCAGTCACAGGCGAAGGGCGGGTTTACGACGGCGAACTTAAAGTTCACGGCGAGGGAGAACCGGACAAGGATAACATTCTACAGCTCGTATTACCACACGAGTGTCAGCGATCCGGGGGCACTCTGCGGGCCGGTTCTGGATCTGATCAGAGTTATTCCGGTGAAAGCTTGAGGCTTGGGGATATCTGAAGGATCAAAGTTTAGATTTTGATATGATCGTGTTTGATTCCGGTAGATTTGTTTGTACGATCAAGTTTAAGAGTAGTTGTACTAAGAACGAGTAGTTGGTAGAAATGCAAAGCGTGTGCCTTTTTGCTCAGTCTTCAAAGACAACAAATAGATGATTAAAGGCGGGATATTTAGTATCTGTAGAACCCAATCAACAATTTAACACCCAGAGAAAGCAACAACTGAAAATTTACATACAAAGAAGATATCTTTAAGTTGGAAGCGTAAACCTCAACCATTCTTGTCTCTTTCTTACAAAATATACTTGCTTGTTGATTAATGGAAGGATTCAAAGCTGCTATTGAGCACCCACTGGAAGTTCAAGCCTTGTGCTGCCCTTTCGTCTCCTTTGCATCAGAATCTTTCTCAGCAAACTTGCTCCTGCGTCTTGTTTCTTGGCCACTATCATAAGCTTTCTTTCATCAGGATCCCCTTTGTGTTTGTCAGAAAGATTCTCTGGTGACATATGAACTTCATCGCTCACTGATGGATCGCAGGACTCTGAATGACCCTCTTTGCTCATATGGTCGATTAACTGCAGGCGATGATTGTTGGACTTGGGAGTAGTAGTTGATACATTGCTGAACAAAGGGCCATCTTCTGCTGATGCCAGTGCTTTCAACTGCTTCCCAAGATTTAGGATGGTTTCCTGGCAAGCAGCAAGTTTTTCTGTAGCTGCAATTATATCACATTCCTGCAAGATTGAAGATTTAAACGGCCTTAAGATGTGGGGGGTTGAAGTTAAACTAAGATGTCTGATACGCCATGATCAAGTTTGCATGGTGAATTAACAATTTTACTAGTAAAATTAGGTTGTGATTTTTCGATTTCAACAAGTAATGTAACAGAGCTTACCGTCGGAATTTGCTGCTTATCTTCGGGGCGCATGATATACTTCGGAGTTTCTTCAGATGAAGCTCTGTGTCACACATAAATACTGATATCATAGGAACTTCTAAGATTAAAGGTGAAACACAACATGAAAACTGTAATTTGCACCTTTCTAACTCTAGCTGTAGTTCAAGACAAGTTTCCTCCAGTTCTTCACAGCAGTTGCTTCTCTGTGCAAGTTGGATTTCAAGGGATGTAAACTTTTGAAGAGCTTGATTCAATTCAGCCCTTGCAAGTGTTAACTGAGTCGCAAGGTCTTCATTAATCGATATTTGATTTGCAATCTGTTCTTCAATCTGCTCCTTGGCTTCCTTAAAATTTTCAATTTCTTTCTGTAGATTGGAAATGCTTGCTTCTGATTCCTGGAGTTGAGCTTTCAATGCTTCATTATTGGCGCCGGATGTTTTTAGCATGTCCTCTAAATCTTCCCTTTTAGACTTGATGCTAACAATCTCGGAGTTTAGTCGAACATTTTCATCCTTCAGCTTGGATTCCATATCTTCCATTCTGAACAAGATGTGTAGAGCATTTGATACCGATACAGATTTAAGCACATGTTCACTGCCTAGTTCATCTGCAACCATATGTTTCCTAATAGTCGCTTTCATGTCTGAAACATCTTGAATTGAAAAAGAATGACTTATGATCACGTCCAGTGTTGAGGAAACCTCATCTATCAACTTTTGAAGATCAATCTTATCAGTCAACAGATCCTTGCATGCTGCTATCAAATTCTGCAAAACAGTAGTGAGATCAGAGATTTCCCACAGAAATGTTCGAGCTAAATATTCATTTCCTGATGATAAGCTTTGACCAGTTTTGCTCTCCCTACATTTCTGAATCATCCCTTCAACTAGTTCAACAAGCTTGCAAACTGGTTTCTCCAAGTCAGACCGTGAGTCTGTGGTGATGCCTTCATCGAAGAAATCTGACAAAGTGCATTTGGTTTGCATAACTTTCTCGCTGTAGGATTTCGCGACAATGGAGGAATCCCAATTGCCGAGAGCACTTTGAACATCTTCAAGTATGGAGCAGAAGCTTTTTTGCATGATATGATGCTTTTGTATGATAACCCTCAGAATGTCCTGAAGCCAAATAGGATAGTTCTCGAGTGACAAGTACTTGAACTGTTTCCCCTCATTTGCCTCATTGCAACTCGATACTACTTCCATGAGTGGAACAAGATCCCGGCAATTTGCTTCTGATTCTTTAATGGTGACACATGAATTGCTATCAGCAATGGCACTGAGTGAAGTATCAAAATGTTTATCCACAGTAATGATTGCCAATTTCTCCATCTCAACAAAATCATCCATCAAGCTTAAATCTGATACCGCAACACTTTTGCATGATGGCGCAGTTGGTTTCCCACTCTTGAAGTGCTCAAGCTCAGAGATCAGAGCAGAAGCCCATGACTCTGCGCGACTAAGATTATCTTCGTTTCCGCCTGCTTTTCCTTTAGATAAATCCTCAAGTTGGGTCTCCACTTGAGAGAGCTTGGATGCGGTACGTGCCAACATGATGCGTGATGCTTGAAGTTCATTGGTTTTCTTGGTCAGTGATTCTGTGAGAACCTTGTTTTCGTTTTCGATTGCATGGAGTCTCTTAGCAATGGAAGATCCATCCTTGGTCGATGAATCATAACCCAACACCTCGACTTCGTTTCTCATTTTAGCTAATGCTCCTGGGCCTGGCAAACGCTTGCGAACCATCACCCGCAACCGCTGGCACTCAGCTTCAAGCTTTGCAATCTTCTTGATGCTCTCTAGGTGCTGCCTGTGAGCAGCATCAGTTGATCGCCGATTGAAGTCCCGTTCCTCATTTCGAATCTCAAGCTCCTTCTGAAGAATACAGACCTCGTACTGAAGAGACGCATTGAGTTTCTCTGAAGCATCGAGTCTGGACATCACGTCGGTGAAGTTTTCTTCTAGCTTTGATTTAGCTTCATTCAATTCTGCGAGCGACTGTACTTTGGCCTCGAGAATCCTTTTCAGGTTTCCATTTTCAGCGACCAATTCAGAGAGCTTCTTGTCTGTCTCGACCAGCCTTTGTTCCAGCATGCGAGTCTTCTCCTGCTCTCTCGCTATTCTCAAGGAAGCGTTGTTAACTACGAGCTTCTGCTCTTCCTTAACACCACGCAGCTGTTGCATGCATTCTTGCAATTCTGTATCCCTTGCAACTAATCTTTCTTCTGCAGTTTTCTTCTGAAGCAAAACACCATCCAATTGTTGCTTTAAAGAAAGTGCTTGAGCTTCTGTTTTCTCCCATCCTGACAAGTAGACCGAGCACGGTTTATTCTCATGATACTGTAGTTTCAGTGTCCTGGGGGGAAAAAAAAAATCTGACCTGCAATTGCTTCCTCGGCTACTTTTGCTTGCTTTGCCAAAAGGTCATCTTTAGCAGTCGACTCGATGCGAGCCGATGTTACTTGTTCATTCAAGCTTTCTACAGATTTCTCCAACTCCAGGTTCTTCTCTTTCTGAGAGAAATCATAGACATTTACAGATTGACTCCTAACATAAGAAGGAAACATATGTTTCTATTCATAAGAGCTGAAAATTGTTTGACATGATCTGAAGTATATTTTAAAGAGAACGATCCAAATTTTTACAGTAAAAGAAGATAACAATCTCCTGAGTCTGATCAGTAATTCTTCATGTTAAAGAAAAATTGCAAATCATTACAAAAAAAGACAACAACAATCTATGAGTATGAACATTGCTTCTACCGATCATTAGTTGGGTTAAATGTGTAATAAGCAATCAAAAATAAAATTTTATTACTGATAACCTCAATGTTCTTCTCTGCAGACTTCCTCTTCCACAACCACGTCTTGTTCTCCATGATTCCTACAAATTCCTGAAACATAGATAGAGTTTTAGATCAAAAAAACGAGGCCACTGATAAACAGTGAAATTGAGGTATCCTTTTGTCTCTCCTGCAGTAATATTCCAAACAACTTCATCTAGACTACTTCATATCTAATTTATTTCAAAGTTCAACTCTTCAGAATAAATTTCCGCTTTCCTGAAGAAAAAAAAAGTAACATGCCCGAGCGAACTATCGAATGTACCTCGAGAAAAAGCTCTGTACTGAAGGAAGAAAACCTCAGTTCAAGCCAGAAACTCCATCCTCAGCACAATTTTTTTTTATGAGAGACAAGCGCAAAGACAAAAACGCCAACAGGAAGGAAGGAACAGGTAGAAGAGAGAGGAATTGAGATGATATGTGGCGATGAGATCACTAAATCTGCTCTTTTTATGGCTTCCAATTATTGTTTATGATGGGTTTTGCTTGTAGTATTGGGAGTGGGAGCTGGCGCTTGTACGCGAGCGTTGGTGCTTGGTGGGCGCGAGGAGAAAGAGCCAAAGCACGCGAATAGGAGAGCGTGGAAAGAAAAGAAAGGTGGGCGACGAAAGGAAAAGGTCGAAAAGGCGCGATTGAAAGCTTCCCCTCCGTCGGAAATGATCGCTTTTATGGCTTTCAGTGGAACTCGAGAAGAAGAGTAAAACAGGATCCAAGAACAAGTGTCGGCGGCCGCGGCCGCTGTCGGGTTCTCGATCCGCCGTCTCGGACAAGACACCAGACAGGCAACGAATACCTCTGCGTGCGCAATCAATCGATTCTCTCGCTGTCTTCTGTCCGCACGAGACGGCTGATGGAAATTATACAATAAATTTTCGTTGTTTAAATGTGGGACCGACGGTTTCCTCCAACTGCAGGGCAGGTATGTCTACGTATACGACAAAAAATGGGTGGCTACATTTTTTTTAAGCCGTATATATATATATATATATACGATTCTGACGGTTGCCTGCGGACGCCGTCCGCGACCTCACCGTTTCGATTTTATTTTATTGAATTTTATTTTTAACTTTCGGTTATTTTTACTTAGGGTTTGAAAATTGAGTTATAGTATTAAATATATTAAAAAAATATATATTTAAGGTCTGTATGATGCTAAGGACCTATTGTCAATCCTTTAGTTAAAATTTTATTGACAAAGTTAAAAAAAATTAAAAATAAAAAGTAAAAACTATACCAGTACGGATGGTGTCCGCATGTCACGTCCACAACATAAATATTTCGATATATATCTATAGTCCTAAAGATTTTACCATGTCCACCTCGTGCAAACCTCAAATATTTTTTTAGTTTTAAAATTTTTATGCTTAATATTATAACTCAACTCTTAATTCTAAAAAAAATTTCTTATTAACATAACCAAGCACTTAAAAAAAAATAATTTATTTTTTAAAAAAATACGCTTGGCACGGATGAGTTCGCAATATATCATTAGTGTGTATATATATATAGGGTTTTGTTATCCTAAGGACTTTATATCATATACCCCATGGAAACTTGAAAAAAAAATTATATAATTTTTTTTTACGCTTAATATTATAACTCAACCCTTAAATCCTAAAGGTAAAATCTTATCGGCATAACTGAAAGCTTAAAAAAAATAAAACAAAAAAAAAAGGAAATTGACTTAGTTGTGAATGAGTCGGTAGCAAACTTATCCGTAGGCCGTAGCAAACTTGTCCGCATCAATTGTTGGAGTTAGTCTTTAAAGAAACAGACACCAAATTGAAGCTGGTTTGTAAAAGTCAACACTAGCACGTTGGTGTTGGTCTTTAAAGACTAGCACGTTGGAGCTGGTACAAACCAGCACTACATTGAAGTTAGTTTTTGTTGGTCTTGTACAGTCGGCAAGAGAGAGTGATTTATCTGAAATTATAAAAATACCTTTTTAAAAAAAATTTGACTTAAGTTAGACAAGCACTTAATTAAATTAGAATGAAATAAAAAGAAAGTACGAGACGATCGGGTTTACATAAAGTATAGTGTGGAAATAAAAATACATAAAGTGTTGTCGAGTCTTGTTTTGGATGAAGAAGATCGGGACTTTATTTATAATTCACTGGTCGAAAAATAGTCCTTTCCTGATGTGGCAACTCTTGGTGCCTGGACTCAGTCCAAGTGCCCCTAGTGGTGCATCTCATCTGCTTACAACGGCTATGCAATAGTCCAAGGATGCAACTTTATCTTCGCCCAAGCGCTTGGACCCAGTCTGGGCGCCTGGAATGTTGTGGAAGTGGACATATGATGTCATCCGTAGCAACGACTCGTCGAGGTGCCCTTGCGGTGCAAGGGGTCCGAGCGCCCGGACCCACTCCGGGCACTTAGACTTGGTTCAGGCCCTAAACTAGGTCAACTTAGCGTTAACTTTGTCCGAATTGGACTCCAGTTACTTCGGTGATCCTCTAGCCATCCAGAGCTGAGCTCACCTGAGCCCAACTCCGGCCTTATCCTCGAGCAGCCTTCCACTCTTGCTTCTCGTCCATCGAAAGCGCCATGCACGTCCTTCTCGCTCCACTGGTGTACTCTTCCGCAGCTTCTCGTTCCTCGGATTCACAGAGCCCGTCGACTCAATTCCCGTGTCATCCTTTTTGTTTGCCGTATCTTCCACTCGACTTCTTGTGTTCCTAAGTTCTTGCACACTTAGATACAAACATCAAAACACAATAGGACTTAACTTGACTTGGTTGACCACATCAAAACCAACCCGAGGTACTTATAATTTCTACTAGAAACCAGCTCCAATGTGTGTTGGTGTTAGTGCTAGTCTTTAAAGCACGTTGGAGCGGGTCTTTAAAGACTGACTCCAACATTTGGTGCTAGTGAAAACCAGTATCATGTTGGAGTTGGTTTGTAGAAACTAGCTCTAACGTACTGATGCTGGTCTTTAAAGACTAGCATGTTAGAGCTGGTTTTTAAAGAACAACTCCACCTTGGTGCTGGTTTGTAAAAATCAGCACCACCTTACATGCATGAGAGAGAAGAGAGTTGCATGCAAATGAGAGAGAAATTTAAAAAAAATAATTTTGGTCGCATCAAATCGCACATGTCGAATGTCGCTCACATAAAGGTGTGCAGGGTATCATTCTTGTATAACTCAACCCCTAAACCCAAAGGTAAAATCTGATTGGAATAATTGAGAGCTTAAAATAATAAAAAGTAAAAAAAATCAATTACACTAGGTGCTTACGGGGTGTGTGAGGCGTAGGGCACGCAACAATCAAAACGGGGTCTGCAGCGTGTATATATATATATATATATATATATATATATATATATATATATATATATATATATATATAAAAGAATGATAGCCTACACACCTTTATGTAAGTAGTTATGGACGACATCCAATGTGGCCGATCTGACACGGGCAATTTTTTTTTAATTTCTCTCATTTACATGCAATAACTCTCTTTTCTCTTCTTAAAAAAAATGATTAATCGGGCTGGGTAACGTCAAGCCTGGGTGACCAGCCCGACTCCACTGAAGTATCCCATCAACCATCAGGGTAAATCGGAAAGCACTTCCGGCGGGCTACCCAGAAGCCCAGCATCCCTTAGTTGCAAGTCTCATTTGAAGGAAAAATCCTTGTAAATACGTCATAACTGGGAATCGAATCATGAGTACCTGGAGATAACTGAGAGCCCTTACTATTGCACCATAGCCTAGGGAGCAAAAATGTCCATGGAAGTTTTACACTGGTCACTAGGATAAATTGGGAAGCGCTCGCGGTGAGCAGTCCAGAAGCCAAACAATCTTTGGTTGCGTGCCCCATTTGAAGGAAAAATTATTGTAAATTCACCATAGTTGGGGATTGAGCCGCAGGTACCTGAGTGACAACTTAGATGCCCTACCGATGCACCATAGCTCCGTGGGCAATTGATGTTCTCTCTTCTTTGGTGGTAAAAAAAAAGGTGAATACGCTCGCCCCCAGCGCCCCCGCCAACTCATCCTAAGGCCAACACGAAGGAGGATCTTCTCTCTTCTTTGTGCAAAAAGGCGGTCCCGCCGCCCAGCGGCCCCCTAGGCCTGGCCCCACAGGGATCCTAGGAGGAAGTAAATCAACGGTGAATGCTGGCCCGGGTAAAGCGTGGTGTCTCCGGAATTTAACACAGCCGGCCCAGATTATTCATCCAGTGCGCGTCCGTGGACCTTCGACCCTACAACTCATTGTGCAAGGATGCCACGCCTTAACCGATTGATCCAGCCCGCGGGGGCAGGATCTTCTCTCTTCTTTGATTGCATGTAAGGTGGTGTTGATTTCTAAAAATCAGCACCAAGGTGGTGTCGATGGTGTTGCCACCATCAAACCAACATCATCCACCTTAGTATTAGTTTTTACAAATTAGCACCAAGATGATGCTAGCGATGTTGTCACCACCAAACCAGCACCATGTTGTGTTGGTTTTTACAAACCAGTACTAAAGTGGATGGTGCTGGCACCATCCACCTAGTGCTGGTTTGTAGAAATTAGCATTTGGTTCGTAAACTAGCATCAAGGTGGATAATACTGGTTTGGTGGTGCTAGCACCGCCTTAGTGCTAGTTTTTACAGACCAACATTAAGATGGATGGTGTTGGTTTGGTGATGCTAGCACCACCTTAGTACTGGTTTTTACAAATCAGTACATCTTGGTACTAGTTTATAGAAACAGTACTATCTTACATGCAATCAAAGGAGAGAGAAAAGAATTGTTGCATGTAGATGGGAGAGGGGGAAAAAAATGGATTTTGGTCACATCAGATCACCCACATCAGATGTCGCCTACAGTGGCTCACTTAAAGATGTGTAAAGTATCATCTCTCTCTCTCTCTCTCTCTCTCTCTCTATATATATATATATATATATATATATATATATACACACACACACCCTACACACCTTACCATGCACACCTCGTGCACACCTAATTTTTTTTTTTCAATTTGAAAGTATTTTGTGCTTAATACTATAACTCAACTCCTAACCCTAAAAGCAAAAGCTTATTGGTATAACTAGGAGCTTAAAAAAAATCACTGTTTCGGTAGCTGTATTTATATGCACACACAATGATTTTAGCTTGTACATCCACCATGGGCACCCCTCACTCGGGAGGCCCCTCGGATCAAGTGAGGGGCGTCCATAGTGGGTGTGAAGGCTATCTCCCCTCTCTATATATAAACTTGATAATATCTAAAATTGTCTTCTTGGCTATATATATAAAATATGATACCCTACCTACCTTAGGATGTACATCCCCTGGACATCTATTTTTTTTATGCTTAATACTTTAATCTAACTCCTAAACCTTAAAGACAAAATCCTAAATGATATACCCATAAGAAAAACAATAATCAATAAAATAAAATAAATAAGGCTGAAATGCACGGTCACGGACGATAGTCTGCAACATGTGATTTGCATCGCACGGTGGTCACTCACCGTGGGTGCCCAGGGCATTATATATATATATACACACACACACCTGGGCACCCGCGGTGATCACTCACCGTGGGCGCCTCTCACATCATGTAAATCGGTGTTTTATTTATTTATTTTTTAAATTATCGGTTATGCCAATAAGTTTTTGCGCTTATGATTTAGGGGTTGAGTTATAGTATTAAGCATAAAAAAAATTAAATAAAAAAATTTGGGTGCTCATGGGGTGCATATATATATATATAGCAATTTTATGGTGTGGACTTGTAGACTTACACTGTGTGACTGAGATGCACAAATTTTTGTTAGCTGTTATGCCATTTAGGATTTTACGTTTAAGATTTAGAAGTTGTGTTATAGTATTAAATATAAAAAAATTTTAAATCAAAAAAATATTTTAGTTGTGCAGGAGGTGTGTAACTGAGCAATATATTAAAACTATATATATAAAGGAATTGATATACTCTCCGACAACTTGTACGCATTGTTCATCGACAATTGAATGGTCGGGGTGCTCGGAAGTGATTCAGGCACTTCGACTGAATGCGCTTTAGGCATCGATCAGATCAATTCCAAGTGACCCGACCACTATATATATATGAATATGATACCTTGGACGATGCGTGTGAGCGCCTCTCTACATGGGAGGCGCTTCCAATGCAAAGAGGTGAGGCGCTCACGTGCATTGCCCAAGATATATAAAGAGATATAAAAGGGTGGTAGTGATTTTAAAACTAGATATCAAAGTGTCATAAAATAATGAAACATGAAAGCGTGTGAATTAATTTGGAAGTCGGACATGGTAGGTCTTACATTCTTATCAAGTGAATGATAGCGATATAGCAACCTAGTTAGGGATATCCTTTAATTATGGTCTACTCCTAATGCGAATAGTCCATCTTACCTATAATTAGACATCCAGTGGTTCGAATCAATAAAAGATTTAGAAGATGACGGTCCAATTAAGGAAAGTGAGTCCGTGAGAAATGAATTCTTTTCATTCAATCTCGAATCTTAAATCTTAAATCCTATAAACAATAAATAAATTCTTTATGACAACTCATTTCTAATGAGAATTGTATTTATTTTTTCCATGCATATCCGCTTGTGAATATAAAAAACTACAATGAAAACCACATTTTTGAGTTGAAAAGTCACTAAACAATCAATTGTAGAAGGATTCATTTTGCAAAAGAGTAAGAAAATGATTGAAGTCCTTACAGCTAGTGAAAGGCTACCAACAATGAATGATACTTCTTTTGTCTTTTTCTCCAGGGGGTTCACAATTAAGAAGGTGCACAGATTAGAAAATTAAAAAAAAAACGAGGGCATAAATAAATGTATATTTTCTTCATTAAGAGATTTAACAGATGACTCCTCACCTTGTGTTTGACTCTGAGATGACAATATATATAGTTTTTTTTTCAGACAGAATTGTGATAAAAAGACAGGGGAACATTGGATTCCAGTGGAACATTGGATACTTCTGTAGCTTCTGTTCTTTCACCTTTTCCCAGAACTGTTCAAGTTTTGAATTTGATGACATTGTTTGTAACTTTTTTCTTGTTTTTTTCTTTAGATTTGAGTACATTTCTACCTGTGATAAAAGGTTTATTGTTTTTTTTTTTTATAAAAAGTTAATTCGTTATTTAGTTAAAAAAATTCATTGATGGTATCACAAAAAAAAAAAAAGGAGGGACAAATTTAGAGATGTAATTATGTAAAGTGGGCCTCAAAGATTTTGCCAATCAGGAAGCTCCCATTTTAGGCCCAATTTAGAAGAACGGTTGCGGATCCGACCAAATGTTTTTCGGTGCGGGTTTCGGATGACATTGCAGAGAATCGGACCCGATACTGAGTCATACTTTCTGACTTTCTGCGGTCTCCGCTGTCGCTTCCTCGTCGCTTCCGCTACGAAAAAAAACCGTGTGGAGGCCAAGCGCCCGACCAAATACGCCGCTCTGCAGCCGCCACCTATCGGCCCTGCTTTGACCACTCCGGCGAGATATGGCCTCCTCGTCGTGGTGTCTTTCATCGGGCGCGTCGCTTTCTCGGCCTCCGCAACAGGCGCAGGCGGTGGCTCTGGGCCTGGGCGGACGATGCGGGCGCGCCCTTTTGCCGACAAGGAAAATCCGAGGAAGGATTCACGGTGTTGTCTGCATGTCCCCACAAGAAGAGAGGAAAACCCGTCGCTCGCCTCTCGATTTCCCAATCGTATGCCTGCCGCTCGTTCCTTTGTCCTTTGTTTTGGTTTATTAGAGAGTATGATGGTTCAATTTGATGTTTTAGTTCACTTTTGAGGCTAAATTTGATACCCTTCTTTGAATTCTCACTAATTTATGGGTTTTATTCGGAATAAAATCAGCAAGAGTGGAGAGATTATTATGTGGTTTAGGTTAAGTGAATGGAGTGTTCGTTGTGGAAATGATTTCCATTTTGATTCAAAATATAATTCACTGTGGCACATAGGTGAGAGTCAAAATTTTTTTTGTGGGAATTAAGGTCCAGAGTTGCTATGGAGTTTTGGGATTTCTTTCTACTTTGAAACTAAGAAATGTAGGAAATTTCCATCAGTGAGGAGGTAAATGGCAATAATGTACAAAAATGCAAACATAGTGGCTGAGCCAAACATGAAAATTTGGTAATGCAACATGTTATTATCTAAGTTTTAAGTTTTCAGAGCATAGCATTAGTGCTTAGATTTTTGGAACACTAATGATGGAGTAGGAGGTAGATTGCAAGGAGACAATCATATTTCATTCTTTCCAAATGTAATAATTCCATCCAAGGACAGGTGTATCCATGTATAGAAGACATCCAAGGAGATTCTAGTGGAAATGGATGGATCATTAGGTTAGAGATAAGACCAGCCTACAGAGGCAAAATCACATTTAATTAATCGTGAAATACTTTTCACATACACTTCATAGATGTCCTATCAATCTTCAACAGTAATATTTATGTCAGAAAACAAACTACCTATACACAGTTTTACTTTGTGGATGAGTTATCCAACAGTTTGTATTTAGCTGTGTGGCTAGGTACCAAGGTAAGATGACCGACATACATGAGTGGAGTCACTAACGCAGAGACTGCAACCATGGGACGCCTCCAATGATCTATCCATTGCTCTGTGCCACTTTATATAATCAGAAACCATGTAGAAGAGGACATAATGTGGTTCAATAAGGCTGATAAAGGCAGTGCATGATATTCAGGAATTCTCCTCACATACTATAAGAATCCAATGCATGATCAGTTTGAAACAAGTTTCTTTACCATAACTCTGTTTGGAAGACATTGTAGAGGTTGCAGGCTTCTTATTTTACTTAAAACATCCACTTTAAGAAATTCTGAAGAGAAATGAGAAAGCATCATATATCCTGAATATTGCTACTGATTGTAGAACTGAAATGTGGATAAGTTAGGAAAACAAATTCTGCAAAGAGTTATAGTTTGATTCTATGTGTTGAGTTGAACTTTTTGTTTGGAACAGAATTAATATATTTTAGGCTTCTCCCAACAAACCTATTGCGTCCAAGACAGGCTTATTTTGAGATCATCATAATAACAATGTGTGAAACTTGGAGCTCAGATGCTTCTACAAAGTGGGATAAAGGACGGAGTGGACTGTAAGAAAACAGAATTGCTTGTACAATTTTGTAAGGTGTAAGGATAGATGTGTTCTACCATCTGATTTACAAACGTGTGTTTGGAGAAAACACCAGGAAGCACATCTTGTTTCTTCTTCTTCGTTTTGTGTTCTCTTTTCTTGTTGGGCCATACATCTGTATATTGGCTGGAATTTTTGAGAACCTCCTGCTTTTCTCATGTAACTTGCAAATATGCTTTGGTGTATAGCTCACCCACTTGAAGGTCTATTGATTTCATGGTTAATAGAATTGTCTTGGTTTACTTGGGTGAAAAATAGGAAAGTATGGAAGGGAGCGGAAATAAAGTCATGGAGACAATCTTCATGCGAGTAGACTTGTAGGAAAAGAGATCAGATGATATTAAGCATGCTTCATGCACAGTGCATCGGCCAATGCCCATTTATAAAGGATTAGTTCTTCCAACAGAATGTCTACTTTTAGTAACTACTAATGAGTATATAATATGAAGATGGCAATGAGTCGATGGCATACATTGTGTCATAGTACATGGAATTAGTATGTTGGAGTAATATATGTTTTCCTTTAGCACAGTCAGAAGTAATATATCCATCTGTTTTGATGTAGGAGTGGGAGAGGCCCAAGGCTCCCAGGAGACCAGATATATTTCCACAATTCAGCCCAATGAAGACTCCATTGCCACATCCACTGCCAGAAGACCCTCCTGAAGAGGATGAGGAAGAGGAGGAAGAACAGCAGCAAGAAGGAGAAGAAAATCCAGAAGAGGAGGATGCAGAAAACCCAGATCAGTCTGGAATGCAACATTAGTGATGTTCTTGGGCACTGGTATCCATATTGATGAATGTTTGATTTGTTTCTTTGGGGAGGGAAATTCTAACTGATACAAGACAGTTGGATGCGTCGACTCGACAATGGCTAGGAGAATGCAGTTGTAGTTTTGGCCTCTGGTATTATACAAAATTTAGTAGCTGTTATTCAATCCTATGGTTATTAATAACATGTATTTTCGCATCAACATATTGAGCTGACAATTTATTTATCCTGATACTAGAAATTACAAACACATACAGATTGTGGAATTATGTTGCCTCAACCATTCTTCAAAGCAGAAAACTTTGCAACCAACTGATCATAATCTCACAGTCTTGGGTGGGCTCGACTGCGGTTAGGCCTTGATGGATCCAACTGCAATGATTTCCCTCGAACATGTGTTTGTTTAGCTTCAGCTGTACTAACTGATTCTGATGGCAACAAGAAAGCTCTTTGAGGAGTAACTTTAGCTTTTGCTGGCTTGTTAATGCTAACGGCATCATCCTTGGTATCAGTGATTGGCTCCTTACTATTTCTCCTAACAATAAGGGGCATTGGCTTCTCAATTTGAGAAACTCCAACCTTGTTTGTAGTATCACTGGTTTTTGGGTGACCAAGGTAAGGTGGATTCACATATCTTCCACTCGTATTCTTGTTCAGTTGGTCTTCTACCTTTCCTCTTGTTCTATCAATTGCCTCTGCTTTGGTGTATGGAGTAGCCCTTCCATTCACTCGTTTTGCATTCAAAATTTCCACTGAAACGACACCTTTCTCCACTGCACTACAATCCAGCTCATGTTGATCCTCTGCCATGCTCTGTGCAAGCTCACATTTCTCATCAAATTTTCGACTTCGGTGAGCTTCGATGTTGTCTGGATTAAAGGAGTCCTGGTATGTTTCTGAACAACGTCATTAATCTCCTCATGCTGTGGTAATACAATTTCCTTTGGTCGATCAAATTCATCAGCAATATTTTTCATCAGCTCAAGCTTCTTCTCCCTTGAAAAAGCTTTGTTCCTTGTTTTCTCAGCAAACTGCCAGGAAAGTATGATTCTTAGAGAGAGAGAGAGAGTGTGTGTGTGAAAGACTGGAAACAAAGAAAGAGATGAATACCTCAGAATTCACAGATGACTCCATGCATTTCCATTCTCGTTTTACAAATAGAGACCTCAGATCACGTAATTCTGGCAAACCGTGAAATCTTGCTGCGGCGAAAATTAGTGTCTGATGCTGCTTCCATGGCTTCTTCAGGGCAATCTCTGTTCATCAAAGCAAACAAGAGCTCGTAAATTGAGGCAGATGAAGCAAACAAGGAGATCTTCTTATACTTTGTTTTTTGCAGGGTTGGAAGCTGATCCACAATGCAATCGCAGAACGTTTTGATCATTTCGTCGCAAGCAAGATACGAGGTTCATCTCATGGATGAGCGCGTCCATCTGTTTCAACAACATCTTTGTTCATGGAACAAACCAAGGTGACAAAAGAGAGTAGAAACTCAAGAATTCTACCCTTTCGAAGACGTTGGCTTGCCAGCAGCCAGCGACGAGGCCTGCGACGTCCTTCTTGTCGATGCACACCACCGCCTGCTTCTTCTTCTTCTTGATCTGCTCGATCCTCACCTTTGTGATCCTCACGGCCTGCTTACTGCCATGCATTATCCAATATTGGAGCTCGATATAACTCGATAAGAGAACTTGCTTAAGTCAATTTACTATCACTTCAAGGCGATTTTATGTTACAGTTATCCATAAGCAACTTGATCAACTACGCATTTGATCCTTGTTAAAAAGATAAAAGAGTAGAAATATAAACACAATGTAGGAAGCGTGTGGGCACCAAGTGCTTCTTCATGGCGTGGCAGCTGAGCTGGATGATTTACAAGTTGCTTGCCAGTCCAAGCCTTCGCCATGAAGCAATACAGCTCGACTGTATTGTGAAGAGCCCTATTGACGTCATCACCTCACTACTCGACAAATCAAAAAATCGCCATAACCATCGTCATCACTACTCGACAAATCAAAAAATCGCCATAACCATCGTCATCGCGTGACTGAACTATACACAACCTTTAAACATGTCGAGTCGACTCTTTTGACCATGAAAAGTTGTGAACAAAAAACGTATCTCTAATAGGTAAAATAGAAGATATCTTTGAAAATAAGAATAAGCCAATAAACTTTGGCCAAAAATTGAAAAGAGCATTTAAAAAAAAAAGTAAAAAGCGTTCTATCATGTTTTTTCAGAGAATTATCTTATTCCAATATTAGTGTAGCAATTAAGAATAATTGCTATAAGTTGTGGTAGTACCGGACTTGTTACAACGTTTAATAGCTGCATCATAATTACTATATAATGCATAATGATACTAATGCATAATGAGTATCAGTGATATTGTAGTTAGTTTGATTGGGTATATATATATATATATATATAATATTGATATCTTGCGCGACGTGTACAGTTGCGCAGGATATCCCGCACTTCTTTTTTCTTTTTTATTATTTTTTAAATTTTGAATTAAAAAAATAATTAAAATATTTTTTAAATTTTATTTCTAGGATTCATGCTTCCCAATTGGATTATAATTTGTAAGCTATTTTTATTCTAAAGATTTTACCTCTAGAGTTCAGATTTTCCAATTGGGTTATAATATTTAGTAAAAAGAAAAATTAAAAATAAAATAAATTTAAGTATTTATGGAGTATTGTAATATGTTTAGAGGATATATTCATGATTAAAGATTTATATATAAGGAAATATTGATTTTTTAAAATTCAAAATCGAAATAATAGATATCGTATGTTATTATTTATTATTATTATATTTTTAAAATTTTGAATTAAAAAAATTAATTAAAATAATTTTTAAGATTTTATTTTAAGGTTCATGCATCCCAATTGGGTTATAATTTTCAATCTATTTTTTTTTAAGATTTTACCTCTAGGGTTCAATCTAATATATATATATATATGCACTTTCAAATTATTTTTTTTATTAAGTTAATTATTTTTTTTAAAAAAACTTTATCAAAATCACTACAACAATATTAAAATTATTATAAAATTATTTATATGTAACAGTTAGGAGTGTAAATAAATTGAATCAAGCTGAATAACATAAAAATATTGATATTTGAGTTCAAGTTTGAAAAATATATATGATATTCAAAGTTTGATTTAAATTTAAAAATATAAATAATTTTGGTAGTTTTTGAAAAAAAATATTCAATCCGAATCCGACCTAAACCCGACTCTAATCCGAAACCTATGAACCTGAATCTGTTCCAACCCAACAACCCGCCAACCCGTTCCAACCCAGCAACCCGCCAACCTGATTTGATTTTTTGAAATTATTCTTTTATTTTTTTAATAAAATAATTAAATATAGATTCAAAGCACATAATAATATTTTAATTTAAAGTTTTAAACCCATAATAACAAACCACTGAATATGATAATTATATTTCATGATTTCATATATTTAAATATTTAAATATAAGAGTTTAAATGTTTAATTGTGTAAACCCTTGTGACTTTGCTGTTAAAGATCTATCATATAATGTGTTATGTGTAGGAATGCAAGTATGCAACTCTCAAGATATGCATCCTCTAAAAAACAAAAACAAAAAACTACAGAGAAGATGAGAAGTCCGACATATCAACTTAGATTCTTGAATCTATTTTGTTCCAAATTTTATGGGAATCTCTAATCAAAGGCAACCTAAGGGGAGGCTCTTACCATTATAATACTAAATGGTATTACATCCCAAATAAGAATCTTGTTGATCCAGCCATGAACCCCTATTGAATTGTCAAGGGAAAAGAATTTGACAAAGATGATAGGACCAGTACAGAAATTGCATATTCAAAGAAGTGCAGTAGTTGAGATGCATCTAAAGCATCTAAAAAAACTACAAATTCAAAAAACTGTAGTTTTTGTACTGGCCCTATCATCTTTGAATCTCCAGATTCAAAAAAGTGCAAAAGTTGAGATACATCTCAAGCATCTCAACAAACTGTAGATACAAAAAACTACATTTTTTTGTCCTGGCCCTATCTCAAAAAGTGCAGAAAAGCGACAGAATGGTACAAGTAAAAGTAATGCTAGGGAAATTGACAATTATTTAGAAAATTCAAATCCTTCGCAAAATAAATATTACACAGTGAAAATTTATGATATCAATACAAAATAAAAAAAAAAAATTCAACCTTCACAAAATAACTTTTAAGTTTTAAGCTCCACTTCTCCATCGTTTTACTTTTTTTTTTACCGAGTCTTGAAATAATGTATGAAATAAAAAAATTATTACTAAAATTCCCTTCTGAACATCATATTTCTAAATTAAAATATTTAATTAAATTAGCAAAAAATTATTATTTGTATCCATACGGTAAAAACTAAAAAGTACTCTCTTTTTTAACCCATAAATTTTATATCCAAATTATTCTTTTTCTCCAATGTAGACGTCTTTATATAAGTAACACTATAATAGTGTAACTCACCTTTGAACTTTTATAAATATTAAAAGATTGGTTAATTTGAGTGGATTCGGATTGATGAGTGACCTTATTCTTAATTCAGGTCATAACCTGAGTTGACCTAAACCCAACCCATCCCAATCAAAAAAAAAAAATTTGGATCAGATTTCGAGTCCAACCCGATCTGACCTTAATCCTAAAATTTCCAACCTAATCCAATATTTTTCATGTCGACTCGGGTCGAATTATCGGGTCAAGTTTATTTTTGACACTCCTAATAGGCCATCATTTGGTGAAAAAAGTGGCATGCAATTTTATTATTAGCCCAAGTGTTCATTTATTTTTACCTTTCATAGACTTGAAGGTGCCCAGCTTGGCTTCGTTGAGGTTTTCTATTTATCATCAGATAAATTTAGGAACCATAGATGGGCCATGAACGAGGACCCACCATTCACTACTAAAAAAAGACCTTTTAACAATAGGAAATCCCATCGTTAAAGGGGCAATTCCCATCATTAAAGCTCATCAACGATGGAATTAAATACCATAAGGTGTAGCTAAAAGTATCCATCGGGAATTGATTAGTGACGGGAAACAAAATATCATCGTTAATAGCTCTTGACAACGGTATTCACTGCCATCGTTAGTGATAATAATGATGGGTTTAGATACCGTCGTTAATGGCAAAAATGACAGTCATAGGTACCGTCGTCAATAACAACAACGACGGTTATATGTACCGTCGTCAATGAAAATGACGACGGTTAACGATTGTTGAAGCTATAACGACGGTAAAAAATACTGTCATTATAGGTGTTTGTTTCATTGTTATATAAGTGTTTGTTTCATTATTATTACTAATCTTGTCTGAAAGCGTTGAAGACAACTGGCTGGGGATGTAGATCTACGGTTGAATATGTGAAGACTCCGCTCCGCTCTACAAAACCAAGAAATCAGTGTCGGGCCAAGGAAGGGGTCTCTGGCGTTGGCCTTTCGACGCTCAAGTCAGTCACCGACAATAGTGAAGAACAAAGAGAATTGTAGCAGTAACAAGAGTGTAATCACTAATAATGTAGACCTTGGTTGGTGTATGGATCCCCCTTTATATAGTAGCCCTATAGCGTATGTGCACACTTCTCAAAGCGCGCGCATGCTTCCCAATTGTCTTATGAAAGGACAAGTCAAGAAAGTGTCCCTGACACCTTTCCTTAACATGGCGTGCAAATCCCTGATATGACAGTGGAAGCTTCCACCGTACGATTTGTCTACAGACCATGCCCTATTGTCAGCAACACTAACTCCTAGAAGGATACAATGAACTTAGCAAGGAGTCCCACTATTTGGCCGAGCAAGGGAGCCGCTCGGTCGAGATTCCTCGCCCGGTCGCTCGAGACTGTTCTTCTCCACGGTCGCTCGACTCGATAAGTTGTTCCTCGTACGGCTGGGCAGGCGGTTCGGTCGAATTAGCCCTTATAGGGTCGTCACAGTTGCGAATATCTGTTCTCCTCTCTTCACTCATCCGGCTATCGGGGCACTTCCTATCGCTCAACCGGAAGAGCAATTTGGTAGGACGAGCCTCCAGGTGGCACCCTGATCCTGGGCCCTCCTTTTGCTGAGTGGACGACCATGCTTGATCGAACCCTTCAGGACCGATCAGCCCGTTGCCACCTGCTCGACCAACTTTGGTGACCTGGTGATTCCATGCCTTTGACAACCTTGACTTTGACCTCCATGTCGGCTGTTTTTCCCACCTTTGACTCATCCTTGGCGGGCTCCTTTTACCACCGCATCATAATCCTTCCCCTCAAGTCTAGTCAAAGGAGACTGTAAGTCCGACTGATTGAGCAAGTAGTGTCTTCAGCAACCTTTCCGCCAGATCCGACATTCTTGGTTCTAGAGCCGCCGCTTGGCTCACATCTTCGCTAATCAAGAGCTTATGACTGTCGCTCGACTTTGAGTTCCACCGATTAAGGGCTTATAGTCGTCGCTCGACTTTACTCGGATTTAGAGCCGTCGCTCGGTTGTGGTAAATACTGTAGTTGCTTTCTTCCATGGGTTTAGAGTCGTCGCTCGGCTATGAAACGGAATGATTAATCTCCGATGAGCCACTTTATGACTATGTCTTTGCTCGACCACTTCTCAACCGACACAGTTCGCTCGGGATGTTCATGGGCAACACTTAGCAATTTTTCAACTTCTCGTCGCTTCCTTTGGTGAGTGAGTGCCTTATAATGGTCGTTAACGTCATCCCGATTTCTTGAAGACTGTGCAAATCTCTATCCATTAATGCCGAGCATGCCACCCATGTCCTTAAATTAAGTCTCATTAATGCTCCCCGTTACAGAGCACCACTTGTCCAACTTTCTATCGCTGCATGTTTGATGTGATAGGTAGAGATATCTGTGATTGATGTGACGGTCGCCTTTTCGAATTCAACAGCCAGATTGAGGCTTTGTTTTCCGAAGCCCTAGATCGGACGACCCCGAGCAGTCGTCCATAGGGTTTTTAAACCCTTACTCCTCTTCATTTTCGATACTTCGTAGCATCTTCGTCCTCGTGCCCTATCTTCTGCCAATTCTCTCTTCTTTTGCCCCTCGCCGACGATCCTCATCTTTATTAAGATCTTTTTTATTTTATTGTCTCCATTTCTGCTTTTCATCAGTTTTCCATGGCATGTTCTCCTCCTCCACCCGTCGTTGGACTATGGTACACTTCCATAGAATCTGATTTTAACGGTGATAAGGTCACCCAAATGCAGATGACGTATGGTATCCCCAAGGATTACCAAATTGTCATCCTCATTGCGTATGCACACCCACAAAAGCCTCCGGACGGCTTACCTTTTTCAAAGACCAATTTTCGGTCGATCTGTGATTCCTGATCCACCCCTTCTTTTCTAAAGTTTGTAGATATTTCCATATTCCTTTGGCCCAATTAGTGCCGAACTCCTTTAGGCTTTTATGCAGGATGGTAATCTTGTTTCGCTTGTATGGCATCCCACTCGTCCCCCACATTTTTCATTACTTTTACTATCCCAAGCTCCCTGAGGCAGGAACCTTTTTTATACAAGCCTGAGTGGGCTCTGTATTCTTTGATAAAATGTCTTCTTCCAACAAGCATTGGAAGGAACATTACTTTTTTGTTCACCTTCTTGAGCAACCATCATTCCGGAAAAGCTGGCAAATGGAACTGATGAAGACTCCCACATTATGCAAGTATTGTTAGGAGTCGACCTATCTCCAAGCGACCGCTCATCTGATTGGTCAAAAGTACCACATACATAAGCTACTGCACAAAGGCATTTTGTATATTTTTGGACTAAAGTCCCGTCTGCTCATGGCTGCTCGGCTCATTAGGTAAACTTTTTCTTCCTATATCGCCTTAGAATCTAAATGATTTCACTTTCGTTTTTACAGCCGAAGTCATGTTGAAGTCCTTGCTGAGCGGCAAGAGCAAGCTCTTTGACATCGAGATCAATGCTCGCGATGCGACCAAGCTAGAAGGACACAGACCTCCGTTGGTCGGCAGCTCGACTGACTAGACTGGCGAGGCGAGTAACAGGGAGCAGTGTCGCCGCTACCACTAGGGAGCTTCCTCCTATGTGGCCTACCATGGTCCCAGTGGGCGTACCGTCTGAGTCGGTGTCATCCGAGTTCGCAGGCTTTGACGAGCTGCTACTTTAGTGCCAGCGGATAAAGAGACTCCGTTCCGAGGGTACCTCCCGCTCGGGAGCCTCAACACCAGCACCTATGGAAGTGCCTACTTTCTGACTCTCGTCCGAGCGAGGTGAGAGCTCGTCTTCTATCGTCCCAGAGAGGATGGTTACTTTGCCAATGTCGCCTTTGTCTGACCAGACTCCATTAGTGCTCGAGCCGTCAACCAACAAAGATTCCTGCGCAGCCAATTTCTTTTCTCCAACCACTGACCGATTTGGTGGCTTCAATTTCCACTATCTGCTCCTCTAAGTCCAAATCCAAGGGTCAGGCGACTTTAGAGCCCTCCGATCTGATCGGCCACAGACATCCATCGGCTCTAAGCCACCTACCTATTGACGCCTGGCGCTCTCCAGACGATGATATACCCTGATCGCCCGAGCACACGATCCACATCCAGGGTCCTCTGGCCCAAACTTAGGTGGATGCCAAGTACAGGGCGATGACCATTCCGTCCGGGGAGTTGTCTGATAGCTTCACTCAGAGATCCACTATGGTACATTACGTTATGATTCTTTTTTACAGCTTCCTCAAAAGTTTTTATTCACTTTTGCTATGCCGTTCGGATTCTTTCTTCTTACAATTGTGGGTGGAGAGTTTGACAATGTGCAGAGGTTGGCCTTCCTCGAGCACGAAAATAAGCAATTGCGGGCCCCGATAGGAGCGGCAAGTGTGTCTCGAGCTGCTATTGAAGTACTCACCGATGTGGTCGCTTAACTGAAGGAGGATTTAGAAAAGTCTTCCAAACAACTGGTGGGCTCCAAGCGAGCACTGTTGGTAGAAAAGAATAAGAGCCAGGTGTAGGCTTAGCAGCTCGAGTGGCTAAACAAGCATGCCCAGGATTGACTCCAAGGTCAAATCGGCGAACACTCGAAAACTCCGCACCATAGAGGACCTGGAAAAGAAAAACCTAGAGGCTCGGGCCTTGAACAAGAAACTTAAGGAGACTAAGACAGCTTTGGCTTAAGAACAATCGAGCCGATTGGTAGAGCAACAGAAAATCATCGATCAAGATGCCGAGCTGAAAGGATGGCGGCCACCTTTCTGTCGATGCCCCCGATACATCCATTTGGAAGGATGAGTTTGTGGCCTCGCTCCCTGAGGACGTCATTGCCGATCTAGTGTAGTTTTTCTCTTCTAGCATTTTGTAACAGGGAACAACCTTTGTAAATTTTTCGAAGCACTAATCCTTGCGCCCCCATTTGACGCTTTAGAATTTGCCTGCTTTGTATCCTCTTTATTCTTTCTATATAACTTAGTCACCCCGTGTAATATTTTGAATCTCCTATGAACCATGGCCGAGCGACATCTCATTGTAGAAAATTAGAACGGGCGCTTGGCTCGATCGGGTCGATTATCTACCACTCTTGATGTTTTCATATGGAGATTCCTCTTTGCTCACTTATGATTCGCCTGGTCGGTTTAGGAGTGTTTCACACTTGCGTTTTTATTCGAAAGTCTCGATAGCGTATGCTCAGTTTTATAGCCGCCGCTCGGCTTTAAATACTTTCTTCAAACTTAGAGTTTAGAGTTTATAGCCACCGCTCGGCTGTTGCCAACTAACAAATAAAGGTTTATAGCGGCAACTCGGCAGTTGAATCGGAGTTTATAGTCGTCGCTCGACTATTGATTATTTGCAACCCCAGAGTTTATAATCGCCGCTTGACTATTGATTCCCCATTGTGCTTGAATTTATAGTCGCTGCTCAATTGTTCACAGTTTTACGGCTCAGGGATTTATAGTCATCACTCAACTGTTAACTCCTTTTTCAAACGATGACTGCAGGGCTTATAGCAGACGTTTGGCTGTTTCATTATCAATGCTCAAGGGTTTATAGCCGCCGCTCAGCATATGAAACTTTCTCCTTTAATCCAGGGTCTATAGTCGCTGCTTGACTGACAATTTTCGTTGTGCTCGGGTTTAAAGTCATCGCTCGACAATCGACCTTTCTCGGGTGATGTTGCTAGGGTTTATAGCCGCCGCTCGGTTGTCAACCTTTTTAGATGATGACGCTAGGATTTATAGTCGATGCTCGACTATCGAGCTTTCTTGAATGATGGCGCTAGGGTTTATAGTCGTTGCTCGGTTGTTATTACCTTCTCGGATGATGATACTATGGTTTATCGCCGCCGCTTGGCTATTATTCTTGCATGCAAGGGTTTACAGCCGTCGCTCGGCTTTATAGTCCTTAACAAGAGTTTATAGTCGCCGCTCAACTTATGCTTTTTGTAGTGGGAGTTTATATCCGTCTTTCGGCTTATGCTTTTCGTCACCTCTCGGGTTTATAGTTGCCATTGGTAGTTGATTTTTAACAGGCTAGAGTTTATAGTCATTGCTCGGTTGTTGATTTCTCGTTGGTCCTAGGTTTATAGTCGCTGCTCAACTTTTGTTAATTTTGTAACGAGAGTTTATAGCGGCTACTTGGCTTTAATCATCACCGCTCGAGGGTTTATAGTTGTCGCTCGACTATCGATTTCCATGTTTGACGCAAAAACTCTACTTGCTTTATAACTTAGCTGGATGGCTCAAAATTCTAGGACACTTGGTGGATTTTCATTTAGATTCTCTTCCACTCATGGAACAAACATTTCTACGAATGCATCCGAATTTAATTACAAACATCTCACCCAACCCTATAGAGCTGAAAATGGTTTGCACTCCCGGGTCTCTCAAGATTTCTCCTATTTTCATCTTGTAAATAGTAAACCTCTTGAATGATGCTTCTGAATGACTTTATATGGTCCTCTGGATCGATTGCCCCATTGTACTTCCCGATTGTCAATGACGCGTAATGTCGTGGTAGTTGGTCGTCCAAGATATGTAGGATCGAGACGTGCTAGAGGGGGGGTGAATAACACTCATGGATTTTTCATAATTCTCGAAAAACACAGAATAAAACACAACGGAAAATAAGTAAAAGAATACACAGGAACACAAGTAATTTTACATGGTCTGGATCTTGTGACGACTCCTACTCCAAGACGCACACTCATTGAGTGTTTACTTTGGGCAATTCACTATCAATTTGAAATAGTACAAATATGAGTACAATAGATTTATAAGTTAATTATTACAATTGAAAATATACCAACAACGTTTAAGAATCTGGAAGGTCGTGCTTTCCATCGTCAGAGCAAAGTTTGAGCATCGTAGAGGTTATCAGAGCAGCGTACAGAAGCTAAAGATGCTTGGAATGATTGCTGTCGAAACCGTTGGTCGAACCCCTTTTTATAGCCGAGTTGAACCTAATCCAGATCCACTAATCTCGAGATCAGTGCTTGACTCGAGGCTAATCGATCGACGAATCCCCATGATCGGTTGACTGATCCTGCCTGAATCGGCCTGGCTTTTCATCCAGATTCTGTCGCTTCGAATGAGTTTTCATTCGGTCGACCAATCTTGCCGTTCGGTTGACCGATCCCGCTATTCTCGCTGGCTTATCTGGTATGATCAACTCGATGTTTATCCACTATTTAGTTGATGAACTTCCCTATTCGGTCAACTAATCCCTCGGTCAAAATTTCATTGTGAGCTAAAATATGATCTTTTTGCTTGGGAGTTCGGTCGACTGATTCGGACGCTCGGTCGACCGAATAAGGCAAAATCCAAACCTACAACTTTGTTAGTTTCCTACAAAATAGCTTGGGTCCCCCTTAATTTAGTCCTCAAAAAAAAATATTAAGTTATGTTTGACTTAACTTTTAACTTATCTCTCTCCTTTGATATAAATTAAAAATAATATTAAGTAGAGAGAAAATTAATTTGTGAAGATAGTAAAAAACTAACTTTCAATTTCTTTCAAAAATTTAACTTTATGCCCCCTAAATTCATCACTTTAAACAAAATTAGTTTAATAGGAGTTACTTAGTTTTGAAAAGGATTAAAAAAACTTAGTTAAGTATTTATCTGAAAAAGATACCAAACAAACTTAGCCAGATAAAAAAAATATTTAAATTTACTTTTTCAAAAATATTTAAGCTTGTCTTTAAAAAAATGATTTAAACTTTCTTTTTAAAAATAGTTAAACCTTAAAAAAAATTAACTTTCTTTTTTAAAAATACTTTGACCTTTTGAAAGAAATTACTTTTTTTATAAAAAATATTTAACTTTAAAATTTTTAAAAAATACTTTAACTTAAAAGGATATTTAATTTTGAGATTAAAAAAAAACTTTAACTTTGAGAAAATATTTAATTTTTTTTAAAAAAAATTAACTTAACTTAACTCCTTTCTCTCCCCTTTGATTAATGCCTTAAAAAAATTAACTAAATTATTTAACCTTGAGTGGTCTAGGGCATAGAAAAAAAAATATAAAAACTATTATCTATTTTTTTTGAATTTTGATTTTCCATCTCACTCTTTTTAAATTATCAAATATGTTCATCTTATAAATTTATGTGAAATGAAGTTAAGTTAATTTTTAAGCCAATTTTAAATTTTAAAAATTATTAAGTCTGAATTTGAAAATTTTAAAATATTTAAGTTTGAATTTATTAAAAGTATTTTAAGTTTGAGTTTCAAAATAATTAAGTTTGAATTTCAAAATATTTCGTAATATTTACATTTG
Organism: Zingiber officinale; assembly: GCF_018446385.1. NCBI lineage: Eukaryota > Viridiplantae > Streptophyta > Magnoliopsida > Zingiberales > Zingiberaceae > Zingiber > Zingiber officinale. Next base: position 99,715,584 of record NC_055993.1, read on the forward strand.
AATAATTAAATTTTAATTAATATTTAAAAGTAATTAATATTTTAAAAATTAATTAACATTTAAAAATAGTTAATATTTTAAAATTAATTAACATTTGAAAATTAATAAGATTTTAAAATTAATTATGATTTAAAATTAATTTCTTATTTGAAAATTAATTAACATACGAAAATAATTAAATTTGAATAATTAAATTTAAAGAATAATTGAAATTAATTAAAGCTTTGAAATTAAATAAAGTTTTATTGGTTTGAATTAGATTAAACAAATTCTCAAGTTAAACCTAAATTCATCTCACCCTTTCTAGATTTTCATTTAAGGAACCATATAGGTTTTGTGAGATGATTAGTTTAATATTCAATTTAGATTTAAATTTAAGGATTGATTTACATTTGAGTTATATAAAGGTTTAACATTTAGTTAATTAAACATTCATTTCAATAATTGACTTTCAAGCTGTGGCGAGACACTAGACCTTTTTAAATATTGGAACAACAACCACTTATAGACATTTTAAAGAAATTAAATATTTAATTTTCTTTCTGAGAATTTTTGGTCTAATTAAATAAGTGTTGATCAAGCCTAAGTCCTTATCTATTCTAATCTAAGCATGCATAAGAAAAAAACAGTAAATCAAGCATCAATTGAGTTTATCTAATGAAAATGATATTTCTATTGGCTCCCTCTGAATCATAGCCTCGATAAGGTCTATCAAGATAGTAGATTTAATCCTTGGGGATCCAATATTGATTAAGTCCAACTTGATTAGTTAAGTTAAACTTGGGAACCCATGCTTAGATTATGTTCTTAGTTGATTGATTCACTAACGGCAAGTGATTTGAATCGATGTCTAGCCTTGTAACCAAGTCTAGTTCGGTTGTATAATACCCTTTATTTTCAAAGAACCAGATCAAGATTCTTGGAATTCAAGGTGAACCATTCCAACATGTACTTGAGTTCTTTAACTTGAATTTTTAAATTGGAATTCTCTTTCTTAAGTTGTTGGACTTGAGTTGAGGTTCCATCTTGAGCTTGCTCAGTCAAAGAACTCAGGTTAATCACTTTCTTAAGGGTAGTTACCTCCTTTTGGAGTGACTTGACCTGGATATTGGATTTGGTCAATTCCTTGATAAATATGAAACTAAATTCTATAGATTATCTACTTGAGCACCAGCAACTAGAGAACTTATAGTAATATTTGGCCCTTCATAAATGGATACAAGTTCGTAGCTTCTTTTGGACTCACTTTCTGATTTAGCTCCAGTTTCAGACTCGGACTCGATTTTGGCAATGTAAGCTTGTACCGGTAGAGTAAGGAAGCTCATTTATTAGTGTTCTTCGTCGAAGTCTTTCGAGGATTCAGACCACGTTGCTTTCAATGCATTCCTTGTCCTATAAAATACGACACCTAAATATAATCTTAACGGAATTTTCTGGAATTTTTAAAAAATTTTTGGGAATTTTTCGGAGGCCATATGTTGTAGGTTACGGGGATAAATATTGGGTCACGGGAAAACTTGAGGAAATGTTTGATTTTTATATTTTCTCTTTTCTTTTTCATTTCTTTTTCTCTCTTTTCATGCGTTTCTGCCCGTGCCCTAAGCCCGACGCCAACCCTTTGCCGTGTTCCCCTTCTCTTCTTCTCCTCTTCGCCTTCCCGAACCGACGCAGCCTCACGCCGTTTCCCCTTCCCCGAGTAGAAAACCCATCGGCCAATGGAATACACGAAGACTCGTCTCCTTCCTCTCAGCTCTGCCCCGACTCTTTCTTCTTCCGCTCTCCCTTTTTCCCTCTGTGCTGCCACCGGCCACCACAACCGACGCTGAGTTCCTTGCCCAAGTGTCGGCGACGCTCGAGCCACCGCCGGCTGAGCCCTTCTCCCGATCGCCTTCAGTCACTCTTTCTCCTGATCTCCTCCCTTGCATGAGTGATCTTCGGCCGAAAGAGGGAGAACCCAAGCTGCTATTCTACCCGTGCCCTAGCCCTAGATCGTCGGTGTGGAGGGTGTTCCGGACTCGGAGGGTAAGTTAACTTCGACCTATTCTTCTTATTTTGCTTCTCTCCGACTCACACTATTGCCGATTCTTCTCTTCGCCACACCACTACCTCACGACAAATCACCGATGAAGCCTCAGCCACATACTCGAGGCGCTGTTCCACTGATCGAATCCACTACCGCCTACCGCAGTCACCTCCCGATGCCCTTGTGCCCTCTGCTCTAGTTCACCACCACAGCCGCATCCAGATTTCATCTTAGGGAAATTGGTGGATCCAGTTTAGGGCTTTTGGTGGGCAGATTTGAGGGATAGTTGGATGGTGGTTTTCTCCAGTAGTGGTTCAGTAGTTGAGACATCAGATTTGGTCCAGCCAAGCTGCCTCCTTTCTGTGTGCCGGGCAACAATTCAAATCCCTTTCACCGAGTCCCTTTGTTCCATCTTCGGCCATCGCAACCACCATATCCAGGTAGATTGGGTAATAACTAAGATTTAGTTCTACTTCTGTTATGGGATTAATAGGCTGAATTTATTATGAGTTGAGGTAATTAACAGATGAGTTAATTGATGATTAGTTTGTATTGGATTGATAAATGAGTAAGTTGGATCCAATTTGGGTTAGTTAATTTGGTTGGATTGTTTAGGACAATCCAAATGGAGGTTCCTAATGAAATTATGAATTTAGTTTAGCTTGTTACATATAGAGTTAGCTAAAATTATATGTTTGATATTACAAGACTTTGATTCAAGACGACGTCTTGACGTGAGATTTGTTTTGATACGAACTACTATTAAAGGCGGGTACCTTGACTTATCTCTTGTGATATGTCATGTTGATATGCGTAGTAGGTTATAACCTTTAATAATAATTGTGTTTATCATTGCTTAGGTATGTCACTACATGATACCTGTTGCATGCTTTCATTAGTTCTTCATTTATGATTTATTATTGCCATGATTATTTATGCTCATAGAGGTAGTGACATATCATGCCCTGTGATACACCAGACTAGACATTTACCATGTTTGACCCGTGTACCTAGATCCGATTATTTGATCCATTTATTTTTGGTACATATTTTATGGAGGTAGATGTGGTCAGGATTTGCATGCTTAGTGTCATGCACTATCTTGCATGATTGCATACTGTGCGATTAATAGATCTATTATTATTGAGCACATCGCAATTACATGGATCTATACACACAACCACTCGTGGGTTAGTGGTTTTTATTTAGGCAGGGTGTGTTGCAGTAGGTTGCTCTGTCAGTGCTCCGCTGGTCTGCTCATGGGTAGTGTGACTTCAGCGTGGTAGCACGTCAGGGATCCCTTCTCTGGATTGGCTCAGGGAGATGAGAGCATTAAGCTCCCCACTTATGATTTGGAGTAGGAGGATAGGTGTACTCCGACAACATCCTGTCCACTCGGTCACTCATCAGGAGCAGTGATGGCAAAGTACACATTTGTCATAGCCCTACCCACTCGGTCTCACCATCGTGTGTGAGATGGCTGATTGGCGTCAGGGGTGACCAGAACATGTCATTGGCATCATATGCAAGACTGCATTTATTGCTTGTGTTTGCTGCATTTTATTTATTGCATATTGGATGGATGCATATGTTTGACATGCATACAGGGATATGCTACTTTTGGTCTGACGATCTTATTATTCTGATAGGAGGTCCTGGTGAGTACAACTTCTCCCTTTTCTTTCAGTTATGTATTTTCCATTACTCAAGGAGATTGTACACATATTTATTTCTATTGGTTATTTTGTATTATGCATGTCAGCCCGATACCCGTTGAGGATGTGACTGTCCCCGTTAATATTACCATTTCAGATTGATGCTGTCAGGAGGTTCCAGTCGCTAGTCCCCCACCACTTTGCTTCGCTACGGTTTTCTACTCTTTGGACTTTTGGTTCCTTGTTATGTATTTATATATATACTTGTGATGCAGGATTGTACTCAAGGATCTTTTATCGAGTTTTGGTCTACTACTTGTGTTTTCCGCTGTGTTGTTTACTCTGTTGTGGTTTTATGTTTTCCGTCGATGTAGTGGAGTAGGTGGTTTTCAAATATAAACTGCATAGTTGTGTCAGCCAGAGGCTGAAATATATATAAACTGCGTGGTTGTTCAGTTATATTTTATTATTATTGTTCCGGCTATGTTGGTCGAGGTATATGTGGCCCAGAAGGCTTTGTAGTAAAGTCTCATATTGTCACCCGTATAGGGGAGATGTTGTCGAAATTTCTTCTGGCAGGGACTCTCCCGGGGTGTGACATGTCTTTTGCTTCTTTAGCAATTTTTGAACTTGGCTGACTAGTTCGGAGGTGATCTTCTAGTTGTCTTCTAATTTGAATTCGGGTTCGGATCAGAATTTGAGTTTTGATTTCTTAGTCTTGCTTGTGCCTGTAACTAAAGCAATATCTTTCTCGGTCGGGCATGCATTAATCTATTTGTGTAATTCAAAATCGAAAAATAATTCATCTAATTTAATAATTGAAAGATCCTTAGAAACCTTGTAGGCATCTACTATGGATGCCCATAAGGTATTCCTAGGAAAGACTTGTAGTGTGTATCTTATAATATCACGATTCTTTACTTTTTGGCCGATCGCGTGTAGTCTGTTAAGCAGGTCTTGGATCCGAGCATATAGTTGACTTGCTAATTTTCCATTCTGTAATTTGATGTTATATAATTTATTTAACAACAAATTTTTTTTACATACCTTAGCGGCGAAGGTTCCTTCGTGAAGTTTGATCAACTTTTGCCAAAGATCCTTTGCGCTGTTGAATGGTTCAATTCGATTCACTTCATCTTTGGTTAGTCCACATTGTAGGGCTCGAGTCGCCTTGGCATCAGCCTCGATCTTTTTCATCAAGTATGTGTCCGAGTTTTCGCATGACACAAGTGTTCTGGTGTCATCGACTAGTAGGGAGAAGCTCGTTTGGATGATGATCCACATTTCCACCTCAATCTTCAGATAGTACTTCATTCAGCTCTTTTAGTAGTCAGTAGCCGAAATCTTCACCGAAGAAGAGGGTGGACATACGGTACTATAGCCTTCTTAATGGGACATGTTAGTGAAGATCTTGCAATGACAAAAACAATGAAACGTGTTCCAAGACTTAGTCTTGCATTAGTAGTGTGGTATGAAAAGAGATAGTAAAACGTGTGCATGTTTCCCAATTGTCCTATGAAAGGACAAATCAGGAAAGTATCCATGACACCTTTTTTTAACAGAGCGTGAAAATCCCTAACATGATAGTGGAAGTTTTCATCGTATGATTTACATGCTAATCATGCCCTGTTGTCAGCGACAACAACTCCCAGAAGGATATGATGAGCTAAGCAAGGAGTCCCATTGTTTGGCCGAGCGAGGGAGCCGCTTGGCCGAGATTCCCCGCCCGGTCGCTCAAGGTTGTTCTCCACGATCTCTCGACTCGATAAGTTGTTCCTCGTATGGTCGAGCAGGCGGCCCGGTCGGATTAGCCCTTATAGGGTCGTCACAGTTGTGAACATCTGTTCTCCTCTTTTTAGTTGTCTGGCTATCATGGCGCTTTCTATCGCTCGGTCGAACGAGCAATCTAGTAGGACGAGCCTCCGGGTGGCACCCTAATCCTGGGCTCTCCTTTTGTTGAGTGGATGGCCAATCGCATTTATTAAGGCAGATATATATATATATATATATATATATATATATATATATATATATATATATATATATATATATATATATATATATATATATATATATATATATATATAAAGGCTAACAAAAATCAAAATAGAAGATATTAAAAATAAAAACACCATATATATATTAAAATATCATCTATTAGTTCATGCTAATTGTATGTACATCATTAAATTTGTAAAATTTACATCCATTTATTTCAAAAGTATTTATTTCTCTAAAGTCTTAATATGCAACAATATTGACATTCTTAAAAGCTCCAAAAAAGTCTATTTCACATCAAATCTCCAATACCTATAATAAATATACAAAAAAAAAATAGTATCACAATAAGATTTTTAAAATAATAAAGAAATTTTGATATACAAAATATTAAACCTATAATTTAATTTCAATAAATAAGAGAGATAATAATAAGAATAAGAGATAAATAATAATATTAAACAACATTTAGTACAAACATTTCTAGGCTAGTATAAATGTTTGCAAAATAAAGGTCCCTGTATATCAAGCCATTCAATAAAAGCTTTAGTTTAAAACAAAATGCCGCTAGTATTGTAGACCAAAGATCCACTACAGTAGATAAAGGTTTACATGTCTGTTAAAGTCTTCTCCAGGTAAAACTATCTACATTCCATATTTGTACTGTGTGATCGGATGCAGCAGTAGCAAGATACTTAAAAGAAATCCTAGATTGGTAAATTAAATGACAAAGAATGATATCAACTAATGAAACAAACAAAACTTGATACCTAAGTTCCTTTTAGTAAGCGCCAGACATAAGATGTTCCATGATATGTGCAGCAACAATCATGCTTCCATCCCACATCACAATCAAACTGAACTTGTAACCATGTAATATGGGTGAGTGAATTTGGGTCATATCCTTTTTAATTTATTACTAAATAATAGCATTTTATGTCAACATTTGAATATTTTTTTTAATCAAATCTCATAACAAAACAAATGTACTTACTAACTCACAGCTACATGAATTTGCAATGAGATCCCATACTCTAATGTTACCATTTTGATCACCAAATATTAGTTACATTCCTTCTGTAAGATAGTTAATTTGATCGGAAATAGTGTCCCAAAATTGGTAGGAGGATCCGTTACAAACTAATCGAACCTTCAATTGAACAACAAGCATTGGCAATTCTAAGCATTTGACTTTCAAGAATAATGAATAATGAATAATCGAACCTTGTTAAATTTTAAAATGCATATATACTAAATTTAACACTCATAAATAAAGAATTGTGTCACAAGTGAAATTCAAGTATAATTACGAACTGTAGGCTACAAATTCAAGTATAAAAATGCAATCTACTATTTCAATAAATATGTGAATCCACAAAGAAAGTATACTTTCCAAAACTTCTAGTAAAGCGGCTACCTTAGCTTCATGCCTGAAGATGGTAATCTGTGTTATTCTATGAATATTTATGTTCATATTACCAATTTCAACTAATAAATAGTAGTAAATAAGTGCATAGTAGAAACAAAATGAGTGAGAACTACATTTGAGAGAAAGCAGCAAGTAAAAGCGAGACCTTTAAAGAAGACCACGAAAGGTAACAAGAAGAGTGAGAACTACCAATTCCGTTTTGCCATGATTCACTTCCTATTACTTAATTAATCTTGTCCAAGAATTAAGCAAGACCTTTAAAGAATAAAATGAAAGGTGACAAGGAAAAAACCTTTGAAGCATCAGGGGCTGCTCTTTTTGTAAAAAATAAGATTTATATTAGATGGATGTTTCAGAAATTCCATCTCAATGATGTACCTAAGACACAAGAAAGAGAGAACAAATGCAATCTACTATTTCAATAAATATGTGAATCCACAAAGAAAGTATATTTTCCAAAAATTCTACTAAAGCTGCTACCTTAGCTTCATGCTCGAAGATGGTAATATGTGTTATTCTATGAACATTTATGTTCAAAATACCAATTTCAACCAATAAATTAATAGTAGTTAATAAGTACATAGTAGAAACAAAAAAAGTGAGAACTACATTTGAGAGAAAGCAGTAGGAAAAAGCAAGACCTTTAAAGAAGAAAATGAAAGGTAACAAAAAGTGTGAGAAGTACCAATTCTGTTTTGCCATGATTCACTTACTATAACCTAATTAATCTTGTGTAAGAATTAAGCAAGACCCTTGAAGAAGAAAACGAAAGGTAACAACGAAAGATCTTTAAAGCTTCAGGGAGTGGTGTTGAGGAATCGTGGTGGAGACGCACGATGGAGGTCGGCAGCTAGCAAGGGCGACGACAAGGACAATGATGCGTGAGCGTGTGTGAGAGGAGCGGCGACTGCAAGAGCAGGTTAGGGAGGAGAAAGGGAGAGTAGAATCGACAAGAATGTGAGCGTGCGACGACAAGAGCAGAATCGGTGTGAGTTGAAAGAATCGGCGACGTGTGTTAGCTTCGGAAATCGGTGTGTACGGGAAAAAAATAAGGATCGACACTTAGGTTAGGATATGTTATAATACGATAATTTACCAAAAGGCATGCCTTGAATATTGTATTTACTAAAAGGCGTATAGTAGTTCTGTATTTACCAAAGAGCGTAGTTAAGTCATGTGGGATTCCCATTTTAACCCTCCCGCCAACCTCCCCTCATTCGTTGTGATTTTCCAGGCATCCGAACCACATTTTGAATTATTTTGATTTAAAAATAATAGTGCGATCATTTTTCTCCCTCCATCTGTCAACTCATGCATGCCTGGGTGTTCTTCGTAAGTCTCCGATTGCAGCTCTAATATTGTGGCGAAATCATCCCCCTAGTGAAACCCTACTTAATGTCTTCGTACCTTGATCAAGCGACATCTAGCATTTAGACCTAAACATCCAGTGTTTGCGAGGCTTAGGTGTAGGGTTTTAGAGTTTTCGTCAATAATATTCTTTCATAATAGCGCAAAGAAGGGGATTGGGTGTATCATCCTCTCCACTTCAATTATCTGTAAAGGTATCACCTTTCTAAACTATGTGAATCTAAAACTCTGTGATTTTGAAAAGCTCAACGAGAATGATTTTAAAATTTTTAAAATTTAGGGTTCAGTGGAAGTTAGACAGAAACTGCATTGGAACTGTATCTTAGGTCACTTTAAAAGTTTTTTTCAAGCATCCACAAAGAAAGGAAGGCATCATGGATCTATGATTTTACATGACTGACACATAGCAGTGATCAAACAGTCACCCTTTAGTATTTTTTTGGATATACAAGGTATGCAGCATATCCGTGGTATTTTGGCTAATATATTTCAAAATTGAGATTCAAGTACTCAAACCTTCAGATTCTCAGGTACAATGTAATTTTATTACGAAGTAGTTGTATAGTAAAATCCAATATTTTGTAAAGGTGAATATTTTTGTCAGCTAATGACACTGATAGTGGGTTCTTATTGCAAATGAGGGCCTTTAGGCCTGATACAATATGGTATCATGTCTAACGTGGGTCTGATACGATATCATATCAGGCCCACTGTGTGGCGAATACTTATGTATATGTTGGTAGATGTCAACTAATCATTTAACTTGGTTAGACGTTCCGGTTGTCTTCACAAGAAGAGACGTTTCATTACTGCTTGGTATTGTAGACCAAGGAGCTTCGATTCCGATCAATTCAAATAAAGCATGCGGTGACCTCTTTCTAACATACTTTTCAAACAAAAAAGAAGCTACTAGATCAAGAATTGAGGAGTTACTTAGATTTTATGCCAATCGCGTTGAAGGAGAAGATGATGTTTTATTATTTTGCAAATTATATATTTTGTATATATTTGTTTGTATTTTATTTTCTTCTAGTACATATAAGGTTCCGTTATGTCTTATAGATATAGTAGATGATTTTGAGAATCTGGCTAGATTTAACTTGGTTGAAGCTATCCATGAATTTATGGCTCCACAATTACCTAAGATTGGGAACATATTTTCTTCAACTCGGACAACACATTCTAACATCAACCTCCCTTACCTAAAGGGTTTTGCTGGTCTTTTGGCAGTAAGTTTAAAAATGATGGTAAATTTAACAATAATTTACGGACATGTATGAATAGTTAACACTTGTGATGGTGAATCAAGCATGATTTTTGGAGCTTGTTCCAATCCAAAAATCATACAAAATAGAAGGAGCAAAAATAAATAAGTGGATGAATATTCCTTCACATATTAGTAAGGTGAGGGATTTGTTCGATCGAGTCTCATCTGAAGATGTAAATTTTAATTACTGTGACCTTAGTTTGGTTAAAAGAAATTTTTTAAACATATGTTTTAATATTTTGACAAGTTCTGATTGACCTAATACCTACCCAATATGAGAAATCATTAGTTGAGAACCTTATTGGCGTTGATGACATTACACGTGGAATGGTCACATCACAGTTTGAAGTAAAGGAAGAAGGAAGGCAAAGTAATAAGGAATGTTGTAATTGCATTATTCAATCAAATAGAATTAAGGAGCTAACAATGGAGAACATGCATTTGAATGATAGGGTGAAAGACTTACTTAAAATATTAGAAAATAAAGGTATACAATCTCAATATAACAAGTCTGTAGACGATCCTCAATGCGAACTAGTAGCTTTTGCAACTAGAAGTAGGAGAGGATGTGACAGAAGTCGCCCTGATTACAGGGATACTCCAATTGATAGTCCATTGTGGCTCCAAATTTTATCTCAGAGGCAGCGGAGAAATATACAAATATGTGAGCCTGCGGAGAACGTTTCAAGACAAGGAGAGGGGAAAAAAGTTTAAAGGAGCATGATGTGCTAGAGAAGGGGAAAGGAAAAATTAATGTGGATGATATGGAAGAAGAAAGAGAGATTGTAGAATTGAAGGAAGATGAATATGAAGAAGAGGCAGAGAATGATGCAGATAGGATTGCTTCACATAACCAAATGAGGAAACAAGCCATTGATATAAGTAGATATTTGCAAAATTTATAGTAATTTGTTTGATTTAATTCACTATTTAAAATTCTTTTATGTTGATGGACATAGTTTGTGAAGAAGCAATTTAAGACTTTGAAGAAAAAAAACAAGATCAAGATGTGGCATACTTGTTAAAAGTGTTGGAGAAACTAAAGTATGTGAATTACATAATTGATGTAATTAATTAATAAGTCAAGACAATTATATGCTTTGCTAATTTAGATGATTATATGGTTCTCTAATTAAATTCTGTGAATTATAATCATTGCTTTATTTTGTAGGTTTACAAATGAATTCGTTTGGGAGGAGTCACCCTTTGCTTTAAATGTGTATTCCCTCTTATCTGGTGTGAATGGAGAGATGTTGACAAATGGGGAGTTATTGACATATATTGTAAGATTCTATTTAGGGGGGGGGTATCCTTGTCTGGTAGGACATACAACAAGTCTATTTATTGTTCAACCTTCTTCACAGTAAGGAATTTATTTGAGAATAGTTAAAATTTGAATACAATATATTATGGTTAAGTATGCATGAATTTGCATTTTTGTAGTCATTAATAAAATTCTCAAGCAAGGTTGCCTTCCAACAACTTATAAAGACAGATATAGAAGATGAAGAGGTTAGGTATATTTTTATACCATTATGCAGTGATAATGCACACTTCCACTTGTTGCTAGTCGACACCTATTCATTGACATTTAATCATTACAATTTTCTAGCAAGTGGAAGAAAATACAACTATGAATTTGATGCAGCGGTGAGCATCCAATATTCATGTGTATGTTTGTATTATAGTATAAATGCTAGTTAATGTCAAATTTAAATTTCCTCCTCAATCTTACAGGTATTAGATTTAAAACTCTATAGTCGTGAGCATCTTGCTGCTATTGATCCAAAATTTGAAAGACATCATCCCTTCGGTCAATGAATGTCTCGTACAATAGAATGTCCACAATAAGAAGCCAGGTAAGTCGAGCAAATAGTGTGAATAGAAAATATTGATTAAAAATATTGAACATTAAATTGGTGATGTTATATTACAACCTTGACAGTGGCTTTTTTGTGATCCAATACATTCGATATCTTCTGTATGAAATGAAGATGGACTTCAAGCAATGAGACATGAAAAAAAATTAGAATTAATGTAATTATAACAATTTTGAGGGATAAGTTTTGTAAAACATTGGATTAAATAGTCATAGTGTTGTAAGCCAAAAAGTTGGTGGGCAATGTAAAGGTAAAATTACTTAGTGTTTGTAGTTTTATATCTGTGTATGTAGTCTATGTGGTTTAATACAGTGGTATGTATGATATAAGAAGGGTATACTAAACTGTCACAAGAATAATAATACTATTGCATAGTGATTAGTGAACTAAAAATTACAGTATCCAAATCGTCATGCCAGTGCTTATCAGTTAAAACAGACATAATTTATATAAATTATATTGAACACCATATCTATCTTCTGAAAACTAAAAAATTGGTAACGGTTGTGATTTTTCAGAAATCCCAGTAGGATAGGTACAACACTCGGTTTCAAGTGTACAATGTTTGCATCGAAATTTAAATTAGCCATGTAAATCTGCAAATCCAAAGTAAATATAGTTTGAGTTACATTTTTTTTTGTTATCCTGGTAACTCCAAGCTTTACATGTTCTGTGCCAACTGGCACGGAGCAAGAACTTCTAATATAGGGTGTATAAATAAGTTTTGAGACCATATATAGCTCCTCCCCTCTCAAACCTTCACAGGGAATGTGATTTCAAGTAAATCGAAGTAGGGTAGGGTCATCAGTGGGGTTTGGTCAAAATCTACTGATGGACCTAGACACCTCTGATTGAACCCATTTCAATTCGAGTGGGATTCTGGAGTTTCAAAGACTCCAACGGTGCTAGCAAAACCTGATTTATAGCTCTCTAGGGGTGGTAGCAAGTTTTGAAAAAAAATCAGCCTCTGTTGGGCCTGATATGATACCATATCAGGCTCAACATTGGCCTGATATGAGACCATATCAGGCCCAACGTGGCCCTGATATACAACCCTATCAGACCCAACTTGGGCCTGATAGGTTTCATTTAAAAAAAATTGATTTTATCTCTCCCTTCTATAAACTCAAAACGTGCTACCATGGGGTTTAAGTCTACAGCATGGGGAGTGAAATACAACTAATAGTATCGTAACATACCTTTACTATCTGCCTCATATTTGACTTAAAAAATAAAATGGTGGTTGTTGGTTCTCCTAACTTAAAAGATGTTGTTTAAAATTTATAACTACTCCCCTCTCAAACCTTCTTATTGAACGAGAATTTGAGGAAATCAAATATCTTAAAAAAAAGGAGTAATATATAGAATAAAATAAATCGATACATTATGAGCGAAAAATTTCAATTTTTGAATAACTAGAATAATTTCAGATAAGATATAAGTACTAATATATATATATATATATATATATATATATATATATATTTAGGCACGGAATAAGAACTTCTAATCCATGGTGTATTTTTTTTAATGTCTTATATTAGGCCCATGGTTGCACCTTTTTATTTTATTTTATTATTTTTTGGATATGGACCATGGTAGCACATTTTGAGTTTATAGAAGGGGGAAATAGAATCAAGTTTTTTGAAACGAAACCTATCAGGCCTACGTTGGGCCTGATATGGTCTTATATCAGACCCAAAATAGGCTGCTTTTTTTTTTCAAAACATGTTACCACCCCTAGAGAGCTGTAAATTAGATTTGCTAGCACCGTTGGAGTCCTTGAAACTCCAGAATCCCACTCGAACTGAAATAGGTCCAATCAGAGGTGTCTAGGTCCATCAGTGGATTTTAGTCAAAATCCACTGATGGCCCTACCCTACTTGGATTTACTTGAAATCACGTTCATTGTGAAGAATTGAGAGGGGAGGAGCTATATATGGTGTCAAAACTTATTTATACACCCCGGATTAGAAGTTATTGCTCTGTGTCATTTGCTATGGAATGGTGAACCTATTTTTTTCAATATATATATATATATATATATATATATATATATATATATATATATATATATATATATATATATATATATATATATATATATATATATTGAAAAAATTGAAATTATTCTAGTTATTCAAAAATTGAAATTTTTTCGCTCATAGTGTATCGATTAATTTTATTCTATATATTACTCTTTTGTTAGGGTATTTGATTTCCTCATATTCTCGTTCAATATGAAGGTTTGAGAGGGGAGGAGCTATAAATTCTAAACAACACCTTTTAAGTTAGGAGAACCATCTACCATCATTTTATTTTTAAGTCAACTACTAAGTAGAGATTGATTTTTTTTCCAAAACTTGCTACCACCCCTAGAGAGCTGTAAATCAGGTTTTGCTAGCACCGTTGGAGTCCTTAAAACTCTAGAATCCAACTCGAACTGAAATGGATTCAATCAGAGGTGTTTAGGTCCATTAATGAGTTTTGACCAAAACCCACTGATGACCCTACCCTACTTGGATTTACTTAAAATCACGTTCCCTGTGAAGGTTTGAGATGGTATGAGCTATATATGGTGTTAAAACTTATTTATACACCTTGTATTAGAAGTTCTTGCTCTGTGCCATTTGGCATGGAACAGTGAACCTGTTTAGTACTCATATTTTATCTTAATTTATTCTAGTGATTCAAAAACTTTAATGCAATTATTAAGTCAAATAGTAAGGAGAGAGTCACGCTAGATTACAACACTATTAGCTGTATTTCACTCCCCATGCTTTTGACTTATACCCCATTGTAGCACATTTTGAGTTTATAGAAGGGAGAGATAGAATCAACTTTAATATATAACTTTACATATATATATTAGTACTCATATCTTATCTGAAAGGTATGTTATGATACTATTAGCTGTATTTCACTGCCCATACTGTAGACTTAAACCCCATGGTAGCACGTTTTGAGTTTACAGAAGGGGGAGATAGAATCAAGTTTTTTTAAACGAAACCTATCAGGCCCACGTTAGGCCTGATAGGGTCTCATATCAGGCCCACGTTGGGCCTGATATGGTATCATATCAGGCCCAACGGAGGTTGATTTTTTTTTTTTTTTCAAAACTTGCTACCACCCCTAGAGGAGCTATAAATCAAGTTTTGCTAGCATCGTTGGAGTCCTTGAAACTCCAGAATCTCACTCGAATTGAAATGAGTCCAATCAGAGGTGTCTAGGTCCATCAGTGGATTTTGACCAAAATCCACTTATGACCCTAACCTACTTGGATTTACTTGAAATTACGTTCCCTGTGAAGGTTTGAGAAGGGAGGAGTTATATATGGTCTCAAAACTTATTTATACACCCTGGATTAGATGTTCTTGCTCCATGCCATTTGGCATGGAACGGTGCACCTCTTTTTTTCAATGATATATATATATACATATACTCATATCTTATATGAAATTATTCTAGTTATTCAAAAATTGAAAATTTTCGCTCATAGTGTATCGATTTATTTTATTCTATATATTACTCCTTTTGTTAGGGTATTTGATTTCCTCAAATTCTCGTTCAATAAGAAGGTTTGAGAGGGGAGGAGCTATAAATTTTAAACAACACCAGGAGAACCAACAACCACCATTTTATTTTTAAGACAAATACTAAGTAGAGATACAGGATCACGTTGGGCCTGATATGGTATCATATCAGGCTCAACAGAGGCTGAATTTTTTTCCAGACCACGCTACCACCAACAAAGAGTTATACATCAAGTTTTGACAGCACCGTTGGAGGCTTACAAAATATAACAGTAACATCACTTTCCACAACTATTTTTCTTACAATTCTATGTATGTACTGCATACACAACATATGGATCAACTCCTCCAATTTACAAGTAAGTCAAGACCCAGGGGCTGGCGGCATTCTACACGTCCTCCGATTATGACCCAATTGTTTGCGCCTGCTGCATTTTATTTTTACCTTCCCATTATGTTTTGACTCGATCCTTGCCTTCTTTCGCCTACCCGGCTGCACAAGGCTACGGGGACATAGAACTATAATGTTGTTTACTCCCCTAGGCCAAAATTCCTTGCTTCGATAGGGGTAAATACGATCCATGTATGTCGCATTCCAATTCTATGAATGAAAATAATGTTCACAATATGGGAGTGCATCCATGTTCCGGTGAATGATGACAGCAATTGCATGTGAGCAAGTCAATCTTAAAATTTGAAACTCCCCACAGTTACAATATTTTCTCTCCAAATCAACAATGTATGAAGCACCCCGTGTCTCTACTTCCATTTCAGATTGAGAGTAGGGGTGGACTTTATATCATCTAACTTTCTCCCTCCTTGATTCCATTTCTTTGGTAGCATGAGGTGTCAACGCAACATACCATTTTGAGACTTCCTCCCTACGGTTAAAGAACCATTGAGCTACCTTTCTTCTTGTGTTATCAATTAACCTGTTTATGGGAAGTTCACGTGTCTCCTTGAACAAAGCATTTAAACTCTCTACACAATTGGTGGTTAGCATTGTGTACCTTCTGCCACTAAAGTGTGCATTATATTATCTTTTAGGGTCAATGTTCTGAAGCCACTGATGAGCATCCGGATGTTTTCAAGCATGGACTGCATTGTAAGATTATATTGAGTGTTGTGTTTGCTCAAGTTGCTGCCCAAAACAGGCCTAAACCTGACCTACTACCAGTATCTGTTACCATATTGCAAGACATGTGGTGGCAACAGAAAGCATGATGGGTGGTAGGGTAGACTTTCCTAACTGTTGATATAATGTCGCGATGTCTATTTGATACTATGCTCATTGATTCTGGATCAACATCAAAGAATCTCTTCGTATGATCCAAAAACCACTCCCATGCAGACCCACATTCAAGTTCGGCGATTCCAAAGGCTACTGGGAGGACATTGTCATTAGCATCAATTGTTGTAGCCATCAACAACACACCCGGATATTTACCTCTTAGACGTGTGACATCAATTCCAATCAATTTGCGAAGATAAGACCTGAATACTCTTTTACAAGCTCCAAAATCCCAAAAACAGCATTGGAACTGATTATCCCCATTCCTTTGTAGTGCCACATAGGTTTCAGGATCCCTGACTCTTAACTCACGCAGATATAGTGGAAGATCTCTATATGCTTGATCATAATCTCCAACGACTTTCTTCATCGTTTTCTC
Source organism: Zingiber officinale (assembly GCF_018446385.1). Classification (NCBI taxonomy): domain Eukaryota; kingdom Viridiplantae; phylum Streptophyta; class Magnoliopsida; order Zingiberales; family Zingiberaceae; genus Zingiber; species Zingiber officinale. The sequence goes on from NC_055993.1 coordinate 99,732,407, forward strand.
TCGAGCTATGCATGCTTTTCTGTATGATATGGTCACTCCAAACCTAGCTTTTAAATCAGCTATAATCATACTTGGCTTGTATTGCTCATTAGCAAGAAATTTCTTTTCAACAAAAGAAGCTACATAGGAGGAAGAGCATGCTTGATGATTAGCAGTTTCCCTAATGGTGCCACATTGGTGTTCCTTTATATATTTCGTAACAATGAAGTCTACATTCCCTTGGGCAACTACTCTCCATGTACACGGTTGATTGAAGCAGATGACTTTTACTCTATATTTTCAAGTGTCAACTGGGTTATATCTCATATGTTTAATCATGATATATTTCACAAGTGCATTCTTGAACTCTTGTCGAGACAGAAAAATATGTCCAACAAAAAATTCATGCTCATCTGTTACCTCTTCAATTAGCCTTTGGAGCAATTGAGAATTTAGAATATATGGATCATCAACTATTGAGAACTCCTCTAAGTCACTGTACTCCTCTGTATCTATTTCATTTTGTTTAATCTGCATATCATCAGCTAAGGATTTTTGTACATCTGTATTACATTATAAATCCTCTCCAATTCGGTTATAATTGTTAGGATAATTTCCCTTGGTCAAGTTTGACCAGTTTGACTAAGCTTGAGTTGAGTCAAGCTTGAGTCGGAGTTTGAGTTTTGATATTTGACAATATATTGAGATTGCTAGGGCAATCGTCCGGTTGTGGAGATGGTCAAAGGGCTGATCAGGTTGATGAGAATACAAGTCAAGTAGGTCAAGGTTGACATGAGACTTGACTGGGAAAGTCCTAACTGGAGGTTAGGCGTATGGAAGTCTTAACTGGAGGTTAGGCGTATGGAAGTCCTAACTGGAGTTTAGGCAGTGGTGGAAGTCCTAACTGGAGGTTAGGAAAATTGGAAGTCCTAACTGGAGTTTAAGCAGTGGTGGAAGTCTTAACTGGAGGTTAGGCAAATTGGAAAGTCCAAGTGTGATCTTGGCAAAGGAGAAAGTCCTGGTGAGGAGCCAGACATTTGGGAAGTCCTGGTGAGGAGCCAGGCAACTGAAAGTCCAAGTGCGATATTGGCAAAGGAGGAAGTCCTGGTAAGGAGCCAGGGATTTGGGAAGTCTTGGTGAGGAGCCAGGCAACTGAAAGTCCAAGTGTGATCTTGGCAAAGGAGGAAGTCCTGGTGAGGAGCCAGGCAACGGAAAGTCCAAGTGTGATCTTGGCACAAGTTGTAAGTCTAAGCATGTGGTCTTAGCAAGCTAAGTCCTAGTGTGACTTGGCAAGGAGAATTTGACAAATAGGATGAGGCCGAAGGAAGCTCTTGAAGGCAAGACGTGAAAGATGGGAGATATCCGAGAGACGCAAAGCTGTTGGAAGAGGCTAGAAGGCTAGTTCGAGGTTGGTCGGGTATGGCCAAATACTAGTCACGGAGACCCAACAGGTCATGGTTGACCGGGAGTTGGGTTGGAGGCTTTGGACTTGAGTTTAAGTGAAGTTTAGGCTGGTCAATCAATCGGGCGATCGATTGAACCAGGGTCCAATCGATCAGTCGATCGATTGGTGTGTGCTACGATTGTGGGAAGGCCCAATCGATCGGTCGATCGATTGGGATGTGAAATCACGAGCACAGAAGCTTTCCCAATCGATCGAGCGATCGATTGGGAGCTGCCCAATCGATTAGTCAATCGATTGGGCAGGGGAGTTCTCGCGCGATCGCGAGAGCACAAAACGCTTCTGAATTGATCCACCGATCGATTCAGATGTTCCCAATCGATCGGTCGATCGATTGGGATTCACCCATTACACAGGAAACGAGCGATGGACGGCTACGATGAAGCGGTGCTGATGTGACAATCGATTGGGGATGAATTGGATCGATTGGGAGCACTGTTTAAAGCTAGGCGGAGCGTTTTCTTCGAAGTTCTTTACGAGCTTTCTTCCTGCGATTCTGCTGTGATCTTCAGTGATTTTCACAGGTTCTCCACAGCTCTCCCCACCAATCTTGAAGGTTCTTGGAGGCACGTCCAAGTCAAGAGGCGAGTTACAACAAGAAGAAGAAGCTAGGGTTAGGGTTTATTGTACAAATCTTGTAAGATTTCCCTTATATTTGCTTCTCTTTATATTCTTGTTGTATTGTGAGCTTGTAAGTCTTCTCCGCCTTCGGTAGTTACCGTAAAGGAGGGTTTTTATAGTGGAGGGTGTGTAAATGTATGGATCCTTGGACTAGTCACCTCTTCTTGAGGTGGATACCAAGTAAATCTACGTGTTAGCCTTGTAGTGTGTTGTTTCTTGTATTTCTCGCTGCACATCATCACAAGATGCAATTATCAACAAGACGAAGCAAACGACACAAGGAGCACGACGAAACGCTATTCACCCCCTCTAGCGGGCACAAAGGTCCTAACAATTGGTATTAGAGCGAGACCGCTCTTCTACGGACTAATCACCAAGAGAGCAAGAAGCTAGAGGAAGAAGAAGATGAATTTGGAAGGACCACTCGAATGAGACATCCGGATTCCACCTCCATACGACAAAGAAGATTTTAATTCATGGAGGAATCGGTTGGAGACTTGGTTCCAAATGGATTAGAACCAATGGGTGGTCTTGGAAGACCCGTTTGAAGCTCCTGCGGACAAGAAGGGTAAACGCCTCCGACCTCGGTATTGGACTGAAGAGCAACGAGAGCAATCAGAGGCGGACAAGGAGGTAATGCGAATTTTGCATAATTTACTACCTTCTAATATTTTGTTGAGTGTAGGTGAAACCACAAATGCAAGTGATCTTTGGAAAAAGATCATTGCCCATCATGAAGACCCTACACAAGTCCAAGGAGTGGAAGAGCCCAAGGAGAAGGGCTCATTGGTCCAAGAAGAGAAGGACCAATCCGATGTTGACACAAGGTCAACATCCGAAGAAGAGGAGGAAGAAAAAATGTAATCCGATGTTGACGAGAGGTTAACATTCAAGGAGGAAAAGGAAGAGGAGGAAGAGATAGAGAAGGAAGAGGTGGAAGAGGAGAGATCTTCCACATCCTCAAGAGATGAAGAAGTGGAAGAGTCCACATCCTCAAGTGAAGAGGAAGAAATAGAAGATGATGCCATCTCTACATTGCAAGAAAAATCAAATGGAGGATCAAGCATCAACCCTACAAGCAAAGGTATAAAGATTTCAATTATTAAAGATAAAAATCATATCATTTGCTTTGAGTATAGGGAGCATGGGCACTACAAGAGCAAATGCCCCAAATTGGCCAAGAAGAAGGGCCAAGTAGCAACAAAGGGCAAAGAAAAGCTCAAGGAGACCACCCCCACAATAAAGAGAAGCAAGGAGCACATTGTGTGCTTCTCTTGCAATCAGAGAGAACATTACCGAAGTCAATGTCCTAAAGGGAAGAAGCCAACCAAGGTGATTAGAGGAAGCACAAATCTAGGGGGAGTTTGTAAGAGCAAATCCAAGGTAAATTTTATTAATGCAAATTCTCTTAGAAATGATAAAAAACATGCTAGTTCAAATTTAAATCATTATAATGCTATTTATCATGAAAATAGAATGCATGATAAACCTAAGGATAAATATATACCTCCTCATGCTAGATCTACCATATCTAAGGTTAGGAAGATAGATAACTACTTAGACAACAATTCTAAGGACTTTAGATATAAGCCTAAGGCTAGCAATGCTCATAGGAATCAACAAAAATCCAAATCTATGGATTTAGTAAGGGAAAACCAAGTCTTAAGGTCAAGACTTGATAACTTAGAGAGAACCTTAGCAAGAATGGAAAACTTGCTTAAGGGGCAAAGTGAGCACAACCTTGGAAAAGCTAGACAAGAGTCATTCAATGGCTATAGAGGTTTGGGATACAAACCCAAAGTCAAGAAGGATGTGACTTCCTTTCATAGAGTTCCATATAGCTATGGGACCAACCCTAGGTTTAGAGGTCAAGTCAAAGATACTAGGGAAGGAATCCCTAAAGATTCTTTTGGCAAGACCAATGTGACTAAGACTTCTAAGAAGTCTAACATAGTCACAAAGAAGGTCACAAGGGAGGTCATCCCTAAAGTTGATCTAGTAAAGGTGATGAAGGCTCTAAAAAGGCCAAACAAAATCACAAATAAGGTTACAAGGAGAGTTAGCCCTAGAAGTGACCTAGTAGAAGTGACCAAGGCTTCTAAGAAGCCTAGAAAGGTCCTTAGGAAGGTATCTAGGGAAGTCATTCCTAGTGAGTACTTAGAGCATCCAAGGAGCACCAATAGGTTTTGGGTTCATAGGAGCATATTCTCTACACCCTAGATGGGTTTAGGGAGTGTCAACTCCAATTGGAAGGGTAGTTAACCCAATCTTGTTAAAGTTGACACTTGAGAGCATTTTCAAGGTTATTGTTAACCTTTGAAAATGAAAAGAATTGTAGGGTTACTCTTTAAAAGAGTGATATATGTGCCAAAATTTGAAGAGTTGAACTTAATCTAAATTGACATACTTAAGAAAAGTATAAGAAAATTTGAGTTAGAATTTTGATACTTAAGGAATTAAGAGAAAATCCATGCTTTAATCAAATGTGATTAAGCCTTGAAGGGTAAAAATGTGCCAAATCTTAAGGAATTATGGTTGAATTAAATTGGCACAATTGGGAAAACATAAAAAAAAAATACCAAATTGGGGTTTTGGTATTTTATTAGGGTAATTAAAGGAAAATCTAGGTCCTAATGTAAGATGTTTACTCTGTGGAAGAGTAAAATGTGTCAAACTTTGAGGATTTGAGCTTAAGTTAAATGGACACATTTAGAAAAGGATAAGAAATGTCAAGTTGGGGGTTTGACATTTTCTTAGAAGGTTAAAGGCGAATCTAAGCCTTAATTTGATTTCATTTACTCTTTGAAAGAGTAAAATGTGCCAAGTCTTGAGGAGTTGGACTTAAATTTAAATTGGAAAAAATGCAAAAAGAAATACCAAGCTAGAAATTTGGTATTCTATTGAGGGGTTAAGGGAAAATTTAAACCTTAATCAAATTAATTACTCTTTGGCAGAGTAAGTTGTGCCAAACCTTGAGGAATCACATCAAAGGTAAGTTGGCACACTTGGAGAAAGGATAAGAAACGTCTAGTTGAGATATTAGTATGTTCTTAAGGGATTAAGAGAAAATCAAGTCTCAATCTAAATGTTTGATCCTTAAAGAGAGTAATGTGTGCCAAACAAATATTTGAAGATTGAATTCTTAATTTCAATTGGCACAAATAGAAAAGGGGTAAAAGGAAATGCCAAGTTGGGTTTTGGCATTCCTTCAAGAGATAAGCAATCTAGGCTTAATTTTTAAGGGCTTAGCTAAGGGATTAAGGATACTTAGATAGTCTATCTAGGTATATTTTATCTATGCTAAAGTGTCATGATTGATTGTCTATCATATGTCATGATATCATGTGTTGCATTCATTTTATTATGAAAAACACAAAAATACCATGTCATGTCATACATACATCATGTAGCTATGCATGCTTTTCTTTTGAAAATTATTTATTTTGATGTATGTCATGTAACATCATGCATTATGTTAATTTCCTTGTAATTAAGGACAAAAGGTATTTATTAAAAATAGTAAATATCCCAACAAGTGGGATTATACAAAATGACATCCTAAGTGGATGATCATAAGTCTCTTAATGCCTAGATAGATATGCATGATCCCTTAGTTTAGGGCAAAACCAAATATACATCTCACAAAGAATCATAAGGTGACTTGTTTATGTTTTAGCACACATTAGATACAAGTGAGATGTTAGGATGGTGAAAAAAACTCAAGATATTGATTTAGTGCATCTTGTTGAGTTTTAGGTTCATCAAAGCACATAGTCATGTGACTTCCAATCATTGGGGAAGCCAATGTACAAGTCATGTGCATTGAGCCCAAAGAACATGGTTGGATATTGGTTTTGAAAATGATTTTAAAATGCTTTTGGAAAACTTTGGTGAAGACTATCTTTTGATAGTTGATCCGGTAGTGAGGAGGGGGGACCCCCCCCTTTAAGCAGAGTCAACGCCACGTGGAGGTTGAAAGGTAAAAGGTCAATCAGGGGTTTGGCCGAGCGGATAAAGATAGGGGCGACCGACCGAATGTTCCGAGCGAAGCAAAGACACCCCGACGGGGAGTCGGGGTTCCGACGCTCATATTGAACAGGGTCGTATGGCAGAGCGGGTAGCCCGCTCGGCCGAAGGCATAAAGTAGTAATACTGCGAACAGTCCACAGAGCACACGATCGAGAATCTCCCGAGCGGACCAACACATACGATCGACCGGACGTGAGGGGACGGCCGATCGGCCGGACGCTCGGCATGTGGTAAGAAGAGACAAAAGGACAAGGGAACATCTTCTGACAGCGGGTATGTTCGACGACCAGGCCATACGCAGGATCTTACGACAGAGGGTTCCGCTGTCTCATCAGAGATGTGCTCGGACTGTAGCAGTGTGGTGTCAGGTAAGCTCTTCTGACAAGCTCATACTGAGGTATGGTTAGAGGACACGTATTTGCCTCGGTATGTGTGCGTGAGCCTCTTCACAGCTCTATATAAGGGGTCTCACACTTTGCTGAAGGTACGCATTCTCCTGTATTCGAAGTCACTTTCTCGTCTTCCTCTTGCCTGACTTGAGCGTCGGAGGGTCGTCGCCGGGAACCCCTTCCTGGCCCGACTTCCTTGCAAGTTCGCCGGAGGTCCATACGATCGGTCGGAGATCTACATCAGCAATTTGGAGAGCGCCACGTGCCCAGCTTCCGTTGATTCATCGTTCGGACAAGATCAATAGTGATCATCATTGAATAGTTAGACACAAACTTGAAGAAAACACTAAAATTTTTACAAGTTTTCAAATTTATGTCAATCTTTGAAAATAAGAAGTATTTTCATAGAAAATTATTTTTCCTTGATAAAGTATACCCTAAATAATGTCTACATGAATTTTCATGATTTTTAGAATTTTATAGAATTTTTGGAGAGTTTCTGAATTTCGCTGAAATTGAATTTCAGGAAATCAGGTACCCAATCGATCAGTTGATCGATTGGGATGAGTTCGATCGATCAGTCGATCGATTGGGAAGCCAATTTCCACGAACAGAAGGGTAGTGAATCAATTAGTTGATTGATTGACTCAGGCTGGATCGATCAGTCGATCGATTCAGAGGGAATTTCTGCGAGCAGTAGCTTGCGGAATCGATCAATGGATCGATTGAAGTGATTTCAATCGATTGAGTCCCATCTTCAATCGATTGGGAAGTCTGATTTTGGTCTGAAAAGCCTGATTTCAGCACTTCAAGTCACTCTGAGTCCCGTTAACCACTCCAAACCCCTTGGAATACATTTGTATATGTTTAGGAGGAGTTTTTCATGATGAAAACAAGTATGGATTGGTTAAGAGAAACCAAAGTGAAGTTTAGGATAAGGTTTAGCTTCAATTCTGAATTTTGAAACCTTAAAATTTCAAGTTTTGATTTTCAAGGGTTATTAACCATTTCTAACCCTTTGGAATACATTTGTATACACTTAGGGGGAGTTTTCATGATGAAATCAAACATGGATTGGTTAAGGTAGACTTACGTGAAGTTTAGGTTGGGGGTTTAGTTTCATTATTGAATGTTGAACCTCAAAACTTTGAGTTTTGATTTTGCTAATTATTTAGGAACCCCAAGTTTGTTGGTGCAATGATAGAAGTTTGACCATGTTTTAGGGGGAGTTACTCTTTGAAAACATAAAAGTCTTTTCAAAGACCTTGGAAGGGGGTTAAACCTTCGTGATGAATTAATACTCAGGGTCGAGTATTGGGGAGCAATGGAAGATTGGTTATCTTCATTGCTAAGATGATAAATGCTCACGGATGAATATTGTGGAGTAGATTACTGTTCAAAGGGGGGCATTGGGTTAATGAAGGGGATCAGACCTTTATTGGTTAAGTGGAAAATGCTCTCGGATGAGCATTGTGAAGAAGATTACTGCTCAAGGGGGAGCATTGGGTTAATGAAGGGGATCATACCTTCATTGGCTAAGTGGAAAATGCTCTCGGATGAGTATTGTGCAGACGATTATTGCTCAAGGGGGAGCATTGAATACAATGAATGGGAGTTTCATTGGGAAGTTGATGCATGCTCTAGGATGAGCATTATGAAGTGAAGTAGAGCTCAAGGGGGGAGCTTTGGAGACAATGAAGAATATGAGATCTTCATTGTGGAGTTGTTAACAACATATAAGGTTGTAAACAATGGAGAGTTAACTCTTATGGAGAAGAGTTTGTTTTCAGTGTTTGATGTGTGACAAAGGGGGGGGGGGAATGGAAGGTTAAGTTAGGCCTTCATCCCAAGTAGGGGGAGTTTGCCCTCTAGGAAAGGGAGAGAAGGAAGGAAACCTTCATTCATGCCTTGTCATGAAGAGGTTAAGGCTATGAGATTTAGCCTTAGTATAAAGAAGAGGTTAAGGCTATGAGATTTAGCCTTGTGATAAAAAAGAGGTTAATGCTATGATATTTAGCCTTGGTATAAAGAAGATATTAAGGCTATGGGATTTAGCCTTGTGATAAAGAAGATGTTAAGGCTATGAGATTTAGCCTTGTGATAATGAAGAAGTTAATGCTATGATATTTAGCCTAACTTAGAGGTATTAACTTAGAGGTATTGTCAAACATCAAAAAGGGGGAGATTGTTGGGACAATTTCCCATGGTCAAGTTTGACCAGTTTGACTAAGCTTGAGTCGGGGTTTGAGTTTTAATGTTTGACAATATATGGAGATTGCTAGGGCAATCGTCCGATTATGGAGATGGTCAAAGGGTTGATCAGGTTGATTAGAATACAAGTCAAGTAGGTCAAGGTTGACAGGAGACTTGACTGGGAAAGTCCTAACTGGAGGTTAGGCGTATGGAAGTCCTAACTAGAGGTTAGGCGTATGGAAGTCTTAATTAGAGGTTAGGCGTATGGAAGTCCTAACTGGAGTTTAGGCAGTGGTGGAAGTCCTAACTGGAAGTTAGGTAAATTGGAAGTCCTAATTGGAGTTTAAGCAGTGGTGGAAGTCTTAACTGGAGGTTAGGAAAATTGGAAAATCTAAGTGTGATCTTGGCAAAGGAGAAAGTCCTGGTGAGGAGCCAGGCATTTGGGAAGTCCTGGTGAGGAGCCAGACAACTGAAAGTCCAAGTGTAATCTTGGCAAAGGAGAAAGTCCTGGTGAGGAGCCAGGCATTTGGGAAGTCCTGGTGAGGAGCCAGGCAACTGAAAGTCCAAGTGTGATCTTGGCAAAGGAGGAAGTCCTGGTGAGGAGCTAGGCAATTAGGAAGTCCTTGTGAGGAGCCAGGCAACGGAAAGTCCAAGTGTGATCTTGGCACAGGTTGTAAGTCCATGCATGTGGTCTTGGCAAGGTAAGTCCTAGTGTGACTTGGCAAGGAGAATCTGACAACTAGGATGAGGCCGAAGGAAGCTCTTGAAGGCAAGGCGTGAAGGATGGGAGATATCCGAGGGACGCAAGGCTGGTGGAAGAAGCTAGAAGGCTAGTTCGAGGTTGGTCGGGTGTGGCCAAATACTAGGCACGGAGACCCAACAGGTCATGGTTGACCGGGAGTTAGGTTGGAGGCTTTGGACTTGAGTTTAAGTGAAGTCCAGGCTGGTCAATCAATCGGGCGATCGATTAAACCAGGGTCCAATCGATCAGTTGATCAATTGGTGTGTGCTACGATTGTGGGAAGACCCAATCGATCGATCGATTGATTGGGATGTGAAATCGCGAGCACAGAAGCTTTCCCAATCGATCGAGCAATCGATTGGGAGCTGCCCAATCGATTGGTCGATCGATTGGGCAGGGGAGTTCTCGCACGATCGCGAGAACATAGAACACTTCTGAATTGATCCACCGATCGATTCAGATGTTCCCAATCGATCGGTCAATCGATTGAGATTCGACCGTTATGCAGGAAACGAGCGATGGACGACTACGATGAAGTGGTGCTGACGTGACAATCGATTGGGGATGAATTGGATCGATTGGGAGCACTATTTAAAGCTTGGGCGGAGCGTTTTCTTCGAAGTTCTTTGCGAGCTTTCTTCCTACGATTCTACTGCGATCTTCAGCGATTTTCACAGGTTCTCCATAGCTCTCCCCACCAGTCTTGAAGGTTCTTGGAGGCACGTCCAAGTCAAGAGGTGAGTTACAACAAGAAGAAGAAGCTAGGGTTAGGGTTTATTGTACAAATCTGGTAAGATTTCCCTTGTATTGACTTCTCTTTATATTCTTGTTGTATTGTGAGCTTGGAAGGCTTCTCCGTCTTCGGTAGTTACCGTAAAGGAGGGTTTTCATAGTGGAGAGTGTGTGAGTATGTGGATCCTTGGACTAGTGATCTCTTCTTGAGGTGGATACCAAGTAAATCTATGTGTTAGCATTGTAGTGTGTTGTTTCTTGTATTTCCCGCTGCACATCATCACAAGAAGCAATCATCAACAAGACGAAGCAAATAACGCAAGGAGCGCGACAAACACTATTCCCCCCCCCCCCCCCACCCTCTAGCGGGCACAAAGGTCCTAACAATAATACCCTTCCTCCTCACTCCAAGTAGGCTCAAAGTAATCACCAAGTGTTGTACAAGGATTCAGAACTTGATCTTCTTGAATACTAGCTTCTTCATTTAGATCAAATGTGAAATTACTGCTTACATTTCTATTTGTGTTAGGCACACAACTATACTACGAAGATGATAGAATATTTGTTCTGGATAATTCTCCTACATTAGCTCCATGTCCAATGCTAGAATTTGTATCAAGTATATTCTATATCTTAGAGAGAATTTCTTTAGTTATATGATCGTCCCTGATAAATAAATTACAAACTAATTTAGTAATTTTTCAACTACATAATCAGGTGTTGTTGTTAATTTGTAATTTTGCATAATTCAAACCAGTAAGAAGGGTTGAGCGAGGAAAAGATCTATATGATGTAAAAGCAAAGTTTTAACCATAGATCACGTTGGGCATGATATCATCGATATCAGGCTCCTATTGAAGCAGACAATTCTTGTAAACTAGGACCACCATTGACAGAATGTGAGGCTTAAATAAAAAATAGTTAGCCCAATTTAACTATCAACCTCAGAAACTAACAACACATTAAATGGGTGTAATCAAATAAGTTTAGGTCCATAAACATGATTTTTTTCATCACCCTTTGCAACAATACTGAAATTTTTTTTTACCATCACTACCCTATTTTACAATAATAAATCTATACATACATGTCTAAATCTTTAAATGTATTATTCTACTAATTTCACTCTTTCTAAAAGTTTGTCCTTCTCGGTTGACGTTCTTAACTGCAGTTGTCCTTTGGACTTCTCTTGAAACTCTTACGGCAATATCCCAAAACTCTACCTGGTCTTTTGCACTCCCGCCAACTAGAATGAGCAGGAATGGCAAGCGCAGGAGGTTGATATTTCTTTAATGTTTATAACACCACGCAGAGGGATGGAGGGAGAGAGACGGTGAGAGGACGTGCATCCGAACCATAAAATAATTTTCAAATATATTTTTGGCTTGGATGCTTGGAAAATGGTGATTGAAAAAGGTGGTTGGCAGGTAGCCACAGGGGTAATCTGGGAATTGAATTTCATAATCTGCGCAGTTTGGTTTGGTATAAACCAAACTACGCTACGCCTTTTGGTAAATATAATATCCAAGGCACACCTTTTGGTAAATTACCGGTTATAATATGGCGACATTAATTAAGTTTGTCATTGTAAATTATCTAATATAATATTTTAATATTTAAAATAATTTCTCTTATAAATATCCTTAAAAAAATATTTATAATGACATTTAAAATTAAATATCATTTAGAAAATATCGTAATAGCTAGAGTAGTCAATTTAGGTTGGGTTCGTCAGGTTGATCCCATCCCATCAAATAATTGAAGCGGGTTGGGTTGACATTTTATCAACCTAAGTCCGCCGTGGACAAACCCGCCTAGACCTGTGACCCGTGCAAGTCAGTCCACGACGAGATTGGGTTGGCATGCGAGTTGAGAAACATATGTAAATTAAGTTTTATGTCAATTTATTATTTTTTTTATAATTTTGAAATAAAAATAATACTTTTCATTAAATATAAGTACTCGTTTGTATCTATTTAAATTTAAAATATCTATTTCTAGATAAATTTAATAGATAAAACCTTTCCGAAGTAAAATGTTGAAGATATGAAACTTTTTTAAAATTTTGATGGGCCCACAAGTTGGTCCGCCTAATCTGCAACCCGTCTTGGATTAGGTTGGATTGGAGATTTCTCAATCCGCCAAGATGACAGGTCAGTCCGCCCCACCCCGCCAAATGACTAGCTCGCCATTGGCCGACTCGCCCCACCACAAGCTGACCCATCCCGCTATAGACCCCCGTCCTGCCACAGTTGACCCGTCTGACGACTCTAATAATAGATCATATTTATAGTAGTGGAAGAAATAAAAATTAACTAGGGCTACTTTTGAGCTCCTTACTAGCTACCAAGAGGGAAGGAATTTTGTTGTTGTGAAGAGGAAAGAAAGAAGGTGGGTTTATGGAGAGGGAATAACCTTGGAGCTGCGGGGAGGGAAGGAAAGGATACGGTGGGAAAGAAAAGTTTAAGTTATAAAGGAAATAATTTGATTGATAATATACGGCAATTTACCAAAGGCTATATGTAAATTTCTAAATTTATCAAAAGACACATACTACTTTGATATTTATCCAAAAACAAACATTTTTAAATGTATTTCTCATTTTATCCTTCTGACAAATCTGACTTTTTCCTTTTCTCTGTCGTTTCTCACTCTCTCTTCTATTTCCTTTTTCCTATACATGCAAACAATTTTATTTTCTCTCTCCTCTCTTATCTTTCTTTTTTTTTACATGTGTGTATGCATAACATAGGTCTGATATACAAATCATATCATGCTCACGACGTTTAGAGTTTAATTGATTTTTTGATAATATTTAAATAAATTTGAAGAAGTTAAAATAACTAATAAATTGCATATTTGAGCTCTTTACAGCCCCAAAAATTGACAGAAACTAATCCATTATTTATTTCGGCCTCTACGCAGGTGTAAAATTATAATAATGATGAATCGGCAAAAATCCTCATGTGTGGCTATGATATGATTCATATTAGGCCCAACATGGAAATTTTTTTTTGTTGATTCTTTCTTATTATATTTTAACATTTTCTAGAAGTCAAAATAAATAATAGATAGTATATTTGAACTCATTGCAACATCAGAAATCTACAGGAACTGAAATAGGTGCAATCAGAGCTCTTTAAGTTATTTAAACTCCTTGCAATATCAGAAATCCACAGGAACTAAAATGGGTGCAATCGAAGCTCTTTAGGTCCTTTAGTATGTTTTGATCAAAACACACTAATGGACCTAGAAAGCTCCGATTGCACCCATTTTAGTTCTTATAGATTTATGATATTGCAAGGAGTTTAAATATGTTATCCATTGTTTATTTTGACTTCTAGAAAATGTTAAAAATATAATAAGAAAGAATTAACAATAAATCCCCATACATTAGGCCTGATATGACCATATCAGACCCATGTTGGGTCTGATATAATTCCATATCGGGCCCAATGTGGACCTGGTAAATTTCAAAAGTGATAATCCAAGAAAACTTGTGATTAAACGGTTTAGTTTTGAATATGATAGACTTATGCATGAAAATTGGGCAAAGGAACCCATGGCTGATACCATTCTTCTGTTCTTCAGGATCCTTGCATTGTGTCACAATGCAATTCCTGAACCAGATAAGAAAAATGGTGGTTTTATTTATGAAGAAGAATCACTAAATGAAGCTACATTTCTTGTTGCTACCAAGGAATTTTGTTTTGAGTTTTGTAAGAGGACTCAATCTAGTGTATTCATTAGGGAGAAATATTCATCTCCTGAAGATCTTATTGAAAAGTAACAATTCGGTCTACATGTTTTAATCAACGAGTTTTCTTTTATCAAGTCCAACGTATGAGAATTTTTATTGATTATTTCTTATTATATTTTAGCACATTCTAAAAGTCAAAATAAATACTGGATAGTATATTTGAACTTCTTATAATATCATAAATTCACAAAAACTGAAATAGATTCAATTGGAACTTTCTAGGTCTATTAGTGGATTTCAACCAAAATTCACTGATGAACCTAAAGAGCTCCGATTACATCCATTTCAGTTACTGTGGATTTTTGATATTGTAAGGAGTTCAAATATGCTATTTGTTATTTATTTTGACTTTTAAAAGATGTTAAAATATAATAAAAAATAATCGATAAAAAAAAACCTCTACGTTGGGTCTGACATGATTCATATTAGGCCCACACATGGTGATTTAGATTATGTGTTAAGGAGATTAATGGAATTCTAATGTTAAGGGGTTATTTTAATTTAATTAATCTAACTGATGTAATTAATATAATTAACCAAACTACCCTAACTAATCTAAGTATTCTAATTAATTCAATTTAATTAATCTAAATAATCTAACTAATCTAATTTAACTCATTAATTTAATGTAACTAATCTAATTAATTCAATTTATTTAATCGAATTAAACTAACTAATCTAATCCATGTAATTACCTTAACTAACCTAATTAATCTAATTAATTCAATATAATTAATCTAATTAACCAACTTAACATAACTAATCTAATTAGCCTAATCAATCTAACTATTTTAATTAATCTAATTCAATTATTCTAATGAACCAAATTAAACTTAGAATATTAACCTATCTAATTAAACAAATTAACCTAACTAATCTAATTAACTTAATTAAACTAACTAATCTAATAATCTAATTAATTCTATTTATTTAATCTAATTATTATATTAGTTGAATTAAATTAATTAGTTGGCTTAGATAAGTTAAATTGAATTAATTAGATTAATTAAATTGAACCCTAAACCTATACTCTATGCCTTATATACTTTATTTCATATCATGCCTACGTTTGGCCTCATATCATGCTCAACGTAGAAGTTTTTATCTATTCTTCCTTATTATATTTTAATACCTTCGGGTAGCCGAAATAAATAATGGATAATATCTTTAAACTCCTTGCAACCTCAGAAATCCATAGGAATGAAATGGGTACAATCGGAGCTCTCTAGGTCTATCAGTGGATTTTGATTGAATCCCACCGATGAACCTTAAGAACTCTGGTTGCATCCACTTCAGTTCATGTGGATGTCTGATGTTGCAAGAAGTTCAAATATGCTATCTATTATTTATTTTAGCTTTCAGAAGGTGTTATACTATAATATGAAATAATCAGTAAAAATTCCCATACATTAGGCCTGATATGAATCATATCAGACCCATGTTGGGCATGATATGATTCCATATCAGGCTTACGTTGGGTCTGATATGATTCCATATCAGGCTTACGTTATGTCTGATATGATTCCATATTAGGCTTACGTTAGGTCTGATATGATTCATATTAGGCCCATGCATGAGAATTTTTATCAATTCTTCCTGATTAAATTTTAAGACCTTCCAGAAGTTAAAATATGATGTCGCTCAACAAAAATATATATATTTTTAAAAAAATCAAATATCAGTAACAATTCAATTCGTATTTATCACTTACATCAGTGATTTCAAATCTGACTAAAGACATAATTCACACAAACTACATCTCTAGTCACAAAAAAAAATCCTTTGTATAAAAGTTAAAATATCTATCAATACTGATTCTGTCCAAAAGTCGAGGAGACAGTTGTTGGGGACATGGCGCTCTCGCTAACGTCCGATGGACTTCACTCCCGCCTGCAACACAAGCAGCGTCTGTGTCGAGCCAGGGAAGGGGTCCCCGGCGATGGCCCTCGCCCTCTGACGCTCAAGTCAGTCTCCGGCGAGGCAAGAAGAAGCAACGAAAACTGTAGCGCAACTATAGAGATCGCCAAAAAAGCATACCTCCACCAATGCCTGGACCCCCCCTTATATAGGGCTCCTGTAGCGTGTGCGCATGCTTCTTAAAGCGGGCACGCAATCCTAAGCTTTCCTTGAAGAGACATGTCAGTAAAGTGTCCCTGACATAGTACCTTAATGGGCCGAGCATATCTATGAAATGACAGTGGAAGCTTTCGCCATACGATCTTCTGTCTGACCATGCCGTCCATCGGTAGCACTGATAACGAAGCCTGTCACACTCGTAAATCAAATTAACAAATGTATATCCATTGAACCCCTTAATTTCACAATAACGTTGTAGTAACGAGCCCAAGATCGATCTCTCGAGGAACAAACGGTAGGATGTAATCTTAGGATTGTATTTTATTTCTATTTTTGGGATTTTAAATATGAAAATGGGGGGTTGATGCTTGAATCTAAATCTAACAAAAGTAAAGCACAACGAATAAGAAATAAATATAATGCAAGAGTGAAACCTAACTATGTGGCAATGAACAAATCATTACGCATTGTCACACTACGTTGTGATAAATCCATCAACACACATCAAACTAAGAATGAAAGAACAAGACTCAAATTAAGTCTAATCTAAAGCATTTAATTAAATCAAGTATGAAATAATAAGAAGCAATTAAATCTGATCTAAACAGAAATTAAGCCCTAGCTTAAAACTTAAATACTAAACAATTAACCAAATATCAAATAAACACAAATTAAGCTTCAACTATGAAATGAAATGCTAGATTACTTGCTAAACCATAACAAACATAAAGGAATATGTTCTAAGCTGTAAAAACAATAACAAAATGAAATAAACCCTAACCGATCCAACTCACAACCAATCTACCAAGCTACACACTCTTGCCGTCACACAAGAGTGCCAAAGTCG
Organism: Zingiber officinale; assembly: GCF_018446385.1. Lineage (NCBI taxonomy): Eukaryota > Viridiplantae > Streptophyta > Magnoliopsida > Zingiberales > Zingiberaceae > Zingiber > Zingiber officinale. The sequence goes on from NC_055993.1 coordinate 99,749,237, forward strand.
AGACCACCCAACTCTGGACCTCAGTGGAGAATCTCGTCTGCGTCTCAGTTCAAGTATGTTCAGCTACACCGACGGACCACCCCCGACGAGCTAAGAACATCCCGGAACCCATAAATGCCGAAAATCTAGAAATCTGGTCTCGGAATCTGAATGGAGGCTGTGGATTGCAGATTATGGTTGGATGAAGCTCAGCAACGCCGGAGGACCACCGCCGAACGTTTCTGATGGGAATCAGAGCTCAAATTTGGAAGAACACCTCCAAATCTGAGGTGAACAGAGAGATGCCGAGATGAGAATTCTGCGGGAGAGAACACCCGCCGATGGGTCCAGATGATCGGGATGACGCCGCCGAGAGGCTCTGCACCAAGGTTGAAGTTCGAGAGGTTGGTTGGAGAAGAAATCGGGGTTGAAATCCGCTGCTAGACACGCGCCGGGACGCTGTGCGCCGAGGAGGAATCGACGAAGCCTGGAAGCTACCGTAGCTTCTGTTTTGAATCTGTTCCAGATCTGAACGGACGGCTGTGATCGATTTTGCTCTTGATCAACAGTGAAAAGCCATCCAAAATCTGATCCGGAGGTACTGATCTTCATCTAGAGTCTGGATCTATTCTCCCTTAGGTCAGATCGACCAGATCTTCACTGGATGGTTCCGATCTATCCAATCTTCGATGAACAGTCCAGATTAATTCGGGCTGGATCAATGGCTATATGAACTCAGATATGTATCAAAATCTCTGGATCTTCATCTATGGCTGAGATCTCCTCCTCATTAGGTTGGATGGGCTAGATCTTCACTGGATGGTTCAGATCTGTCCTATTCTTGATGAATGACCCCTAATGCTCCAAAGCTTGATCTTCTCGTTTAAACTCCGATTCGAGCCCAATTTTAGTTCAAATAGATCCACATCCACGATCCTTTGATGCCTACAAAATAAGAATCAAATATTAGCATCAAATAACATAAAAATAAAATAATTTACAATTAAGTCCAAGAATAAGATAATGCACAAAAATGTGATGTAACCATGATTTAAACCTATGAAATCAACATCAAACCATGCATATATGAATCAAAATAATACAATAAAATCATGGTTATCAAGCACTAACTCCCAAAAGGATGTCGAAGGATATCATGAAGTGTATGTTGCTCAACCGAACGGGATGGCTGCTCGGCTGAGAGTTCCTTATCCCAGTGTCGTCCGTTGCTGGGCCGAGCGAGATGTTGCTGGGTCGAGTGGGATGGTCACTCGACTGGAGTCTCCATTGTCTGGCTGATAAATCCACTACTTGGCCGAACAAGAAAGCCGTTCGACCGATACTTCCACTGTCTGGTTGATGCACGTGTACCTTGACTGAGCGGGATAACCGCTCAGCTGTATTAGAGTTGTTCATGTGTGGTCTGTTCGCCTATGACTCTACTCTATGTTGGACCCCATGGTTGTTTTGATGTGATAAACCAAGTTAAGTTAGGTCCTGTTTGGTTTTTGATCCCCGTGTCTAAGTGTGTAGGAGCTTAGGAGCGCAGGAAGTTGAGTAGAATACGCAACTAGCGAGAAGGACGACACGGGAAGGGAGCTGACGGACTCGGTGCGTCTGAAGGATGAAAGAGTTGCGGAAGAGTACTCCGGTGGACGAGAAGAATGTCCGCGACGTTCGAGGGATGAGAAGCCGGGACGGAAGCCTGCTCGAGGAGAAGACCGAAAATTGGGTTCGGGTCAGCCCTATTTCGGTTAGCCGAAATCACCCAAGCGATCGGAGCTTCGGAAGAAGAAGGAAAAGAGAAGTTGGAAGCTATTTATACCATGCAGGTTGAAGGCACCCTCAACAGCAATGAGGGCACCCTCATCATTGAAGGCGCCCTCAATGCCATTGAAGGTGCCTTCAACCCAGTCTACTTGACCATTTCGACTTTGGATAAAGTTTTATCCAAAGCCTTGGATAGAGGTGCCCTCAACTCCTTTGGAGGCGCCCTCAAGACTCGAGATAATGTTTTCAAGAGCTATATAAAGGCTCCTGGACCTAGGAATTAAGCAATAAACTCTGTAATCAATTCCTAGCAACTTGTGTGCTTTCTTAGTGCATAAAGAGGCTTCTTCGCCTACAGTGAAGGAGATTCGTAGTGCATTTTTTCAACCACCTTGAATTAACAACCTTCTTGGTTGTAACCAAGTCAACTCACTGTGTCTTCCTGCTTTTCTTTATTTTATTTTTTTATTATTATTGTTGCTATTATTCTTGAGTTGAAAGTTTCGAGGAGGGTTTTGTTTTATTTTGCAGGCAATTCACCCCTCCCCTCTTGTCGACCCAGTTGCACCAACAAGTGGTATTAGAGCCAGACTTGCTCAAAAGGGCTAACCACCGTCTGAAGCAACAAAGATCAAGACGATGGTCGGAACAAGTATTCATCCCCCGAAATTCGACGGAGACTTCGCAACATGGAAGCGCCGAATGGAGGTATTCTTCAAAACGGATTTCGATATTTTATTAACTATGAAATATGATTTTTCAGTCCCAAAAGATAAGGAAGAATTCCAGTGGACGAAGAAGGAGCAAGCCGATTTCGTGGCTAACGGAAAAGCAGAATTCCATCTGCTCAACGTCATGCCGCCCCAAGAGGCAAGTCAGATTGGAAGCTACGACTCTGCCAAAGACCTCTCGGAAAAATTCTTGGAGCTCCACGAAGGCACCTTAGAAGCAAAATTAGCAAGGCGCGACATCCTCTAGACTCAGCTGACAAATCTCTGGATGAACAATGGCAAAAAGGTGGCGCAACTCCAAGCGAGAATCAAGGAGTTGATAACTCAACTGACCAATCTCGGAGAATCGGTAACGAACCAAGATTCTATCTGGTATGCGCTCAACGCCTTCTCAAGAACTCCAGAGTGGACACCCTTAGTAGATGCTTACTACATCTCTAAGGACTTTGAGGTAAGTACGCTAGAAAACTTGCTTTCTACTTTCGAACTTCACGAGTCTCGAATTGCAGAACCGAAACAAATAGAGAAGTCAAACCTCAATGTTGCCCTACAAGGTGAGATGGACGATCCCGACTCCGAAGCGTCAATCGACAAAACTAAAGCGGTGCTGTTGGTAAGAAAATTAAACAAATTTATTAAGACTAATAAATTTAGACCGCAGTCAAGAATGCATCAATGCAATAAAAAGACGGCCAGATGCTACAACTGCAATGAGGAAGGGCACATTAAGGATGACTGCCCAAAGTTGAAGAAAAAAGACAAGGAGCAGTTCCAAACACCGACGACCACTAAACGCAAGAGTTTGAAGGCTACATGGGATGAATCATCATCCTCCGAATCTGAAGTCGAAGCCTTCTCGGGATTAGCACTGATGGCCAACCATCAAGTAGAAGAAGATGAGACCAGCTCAGAAATGAGCATAGATGAAGGGGGAGGATCATCAGAAGAAGAAAGTTGTGATGAAGGAGGAGCATCAGAAATAGAGGTAAGTCAGGTACGTGCGCTAACCCCTAAACAGTATTTTCGCTTTATCAAAGTACTTACTAAAGATTTAGTCAAATCAGAAAAAGAAATTGCTGATTTAAAAATACTATTAGATAATATGAACACAGAAAATGAAAAATTAAAATTGAAAAATTGAAAAATAGTTATGCATGCTTAAATAAATTTCAAAAATTAAAAGTTAGAATTTATGGTAAATTAAATTGATATATCAAACATCACCATGGTCAACTTAGAAAAATACCTAAAGGATATATACCCCTAAGTTTTTAACTAACCCGGTAGGAAGGAACCTCTATTGGGTTCCAAAATCTCTTCTAGATTAAATTTTTAAAGTTAGCGCTTTCAGCAAGAAAAATTAAACAGATAATTTCTTTATGAGACTTTGTCTAAGAAAGTGGTTGTTGCTGCAATAACCAAGAAGGCATAGTGCCTCGCCACTGTCTGGAAGCCAAAATACTGAAATAAAATGTTTAATTAACTTACTGATAAAGCGTGAAAATAGAAATTAAATAATGTTTTAACAAGTTTTTGTTTAAATATTTTTGGAAATTTCTCAAAATTTTTTTCAAAATTCCTACCCCATTTAAATATCAGAGTTCTTTGTTAACTTAGAATTTATTTTTTCCTACCCCATTTTTTGTTGTGATCAAAGGGGGAGAGATAGGGAACAAGTTTAGGGGGAGTTAATATTTTTTAAATTAGAACTTAATTTTTTTTTTAGATAGGAACAAGTTAATATTTTTTTTATTGCAAATTCTATTATTACAATCTTTATGCTTAAAATGTTAGTTTAGTAATTTCTTTAAATTACTACTTGTCTGTTTTTTCCCTAACTTGAACTTGAGTTGATGCACATCAAAAAGGGGAAGATTGTTGGACCCCCGTGGTTGTTTTGATGTGATCAACCAAGTTAGGTTAGGTCCTGTTTGGTTTTTGATCCATGTGTCTAAGTGTGTAGGAGTTTAGGAGCGCAGGAAGTTGAGCGGAAGACGCAGCTAGCGAGAAGGACGACACGGGAAGGGAGCCGACGAGCGTCCGAATGATGAAAGAGCTGTGGAAGAGTACTCCGGTGGACGAGAAGAATGTGAGCGACGTTCGAGGGACGAGAAGCCGGGACGGAAGTCTGTTTGAGGAGAAGGCCAGAAATTGGGTTCGGGTGAGCCCTATTTCGGTTGGCCAAAATCACCCAAGCGATTGGAGCTTTGGAAGAAGAAGAAAAAGAGAAGTTGGAAGCTATTTATACCATGCAGGTTGAAGGCGCCCTCAACAGCATTGAGGGTGCCCTCAACATTGAAGGCCCCCTTAACAGCATTGAGGGTGCCCTCAACATTGAAGGCGCCCTCAATGTCATTGAAGGTGTCTTCGACCCAGTCTACTTAATCGTTTCGACTTTCGATAAAGTTTTATCCGAAGCCTTGGATGGAGGCGCCCTCAACCCCTTTGGAGGCGCCCTCAAGACTTGAGATAAAGTTTCCAGGAGCTATATAAAGGCCCCTGGACTTAGGAATTAAGCAATCAACTCTGTAATCAATTCCTAGCAGCTTGTGTGCTTTCTTAGTATGTAAAAAGGCTTCTCCACATACAGTGAAGGAGATTCGTAGTGCGCTTTTTCAACCGCCTTGGATTAACAACCTCCTTGGTTGTATCCAAGTCAACTCACTGAGTCTTCCTGCTTTTCTTTATTCTATTTTCTTATTATTATTGTTGCTATTATTCTTGAGTTGAAAGTTTTGAGGAGGGGTTTGTTTTATTTTGTAGACAATTCACCCCTCCCCTCTTGCCGGCCCAGTTACACCAACACTCTGTTGATCTGAGTATTGATGTAAGGCCGAGTGGGGTAGCCGCTCAACCTGCTTTTGCAGACACTTGGTGTTCATTCCTGTCTTGAGCATCTTAACTCAGCTGGTGGTCAAGCTAGTGATGATGTCGGATCGGGCCTTTCATATCTCGATCGGGCGAACCACTCGCCCGCCCAGCCAGTGATAGTGAGGGGTTGACCGCCTTAACTTTGGCCTCCATTGCGGCGAAGACCTTTCCCAAGGTGGGCCCCTCCTTATCACCGCATCACATACCTCCCCTTCAAATTTAATCGAAGGAGGCCATAGTCCGACTAACTAGACCATTGTGTGAATAGATTCCATCCCGATCGACCTTCCTTACTGTGCGGACCACAGGATAGGCCCGATTCTTGCCGATCGACCATTTGAAGGTGGTCGCTCGGTCATAAACATGCTCCCTTGATCCGATCGGTTAAACGAAGGTTTACACTTGACTTTTTCCTCCGTCTATCCTAGGATAACACGGGTTGGCCTGACGTCACCCCAATTTCTTGAGAAGCATGCAAATCCCTTTTCATTAAGGCAGAGCAGGTTCTCATACCAGCCTTAATTGCCGACCTATGGTAGTACCCCACGTGTCATGCTCGCAACCGTTGCATGCTTGACGTGACAGGCACTGATGGCGACATTTGGCGGTTTGAATTCAACGGTTGGATCTTCGTATAGGTTTTCATGACCTAGATCGGATGACTCTGGTCGGCCGAGTGCAACGTTTATAAATCTGCAGCGTCGGCTTCTCGCCCGCACTTGCGTCTTCCTCCGTGTTTCCGGCGACCATTGCTCGTCTACGTACTTTACTCCGACGACCACCTGCGTTTCTTTCCCGGCGATCTCTCCCTTTTCCAGTAAGCATTTTCCTTTTCTTCTGTTTTTACTTTGTTCTGGTGGCTTTCCCGCAACCCTTTGGGTTTCTTTCGACTGCCTTTCCTTCCCCCAGCTATCATTTCTCATTGTTTTTTCCTTTTATTTTTGTCATGGCAAGTTCTTCGCAGTCGTCGGCCGCCGTTCCTGGACTCTGGTATACCACCATGGAGTCCCGGTTCGATGAGGGCGACGTGGAGGCTCTGAAAAATGCCTATGAACTCCCCCCCAGGCACGAGATTGTTCTGCGTTCTCCGTCCGATGAACCCAATAATCCCTCGACTGACACCATCTGTTTGTTTAGAGACCACTTTGTTGTCGGTCTGTGATTCCCCATCCATCTTTTCATTATCGTCGTTTGTAAATACTTCCGCATCTCCCTCCCCCAACTCGTACCGAACTCTTTCCGTCTACTGTGCGACGTCACTGTCTTGTTCCGGCTGCATGGCATCCCTCTCACTCCTCGGGCCTTCCATTACTTCTATTACCCCAAGCAATCTAAGTCGGGGACCTTTCTTTACCAGTCTCGAGTCGGCCTAGTTTTCTTTGACAAAATGCCAACCTCTAATAAACACTGGAAAGAATATTTCTTTTTCATGCGTCTCCCTAAGCGGCCAGAATTCCCAACCTGTTGGCAACTTGAAGTGGCGCCTCAGCCCGACCTGAAGCGATATAAGAGCCAATCGGATTATCTCCATGCGGCTTTTATGTTGGCTGATTAGAAGTACCACATCCACAAGCTACTGCTTAAGGGTGTTCTCTATATCTTTAGACTCAGCTCGATCTGCACCCGGCTGTCGACCAACCTAGGTATACAACCACTTTATCCTTTCCCTTTGATACTAACTGATTTTTCTTTTTCTCCTGCAGCCGGAGTCATGATGCGAGCACAGATGGTCGGCAAAGTAAAGCTTTTGGATGTCGTGATCAAGGCAGTGGCACCAAAGAACTGACGAGTTGAGGTCTACAACCAGTCAGCCCTCACGAAGATCCACTTAGGCTGAGCGAGGAGGCGCCCGTGAAAGTGGGTGAAGGAGCGACCAGCCATCCGCCGAGCGAAGGAGATGCTCCGAGCTCACAACTCCAGACGGAGCGGCGACCCGTCATCCTTGTCGAAGAACCTTCGAGGTCGACCTCCTCCGACGTGCCTTTGACCAGGCGCAAGAGGCGCTAAGCGAAGCCATCTTCGCGCTCTGTGACCTCGCGTGCGCAACTGGTCTAGAGGGTTGAGACTTCGACTCCGACTCCGACTCCGCTCCCAACAACTGTGGAGGCATCGTCGTCCGATCAGACACCCTCCTTGGTCGAGCTTCCGCAAGGAGCCATGGCCGCAACGCCCGTGGCCTTCATGCCACCACCAAAGCCGGTAGCAGTCCAACGGTCTAGGATCTCATGGGCATCCGGTCGGGCGACTTCATCCCACTCGGCCCTAAGCGACCGACGATCTGTTACGGTGATCCTACATCTACCGACGGAGGACTACAATGAGCTGAGCGCTCAGCCCTCGGTCCCCGAGCACCAAATCCTCATTCGGGGGTCGCTCACCGAAGTTTGGGAGGATGCCTGGGCTCGTGCGGCGATGCTACCTCCGGGTGCCCTAGCCAATAGTCACACCCAAATGACCACCAGGGTAAGTTTGTTAAAGTAAATTCCTGCTTACCTCCATTCGACTATAACATCTTTCTCTTTTACTTGCAGTATTGGATGGAGAGTCTGACCATGTGCCACTACCTCACATTTTTAGAGGACGAGTTCAAGAAACTCAAGGTCTCGAGACGCGCCTCTTCCTCCCAGGGGCCATCCCTCTCCGAGGTCGAGAAGATGAAGGCCGACCTGGAGAAAAGTAACAAGCTTCTAGAGGTCGAGCGAAAAAAGTTTGCTGACTAGGAGGTGATGTTGGCTTAGTATAAAAAATAAGTCGCCACCTTTGATAAAAAAGATAGAGTCGGCCACCACCCGGAAGCAGCGGGCCATCAACGATCTCGAGTTGAAGAACCAAGAGGCCCGGAAATTCACCCAGAAGCTTAAGGAGGCCGAGGATTTTTTGATGGTCGAATGGAACAACTGCTCGACTGAAGAGAAGTCGCTCTGCGACCAGGTGGCCTCCCGGGATGCCGCACTAGTCGGCGCAAAGGACGAGCTGGAGGGCTCCCGCACGGCGTTGCGGATCTACTAGGACGCCGAAGGGAGTAGATTTGAAACCATGAAGCAGGCCTACCTCCGTTCGGATGCGTTCTACGATAGATTCACCGATTGGGCCCTTCGTCTGTTTGACTTGGAGATCGAAGGGGTGATCGGCCAGCTTCACGAGGGGGGCCACTTGTCAATAGTTGTGTCGAGCAAAGTCATAAGTTGGGATAAACTTATAGTCGCTCTGCCCGACGACGAGTTAGACTACTTAGAGTGAGGCCGAGAGCTCAATCTTTTGTAATCCCTTCTGTAAGATTTTAATAGTATTAATGCATGCCCAGCTGTTTGGCGAGACTTTTTCTCATTGTTTTCGCATTCCGATCTTCTTTTAGCCGTATTATAACCTCATAATTCCTCCGTTCGGCCGTGATTTTGATGTGCGTCCGCTCGATTCACCTTTTCTTTTTCAAGTCGCTGGGCCTGAAGTATTCTGGTACGTTCTCTCGAATGGACCCTTTATTTGCCATTTTGAGGGCTTTCGGGCAACACTTATTCGCAGTTAGCCGTTCGACTGCTGCGTAAACTTAGATCTATTGTTGCCGTCGCTCGGCGATTCGAAGCAGACTCGTGTTTAACGTCGCTGCTCAACATTTTCACGAAGACTAGAGTTTAACGTCGTCGCTCGATGATTTGCGAAAGACCTGCGTTTAATGTCGTTGCTCGATGATTTGTTGGGGACTCAAGTTTAATGTCACCGCTCGATGGTTGACGAAGACACACGTTTAACGTCGCCGCTCGACGGTTTGGTGGAGACAAGGGCTTAAGGTCGCCGCTCAACCGTTGGTAGAGACGAGGGTTTAAGGTCGCTGCTCAACCTTTGGTGGAGATGAGGATTTAAGGTAACTGCTTGACCGTTGGTGGAGACGAGGGTTTAACGTTGCCGCTCGACGATTTGGTGGAGACTCGCATTTAACATGGCCGCTCGATGATTTGGTAGAGACTCGCGTTTAACGTCGCTGCTCGACGATTTGTTGGGGACTTGTGTTTAACATCGTCGCCCGACGATTTGGTGTGTTGTTCAGTTTAAAGTGCAGAAACCTTGTTTTTTATTATCCTGCATTCAAAGGGGACATACAAATACATTGCTTGCTCCAATTCATTCACACACCTCTCATCCTGCCCTGTAGGGTTGGAGATGATTTACGCTCTTTGGCCATTCGAGCCGCCTTCCATTCTCATCCTCAAGGTAGTAGGCTCCTGAGCGGAGCTTTTCGACGACCTTGAAGGGTCCCGCCCATGGTACTTCAAGTTTGGTGACGTCACCGACCGACTTCACTCTTTTTCCACATAAGATCGCTAACCTGGAACGACTTTGGGACCACCCTCCGGTTGTAATTCTGCCTCATTCTCTGTTGGTATGTTGTTAGCCGAATGGCTGCGTTGTCCCCTGCTTCATCTACCAAATCAAGTTTCACAAGCCTCCGCTCGGTGTTGTCTTCACCGTAGTATTTTACCCGATCGGACTCCACTCTGACCTCTACAGGGATGATTGCCTCTCCGCCGTATACCAGGTGGAAGGGGGTCATGTCTGTGCCCTCCTTTAGGTCGTGCAGATTGCCCATAACACACTTGGGAGCTCATCAACCTAGCTACCTCCAATGTGGTCGAGCCGAGCACGAAGGATTTGAAGGATCTCCCGATTGGTAACTTCAGCTTGTCCATTGCTCTGCGGATAGGCCACAGAAGTGAAGGCTTGCTGGATACCATATCCCTCGCACCACTCCCTGAGCCTCTAACCGGTGAATTGTCTTCCATTGTCTGAGACGATCTGGCAAGAGATGCCAAACTGGCGGATGATGTTCTGTCATACGAACTTGATGATTATCTGCTCAGTTATTTTGGCTAGGGGCTCGACTTTGACCCATTTGGAGAAGTAGTCCACTGCAACGAGCAGGAACTTCCGTTGACCAGTCACTATGGGGAATGCCCTACGATATCCATGCCCCATTGGTCGAACGGACAAGATACAGTGGAAACCTTCATTTCCTCTGTAGGCCAGTGCGAGAGATTGTGGTACTTCTAGTAGGATAAGCACGCGACCACCGTCCGAGCGACATCCTCCTGGAGGGTCGACCAAAAATATCCGGCCAGCAAAATTTTCCTCGCTAATGAGCGGCCGCCTGGATGCCCTCCGCAGGATCCTTGATGCACTTCTTGCAGTATGTAGTCAGCGTCCTCCGATCCCATGCACTTGAGAGGAGGCCTAGAGAAGGCCTTCTTGTATAACTGATCTTCGATCAAGGTGAACCGTCTGACTCTTTTCCTCAGTAGGCGAGCCTCTTCCTGATCGGGCGGTATAGCCCCCGTATGTAAGAATTCTATCAAAGTTGTCCTCCAATCATTTAGGAAGATGAGCCCCTCCATTCAATCAATATGAGCCATCAAGGATACCTGCTCGATTGGTTGCACTGTGACGATCGACGATAGTGAACTGGCTAGCTCGTCTGTAGCCTGATTTTTCGATCGAGGGATCTTCTATATGACGACCTCCCAGAAATTGGCTTTTATCTTTTCGGAGGCTTCAACATAGAGCTTGAGCCAGGCGTTACTTATCTCGAACGTCCCGGTTAGCTGTTCCGAGGCCAGCTGAGAGTCCGAGTGGATGAGGACCTTGACAGCTCCTACATGCCTAGTGGCCTGTAAGCCAACAATCAGTGCCTTATACTCCGCTTCGTTATTGGTGGCTTTGTAGTCCAACTGAACGGACAATTGCATCCAGTCTTCTTGTTGTGAGATGAGCAATACGTCGATACCGCTCCCCTGCCGAGTGGACGAACCATCCACGTATATCCTCCAAACGACCTCTTTCTCGAGGCTTTGGACTTCGGTAACAAAATCCGCTAAGGATTGTGCCTTGATAGCCGTACGAGGTTGATACTGGATGTCGAATTCACTAAGCTCCGTCGCCCATTTGATCAGTCGGCCGGACGCCTCAGGATTGAGAAAGACTCTTCCCAAGGGACTGTTGGTCATCACGATTATCGAGTGAGCGAGGAAGTATGGGCGAAGCCTTCGCGCAGCGAGCACTAAAGCATAAGCTAACTTCTCAAGACCAATGTAGCGGGACTCAGCATCTTTTAATATGTGGCTTAAAAAGTACACTGGTTGTTCTTCGTCGTTCTGCCTAACTAATGTCGAACCGACCACATACTCAGTAGATGACAAGTAGATCCGGAGTGGTTCGCCGATACATGGCTTAGCTAGGACAGGAATGGAGTTGAGATATTCTTTGAGCTCTTCAAACGCCCGATCGCACTCCGCATCCCATTGAAATTTTACCGTCCAACGTAGTATTTTAAAGAATGGTAGGCTCCAATTGGATGACTTAGAGATGAATCTGGACAACGCCGTGATCCGACCGGTGAGATGCTGAGCCTCCTTCAAATTTTGAGGTGATGGCATGTCTTGCAGTGCTTTTACTTTGCTTGGGTTCGCCTCAATGCCCCGCTCGGTGGCGATGTAGCCTAAGAAGCACCCGCTCTTCGCGCTGAATAGACACTTGCCTGAATTTAGCTTTATCTCATAGGTCCTAAGTGTCTGCCAAGTCTCCTCAATATCTCCACATAGGTCAGCAGCCCGGAGGGATTTTATCAGTATGTCATCCACGTATACCTCCATGTTACGGTCGATCTACCGTCGGAACGCTTTGTTCGTCAGTCTTTGATAAGTGGCCCCGACGTTCTTGAGTCCGAACGACATGACGTTATAGCAGTACGTTCCATCGGCCGTAATGAAACTGGCCTTTTCTTGATCTTCACGGGCGAGCGACACTTGATGATAACCCTGGTAGGCATCCAACATGCAGATTAGCTCGCATCCCACAATGGAGTCTACTATCTGGTCGATTCGAGGCAGCGGGTAGAAGTCCTTCGGCCACGCCTTGTTCAGATTACAGAAGTCGATGCAGACTCGCCATTTGTTGCCCGGCTTAGAGACGAGGATGACGTTGGTGAGCCAGCTCGGGAACTGAACTTCTCTGATGTGGCCGACTTCAAACAGTTTTTCTATCTCCCCCCGGATGATCACGTTCTGCTCGATGCTGAAATCCCTTTTCCTTTGCTTGACCGCGTCCGGTCGGACATACAACTCGTGCTGGGCCATGCTCGGGGAGATGCTGGGAAGTTCATGTGTCGACCATGTGAACACGTCATGATTTTTCTTGAGCCAGATGATCAATTCCACCTTCTGCTTCTCCAGGTTGGCAGCTATGAAAGTCATGGCTTCCGACCGACTTGGGTGGATCTGTACCTCTTCCTTTTCTTCATATATCAAGGTAGGAGGTTTCTCGGTAACAGCGTTTACCTCTAGCCGTGGAGCCTTCCGCGCTGCTTTGGTCTTAGCCTTGACCATCTCTACGTAACATCGCCGAGCGGCCAGTTGATCGCCTTTGACCTCGCCCACCTGGTCATCCACTGGGAACTTTATCTTCTGGCAGTAAGTCGATACTGCCGCACAGAATTCGTTGAGAGCCAGTCGGCCCAAAATGATGTACGCTAATGGTGCGTCCACCACTATGAAGTTGGTGGTCTGGGTCCTCCTCAACAGATCTTCTCCCAGGTTGGCAGCTCTTCATTGCTCGTGAACCCGTAGAGCGGGGTCGCCATGTGCAGCAGTTCACCGCGATCGATCTGCAGCTGATCGAACTCCTTCTTAAAATGATGTTCATCAAACTCCTTGTATCGACGAAGGTTCGGTGAATGGTGTAATTGACGATCATCGCTCGGATGATCAAAGCATCATTGTGAGGAACTTCGACCCCCTCTAGATCGCTAGGGCCGAAACTGATCTGATCTAAGGTCATTCGACCTTCTCCTTGCTGCATCCGACGGCATGGATCTCCAACCGCAGGGTGTACAATTTCCTAGCCAAGTTGGAGTCTCCGCCGGTCGGGCCTCCAGCAATCATGCCTATCTCTCCCCGGGAAGCGTTGTTTTTGTTCTCCTCTTCTCGGGCGAATGACCTATTCCGCTCGGACGAGATTCTGGAGGGATCAGTTTCCTCCCTCCGCTGATGGTGGTGGCGCTCGGGCTCCCTTCTCTCTTCTCACCGCTCGGTCGAGCGGCGGTGGTCCCATTGATCGGGAGATGGAGAGCGACGGCGATACCCCCTGGTGGCCGGTCGACTGACGATTGGCGTCAGCCCCTGACAGTCCCGTGTGTTGTGCGTTGTCGACTGGTGGAACGAACAAAACATAGGCGTCCATACCTTGCCCTTCGACGCCTTGGGCTGGCCGGACGCCACATGCTATACGACGTGCGCCCTAGCCTCTTGGTGTAGCCATGCCCCTTCAGCTCTTGGCCCCTTGGGCGGCAGATGGTTGTTGGGTCGACGCTCGGTCGACGCTGAATGCTCGATTGGGGCCTCCTTTCTTCTGGTTGCCTAGGCTTCTTCCACATTGATGTACTCATTGGCCTTTTTCAGCATGTGGTTGAAGTCCCGGGGCAGCTTCCTGATGAGTGACCAGAAGAAGTCCCCTTCAGCGAGTCCTTGGGTGAAGGCATTCATCATGGTCTCGGATGAGACCGAGGGGATATCCATGGCCACCTAGTCGAAGTGTTGAATGTACGCTCGGAGCCCTTCCTTGGACCCCTGTTTTAGGGTGAAGAGGTTGACCCTTATCTTCTGGTAGCATCAACTGCTGGTGAAGTGGTGCTGGAAGGTAGCTCAGAAGTCTTTAAAACTTCGTATCGAACTGTCCGATAGCCTTTTGAACCAGCGCTGCACCGATCCGGAGAGAGTCGTGAGAAAGACTCTGCACTTTACTCCGTCCGTATACTGGTGCAACGTAGCCTCATTGTCGAACCGATCTAGATGATCATCTGGGTCGGTTGTCCCGTTGTACGTCCCGATCGCCAATGGGGCGTAATGCCGAGGCAGAGGGTCTTGTAAGATCTCCTCTGAGAACTGCATGTTGATCTGTTCGAGAGAAGCGACGTTTCGAGGTGTTTTCCTTTCCTCGCATCTCGAACGAGCACCTCGTCAGAAGATGATCCTGTTGGAGTGTATACTGAAAGCCTAAGCTTTTGTAAATATTTGTTTTGAATAAAGAATCACATTTGGTCAAATTATCTACATTTGTTTGTAGTTGTTCAATTAATTTATATTGTAGATAACATAGTATGTGGTGTCACATGCAGAAGATAATGTTATCAGTACCTTATAAATTATAAACAGTAGTTCACGACCAAAATGGAAAGGAACAAACCATTAGAAGGTCGTAGTGTAATTAGGTATTAGTTTATCTTGACTATATAATTACACTAGTACACTCAGAGTGTATTGAGTAGGACCATTTGAGGTCGGTTCTTTTATACTGACTTTATAAAGGAACAAAGACCTCAGTTATTATGGAAGTGTGTGCTCTTAATCCTAATATAATAACAAGCACATATATTTGATATTTATTTCTTTAATTTATCAATGGGTGAGATTTAGTTCGATGAATCAATAAGCCCGATAAGTTGGGAAATGATATCACTTATAGTGTGTGTTGTTGATTATAGAAGGAAACTGTGTCCTAGAGATACTAGGTTGATAATGTTCCCAAGAGGAGCTCATAAGGATTGTCATGTTAAACCCTGCAGGTGGATTTAGTCCGACATGACGATAAGGTTGAGTGGTACTACTCTTGGACTAAGATATTAATTAAATGAGTTGTCAGTAACTCACTTAATTAGTGGACATTCGATATCTTAAACACAGGGAGACTAACACACTCATAATAAGAAGGAGCCCAAAAATGTAATTTGGGATTGGTGCGGTAGTTCAATAATAGTTCTCTAGTGGAATGAATTATTATTGATAAAATTAAGTTGTGTGTTCGGGGCGAACACGGGATGCTTAATTTTATCGGGAGACCAAAACCAATTCCTCCTCTCGGTCCCTATCGTAGCCTCTTATTTATAGAGTACTATACCCACCTATACCCACCTTCTATACCCACCTAAAGGGGGTCGGCCAAACTAGCTTGGGAATCAAGCTAGGGCCGGCCTAAGCTTGGTTTATGGGTGGCCGACCCTAGCTTGAACCCAAGCTAGAGAGGGTCGGCCATAATAAAATTAAAAAGAATTTTAATTTTAATTTTTTATTATGTGAAAGATATAATTTATTAAAGAAAATTAAAATAAAAATATCTCTCTTAAAAGGATCTACAAAAGATTAAAGAAAGAGATTAGATCTCTTTCCTTATTTGTAGATTGGAAAGATATTTTATTTTCTCTTTGAAAATTATTCACATGTTGAAAAATTAAAATTATAGAAATTTCTTTTTATCAACCATGCAGGGATTTTTGAAGAGAAATTTTATTTTTAAAATTTCCGGAAACAAATTAGGAAGTTTTAATTTGTTGATTGAAACTTGCCTAATTTTTCCTCTCTATGATGTGGCCGACCATTATAAGATTAATTGGGAAATTTTATTTTATTTTTCTCAATTAAATCATGTCAAGGAAATTAAGGAAATTTTATTGTAATTAAATTTCCTAATTTACCAAGGCTAAGGAATATAAAAGAGGGGGTTGGGGTGCCTTCATGAGACACAACCTTTGTTATTTTTCTCCCTCTCTTATTCCTTGGTGTGGCCGGCCAACCTCTCTTCCCCTCTTCTTCTTTGTGGTGGCCGAACCTTTCTCTTGGCTTGGAGCTCTTGTGGTGGCCGGATACTACTTGGAGAAGAAGAAGAAGAAGGAGAGAAAGCTTGCATCCCTTGGAGCTTGGTTGGTGTTTTTTTTTTCTTCCTTGGTGAAACTTTCTTTTTTTGGCCGAACCTAGATAGGAGGAGAAGAAGGTGTTTGGTGGTTTCTCATCTCGGAAGATCGTTGCCCACACAACGTCCAAGGTTAGAAGAGGAATACGGTAGAAGATCAAGAGGTCTTTCTAAAAGATATAACTAGTAATTTTTCTTTCCGCATCATACTAGTTATTTTTGGAAATAATACCAAATACAAGAGGCTTACGATTCTAGTATTTCGAATATGTTTTTCGATGTTGTGTTCTTTTGTTTTATTTTTCCTTGTGATTTGATTGTTCCTTTCGGTTAACCTAAAGTTATTTTAGGAAATTAAATATTAGCTTTCCATAAAAGGTTTTGTCTAGTCGGTGGTGGTTGCTCCCATATCCAAGAAGGTCATGTGCCTCGCCACGTCAGTACTGGGAACCAATTATGGAAATTAATATTTAATGGAATTAATAACTTAAGGTGATTTGGATCGAACGTGTTAAGTTCCGCAGAAGATCCAAGTCTAAACCTAAAAGAACAAATAGATTAAGTTTTGGATCAAACGTGTTAAGTTCCGTGGGCGATCCAAAATTTAATTTAAAAGAACACATGGTAGCTAGGAAAAGGTTCAGACCTTTGTACAAAATTTTTGTACAGTGGAACCTCTAGGTTTTCCGAGTAGCAACCAACAGATCCACGCTCTTGATAGGCTTGGGCTATCTCCGAGGGGGTTTGGAATAGAGCCCGATGGAAGGGGATTGGCGTGGGCGGCACTTCCCCTTGGGTGCCGATCGACCTTCTGTTCTACCCCCATACGGAGAGTTGCTCCGCTCAGTCTTCTTGTCCCGTTCGTTGATCGACCGCCGAGGTCGGTGGTTGCGGTGCAGGCTGATCGGCTATCACCTGTTGTTGTTGCTGCTCCATCATTTTTGCTGCCCATGCTTGCACAAGCATCTCTAACTCCTCTTGCGTAAGCGTCACGGTGGTTAGCCGTCGAGCATCTTCCATTCCCTTGGCTTGGATTCAGGTGATGATTCCTACAGATGGTGCCAAATATGATCCTGCCCGAAAGTCGAGGAGACGGTTGCTGGGGACGTGGCGCTCTCGCTGACCTCCGATGGACTTCGCTCTTGCCTGCAATACAAGCAGCGTCAATGCCGAGCCAGGGAAGGAGTCCCGACGATGGCCCTCCGACGCTCAAGTCAGTCTCCGGCGAGGCGAGAAGAAGCAATGAAAACTGTAGCGCAGCTGTAGAGATCGCAAGAAAATCATACCTCTATCAATGCCTGGACTCTCTTTTATATAGGGCTCTTGTATCGTGTGTGTACACTTCTTAAAGCGGACACGCAATCCCAAGCTTTTCCTGAAAAGACATATCAGTAAAGTGTCCCTGACACAGTACCTTAATGGGTCGAGCATATATCTGAAATGATAGTGGAAGCTTCCACCGTACGATCTTCTGTCTGATCATGTCATCCGTCGATGGTACTAACTCCCAAAAAGATATCGAAAGATATCCTGATATATCTATTGCTCAGACAAACGGGATGCCCGTTCGATTGAAAGTTAAACTCATTAAATTTATTAATCATCATCTTCCAAGATCCACAATTACTTAAATCTATTATATATATATATAATTGAATTAGCTTGGCTAGCAAATTAATATAAAATATTTGAAAAGTCAACTTGATTTTTTTTATTGTTTTCAAAATGTTAATTTTTTTATATTGTTATTTTCACTTTTAAATTATCATGTGAACTAGTAAAAAAATTATGACAAATATTTTTAAAATTCTAAATTTTTTAAAGAATAACAACTAATTAAAAACAAATATAATTGTTCCAAAGCATTCATTAAATAAAATATAGTTATCAAATTTTTTGGAATATAGTTCTAATTATGGGTGAGTATTCAGTTAATTTGTTATTATTTTGTATATTTTATATTATTATTTTAAATAAATTCGATTAATTCTGTGTTAATCGATATAATCTATTTTTAATTTAATTTGATTAATCCGATTTAAGTAAAATTTTAATTGGATTTGGTTAGTCAATATTAAATCAATTTTTTATTAATTCGATTAATTTATATACCAAATTAATCGACTTTCGACCACCAATGGATCAAAATTAGGAACACCACTTCTTGTTCTTCTTTCTTCCTGGCAACCCGCCGGCCACGAGATGGTTGAAGCCTCTTGATGCCGCCGGCTAGGTG
Source organism: Zingiber officinale (assembly GCF_018446385.1). Classification (NCBI taxonomy): domain Eukaryota; kingdom Viridiplantae; phylum Streptophyta; class Magnoliopsida; order Zingiberales; family Zingiberaceae; genus Zingiber; species Zingiber officinale. The sequence goes on from NC_055993.1 coordinate 99,767,552, forward strand.
AGAAAGCAAGGGGAGAATAAGAATATGAGGGGGTCGACCATAAAGAGAATAGAAGAGAAATAGAAATTGTGTAGATAATTATTTCCTCTAAGGCACCATCTATCCTCTTTTATAATCTTGGTAATGACTAAAAAGGAAAGATTTTAACAACAATTAAAATCTCTTTTAAATTTCCTATTGTGGATGGCTATAAAAGGAAAGTTTTAAAATTAAAAATCTCTCTTTTAAACATTGTAGATGGCTACAAAAAGGAAAGATTTTTAAAATTAAAACCTCTCTTTTAAATCATGATTACATAAAAGGAAAGTTTTAACAAAAATAAAATATCTCTTTTAAACCATTGTAGATGGTTACAAAAGGAAAGATTTTTAAAATTTAAAACTTTCTTTTAAAACCATATGGATGTCTTAAAAAAGGAAAAAATTTAAAATTTAAAATCTTTCTTTTAAAACATGATACACTCTTCCAATAGGAAGAATAAGACCAAGTAAATATGTAAATATTGATTAATTTTAGAAAATAATCAAATTAAATCATCCCTATCACATAAAGAAATATAAATATATCATCTCCTATTTATAAAAACTTGAAAAAGTCAAAAATTTATCTGAGATTTTAATTTTCAAAATAATCTCTCATAGTTTTAAATTTATAAAAACTATTTTAAAAACTTTAAATTCTCATCACTTCACCTAAAAATAAAATAGTTCATACTGTTATAGATTTCACATTATCATTCAGTTAGATGAATTAATATTGTTAACAATTAGTATAAAATGATTAAAATTTAAAATATTTAGGGTACTTTAATATTTTAAAATTTAAAAATAAACTTTAAAAAGGGAAAATGAAAGTTTTGCTAAGACAATATATTTTTTTTTTTATGATGAGACCCTAATTTTAGTTTTGTTTAGAATTATAGGGCCTTTTAGGTTATATACCAATATCCACTGCAATTAAAATATCAATAATTGTGAAAGTAATTAATGGATAAAATTTTAGAATATATCATGATACCTAAGACTTTTCTTTCCTAAAAAAAAGTTTCCTTTCATGATAAAATTACCAAACAAGGCTCTTGAAGAGGTATATAAGGCCCTTGTTTGGTTAGGAAGAGCCTAAGGAACCCTAGGTTTGGTGATTAAGAAGAAGAAGACACAATTGCTTGCTTTTATGGAATCAGTGAGAAAAATTTCTCTCATCTTTTGTTGTCTTTCATTATCCTTTTATGCTTAGAATTAATGCATGTTGAGAAGAACCTTCTTTGCTTTTCTATTGATTTTTTCTTGAACATTAGCAAGTTAATTTGGGCGTCCTCTCTTAAATTTTTTTTCGGTCTTTATTTTGATATAAATGGAACATTGGGATTGTAGACAAGATTGTATTCTAAGTTTTGGTTCTTAGAGTCTTGCATCTGAATTAGGTTATTTTATTTTATTTATTTTTTATTATTTGGATCTTACGACCTAATAAAAAGCAGAGGAAGGGAAAGATGAAAGGAAGACATTGAGATAATATTTTTTTCATTATCTTTTTCCCAAATCTTTTTATTGGTAGTCTTTTATTTTATAAAAAATAAGCGTGTTAGGGTTTAGGGTTTATAAAAGGAATTAAAATATAATGTACTGGTGATTTATTTTTTTTGTCAGTTTTATTATAAAAAACAGAGGTTTAACGAAGGTTGGATTCCTTTTCGCATGATATGGTATTCATTTAATTCCTCTCGTATTTCTATAAAAAAAATAGTCTCCCCTAGAATTGAGTTGGTTAGTGTGAATAGAATTATAATCATAAGATAAGGATTCGAATTTGAAGAAAAAAATCCTTATCGCACAAGATAGGATCTTTATGATATGGAAAAAAGTGTCTTACCAAAATAGATTTATCTGGAAAAATATTTATATCCCTAAAAATTAGGTTGAAAATATTATATAAATTATGAGATCATAATTTTATAAATTATGAGATAGGATAGAGTTTGTTTAAGACTATCTCACATAATGAGATAAAGCTCAGTTGTACTCTTTCGTGTTGGCCCTGAGACGGGTTGACGGGGCGCTGGGAGTGAGCGTATTGTAGATAGAGTTTCTTTAAACAATTAAATCAGTTCTTTAGAGATATACTTGGGATTTGTAATCCCACATAAATCTGAGTTCAAGATCTCTATAGAAAGCTACCAAATAAATCGCAACATAATTTATACTCATTCAAAAATCGACCTCTAGTATAAATTATGAGATAGGATAGAGTTTGTTTAAGACTATCTCACATAATGAGATAAAGCTCAGTTGTACTCTTCCGTGTTGCCCTGAGACGGGTTGACGGGGGCGCTGGGGGTGAGCGTATTTGTTGTAGATAGAGTTTCTTTAAACAATTAAATCAGTTCTTTATAGATATACTTGGGATTTGTAATCCCAGATAAATCTGAGTTCAAGATCTCTATAGAAAGCTACCAAATAAATCGCAACATAATTTATACTCATTCAAAAATCGACCTCTAGAATATTTATCCCTATTGATATTCAAACTCTAATCTTCTTATTTGTTCTTTAGAGTGCTTAACCTGTACCACTTTGTGGAAGCATAAATATTTGCATAGTGTAAGTGTCCATACTTCGTTGGATTAATTCAAGTATCTAATCTTCCCTTCTGATTCGCCTATTTGAAATATAATTTATATATACTTAAAAGCTACCTTTAGAATATTTATCCCTATTGAGACTTTAATTCTGATCCTCTTATTTATTCCCTTAAATATTTAACCTCTACACCACATTCATGGGGGCAAAAACATTTACATAGTATTGGAGCAAAAAGGTAGAAGTTATTATCTTAGTTGTCTCTCTAGGACGACCACACATTCTCTTGAAAGGGTTAAATCATGGAGGGTATTGTTCTAGCACAGCCACCTTTTAATACTCGTTAAAATTGACTTGCAAAGGTCCATGTTTCTGTGTTACACTTCGGGGCGTGACGATGCACTCTCCTTTTTTTTTTTAAAAAAAAAAAAACATTGCGATTGCATGGATGTAATTTTGTCATAATCACATTTAAACAATCAATTGTTCATGGTTTCTATTGCTGTCTTCTCTTGTCACAAAATCTCATATTTGCAAGACACTTGATAATGTCTGATTTCAGGTGAGCAATTCAGATTCTACCAAACAACAAATGCAAATGCAATTGTCAGTTGTTGGCTCTGAAGCTGCAGCACACTCATCAGGTGCAACTGATCAATCACCTTCTCCAGATTCTTGCGTAAGTCAGGGATTTGAAGGAAACAGAAACTTGCAAATCTCCGACGGTTTCTCGACTCGACTGGCAATCACAGCACAAGGTTGTCACACTGCTCATGGAAGCAGCACAGTAGGTTCCTCCAGTGGCAATTCTGCCCCACGGAACAGGCAATTCTGGAGTGCTGGGGAGTATGAAGATCTACCAAACACTGGACTAGCACACCGCAGTATGTGACTCGATACACTTTAGTTTCTCTTCAAACCTTTACAGAAACTGATGCAAAAAAACCGTGTTCTCGTGTAGGTGATGGTCGAAACCGTCTGTGTGTCCATCCAAAGTTTCTGCATTCGAATGCTACTTCACACAAATGGGCCTTTGGAGGTGTGTGCCCACTGTTTGTATCTGTTCAGTATGATTTCACTTTCTTAAACCTTTACTGAATACCTTGCTTTATTTCTTCTGTATGATTTCCAGCAATAGCAGAACTTCTCGATAACGCAGTCGATGAGGTAACACCTATAGCTTACTCTAATCGATATAGGGAACTTGTTTATATGTTTCATTATGTGATCCAGATACAGAATGGAGCTACCTTTGTCAAAGTGGATAAGTTTATTAGTCCACATACAGGCAGCCTAGCATTGCTAGTTCAAGGTAATCTATGTCTTCTAGTCTTATTCGAAGTCGATCAAAGTTCATCTTCCTCGATCAAACAGATACTTGAATTTATAAGCTGATTTCGGGTTTATTTCTAGATGATGGTGGCGGAATGGACCCAGAATTCTTGCGGCGTTGCATGAGCTTTGGTTTTTCGGATAAACAAGCTTCTTCAAACATTGGACAATGTATGAGCTCTCTATTATTGCTTGGATTTTTTTTTCTCACTATTTGGTGCACTTACATGTTATTTTGTAATACACATATTTAAAAATAATAGTTCAAATCATTTAATTAATGGTAATTAGGATTTGTGTTATTAGATGTGAATTTATCTTACTATTGAATTAAGAATTTGGACCTTTAATAATTAATTTTGGTGAAGTCTAAAATTCAATTATGTTAATATTTTTTTCTTTTCACACTGAAAATAATTTTAAGCCTAATTAGTAATTTTCTTTGGTTGTTTTTTATATAAAAAATATGCATGGTCATGGTTCTCTTTAGTCACACATCTTAAGATTGATAACACTGAGAGCGGGGAAGTTTCTATAAATATCTTGGGAAGGTGACGTTAGGAAGTATACCTTTCTTGGCCTTTTGGCTAAGATCAAGTGTAATATCTGTTATCGGTTTAATATCTGATATAAAAAATTAAGGGTAATTTTGCATGCAACCCCTATTGGCAAACAAATCTTTGCATGCAGTCCCCATCCATGAAAATCTTTGTTTTCACTCCCAGTCATATTTACCTAATTGCCCATGATATTTTTAGGTAAAAAAAATCTAAAAATCAGTATAAATCCTCTTAAATTGAGTATATTAACTTAGAATTTAGTATATTTTCTATCAAATTGAGTACGATTCTTTTTTCACCTCAAAATATACTCGATTTTAGTTTAATGTGCTGAATTTAATAGGAATTATACTCATTTTTAGACTATTTGTACCAAAAAATATGAGGGTTAATTTCGATAGAAAATATACTCGATCCTAGTATAGAGTGCTGGATTCTAGTGTAAAGTGCTGAATTTAACAGGAATTATATTTGTTTTTAGACTTTTTATACCTAAAAAATAAGAGGGACAATTTTGATAGAAAATATACTCGATTTTAATATAAAATGCTGACTTTAAGAAGAATTATACTCGTTTTTGGACTTTTTGTATTCAATTTTGGACTTTTTGTACCTAAAAAATCTGAGGGGCAATTTAGGTAATAATATTTGCATGAGAGAGTTGAAACAAGTAATACTTTGCATGCAGGGAGTGGAAACAAAATTTTTTGGATATGGGGATTACATGCAAAGTTAACATTGTGATTGGGGATTTTTCTCTAATTTACCGAAAAATTAAATTAATTTTTTATAAGAAAAAGTCTCTTATAGTAACTTGCTGTTGGGGTTCTTGAGTATCGCCCTTGCTTTGCACTACTACATGGGCCTAATGCACCTTTATTAAATCCAATTTATAGACCTGGGGTACTAATTTACATGTATTCATACATTATATTACACATATAATGTATGTGCGAGATGACTAGTACCAATAAAACTTGCTAACCTATTCTGTTATTATTGAGGGAATGATAATAGGATTATGATTCATTGTTATATATAAGTTATGATCCTCGTAGGATAGAGGATCATGAGATCTCTCTATTTTTCATTGGTAAGAAGGGTATAATGTCGTCACCCTAATCCCTATAGAAGACCTACCTTATATTCTTCTCTCATAGGATCTAGATTTCATGAACAGCATATAAACAATGGCGATCTTGCATACTTTTCTTTTAGGGTTCATATGGCTAAGAATTCATGTTTAGAAAACTTCCAACATCAACTTATGACAAGTGGCCCATTAGCCCAGTATTCTTAGGTCAATCACACATTAAGAGAAATTATCAGTTAATTCTTCAAAGCTGAAACTCGATCTTTATATGTTTGGGAAACTGAGAAAGCGTCTACCATTTCCCCTAGGACAACTTCCATCAATTTATTTTTTTGTTGGCACTAGGTATCTTAGCCTTCAACCTGACTAATTCTTGGGTGATTCATTTGACTCCACAAAAGTTTCCTACTGACCAGAAAGGTAAATTAGGAAGTGCTCACATCTTACATTTTTAGGTCAATCGTCAAAAATTTATCCATTAATTCTCCGAAATTGAGACTCAATTCTAAAACTGAGAAAACAACCAGCCACACCATTCTCCCGAGGGCAACTTCCATTACTTATTTATTTTATTTTTTAGTTGGTCGAACTTACGCCAACTTCCATCTCACTTTAATTCATACGTTTGTATACACGTTATTCAGTCATTCATGCAAAGTTCCTAACGTGTGTTTCAGATGGAAATGGCTTCAAGACTAGCACAATGAGACTTGGAGCAGATGTGATTGTTTTCACTCGCAACAAGAAGGGAAGGTATGAATCACTTTTGACGTTAACAAATTTTAAAGCAACTCTAATATTTGTCTTACTATTTCTGAGCTATTACCTCTTCTTCCAGTGAGCTGACTCAAAGTGTTGGTCTCCTATCATACACATTCCTGAGGCAAGAAGGTTACAACGACATCGTAGTCCCAGCAGTAAGTTCAATAGTTCTTACATAGAGGGATATTTTTTATTCTTCTCCTATTTTCTTTTCTTTTGAAGTTACTGAAGATCCTCTCTGAATCAGGTGGATTACTCCTTGGATTCCTCCCGCGGTGTATTAACTAGAATACATCGCAAAGATCGAGGACAATTCTTTTCCAATTTATCAGTGATGCTGAAATGGTCTCCTTTCCCCACAGAATCTGAGTTGCTGAAGAATGTAAAGTTACCTGCACCACTCTGTTTCTCTGTTCACCTAACAAACAAAACTAATACACTACTGAACTACTGTGCAGTTCAACGATATCGGGGCTCATGGCACTAAAATAATCATATACAATCTGTGGTACAATGACGCAGGGGATACTGAACTTGATTTCGAGTCTGATGAAAAGGTCAGTAATTCCTTCTGCACTCTGTTGCTCCATAGATGATTTGATTCAGCAAAGCTAATTTCTGGCTGCAGGATATATTAATAAGTGGGGCTCCAAAGAAAGCAGCTACGCGTAACGTCCTTGTGCAGGTTACACAGAGCCATATCGCAAAGACACTTCGCTACTCTCTTCGAGTAAATAAATTTTTGTCTATGAACTCAACTAATCGGAATATACAATCTCCCTAATCATATACAATCTTGCAGGTATACTGCTCAATTCTGTATCTGCATGTACCTGGTGACTTTAAGATCATCTTGCGTGGTTCAGAGGTCAAGCACCATTACATAGCTAGAGATCTCAAATACTGCGAATGCGTCAAGTATCGACCACAAGTTGGTGGAAAGATAGAGGTATTTGTTGAACATGGACATTTCTTTAGCACTTTTGAAGTGGTTCTTCACCCTAATCTTTCAGTGTCAAACCATAATCTCGAGTTTTTATAGTTTTCATTGTCAGTAAAAGTGTTGTGGTCTTTAAATGCAGGGTGAGGTTGTCACCACAATTGGATTTTTGAAAGAAGCTCCATTTGTCGATATTCATGGATTCAATATATATTATAAGAACCGTTTAATCTTGGTAAGATATATCATTACTTTGTTTCTCTCTATGGTTTTCCTTGTTTGAGTTGTTCATGTCTTTCAATTAGCCATGAGTTTATGTTTAGTGTAGTGTATTTTATCCTAATTATTGTTCTATTTGTAGCCCTTTCATCGAGTGGCATCTCAGTCGGGAAGCAAAAGTCGAGGTGTTGTCGGTAAGAAGTTCATTACTTTTCATCTTTAATTCTAGGGTAAAAATCAAAAGAATATCTCCTTTTTTTTGTTACATTCATATTATAGCAGTTTTAGTATTGAAGTAATTTTGATTAAGTTGAAACAATTTTAATCAACACTTTTTTTATTGTACTAAATATAAAAGGTATTTTTTAATTTTTACCCTTGCCCACTCTTTGTCATATTGTTGTTCATTGGCCTTCCATTCATATTATCAATCATTTACATAATTTGTTTGATTTTGAGGTGTTCATCTATTTTGATTGGTTCTCATATGCATTTGGCCCTTTTTAGGTGTACTTGAAGCAAACTTTATCAAACCTACACATGATAAGCAAGGTTTTGAAAGATCAAATCTTTATCAAAAGCTTGAAGTTAGATTGAGAGAAATGACAAATGAATATTGGTAATTCCCATTCCAATTTACTTAGTGCATTCAACTAAATCATCATCACCATTCTCTTCATTTTTTATCAAATAACATCATCACCATATTCAACCCCTTCTAAATTGATTTACAAATGATGTATTTGGATCAAAGATTCGGCTAGTATGTCGGGCAAAAATCAAAAGAATGCCTTCTATTCTATTTTCATTATCGTCAAAAGGATGCTCTAACTCGGTTTTTTGTTTGTTTTTTCTGTGACAGGGGGTGTTATTCCCATCTGATTGGTTATACAAAGAAAGTTTCTGATTCATCAACACCTCAAGCTGCCATTGCCCATCCATTGCCATTCTCTTCTTCCTCCGGTTGCGACATTAAGCCCGTCGCGGTTAACCCTCAAATGTTAACAGACAACACTAGCAAATCCTCTCAATCATCAACAATTACTCCAAATATGTCTTTAATTAATGATCCCAACACATTCAACCATGGACAAGCTATCACCAAGCAGATTGCAAGTCCAGTACAAGGTAACTAAACTAGAGTGGTTTCTTTTGCAGCTTTTTTCGATTGATAAACATGCTTCCGAAGATTACCTGCAAGTGATTAGCCTAACACTTGGTTACATTTTGGTGTTCAACAGTTAGAATGAAAAGAGAGAGGAGACATGAAGAGTCTCTTGCTGAAACTGAACCTCTTCAAAAGCAGGCACGTTGTAGTAGCACTGGGACAGAAGTTGAGGTTAGTAAGACTCATATTTGGTAGTCTTTCTTTTCACTACAAAAGTTCGTTTGATTTAATTTCTGAAACTACACCGAAAGAAACTTGCCACTGTAGTGGGAACATTTGAAGTCATTGGTGAATAACTTCCGCTACAATAAGCTCTTTAGATTTTTATCAAGACTTGTTCTTGACGACTAAAAATATTAAATCTAGTGTCCCAAATACGATACCCAATTTTACTACCACTTAGTGAGCTTCATATGCAGTTGATTAGTCTTAGGGTCCTAACATGGATGCAAATATTACAAGGGAGAGATCATAACACCCTAATTTAGGTTACACTCCGTAAAGTAAAATATTGTAGGCCTAACAACAAGGTTGCGATACTAATCTCTAGTTATTGTGAGTTTTTCCTCCATTTACACTGTCCTTTTTGCAAATATACTTTCAAAATATTTCTAGTGTACCCCATGCTTTGACTTATTTACTCACTTTGCTATTGCATGACCAGCACTTGACTTATAAAATCTAACTTAAAAGACAATTCAGAAGGAATATTGATTTTTTTTTGTTTTTTTTAAAAAAGAAAACTAAATGGGGAAGAAAATTTCATTAACATGTCATTATTTTGTTAACTTTTATCTTCTTTTTGAGTGGTCAGATGTACACATTGGATTTTCCATGACAACCTTGTCAAGCATCCTAAATCATTGAATCACTTTTGAGGCTTTTCCCAAACACTGACTTGCTTTTTGATGGTCTATTCCAATCCAAAATGTCTTTCTAATACTCTTTTTTTTCAAACTTATCTTGGTATAGTTGTAGTTTCTTGGCAAGGTTGCCTAAATTTTACATTTTGAATTATCACTGATTGGCATATGACTCTAATGTTGAAACATATTTGGATGTCCTTGCAGCTACATAATTGTGTTGGACAGCGACAAGTTGTGGATATAAAAGCCTTGATGCAACAGAATAAGGAAATAGAGAAAGAGTGAGTGAATCCAAAGTTATTCTGTTTTCCTTATTGAATATGAACCTGGCTGTGTCTAAAGTTCATCTACCTTTTGCCTTTTCTTTGATCAGCTGCTTAGAGCATGAAAAGATACAGAGGGAGCTCTTGTTCAAGGTAATTTCGTAATGCTGGTCAGAAAGCCATTTGGAGTAAAATTCTTTGTTAGAATGTCACTAGATTTTGTGACAAACAATGCAAAATATGAAAACCATTTTTTGTATTTCAGATTCAGGCGCTCAAGCATGAGCTTGAGCAAGTTCAGCAACAGCACGAGAGATTGTTCAGCGGACTCCTAGTTAGCAATGCCATGAAGACGGAGAAAGTATGAAGTTTGAGACCACACCTCCTCGTGATAGCAAATTCGAATTTACGAGAACCGGTACATAGTAGATTAGACCACTAGTTCAAAGAAAAAATGGAAAAAATAGTGTTGTAAATGTATATGTATCACTCACAATTTGTGTACTTAGGTTAGTCGTATTCCGAAAAGTTCTATTTCGGGTAATCGACTACGAGAGTATAGTCTTTTGCCGGAGCTTCTTTGAGGTTTAGATTAGTAAGGAATGTAAGAATGAAATTGGAGATGAGAATTGAATTGTTATTGAATCACATCACAATGGTATTTTCGATGTCCTCGATCAATTACGAACAATTATGGGAACAAACAAGATTTCAGGCGTGTTCATGTTGCGATATCAATTAGCTTCGAGCTCTGTTGGGGCAGCAATGTTAGTCGTTGCCAGAGAGCTCACTAAAGAGGCAGAAGCAGTAGTGCTTCCAGTTCCAGTCATCGCCCAACTCAGGAACTTGGTCGACGCGGAAGCCGAATTGAACGACGGCTGGTGATACATCGGCCGCGGCCTCGCCAGCGGTAGACTTGGCAGTTCCTTCTCCATTGTCAGGACGTTGAACGCCTGCTGGATCGTCGGCCGGAGCTTGCAATCGGGATGCGCGCACCACAATCCCACCACCATCACGCGCTCCATTTCCTTCCGATCGAAGTCTCCGGCGAGCCTCTCGTCCGCCGCCTCCAAGATCGCTCCTTTTCCGTAGAGCTCCCACACCCGCTCCACCAGCAGCGTGGCGTCCGTCATCGGCCGCCTCCCACTGGCGATCTCCAGCGCCACGATCCCGAAGCTGTACACGTCCGTTTCTTTACTTGCCTTGCCGTCGTGGTAGTACTCGGGGGCCATGTAGGGCAATGTCCCCGCCAACAACGTCGTCTGCAGAAACTGGCCGTCGTTGGCGACGAGCCTGGCGAGTCCGAAGTCGCCGAGCTTGGCGTTGAAGGCGGAGTCGAGCATGACGTTGCTGGGCTTGACGTCGCGGTGGACCACCCCCGGTTCGCACTCGTGGTGGAGGTAGAAGAGCGCCGACGCCAGCCCTAGCGCGGCCTTGTGCCGCGCCGGCCACTGCAGGCATTCCGCCGAGCGGTGGAGGTGCGAGTCGAGGCTGCCGTTGTGCATGAACTCGTAGACGAGGAGGAACTCGCCGCCGCGGTCGTGGCACCAGCCGAGGAGTTGCACCAGGTTGCGGTGTCGAAGGCGGCTGATGATGGTGACCTCGGAGATGTACTCCTTCTTTCCCTGGTTGCCCTCTTTGGAAAGCCTCTTGATTGCTACATCCTCGCCGTTCAATCTGCCTCTGTACACCGATCCGAATCCACCTGCCCCGAGTTTGCCCTCTTCTGCGAAATTCCTAGTCGCCAAGGCGAGTTCTTGGTAAGGATATCTCTTCGGCCCACTTTCTCTCTCGAATTGGCCATCAATGGCGTCGTTTTCGTCCTCGTCATCGTCCTGGTCGTCTACCACATCGCTAACAGCGGGCTTGCTCTTCATAATCAGCCACCAAATGAACCCCGCAACCGCTACGAACGCAGTCACTCCGGCAGCTATGCTGGCGGCGATTGCGACCGTTGGTACCTTCTTAACTTCTTTTAAGGTCGAGTTGAATGACCAAGAAAGAAGGCTGTGCGTCTCCGTCAAGTTACCCGTGGTAGCCGAGAACCCGATCGCCACCTTCTCCGGCAGGACCTTTCGCAGATCCACGACGAAGGACAGGGCGGTGGCGGACGGGAGGCCGGTCGCCGGGTCCAGGCCGTACCTCACAAGCACGCTCAAGTTGTGTGCTTTGGAGTCGTAGTTCACCCACGCTGTCGCCGTCTTGCCGTCCCTGATATCGGCGTTCCACGACACGGTCAGGTTAGAGGCGATGCTATCGACGTCGATCCCGAGATGAACGCCGGGCGGGTCCCAGTCGTTGGAGAAGGTGTCGAACTCCACGGCAACCACGGCCACCTTGATGGCGGCGGGGACGGAGACGGATCTGTTGCTGAAGACGCCGAGGAAGCCGCCCCGGGAGTAGCTGGGCGCGGTCTGCTCCGAAGACAGGAAGAAGGCGAGGCCGTCGGCGAACTCCGACTTGTTGGAGGAGTCGATGACGAAGGAGAAGCTGGTGGTGAAATCGGTGAGCTCGCCGGTGCCAGAGTCCCACAGCCGCAGTCGCTCCGCGTACTCCACTCTGCCGGTGGAGTACTGCATGGGGTCTTTGGTGAGGACGATCCTGGACCCGTCCCGACTTGCGTCGCTCTGCAACAACAACAATGAATTGGACGCTTGGCTGAAATCGTCGAAGTTGAAGAAGAGGGAGCTCGCCGGAAGAGGAAGTAAAGCCGACAAGCACAGGCAAACAAATAAAGCTTTGATCTTGCGCCGCGCCATGGAAACAGACAGGAATTCACTTAGCTGCAGTATTGAGTAGCTGCACCAGAATATTTAAAGACATTTTTATTTTTTAAAATGCTTTAATTTGGGGGTAACAAATGTTTTAATTTAATATTTATAAATATAAATTCAAAATTAATGACTCGAAAATAAAAATTAAGGTCGACCACAAATTTTTCTGTGTTATTCATTATTGTTGGTAGGATAAGTCTAGGTATTCTCTTGGATTTTCAGAGGGAGAAATTTTTTTTGTTTTTGAAAAAAAATTTAAAGTCTACCTATTCTCATGGATTCACGCGGAGTATCTAAATTTATTTTTAATTTAAAGTATTAAGTTGAATTGAGAGTTGAGACCACGTGCCATCCAGGTCATTCAAAAAGGGTAAAGACGTTAAATGACTCCAATAACTAATTACAGATTCAAACTTTAAATCTTTTTCAGCAAAAGCCAGACAACTTTATATTTCGCAAGATCTCCCTTTTTAATTAAAAACAAAAGATGGCTAACTGTTGAAGGTAATGTATACTTTTAGTCGCTTCTTTCACGAAATTTTGACAAAGTCCACTCATATTCATCTGCGAAGCTTCTTTGAAGGCTTTTAATTAATTCAGATCACGATAATTTTATTTAATTTTCCAGGTTGCAAATGGTCAGTCTTGTATCATTAGTTTTTCTTAGAATTTTCTGATGAATAAAATATATATTTGGCATTTTGGTTCTAATTAATTCAGAATGTTTTTCCCTGGGGGAGTTTGTCACCAACTAATTCATCAAGTCTCCTCTCTCCATCGTTCCACACGCTAAGAAAATACACAAATGAAATGTCCAGGTAAAGAGCTTATAGAAGGCGATTATTGACGACGACTAATGTGATGGATCATTTTTGGGATAAATTGTGTATTTTTGAAGTTGTTTGTCTAATCACCTCTCTAAAATATGTATTTTAGTACAGTTGACTTCCATTGAGTTCAGTAAGCAATTCCGTGGCTTTCTTTGGAAGTATTCAACACAGTTAGGAGAAGAACACAGTTCAGCCTTCTTTGAAGCTTAATCTTTAGTTGTTATAAAATACCAAGTGGATTTTCCAGGCATTACACTGCGCAGCCATGGCCAGTTATTTATAAAATGAGCTAGTTTGCTAGATTCGGAGTTGACTTTGCTTTAGAACTTTGGCCTTGTTCGACAGATTGCTTATCGCTCTCATGATCATGGAGAAGGATTGGAGTTTAATTTTTTCTTTTGTGTTATTTTTCTCAGCTGTGATCATTTCGATTCCCCCGGCGAGCTCCCTCTCCTTCAATCTGAGCAGTTTCGGCCAGGGTGAGAATTTGGTGCTCAATCAGAGCGATGCGACGTTGAACGGCTCCGAGATCAATCTGACGCAGTACCCCATGCAGTACGCCACCGGCAGAGTGGAGTACGGCGATCCCCTGTTCCTGTGGGACTCCGGCACCGGCAACCTCACCGATTTCACCACCCGCTTCTCCTTCGTCATCGACTCCTTCAACGGCTCCGAGTACGCCGACGGCATCGCCTTCTTCCTCTCGCCGTTCAACTCCAGCAAGCCGCCGTATTCACGTGGCGGCTTCCTCGGTCTTTTCAGCAATAGCTCGCTCACTAACTACACGGCCGTCGAGGTGGCCGTCGAGTTCGACACTTTCTCCAACGACTGGGATCCCAAGGGCGTCCATATCGGGATCGATGTCGACTCGATCGTGTCGAATGTGACGGCGCCGTGGAACGCTGACGCCGGCATCAGGGCCGGCAGAGAGGCAACAGCGTGGGTGAGCTACAATTCCACTACACACAACTTGAGCGTGCTGGTGGGCTATGCATCGGATCCGACCTCCACCGCAGGCATATTCCTCATCGTGGACCTGCGAGATGTCCTGCCGGAGATGGTCGGAATCGGGTTCTCAGCGACGACAGGTAACTTGACGGCGACGCACACTATCTTGTCCTGGTCTTTCAACTCAACCTTGCAGCTTCCCCAAGATGAAAGAGGAAGCAAGAAAGAAGAGGTAGTCGGAATTACTGTCGGCACGGCTGCCGGAGTGGTTGCCATGGCGGTGATGATTGCGTGTGGCTTAATTTGGTGGTGGAGGAAGCCACGTATCGATGACGCTCTCAGTGTTTGGTTTGCCAGAGAGGTTTCAGGACCGAGGGAGTTCAACTACGAAGTTTTGGCTTCTGCGGCGAGTAACTTCTCGCCGGAGGTCAAGCTAGGCGGCGGCGGGTTCGGGTCAGTATACCGAGGCCAACTGAATGACCGTCACGTGGCCATCAAGAAGGTCGCCCGGGAGGGCGAACAGGGGATAACAGAGTATATCTCGGAGGTGACCATCATCAGCCGCTTGCACCACCGCAACCTGGTGGAGCTCGTCGGGTGGTGCCACCGCCGCGAGCGTGAGGAGTACCTCCTTGTCTACGAGTTCATGCCACAGGGGAGCCTCGACAAGAGCCTGTACAGCTCCAGCGAGTGCATGCCATGGCCCCGGAGGCGCGAAGTCGCGTTGGGCTTGGCGGCGGCGCTCCGCTACTTGCACCACGAGTGCAAGCCCAGCGTGGTGCACCGCGACGTGAAACCCAGCAACGTGATGCTCGACTCTGAGTACAACGCCAAGCTCGGCGATTTCGGGCTGGCGAGACTGCTCGACGGTGACTGCGACGGAGACCAACGGCAGGCGTCGACATTGGCCGGGACGAGGCCGTACATGGCCCCGGAGTATTGCCACGACGGGAAGTTTAGCACCAAAACGGACGTGTATAGCTTCGGGATCGTGGCGTTGGACATCGCCTGCGGGAGGAAGCCGCGGGAGGTGGAGATGCAGCTGGTGGAGTGGGTTTGGGAGCTCTACGGAAGGGGAGAAATCCTGGATGCGGCTGACCGGAGGCTAACGGGCGAGTTCGACGGCTGCGAGATGGAGCGGTTGATGGTCGTGGGATTATGGTGCGCGCACCCGGACTGCAACCAGCGGCCGACAATCCAAGAGGCGATCCGGGTTCTCAGGTCGGAGAAGCGGTTGCCGGAGCTTCCTCCGACGAGGCCAAGGCAAGTGTTTCGGCATCCGTCGGAGGAGGTGTTCTCATCGGCTGTATCAAATCTGGTAACAACGAATTGATAGTCCAGGATTAAAGAGAATTATCCATATATAACTATGGACCTTTTCTCTTTGTCATTGTCTGTTACTTTAACCCTGGTTGGTACTGGTCTGACCAGACGCATCTTGCCTTGAATGCCAGCTATTCATGGGTGTCAGCTATTCTCTCAACGTTTCAAATTTTTTATTCTGTTGGAGGAATATATCCTATAGTATAATTCAAACTATGAATACTTTGTTAATCTACTGAGTGTATTACCATTGTATCACA